>NC_137468.1:9481014-10194411 GCF_964235325.1 Thermobia domestica
GAGGTAAAGTAAGAAGGTAATAAAGAGGAAACTGTTACTGAATATTTTGAAAAAATATGGTAAAGGAAAGTGAATAATTATCGAATTCCAATAGCTATTGGGTTAATATTTGGTATTAAGGTGATCAAGGGTAGACACATGTTAACCCATACATCCCCGATCTAGATCCATTTAACCCCAACTACCAAATTATCCCGATCTAGATCTGAGATAGACGAGAAAGTTTAAGTTTACAGTTTATTCAATATTTCCACTAATATCCAATATTTGAAAAATAAACGACGAAGTTGATGGCATGTTAGAATCGACCACAAAGAAAAAAAAATCAGAGTATTACATATTCGTAGAAGATTTTGACTCTCACAGTTCTCCCATGCTGATCATTCGTTCAGGCTACTTCAGTCCTTTTTACTTCCTTCATAGAGCCAACTTAAGTTAGTATTAACATTCAATGAGTTTAATTGATAACTACCATTAATTATAATAAATCACACATATATGTCAAAATAATGGATGCACTTAATACTAAACCTACATTTCACTCACACACACATTCATACAGGACAATGTATACTTCGGGTTGTATTTAGTTAAATTAAACTAACCTAACTACATTACTATATACATTTATTACATTTCAATAAAAGAAAAATTAGTTGGACAAAACAGGGAAAAAATTTAATACATGGAAAGAATGTTTCATTAACATGCATAGAAATTCGCTAATTTTATCAAGACCAAATAACACATTTCTCTTCCTATATATATATTAAAGGTTGAATTACATAAAAGAGAATTTGACAAAAAAAAATGAAAGACAAAAATAAAAAAAAATTCAAAGATCAATACATTTAGGATTCAATGTAATGAATATATATATATATCGTTGCGGAAAAAGAAAGAAAAAAAAATATAATTGGTTAATCATCCTTAAAAAAAAAAACACTTTAGTAACATTTTATTAGGTCTCTGTCCCAAGAGGAGACATTTCGACGATTTTATGAGTCTTTGTTCTCACATCGATAATAGCTCCTTTTTCCAACTCTCTTTTCGCACTGTGGTTTGTGTCCATGAGAGTGTTTAATTGTTTTTGTTTTAGCTATAGACAAATAGTCGCTTCATATCACATATATATTTATATTTCTCATTTCGTCACTCGACGCACTCAATATAAAATTTCAAAGTTTATCAAGGTTAAAAAAATTTTGAATCCAGTCACAGATATTGAGAACATATTTCCATATTCCGGTATTCACATTAAGTTATCAACTAAATTTCTCTTCATTAAATTTAAGACCAGTAATTTTCTTTATAGTATAGATCTTGTAGTCAAAAGATTCTAGTCACTGAATAGTTAAATTTCTGATCGTAGGGGAAGGATTTGTTTCAGAGTCTACTGATAGAAGATTCGTTGGTGGGGCACACTGTTTCGTAGGTTATTAATTTCACTTTGATCTTGCGAATAAATTTGGATGAGGATTAGGGTTATTTTACTTATCTTACGACCTGCTATTCGTTTTACTTACATGCGGTATTTAACATTATATTCAACTTTAATAGTTACAGACATCAGTAACCACTCAACAAAATGTAATTTATTACAATATACGCGGTAACACTATATGTCACAAATAGTTGGTAACGGTCGGGTGTCAAAAACCTATGGCAACCTAAACAAAACCAGGGTAAATACCGAGCCCATTACATACATACTCGTATATATATATATTCATATTATTCAATACAATAAATTTCACTTTAATATCCATCGTAGTATTTTGTCGACGTTTAAATTTTACATAACCGTTCATATTCGACAAGTATTCATATTTTATAAATGTTTATATTTTATTGGCTCAAAGACAAAACAAAAACCCTGACTATCAAAATTCACTTTTTTCTCTCATAAGGTTGCAACATTGTACTTTCTATGTATAAACCCGATAATCAATAATCATTTTCAATTTACTAAAGATCCGCATATATATATATATAAAATAGTTGGTGTTATTTAGTGACATAAGAGGTGGAAATGTAACAAATTGAGCAGGCACGTAACTTTTAAAACTATGTAAGCACATATATAGATGTATATAAAAAAAATCAATGTTATTGGAAACTAGTGGGCCCAGACTACTAATACATACACACTATATGACCAATCAATAGAAATAAAAACCAGAAATCAGTTGTCAATGGATATAATTTGTATGATCCATGAATAACGAATGTTTCTAGGAATCCGAAAGCATAGTGTACCTTCCCATCAATTTCTCCAGTGGTGGATTGAATATCGCGAAAATGGTCCCGAGATGTGCTGCAATACCTCCACGAATTGCATCCCTCGATGTCTCAGTTAGTACATACGATCGAAATAAGTGATATGAATATTGTACGTTTTCATGAGTTTCAGAAACCGGGGGGGGGCAAGGTTGAAAAATTAAAAAAAAAAAAATCTCGAAGTAATGAAGACAGAGAGAGATAGAGAAGAAGGAAGACGAAGAATAGTGGCGCCAAAGACTTAAGTGAGAAATAACTAACGCTACAAAGACAAAAGTCGAATTTCTATCTCGACAAATCCATAGCCAAAATATTCTTAACATGCCAAAAGGGTGGTCTACTCAAATACGTAGACTCAAGGAACGCCCTGCTGCCAAGGATGCAAGTTCTGTGTCCATCAGATCCCAATCCCACAAGAGTTTGGTTGTAAGATTGAAATCCGATCCCCGTATCCGGCCCAAACCAGCAGGTTCCCGGAAATCGTCCGGAAGGTTAGAGAAGGCGCTAATTTAGAATTTCAAGAAAAAAAATCATCCGACCTCTTGGAAACTAGAAGATTCCAGAATAGGGATGAAATTAGAGTAATAGCTAAGGTATCCCTAATTAGTGATTTGCCAAAATAAAAAAAAATTAAATAAATAAACTGAATTTTGGATCGGTGATTTCAATTACCGAAACATCACCGATGGCTACCCAGCGCAGACATGCCACCGTCTGGGACGTCGTTAATTTCCCTCATCTAATTAGACTAAGAAAATACATGAAAAATACTCAAGGGGACTAGGGGTCGACGTCCGGGTACGCTACATTTTGTAGCAGTTAATTTAATCGGATAGTCCGAACTGAGTTATATGAACACTGCACAATAAATAAATAAGGTAAGCAACAAAAACAAAAAAAAAAAAATCTCGGAGAGGCTATGAATGCTAAAGATACAAATGACCGAAACCTGTACTTTTCGATGATCACAGGATATAGCAGTTGGTTTTCTTAATTATCATTTCTGTCATCCTTTAGAAGTAATTCCCACATGATACTACTCTATCTATTGAAAGGCTTAAGATCTGGGGCTGTTATTATGAGGTACATAAATGCAAAGTAACACACAATTCCCAACTATAATTTACATTCAAGTAGCAAACTCGGTTGGATGAATGCACTGGTGTGGAAGTCAAAACGCGAGAGATTTTTTTTTTTTCGTAAACATATTCATATTTTCACTATATAAAATTCACTAGGCCTATCCATTTAAATATAGGGGTCGTCATCTCGTTCATATTATATATCATATTATTAACATATCATTACGTTCATTCATTATCTACTAATTTTCGCACGAAGTAATATTTTATAAACACCCTATTTCGTACATTTTACACGCAGGCCATACACATATCTACATTACGCAGTAATAAATATATATATATATATAACTATCACAATCTATCACGCTCAAACCACCACACGATCACATTCATCGAACCACGTACTCTTTATTTCGAAGCACCCAAATTGTATTTACCTTGCAGGTTTAAAAAAAAAAAATCATACATGTATTTACGGAAAGTTAAATTGTCAATGATTAATCTATTTCTGATTTGTTGATAAAACTGAAGCAACAATGGAATTTTCGACAGCCACGGGAAAAAAGAATTTAATACTACATTTTGAACCAAACAGTAACAGCATATGGGCTTTACTTCTATTAAGAAAATAGGTATTCTTTATTTCGGCGGATATTTCAATTTCTACTGACCCTAGCAAGCTGAAATTTTCAGTACAGTAAGATCTCATGCTATTTTATACGAAGGTATACTCATCTGACCCGAAATCCATGTCCAATGAAAGTAATTTTTGAATAAATGACTAAAATCCAACAACCTAGATCACTAAGTTATGCGATGTCGTATTGTCAACAAACAATTGAGTACCGAAACCGGACGCTGCGGCGCTGTAGTGGAGGCATAATTTACCGTGTACTGAAATGTATACTTGTACTCATTAATCAGAAATTTAATATTTACTCTGGTTTATTTCTGTTAGGAAAATGGTACTAAATTAACACATATTTATACACTGTCCAAATCGAAAATTCACACTCTCACACAAAACTACTAACTACATACACCACTGCTAATACTATACATAAAACAACTAACTAAACCAAACATGCACCATTTAGCTACATGCATGTTGACAAAATAAATACTCCCTTCTGATATATACCGTCGGCTCTATTAAATTTAGAGGGGGCAAAATGAGAAAGGTAAACACTAGGTCCAATTGACCTGACCAATTGTTTACATAATGACTACCAAAAGTTGATGCCCGGGGGGCACCTTAAGGAGGTTTATGTAGGGTCCCTTCCCCTGAAAGGGGAAAAGGCCCTAAAACGAACAATAACTAACCCATTCCCCCGCTAGAACCGGTTCAATTCAGAAAAGGGGATAGGAGCCCTTTTGAACTAACTTAAGCTGCCATTATGATTATTTACAGTACTATTAAACCTACTACATACATGCAATTACGAAATAAATAATAATAATTCACATTTACTTAATACACGACCAACATGCACTAATCAGGTCGTAATTTCCCTAATCCCTAATTGAATTTGAAAAGATAAAAAAAAAAAATCACTTTCCTATATTGTCTATCCTATCTGGGCAGCAAACATGGCTTCCTGCAAACCGAAATCCTGAATCAGATATTTTCCCCTGGTTTTGCAGTTCTTTCAACAAAAATATGGGTTTCCTGGCTCCCGATTAATCACACGACGTTTACGATGACATTTAGTCTAAATTTTACCTGTTTTACACTCGAAATCCACGTCTTTACCAGCCAGTATAGCGTAGTTGATTTCCACGGCTGTGCTCGTAGAGTCGTTCTTGATTATTCTCATAACATTGCGCCGAAAAAGCCAGAGGTAGGAGAATTCCTCCAATCAGAAAGAAAACTTTAGCCGCGGAAATTACAAAGCGAATGGAAATTTGGTAAATCCAGATATAACCGGATCTGAAAGTGACTATGGACTACTGAGAGGGGGTGAGGGAAAAGGTTAGGTACCTGACTAAATTCTACATTGGTCTGAAATTAAGAAAATTTATATCCAATGACAGAACTATGTTTCGGTATGACGTCAGAATGGTAAACCTTGAAACTTTTCAACTTATATATCAGAAAATGGGATTTACACTTAATCAAAATGTAAATAAATATATTATACAGTGGGAATATGGTTATTAATGAAACCTTTCGATTCATTGTATTTAATTCGAAGTAAAGGAAGTAAATAAATTGTGTAGCTAAACCGAAATTGAATAAAAAAAAATTACTAGGTACAGGGTGCGTAAAAAAAAATTGCCATTACTTTCAACTGTAATGGTACATTACAGTTTTCCCCGGCCCATTAACAAAATTTTGTTAGAATAACAAAATTTTGCTAATTGGGAATACTAACTACTGATGCTTGTTAAATTAACACACTCATTCATCTCATTCAAACATTACCAGTCACACTAGGACAGTATATTATATCTACTTGGGGTATTGCGCGAGTAATTCATTACGTTTATCTTCTGTACAATTGAAAATCTTTAAATTTCGAAAATTGTGAGTTCCGATACTTTTTTTTTTTTTTTCAGTAGTGTTCATATAGCAATAGAACGGATAGAAGTCCTAACTGTGACATCAACAGAGACAACTCGTGAGGCTTCACTCGCCGAGTAGCATATCAAATGACATTAGGATGCAGTTTCCCGTCTATCACTGCCATTTAATATTGTTCTAGGCTCACCGTTACCACGCACTTGCGAAGGGACTGAATTCTGGGGTAGATTTACATTATTGTTACTATTATTCTGACTATTACCGTTCTCCCTTCTTCCGTACGTCCTGTTAAAATTCCTCCTGGTGTTATCGCCCCTATCCGGGTTCGATGCCATGTTGGTACGGTCATAGGGACGATAACTCCGGCGATTGTTGAACATGGGCCGATTCCTAAATAGTCGCCGGCCATTATTGTTGTTTTCTGAGCCATACCCACTAGGATAACGAGATCCAGCTTGGGTATAACTCAGGAAATCCGTCTGGCAACTTGCCGTTACCTTCGTCTTCGTCGGTTTTAGAATCTTTGCCTGTCGGGCGAAGTATCGTTTTGGTGGACCACCAACTTCCTTACCGCACAAGGCAGCTAACCGTGAGGTGACTTCTCGCACCGTTTGGCACAAGTGGGACGCTATGGCCCGGGACTCATCAGGTGGAAGAGCGTTAACTATAATATCTACCAGTTCGGCCTGAGAGGGATGTTCAGCTATCTGATAATATAGTTCGATAATTTTCCAAGCATAGTCCAAGAGGGATCCATACTTGGAGCGATCATACCGGAGTGATTGTAAGTTTCTTTTTTGGAGTCGTTCGATGTGCTCATTACAATATTCTTCTTTGAAAAGAATCAAAAAATCACCGAACGTCCGGATTTGGTATTTAACCGAGGCAAACCATGCGCCCGAAGCGGCGATCAAACATTTTTCAACTATTTGTAGGCGTTCTCCATCAGTAAGTTTGTACATGTCTAGATATTGCTGCAATCTTCGCAGAAAAACTCTAGGTAACCCGTTAGTAATGTTCCCATCGAAAGTGGGGAAACGTTCAATATCCCGGAGGGAAACTTTAGAGCTCATACTATACGGGGCAGGAAAAGAATCTAGTGGAATCAACGCATTATCCTGAGCGGTTGGGGTTGTCACCGGATTTGTCACCGACGGAGTGGTCACTGAACTGAACGCTCCCATATGACCAAGAGAGGTTTTATAATTAGTATTGACCATGTAAGGTTCGAATTTAGGACCCACCACTGCAGTAACTGACGGTCCGGCACATCTCCTTTCCCCTCCTGGCAGCACGCTGTAAGATTGTACCATTCCAAAGGTAGAGTGAGCATTTACGCTAGTGACTGTTGTAGTCACAACACTCGACTGCATCGGTACATCGAAATTACTCAACCATGATTTCGAGGTTGGCTGATGCGGGGGACAATACATGGTTGTGTCCCGTGCATCAGGCAACACTTGACTCTTTCCCGGGAGGACGTTACTCGTTTCTGGGAAATTTTTCCCTATAGAATCGCTATCAGGAAAAGGATAGATGTCAGACTTGACGATTTCCAGTTTAGTAATCTTCCCCTTAATACTGTCTACCTCAGTTTGAATTCGACTAATTCTTTGATCAACCGACTCTAGTTTAGTTTCTATTGATAGGTCGGATATTACAACATTCAATTTACTTATTTCAGCCTGCTGCTGTTCAACCTTTCGTTCGATGTCACCAAATCTTTTGTTTGTACCCTCAAACCTTACATCTATTTCGTTTAATTTCTCATTTGTTTCGTCTCTGAGCTGCTCGGTAGACTGTTGGGCCTGGTATCTAACCTGCTCCAGTTCAGTAGACGTTTGTTCTTTCAATTTACTAATCGAAGAAGCAAAGTCTAAACAAATCTGGTCAAATTTGTTGTTTAATACCTCGAATCGAGCGTCGGTCTCTCGTTTCGAGGTATCAAACTTCTCATTTATCTCACGCCTTAAGTTTTCACTATTCTGGTCTAACTTTTCATTTATCTCACGCCTCATTTCTGCATTCTCACGTCTCAGATCTGCACCATTCTGTTCTATTTTAACTTCCATGTTAGTGAATTTTTCATGCATCATTTCCATCATCTGGCGAATTAATGCAGACGTGTCAGACCCTCCAGATGACATTCCTTCCTTCGGGTTTGCCGTCTGATCCCGAGAATCACTGTGATTTTCATTTTTTTCCTCATCGTCGAGGTCAGATATCTCCGCTGGAGATATTTGGCCTCGGTCCTTTTCACAGTCCTCACAATATTTTTCTATTTCGCCGGTTTGCACCTTTTCTGCATTTTCCGCAGTATCATCTAAATTGGAACAAGCAAAGTGGATCCATTTTTGTCCACAACCGGTGCATCTAATTAATCTTCGCGGGGCGCGAGATCTTTTCTCTTTTTCATTTAATGTGCATTGAGTGCACGTGATTTCACACTCGCCCTGTGACACCACAACCTTTTTTGTTGCCATAGCTTTGAGACACTTTACACTTTACAAAAGACAAGATATATATAGCAAAAATACACATATACTATAAAATACTTATTTGCTATCCAGACAAGTATTATTCATGACTTAAAGGACTCCCATTCTCTTTCCTTCCTTGAAACCCTTCTAGCGTTTAATTCTAATTTTAGAAAAATTTGGACACTCCTTCTCTTTCTCCCCCTTAGAAAAGGAAACAAAAATGACAAAGTAGCCAACGACTCTACTTATTTCATTTGACTATAAAATTTCTCTTATTAATTTCAATGTTGTAATCAATTCAACATGCCTTCAACCTCACTCTTTGACATTCTTAACAAAAATTTCAAATCTATCGGTCGCCATTTAAACTGAGATCCGTTGCCATGGAAACAAACGTTGCCATAACAACCATTCTTATCGCGGTTCACCAACTCAAACTGATTGGCATGATAACTGGTATTATTCAATAAGCATTTTCAGATCCGTTACCACAGTAAACATGGTTACCATAGCAACAGTCTTGTCACGTGTCGCCAATTTAAAACTGTAAAAGGGAAAGTCGTCGTTGCCATAGAAACCCCCGTTTCTTAATTTTGAACATACTAGATTCGATTGAAACGAGAAAACTTTTTATCGGACTTCTAAAGAGAATGAAATAAAATAACTAAATACATGACCGTGTTTATTACATCTAGGATTCCCAGTCACGACCCCCTTTTCAGTTTTATTAAAAAATAGAAGAAGAAGATGAAGAAAGGAAAAGGAAAATAGAAGAGGAAAGAGGTAAAGTAAGAAGGTAATAAAGAGGAAACTGTTACTGAATATTTTGAAAAAATATGGTAAAGGAAAGTGAATAATTATCGAATTCCAATAGCTATTGGGTTAATATTTGGTATTAAGGTGATCAAGGGTAGACACATGTTAACCCATACATCCCCGATCTAGATCCATTTAACCCCAACTACCAAATTATCCCGATCTAGATCTGAGATAGACGAGAAAGTTTAAGTTTACAGTTTATTCAATATTTCCACTAATATCCAATATTTGAAAAATAAACGACGAAGTTGATGGCATGTTAGAATCGACCACAAAGAAAAAAAAAATCAGAGTATTACATATTCGTAGAAGATTTTGACTCTCACAGTTCTCCCATGCTGATCATTCGTTCAGGCTACTTCAGTCCTTTTTACTTCCTTCATAGAGCCAACTTAAGTTAGTATTAACATTCAATGAGTTTAATTGATAACTACCATTAATTATAATAAATCACACATATATGTCAAAATAATGGATGCACTTAATACTAAACCTACATTTCACTCACACACACATTCATACAGGACAATGTATACTTCGGGTTGTATTTAGTTAAATTAAACTAACCTAACTACATTACTATATACATTTATTACATTTCAATAAAAGAAAAATTAGTTGGACAAAACAGGGAAAAAATTTAATACATGGAAAGAATGTTTCATTAACATGCATAGAAATTCGCTAATTTTATCAAGACCAAATAACACATTTCTCTTCCTATATATATATTAAAGGTTGAATTACATAAAAGAGAATTTGACAAAAAAAAATGAAAGACAAAAATAAAAAAAAATTCAAAGATCAATACATTTAGGATTCAATGTAATGAATATATATATATATCGTTGCGGAAAAAGAAAGAAAAAAATATATAATTGGTTAATCATCCTTAAAAAAAAAACACTTTAGTAACATTTTATTAGGTCTCTGTCCCAAGAGGAGACATTTCGACGATTTTATGAGTCTTTGTTCTCACATCGATAATAGCTCCTTTTTCCAACTCTCTTTTCGCACTGTGGTTTGTGTCCATGAGAGTGTTTAATTGTTTTTGTTTTAGCTATAGACAAATAGTCGCTTCATATCACATATATATTTATATTTCTCATTTCGTCACTCGACGCACTCAATATAAAATTTCAAAGTTTATCAAGGTTAAAAAAATTTTGAATCCAGTCACAGATATTGAGAACATATTTCCATATTCCGGTATTCACATTAAGTTATCAACTAAATTTCTCTTCATTAAATTTAAGACCAGTAATTTTCTTTATAGTATAGATCTTGTAGTCAAAAGATTCTAGTCACTGAATAGTTAAATTTCTGATCGTAGGGGAAGGATTTGTTTCAGAGTCTACTGATAGAAGATTCGTTGGTGGGGCACACTGTTTCGTAGGTTATTAATTTCACTTTGATCTTGCGAATAAATTTGGATGAGGATTAGGGTTATTTTACTTATCTTACGACCTGCTATTCGTTTTACTTACATGCGGTATTTAACATTATATTCAACTTTAATAGTTACAGACATCAGTAACCACTCAACAAAATGTAATTTATTACAATATACGCGGTAACACTATATGTCACAAATAGTTGGTAACGGTCGGGTGTCAAAAACCTATGGCAACCTAAACAAAACCAGGGTAAATACCGAGCCCATTACATACATACTCGTATATATATATATTCATATTATTCAATACAATAAATTTCACTTTAATATCCATCGTAGTATTTTGTCGACGTTTAAATTTTACATAACCGTTCATATTCGACAAGTATTCATATTTTATAAATGTTTATATTTTATTGGCTCAAAGACAAAACAAAAACCCTGACTATCAAAATTCACTTTTTTCTCTCATAAGGTTGCAACATTGTACTTTCTATGTATAAACCCGATAATCAATAATCATTTTCAATTTACTAAAGATCCGCATATATATATATATAAAATAGTTGGTGTTATTTAGTGACATAAGAGGTGGAAATGTAACAAATTGAGCAGGCACGTAACTTTTAAAACTATGTAAGCACATATATAGATGTATATAAAAAAAAAATCAATGTTATTGGAAACTAGTGGGCCCAGACTACTAATACATACACACTATATGACCAATCAATAGAAATAAAAACCAGAAATCAGTTGTCAATGGATATAATTTGTATGATCCATGAATAACGAATGTTTCTAGGAATCCGAAAGCATAGTGTACCTTCCCATCAATTTCTCCAGTGGTGGATTGAATATCGCGAAAATGGTCCCGAGATGTGCTGCAATACCTCCACGAATTGCATCCCTCGATGTCTCAGTTAGTACATACGATCGAAATAAGTGATATGAATATTGTACGTTTTCATGAGTTTCAGAAACCGGGGGGGAGGCAAGGTTGAAAAATTAAAAAAAAAAAATCTCGAAGTAATGAAGACAGAGAGAGATAGAGAAGAAGGAAGACGAAGAATAGTGGCGCCAAAGACTTAAGTGAGAAATAACTAACGCTACAAAGACAAAAGTCGAATTTCTATCTCGACAAATCCATAGCCAAAATATTCTTAACATGCCAAAAGGGTGGTCTACTCAAATACGTAGACTCAAGGAACGCCCTGCTGCCAAGGATGCAAGTTCTGTGTCCATCAGATCCCAATCCCACAAGAGTTTGGTTGTAAGATTGAAATCCGATCCCCGTATCCGGCCCAAACCAGCAGGTTCCCGGAAATCGTCCGGAAGGTTAGAGAAGGCGCTAATTTAGAATTTCAAGAAAAAAAAAAATCATCCGACCTCTTGGAAACTAGAAGATTCCAGAATAGGGATGAAATTAGAGTAATAGCTAAGGTATCCCTAATTAGTGATTTGCCAAAATAAAAAAAAAATTAAATAAATAAACTGAATTTTGGATCGGTGATTTCAATTACCGAAACATCACCGATGGCTACCCAGCGCAGACATGCCACCGTCTGGGACGTCGTTAATTTCCCTCATCTAATTAGACTAAGAAAATACATGAAAAATACTCAAGGGGACTAGGGGTCGACGTCCGGGTACGCTACAATTAGTAGCAGTTAATTTAATCGGATAGTCCGAACTGAGTTATATGAACACTGCACAATAAATAAATAAGGTAAGCAACAAAAACAAAAAAAAAATCTCGGAGAGGCTATGAATGCTAAAGATACAAATGACCGAAACCTGTACTTTTCGATGATCACAGGATATAGCAGTTGGTTTTCTTAATTATCATTTCTGTCATCCTTTAGAAGTAATTCCCACATGATACTACTCTATCTATTGAAAGGCTTAAGATCTGGGGCTGTTATTATGAGGTACATAAATGCAAAGTAACACACAATTCCCAACTATAATTTACATTCAAGTAGCAAACTCGGTTGGATGAATGCACTGGTGTGGAAGTCAAAACGCGAGAGATTTTTTTTTTTTTTTCGTAAACATATTCATATTTTCACTATATAAAATTCACTAGGCCTATCCATTTAAATATAGGGGTCGTCATCTCGTTCATATTATATATCATATTATTAACATATCATTACGTTCATTCATTATCTACTAATTTTCGCACGAAGTAATATTTTATAAACACCCTATTTCGTACATTTTACACGCAGGCCATACACATATCTACATTACGCAGTAATAAATATATATATATATATATAACTATCACAATCTATCACGCTCAAACCACCACACGATCACATTCATCGAACCACGTACTCTTTATTTCGAAGCACCCAAATTGTATTTACCTTGCAGGTTTAAAAAAAAAAATCATACATGTATTTACGGAAAGTTAAATTGTCAATGATTAATCTATTTCTGATTTGTTGATAAAACTGAAGCAACAATGGAATTTTCGACAGCCACGGGAAAAAAGAATTTAATACTACATTTTGAACCAAACAGTAACAGCATATGGGCTTTACTTCTATTAAGAAAATAGGTATTCTTTATTTCGGCGGATATTTCAATTTCTACTGACCCTAGCAAGCTGAAATTTTCAGTACAGTAAGATCTCATGCTATTTTATACGAAGGTATACTCATCTGACCCGAAATCCATGTCCAATGAAAGTAATTTTTGAATAAATGACTAAAATCCAACAACCTAGATCACTAAGTTATGCGATGTCGTATTGTCAACAAACAATTGAGTACCGAAACCGGACGCTGCGGCGCTGTAGTGGAGGCATAATTTACCGTGTACTGAAATGTATACTTGTACTCATTAATCAGAAATTTAATATTTACTCTGGTTTATTTCTGTTAGGAAAATGGTACTAAATTAACACATATTTATACACTGTCCAAATCGAAAATTCACACTCTCACACAAAACTACTAACTACATACACCACTGCTAATACTATACATAAAACAACTAACTAAACCAAACATGCACCATTTAGCTACATGCATGTTGACAAAATAAATACTCCCTTCTGATATATACCGTCGGCTCTATTAAATTTAGAGGGGGCAAAATGAGAAAGGTAAACACTAGGTCCAATTGACCTGACCAATTGTTTACATAATGACTACCAAAAGTTGATGCCCGGGGGGCACCTTAAGGAGGTTTATGTAGGGTCCCTTCCCCTGAAAGGGGAAAAGGCCCTAAAACGAACAATAACTAACCCATTCCCCCGCTAGAACCGGTTCAATTCAGAAAAGGGGATAGGAGCCCTTTTGAACTAACTTAAGCTGCCATTATGATTATTTACAGTACTATTAAACCTACTACATACATGCAATTACGAAATAAATAATAATAATTCACATTTACTTAATACACGACCAACATGCACTAATCAGGTCGTAATTTCCCTAATCCCTAATTGAATTTGAAAAGATAAAAAAAAAAATCACTTTCCTATATTGTCTATCCTATCTGGGCAGCAAACATGGCTTCCTGCAAACCGAAATCCTGAATCAGATATTTTCCCCTGGTTTTGCAGTTCTTTCAACAAAAATATGGGTTTCCTGGCTCCCGATTAATCACACGACGTTTACGATGACATTTAGTCTAAATTTTACCTGTTTTACACTCGAAATCCACGTCTTTACCAGCCAGTATAGCGTAGTTGATTTCCACGGCTGTGCTCGTAGAGTCGTTCTTGATTATTCTCATAACATTGCGCCGAAAAAGCCAGAGGTAGGAGAATTCCTCCAATCAGAAAGAAAACTTTAGCCGCGGAAATTACAAAGCGAATGGAAATTTGGTAAATCCAGATATAACCGGATCTGAAAGTGACTATGGACTACTGAGAGGGGGTGAGGGAAAAGGTTAGGTACCTGACTAAATTCTACATTGGTCTGAAATTAAGAAAATTTATATCCAATGACAGAACTATGTTTCGGTATGACGTCAGAATGGTAAACCTTGAAACTTTTCAACTTATATATCAGAAAATGGGATTTACACTTAATCAAAATGTAAATAAATATATTATACAGTGGGAATATGGTTATTAATGAAACCTTTCGATTCATTGTATTTAATTCGAAGTAAAGGGAGTAAATAAATTGTGTAGCTAAACCGAAATTGAATAAAAAAAAATTACTAGGTACAGGGTGCGTAAAAAAAAAATTGCCATTACTTTCAACTGTAATGGTACATTACAATTTCTGGAACCAACAAATTGCTGCGTTGTGGTTCACTACACCTTCTTCTTTCACATGTCAAATCTTTTGGGTTACTGCTGCTGCATTATGAAGAGTAATAACAGTTCTCTTACTCAGACGTCGTTGATCATTCATCGTCACTGCCACTAAAGACTGACTAAAGATACTGACATATATACCTTATTTGATTCACCATCACAATTATAGATACAATGCCCTAACAGCATAATTACATAGCAAGGATATGCCTATAATGTTCCCTCAGGTACATGGGAATGTGTCCAGTATGTGCCTTAGATACGTCTAAGAAAGAAATCACATGGGTGGCAAGTGATAGTCACAGTCTATGTCCGCCCCTAGGTACATGCCTGACATGTACCTGGGGAACGTGCCTAGTATGTTCTAGGTATGTTCCCCATCCCGTAAGCGTCAATGAACCACAAAATTACTCCCCCAAAATGTGTAAAATTGCCTATATGTGTAATGTGTTTACATTAAGGTGAGTCTAAACAACACTTTAAGCAAGTAAAAGAAAATGTAGAGATGCCCTAGGGTGGGTAAGAACCACCAACCTTTGGATTACTAGCCGCGTACTCTTCCGACTTGGCTACAGGCGATGGTCTTTTGCATTCGGCTAATCAGAGTGCTCCTTAAGCGCATATATTCGACTATAACCGTTTGAGATAAGATAAAATCTGCTCGCCATGTAATTTTATAACAAAATGACGAGTGTGTATTTACTTTATTTCATGGTTCTTCCATATGCACTTTCAAATGATCGGCGACAGTTGCCATCTAATAAGTTGATGCATTTATTGCTTCTAGTACACAATCGATGAATTTAGAACACCTAAATGGCGAATGTCTAGCACATCTTGTGCTGTTAGGGTATCTGAAAGAATATGTACCTAAGGACGTACCTAGAACATGACAGATATATGTCCCAAGTGACGACATAAAAACAAATGAGTGTTAGAGTGCGAAACTGAGCGAAGTATATAAATGCTATATTTGTGGTACATATTTGCAAATATCAATTAGGTGTAACAAGTACCTAAAACTGTAGGTAGCTGAAGTACATACTTAGCATATGAATATCATATGTACCAAGTGTCGGGTACCTAAAAAGTAGCTGGGACACCTACATGCCTAGCACATCTTGTGCTGTTAGAGTGCACATCGTTGTTCGACTCATCGATAAATACAAAAAGTTACAATTGATATGTTTAATTTATACTTTCTTTCCTGCCATTGTAAAAAGTTAGAAAAGGACTCCTATGTATGGTAAAAAATATAAAATACTCTATTACATGATACAACTCCATACATGTTATAATTATTAAGCGTAGACATTTCTTTGAAAGTGGTTGATTAAAAAAAAGCTTCACAAGTGATTTATTTAAGATATTACGAGTATGAGTGTTTTAATAGGAACAAAACTGTCCAAAGAAGAGACATATATTTGTTGATGCACCTGAATGAGCTGAACAAAATGATATAGGAGTAAATCTTCATGCGTAGTTTTTGAATTAAAAAAAAATCTTTTTGTAAGTCTAAACATTGATGTTATACTATAACCGGACCACCTGTTAAGAAAAAAACTGATCCAGAAGTATACACTGGAAATGATCGCAAAGAATCGTGAAGCTTGACCTAAGTCTATCTATTTCAGCACTCAATAGAACATGAAGGTGTTTCTCAGCCGTTGAATCTCATCCATGAAATTTTGACTGTCGTTTCTTGTGCTATACGACGGGGAGAACATCTCCTGAGGGTACAGCGTTGTTGAATTGTCCCTAAGTTTAATTTTGTTTATTTTTGTTGGTCTTATATTTTTACCGTGTAATTCGAATAATTGTTAATGTTAGTGTTGTACTTCTTTAAGTGTTTTTTTTTTTAAGTCGCTCCTTGGTCATGTCTTCTACCGTTAGCAACATTGTCCGTACACTTCTGTTGTTTCACGTTTTCTCAAGTGTGCGTTCGGAAGGCAGCTCCACGAATCATCCCGGATTCTTTCGATCCATCACACGTGAGGTAAATCAGTTCTAAATAGGATTGGTGTAAAGTCCAGGCTTCACGAACCGCTGCGGTCGTTTATAACCAAGCATTTCGTTATGACACTAAGAAAGACAAACACTACACTACAGTGGCGTATTTACGATTTTGTTTCGGGAGGGGCTTTCTTAACTTTCGGGAGTGGGCTTTGCCTGAAAATGGGAAAATTCTGCAAGATATTTCATATACTTTACTATAGTAAGTAAGATTTCGGGGGGTCTTAAGCCCGGAAGCCCCCCTAATACGCCACTGCTATACTACACAGTATGAAAAATGATATTATAAACCAAAATTTATGATCTATTCTTTTTAAAAAATTAATTTATGTTTCAAGTAAGACATTTGCCAAAGGTAAGACAGGTATTAGAGTCGATAGATGATACCGAGATTAACGGAAGTGTCATACCCGAGACCAAATTCTTATGCGTAATTTACGAGAAAATCGTGTAAAAGAAATGTTTTATGTCGTTTAAATGGTAATCTGATGCAAATAAGTCTTTTCTTCTGCTGAAATAGACTATTTATTAGTTTATTTATTTATTAGGATTAGGATTAGGAATTAATTTCTCGGCTAATACGTCACACATACGAGGAATGACGTCACTCGGCAATCATACTGCTCAGGGAATTAGAGGGGAAGAAAGGCTTGTGGAAGGAAGGAAGCAGCCTGGGACCATATATTAGGTACCATCCCGGCATTTCCCTGGTGTGAATGAGAAAAACTCAAGAAAAACCTCACTCCGCATGGCTGGTCTGAAAAAGCTGTTACACCTTTCCGACCGAGTGTCCTCACCGGGAATCGAACCCGGGACCGCTCACTCTAATCGCGAGAGTTTAGTGACTACGTTATTTAGGGCCACATTGTTTGTTTATATACACACGTTTCTATTGTTGTCTGTTTTCTCCTAACAGAGTGACACGCGTATTACTTTTATTTAGTTCTCGTCTTTAACAAACTGGGCTTGGAAAAAAATCTTTTCATTTTAACCAACTAACATATTATTTTTTTAAAAAAATATTACTATTATTTGTGTACGCAGCCACGAAGCATAAAGATGCAGCTAAAAATAGATGATTTCCTTCAACAATTATGACGTCACATAAGAAATCCTGTCGGGGATTGACCTGTCTGTGTGTATATTATTAAATGAAAGCATTCCCATGCAGGTGACCGTATAGCGAAACATAGTTATTATAATAAGGACACACACACACACACACATACACATACCAACAGATGTTTAAGTACTCACTTACAAGGATCGGAAAACCCGCTTCTCAGCAGTGTTTCCACATTCGTAGTCAACGAAACAGCCAGACGCATTACTTCCTCAAGGTTAGTTAGTCCTTAATACAATACACGTACGGTACTGTAAAGCACGTGGTTTAGTTATTTATTTATTAAACACAAGGAACTCCAGGTGTAATTACAGTGTTATTCCTTACAAATACATTTACTCACAGTTATATATATATATATATATATATATATATATATATATATATATATATATATATATATATTAAACAAGATTATACATTTATTTTTAAGTCTATTCTTATATACTGTCTCCGACACTGCAAAAATAGCTACAGCACAAGCACTCATCCGCCATATAGAAGACTTTTGTGAGGATATTTGTTCTTGTCTTTTTGCAGTAAAATGTACTATTATTTTGCCTGACGGAACATACAATTGAACCTTTGAAGTAAAATTGGGACAGTCAAATTTACCATGTAGCAATTTGTGTAAAAAAAAATAAAAGATCCGCATGTTCTTTCCGTTGTTTCAAAGTGTGCATATTGAAATTTTGTACTATTTCTGAATATGACTCATATTTTGGATACATGCTAGTTTTTTCTATAAGCAAGTAATTTCAAAGATTTTGATTGTATTCTTTCAGTCACATCAATGTTTTTGGTGACCGAGACAGAATCGCCAGGGGCGTCATTTAGGGGGGGGTAGGGAGGAGCATTTGCCCCTCTGAGTATGAGATTTACATAGATTTTATCAATAGAATAGTAGTAAGTCAGTGAAAAACGTGAAATTTTACTTATATCAAGGGGTTTTTCCCCTCCCCCAAGCCAAATCTGAAATGGCGCTACTGAGAATCGCACATTCTAATTGAGATCTCACAAAAGAGAAGTAGAGTTTCAACAATGTAACATTGTTTTGAAACTCTTTTCCTATTCTCATAATAAAGCCAGGATTTCTGTATGAATTACAGTAGAGCCACGAAAACTCGGTCTAATGTGGACCGGAGTATCGCCGAGTTTATGAAAACCTGGGTTATCAGGAATAGGGTTTAAACAAAGTTCGAGTGTTTCCTCAGAAAGTACAGTACTGGACTTGTATGTATTCGTTGCTTAAGAATACAATAGAAAATAAATTACGTAATAAGCCTTAAAGGAAAAGTACGTACTTTATGAAGGCATAGAGCCTTTACTATACGTGAAAATGAAAATTAATGAATACACAGTACGGTACAGTACAGTAATTTACCTGATAACACAGACCTCAGAACAAAAATTTTAGCAATGATCCAAAAAAACTGAATCAAATAATTATGACAGGGATGCAAATAAGCAACAAAATTTTACTAGCCCACATCCCACAATAGAAATCACTTACTTATCTTCAATACTTTAATATTTATATTAAAAACTCGCCCGCACCGATGAACCACTCGCCCCAGGCGAGTGGAAGAGTGGTTCTTTGCATCCCTGGATTATGGTTTTGGCCAAGAAAGATTGAGATCTGGGCCAATAAAGAGTTTTTGGATCAGGGAGCCACAAAATTTTTGAACGGCCCCTGAATCGAGTTTTCTTTTTCTTTTTTTATGCAGAACAAGCACATCATACTGAGTTAAGTTGTAGTTTGGATTTGGCTACATTATATGTAGTTCTCCAGATATAAGGACCACAAGATTTTTTTTATATATTGGATCTTTTGATCCAAAAAATACTTGAACGGATCTGCGATCGCGATTTTTTTTTTTTTTTTTTTTTTTTTGCCCTGTTAGGGTGTGATCGAGTTATCCGTACTGCCGGGTTATCGAGTTCCGAGTTTTAGAGACTTTACTGTATTAACGGATTGTTTCAATATGGTATGGTAAGTAAAACTTAATTTAGGATTAAATAGCACTCCTAAATCTTCAGTTAAAGTAGGTGTCTCTAAAATAGTTCTTTCAATAGAATAATCATATTTAATGGTGTTTTCTTTGCGGGTAAAGGAAAGAGTTTTGCATTTATTCACCTTGTTATTGTCACACCATTGTCTTAATATTGCATAAGTATATTTTACAGTTTTACGTAGTTCTAGAGCGAACTAATTTTGGGGAATATTTTAAGGTCATCCGCGAATATTAAACACTTTAAATATTTGTTGTGTGTCTATACTATCTAACGTTACAGCTGGGTTGTGGTTCTTTGGTTGGTCATGTGGTCAGCATTTCGACACCTTCTCACCTACCAGTGTTGCCCATGAGGCAAGAAGAAAATTTTCTAAATGCAAAGTCAGGCGAGAAATATGATAGTTCTCAAAGCATTAATTTCAATGTGATATGTCTGTCATGGGACACTATTTGGATGTCCAAAATTTGTTCTCAGCTTATCACATAAACAGCCCGGAGAAGTCCCATAAATGTCTCGCATTAAGTCCCGTTTCCTGGACATAAGAAAGAATTTGAAATTCCACAGAATACCTACAGCACTTGGACTGCAAAATGGATCTAGCCCGGAGCCCGGGAACCTAACCCCCCAGTTTTTTGAGTGACAAAAATAATTTAAGGTATTATTTATATATTTTTGAAAGGTTATAGTGAATTCATGATTTATAACACCTTCTCATTCGTATCCCGCTTCACCCAGCTAATTCTTTCTGTTCTTCTCCACGGTGGGGGAGAAAAGAACAATTTTAGACATTATTAAGAGTCTTCACCCCGGCGAAATTAAAATACCGCTAATTTTACAGTAATTATGTGATATCTTCAAATAGATAAAAGATAATTGAAATATGGAACAAGAGCGCCCTAGACAATATTATTTTGCGTGAGGTACCGTTATCACAAGTCACCTAGCGGCTTTCCGTTTTCAGCTGTTTAGAAACGCGAAAATAAATGCCGATTTTCAAAATGGCTCGAAATCGAAAGCAGATAAGTGAGTCGTGATAACGGTTTCTCATGTAAAATAATATTGTCTAGGGCGCTCTTATTCCACATTTCGATTATCTTTTATCTATTTGAAGATACCATATAATTACTGTAAAATTAGCGGTATTTTAATTTCGCCGGGATGAAGACTCATAAGAAGAGGAAGAGAAACTGGGTGGGACATTGGCTAAGAAGGAACTGTATCCGGAGGGACGTGCTAAAGGGTATCGTGGCAGGAAAGAGAGGAACAGTGCAAAGGAGAATACAATTCATGGACGATATGAAAAATCGTACGTGAAGACAAAGGAGTTAGCGGAAGACTGTGGAAAATGTCAGCTTCTCAGTTGTGACAAGTGACTTGCCTATGATGGGAGAATACCTTTGATGATTATTATGATAGTGAACTCATGATATACTGTCGTAGTATGGATTCTTGCTGCCATTCTCCCCCAGTTTTTACTTTCTAGATCCGCCGCTGCACGTCCCATGTACATTGGAAGAACAATTCTATGTTACATGGACATTGATATTTGGCGTGTCTCTGGCCTTGTAGAGCAGAGTTCGCTTTCTCTTAATTCAAAGGTGCTAATCCGCCATGTTCCATGATACAGAGTTTTATTAAAGAAAATTGTATTCAGAACAAGATTCCTAATGCCTCTACCAATTAATTTGTACCATGAGAAAACATCAAATCGTGTTACACTTGCGAGCAAAAGTTTTAACCAAAATTTCATGATGATTTCATACTTGGGAAACCTGAGAAAAGAAAGTCAAGGTTGCAGATCCCTAGGCTTTGAAAGCAACGCTAAATCTTTCATTATGCGCTATGCTTACTCGATTATTAAAAATAATGTTCACTTATTGTAGATAACAACCTCAATTATTTCTGTCGTATTACATCTCACAGTGATTTAACGACGAATTCTGACAATATAGTTGACAGTCGTTTCTTGTAAATTTTACAAACTTCCTCATTAGCTTTGGTGTGACTTCGACAATTAGTAATTTCGTAAAACAGAAAAATTGAAATAGTTAAAGACATAACCTTTCTAATGTAAGAGAAAATGTCCAATTTTCTGTAACAAGACTATAAAAATTGTTAGATTTGTGCCCAAATAAAAAATAATGTTATAATATTACACGGAATATACTAGAAAGACTTGTGTTGCTTTGCTGTTGCAAAATAATGGCGTTTCGAATGCAAGTTTAGTGCCACATTAAATTAGGTTCCTCTTCCAGAGGATGATCTAAAAAACAATCTACTCCATCAAAGAAAAGATTATAAAAGACCGACAAGGACAGGAAAAGGCGATAAAATATCTACAAAGACGCGCATCGTTTCTGTTTTCTATATGGCGGTATTAATCTATATTATTGTGTGCGAAAATTATCAATAAACAACTCCCAAAGAACAAAATATGGACAATAATTGAATCGAATCAGTGTGGCATCTTGCTTACCAAAAGAAGTCTGTCTGATTATATATATAGAGAGAAACAAGTAGCAGCGTAGCATGTACTCCACGAGATGGAGTTTGGTTTGTATGGCGTATTTCTCAGTTACTACTGCAACCGAAAGTGATAATATATTTGTATCATTTCCTGTTTTAGTATAGATTAGAGTGGAGAAAATATAATCTTGGGGCGCTTAATTGATTGTAGAAAACCATTTCTCACTATCTATGATCAGGCTCGTAGCCGGCCCCAAAATTTAGGGGAGGGGGCGGTAGAAGTTAGGGGGGGCCCGACCAAATCATATTATACTTCATCACCATATTATAGTTCATTTGCAAGCATACCGTGAAACTTTTAGGGAGGCCAGCCTAAGTTTTTGGGGGGCCCGGCACCCTCTAGCGCCCCCGTGGATACGGGCCTGTCTATGATCGCTTTTACTCTGTAGTGAACAATGTTAAAATCGGAAGTGGTTGATTTCAACCATTTCCAGTTTGAGTACAGGCTTAAGAGATAAGATGGTACCTATTCTTAAAACTTCAAACCGATTTTTTAAAAAAAACTCTTTTTGATATCTCTTATCTCTTTATTCCTCTATGTAGACCAATATAGGAACCGGAAGTTGTAGTGGATTTCTATCACTTCCGGTTTTAGTAGAGAGATTAGAGTGGAGATGAAATATGTTATTGTGGTGAAATTACGATACACTTCCAAATATTATGAATTCAATATTGGAACTGGAAGAAGTACATCACTAGACAAAGATAAGGCTGGAGACTGAATGTTTTTGGGGGGGGGGGAAAGCTAACTACATATGAAATGTAAAAACAGAACTTGGGTGTTTTGTTTGAGTTTTATGTAATTGTGATTTAAACTTTGATTTAATAGAAAGTTTATGTAATTGTGATTTTAAATAAAATAAAAATTGGCTTCTCTGTAATTTAAAAGTAATCCTAATTTCATAATTGATTTCAATTCAGTACACCGTCTCTCTTTGATGGTCTTTCACGCCCCTTAAGGGGGGAATCCCCTCTTTGGAAACCACTATTCTATTGAGTGTGTTAAAAACAAATTAGAATATGAAGCTTGTTATCCAAGGTGACCATAAATAAAAATGAATGTATCGGTGTTTGTTCGGCTATATCCTCCAAAACCGATGCCCCAATTTTGATCATTTTTGGTACACGAATGTGCCCTGGCGTAATTTGGGTTTTAAGCACATTTTCGGCAAAGGGGAAGAAAAGATTGTGACGGGGTGACATATGAAAAAAAATCAATAACTACCGATATTACTGCTCAATCCATAATTTTTGGGGTCACGGAGATGAATAGTGACACTCCAAAATACCGTTTAAGGCCAAATTCGTCACCCATTTTCATGGAACGGAATGAGAGCCGCGAATGCAAAGGTTTGACATGTAAAAATCATCGAAAACTATCGATATTAGTGTCCGTTTCATACTTATCTGGATCGGTGAGATGAATAGTGATATTATCCCGATGCCGTTTAAGTCTAAATTCATCCCCCATGCGTATCCTAACGTGGGGAGGGGTTCAAATATTTTTTTTTTATAAATCTATTCTCCCTATGCGAAAAACAGCTATGCCAGCTATTTTTTTTATATAAGTATCGAAGCGTAAGTACCCATAAAAAAAAGTAAAACTCAGAGCCTATGCTATCTATTATAGTTTTTCTTAAGGGTAATCGATGTTGAAATAGGAAATGGTTGGTTTCTACAACTTCCGCTTTATACAGAGAGTTAAAAGATGAACATATTTTTGGGATTTGCATCCTAGCAAGAAACATATCATGACGCACCGCTTTTCTCTAATATCTGTTGATAGAAATGAGCTGATATGCTCGTTCTAGTACAGAGCAAGGGAGCACCTATGGGTAGGAGTTCATGAGGTACAGACCCCCTAAAAGAAACTTCCTAACTGAACATACATTTGTACCCTTTTCCAATAAAACTACATTTGTTTAACAGGAAAATGATTGGTGTAGCATGATAATTTGATCTTACACTTCATCTGTACTCTTTATCTTTAATAGCAATCCAAACGGCGTGACAAACATCTTGACATTTGAAGGCGGCGCTCCAAGTTCCCTTTAAATGCTGCTAGCAAATGAAAGGCCAGCGGTATTGCCACGTTTATTTTGTACACATCCACGTTTATCCTCTGCCACCTGATCGCGCTGTAGTTCGTCTGCTTAGCCACAGCCACGCCCCTTAGCACTCGGCAACATCGCGTCAGAGCTTGCGTTTTATTCGTTTAGCTGAAATGCCAAGATGTTTGTCACAGGCTTTAGTTCTATCACTTTCTTTTCTGAAAATATAGATGGAAGTATTTTACAGTTACTTATCGTCTTTTCGAATGCAGAATAATACCCGTCTAATACTACTACACGTAGTAGCTTGTGGTACTGGGCCCGCCCCCCAATGCTTGGATCCCTCCCAACAAAAAATTCTGGGTGCGGACCTGGTACAAAGTATAGGCTGCCTGTACTTAAGTAATGTAAGGTTTGGAAGTTCAAAAATAGACTCATGCTGGGAAATATTGTAACCACTCATGCTGGGAAATAGACTCATGCTGGGAAATATTGTAACCACTCATGCTGGGAAATATTGTAACCACTCATGCTGGGAAATAGACTCATACTAGGAAATATTGTAACCACTCTGTACTATCTGATGTTGTTGAAATCAAATATAAGCGCGTCATAAACAAACGAACTAAAGCGGAATTTAGAAATGTATACACAACTTCGAATATCAAACGGATAATAAAGTCAAACCCCTCTCGCTGGCTAGCGAGAGCGTGTCTTTCATGTACGAAATTCTGCGTTCGATTCCCAGTTAAAAAAAAGCATCGAATTCACTGGAATAGTTCAGATACCAATTTAAAATATGGGTGTTATTCTATATTAAAGAACAGAACAGAAATTTGAATAAAGCTATCAAGATATCAAGGAAAGATTGGACGACATGACGCTCCAATGGTTGGTTGGTTTGGGAGACTAACTGGTGTTGCCCACGCCCACAAGACGAGTAGAAAAATTATGTTTTCTCGTCTGGTCTCGTAATTTTTTTTAAAAAATCTCGTCTCGTCTCGATTATTAATAATTATGTATCTCGACTCGATTCTCAAAGAATTCTTTTTCGTCTCGTCTCGACTCTCGACAAGCTTTTATATTCTGTCTCGTTGATGAATGGTATTTAAAACATTATATTGCTACGTAAAAACGAAGAGGTTAGCTGAAAACTGTGGGGCACAGAATCTTCTCAGTTTGCAGCAAGTGACCTGACAAAAATGGCAGAATATATGTGATGATGATGATGATGATGATTATATAAAGCAGACACTTAGCTTGTACGAAAGAATTAGTGTCGTCCATGAGACAAAATGACGCAAAAATTAAGGTTAGTAAATTATGTAAATGTCTCGTCTCATCTCATTTTGTAAATATATATATATACAAAATGTATGCCTTGATTTTTTTTTAATTCCATCTAGAAGTTATCAGAATTCTTCCGTGTCACGAGAGATCCACGACGGGTGTTATAGAACAACAAGACCATATTTATTATTGAAGTACATTGTGTAATGACTCGTGTACATATGAATGTTTAAATTGCTCCTCATTATGTTTGTACAATCACTTTATCAATTCATAGTTTTATACCATGTACTATGAAAAAGGACTGGAAGCTTTCGAAATGTGGGTGTGGAGAAGAATGGAAAGAATTAGCTGGGTCGAGCGGAAACCGAATGAGAGGATGTTAGAATTGGCGGAGGAGAAAAGAACAATTTTAGATATTATTAAGAAGAGGAAGAGAAACTGGTTGGGACATTGGCTAAGAAGGAAATGTATCTATGAGGGACGTGCTAGAGGGTATGGTGGCAGGATAGAGAAGGAGAGGGCAAAGAAGATTACAATTAATGGACGATATCAAAACAGAAAAATCGTACGTGAAGACAAAGAGGTTATCGGTGGAGCATGGAAGCTTCTCAGTTGAATGGCAGAATACCAATGATGATGATGACGTTTTAACAGAGTTGGATTTAGGTTTGGTGGGGCCGTAAGCTACTGAAGATAATGGGGTCCTTTATGTATCCAGATGAACGTAGGACCCTATATACAGAAATAAAAAAAAAACTAGTGATATTTTAGGAAGCAGGTTAACAGAAGGGGCCCCATTACTTGCATCATAGGGCCTACACAAACGAAGCAGTGTTGCTATATGTAGATTTTACTTTATTTATAGTTTTTCTCGTATTTTGGAAATGTACATTCAATTTTTTCTTTAAATTTTGGGGCTCCCAAGAGCGTTGGGCCCGAAGCTATAGCTTGTTTAGCTTATACGTAAATCCCGCATTACGTATAATGCGGGATTCCTATTAAATTGGCTTTGTAGACTGTATCTAGTTGTTCGCTAAACACAGTGGCGTATTTAGGGGAGGAACTTCCGGGCTTAATCCCCCCCCCCCCGAAATCTTGCTTACTATAGTAAAGCATATAAAATATCTTGCAGAATTTCACATTTTCAGGCAAGCCCCCTCTCTCCGAAAGTTAGCAAAGCCCATCCCAAAACAAGAACGTAAATACGCCACTGGCTAAACAAATAAACAAAAACAATTAATTACGATACTTCGTGACGCATCTTTTGAAACATTACGTTTACATGCGTAAGGGTCTTTACTACTGCGAAATTAAACTACCGCTAATTTTAGAGTTTTTCTGTAATATCTTCAAAATAAATACAAATATTCGAAAAGCAGAAACATAGTGAACTAGACAATACGATTTTGCATGTGATACCTTCATCACAATTCACTTATCTGCTTTTGATATGCCGCTATTTACAGAGCCCGCAAAAAATACTAAAATTAGCTACAGTTGCAAATCGTAAGAAGATAGATGAGTTGTGATAACGGTATCAGATGTAAAATCGTATTGTCTAGTTCACTACGTTTCTGCTTTTCGAATATTTTTATTTGTTTTGAAGATATTACAGAAAAACTCTAAAATTAGCGGCAGTTTAATTTCGCTGTAGTGAAGACCCTTAACACAGATCTTAATATAGTTCTCCTATGTTTTATCCAATGTAATGTATCAATGCAAGAAAATTTAAATCTCGTGTGTGGTAGGTCATCGTAACATCGTATAAATGCGTAAATACATTATGTACTTTATTATAAGCCATTTTTGTGCGAAAGAGATTAAAGGTTTTTCCCAAGTATATGCAAAGTTTGAGTTCCACCGGATTTAAAATATGCCTTCATCATTTTTGTTTATACATTTTTTTTTTTCCTTTCGGGTCTCGTGAGTTGCGGAACGGAATTCGCTTTGGCCAGTTGCCTTGCTTGAAAGATCAGTAAATAGCACCATAGGATGGAAACACTTTTGATACGTAGAAAAAAGAGCCTTGTTAAAGTCCCCCGTATTACAAATACTTTCTCCGCCTATTGCATGTGACGTGAGTTTTTTCAGCTAATGACGTCAAAACATTTGCAGTCTAATGATGGTAGGTTATTTCTCTCTCTCTTTCTCTCTCCTTTTCTACATCTTGAAAAAAAAAAGTTGTGTCTTGGGCTCCCCCGATATATTCCACCAGCTGATAGAGAAGCCAATTAGAAGATGAGATTGAGTCACGTGTGATCTCATTGTGAGAGGGCTCGGCGCAAATAAAACCTCCGCCAACTCCATTCAGCGGTCATAGAGTGCCGTGAATTTTAAACTTGTGAACATTATTGCAACAAGTGCACACTAATTGCAAGGAGTTGCGGAATCAAGAAAAATATCTATCAACAACACTTCTACTTGTCACATTGTTAGCTGAATCAAGAAGGTAAGTCCTTACACACAATTCTGTGTGTGTGTTTGTTTATTTTATAAATGCTCGTTCGCCAAATTGTTTGTTTCTGAAATTACCTACTTCAAGGCTTGATAAAAATTTACCGGCATTATTTGCCAAGTGTGCATAAGAAAATAATATAGAGGTCATATTTATTAATTTTCCCATACATTTAACTAGCATCTTGTTAAGTGCTTCTAAAAGTCGTTGCAATTCAATTCATCCTAAATCTCAGTTGATGCGTAGGCTTAGAACAAAATCTTATTACTTTTTCTTTGTTTAGCCAAAGAATTTCTAATCTAAAGAAAATATGCAAATTTGCTTAAATATAATAAAGTAGGATCTCTACGGAAGTTAGGTTCTTTCCATTCACCATACATCTTCGGGTCTTGAAAAGGCGTTAACTTCCTATGGCCCGCCTTTATCTTCTAGAATGACACATCATTTTTTTTAAAAAAAATGTCCTTCGAAAATAATCATTCAGACCTGAACGGACTAAGCCATGCCGGGCATTTCCCAGAGAATAGTTCATTAGGTTTGGTGTTTTAGCGTCCTTTCCCAGTATCGTGGATATGTCAGACATGAATCCAGAGCTTAATGCGGGATCGAAACGAAACTATGTGAGATTCCACCAAGAATCAAAAGCTGATCTTCTGTACTATACGTGGGCAATCAACTACAAATTCACGGAAAAGCTTTAATGGTCCTTATTTTATTATTATTATTTTTTTTTTAAATATAAATTCTTGAACATATTTTGCAAAGAAATAAATGCCGCAAGAGTCTGTGTGGTTTAAGAACTTTTTTTAAAAAAAAAATCAACCATTTTGTACTTGGTACTATATAGATCTTTAGTTAACAATTTTAGTAAAAATCAATTAGCTCACTTCATTCCGCCACAAAAAAAAAAAAAAACTCATTCCTAGTTACTTTTCAAGCTTCTTTCTGTAAATAAATTCTAAATGTAAAAAAAAAAACTTTTAGAATCATGTTATTTATTTCTAATAGGATGAAGAACATTAGAACGAATCCATATCAGTTTGAAACGTAACATCAGCTTCTGAAAACTCAAATCTTTATAATTCTTACGCAACACATGTTAAACATTTGCGCAACTCACGAACATCCGCCATTGTGCTTGCTTAATTTTAATACATGTGTTAAATAATTGTTTTGGCACGCCTATATCAAGTTATGATGTATATTTTGAAACTTTTTTTTAGTCACATATGTAATATTCTATGAATTTTAATATTTTCAAATAGTGCTATAGTGTGGTGCTAGGAACCGTCATATTCCTCTAGCGAATAGTTTTTTGACACATCTAATTGTTTTAGATCAATAGTTTTTTTTTTTTTTTTTTGTTAATAATTATTTGAAAAGTAAAAGACTTAAGACTGCACAGTTTGTGGTGGTTTATTCACGTGTGTTATCACAAAAAATTTTACAGGACTAATGTAATTTTGATATAATCAATGTTTGAAGGTTACATCTTCTCTCCAGCCACCAATATGTGGGATATATCTGTATCAATGTATTTGTTTCCTTTAGTTTTCCACAGATGGTTACGCCGTCAATTCGGTAATGAAATTATTTATATTATTTACTGTGCTATTTGTAAAAAGTCAAGAGGATGCGTAAAGAAGCATGTGGGCCACTGTTAGGAAATGACAATGTGGTTGTTAACAGCGTATTTTGTTACATTGTACAGTCTTGTTCAAAAAAATCTTACTTTGCTTTATGACGTCATATTCTAGTAACCTTACGTAGGAAATTGTAACCCTCTGGCTCTAAACTAAATACCTTAATTGGCCAAAGAAAACGCAAATTGGTTTGATTTAATTAAGACAGTGGATAAGAGTATAGGACTTTTAAACAAAGACAGGTGGGTGGTCAGTTTTCTTAATCAGGAATGTACAGTTTTTTCTAGCTAAATAAAAACTGACAATTATTATTGACAATGAATGATCATACTTTTTAGAGCCACAAACGTTCGTTTATTTTGATTTTATTCGAAAACTACGCATGATAATTTACCTCCTCCCCCAAAGTAAGTTATTTTGTTCAATTAGATCAATTCTGATGTTTTATTTATGAACATTTTTGTTGTTGTTGTTGTTGTTAAATGCATTGTTGGAAATTTTGTCTACTAAATTTTTATACTTTTTTTTCATTTCAAAAGAAAAATAGAAGTAAAAAAGTAAAAAAAAAAAAGAGAGAGAGAGAGAGAGAGAAATAAACTTCACGAAAATTTAATTTATAAATTAAAAACAAGAGCAACCTAAATGCATATATTAGTTTAGAATCAAATAGAAAAACAGAATTTCTACATTATATTCCCAACTATTTGCAATATATACAAAATATGTATCACTTATCAATTTACCTACGATAGTTTACTATGATAATCGTCAAAATTACTTCAAGGAAGCTAAAACAGTTAAGGAATCTTCTCTTCGTATAATAAGAGTGCGCATCATAAAAGAGTTTGGACTCTATTTTTTGAAGTTAGAGTCATCTGTTGATAAATTTACATGTGCAGACTTCTGACGGTCTGTAAATACTCGTACGTTTCTGAAATTCAGTATTTCATGATCCGCTCTCCTCCTCTTTATCTATTACGCACGTGCGACTAAACAAGATGCCAAATATATTTCACCAATCAGTTTATTTTTCGTAAGGGAAGAAATCTACAAGAACACAGTTTGGACATTTGTCTTTTACAAAATAAACTCCGTAGGAGCTTAGTTGACTTGTTAGGCAGGCCAGTAGCCAGCCCAAAAATGTAGGGGGGCGCGGCTGAAGTTAGGGGGGCCGACCCAAAAATATTATAGTTCATCACCATATTATGGTTCATTTGCAAGCCTACGGTGAAAATTTTATAGGGGCCCGCAAAAATTTAGGGGTGGCCCGTCCCCCCTAGACCCCCCTGGATACGGGCCTGTTGTTAGGTAGGTTTTTTCCAAGTTAAAAAAATGATAATAAGGCATGGAAAATAATGTTATGTAAATACAAGTGTAATCAGTGGCGTATGCAGAATTTCATCAATGGGTTTCGAATACTCAATCTTATTTTCCTTTTAGGACAAGGGAGCACCGGGCTCAGTGGTAGAGAGGTTACCTCAAGTGTGTAGGGTCCTTGATTTGTGGTGGACAACCTCATGTCCGTGAGTTTTCTCAGGATTCTCCCGTTTCCTCCCACATTCTCATTCTACAAATTCTTTCACCACCATTCATTTGCCACCATCATAAGCGTGGGACGTTAAGCTGAAAGATTTCACTTTTCCTTTTAAAACGTGTTTTTTTTTTTTGTGTGTGTGTGTGTGTGTGTGTGTATGTATGTCTTGTATATCTTCATGTACAGTAAATGTTCATTTTTTAATAATATGTTGCTCAAAGGGATTTGACCCCCAAAAAAACTTCTCTTGGTACGCCACTGGTTAAATGTATGTATAAGGAGATTATTAATCTAGGTATATTGATCTTATTAATGATACAGTTTTAAGGAGAATTATGCTGAAAACCATTTAATTTTATTATTTTTTATTTTCCAGATTCGTTTTTCTTATATTTATTTGAATTATTTATTACAACCTGCAACAATGAACACCAACGAATTCCGTGAAAGAGGCAGGGAAATGATAGACTACATCTGCCAGTATATAGACACCATCCAAACCCGAAAGGTATATCCGGATGTTAAGCACGGCTACCTCAGAGAACTTCTACCCAAAGAGGCCCCCGAAACACCAGACAACTGGAAGGACATTATGCAGGACGTTGAAGAGAAGATAATGCCTGGAATTACGCACTGGAATCATCCCAATTTCCACGCATACTTTCCAGCTGGAAATTCATTCCCAAGTATTCTTGGAGACATGTTATCTGATGCAATTGGCTGCATTGGATTTTCATGGGTAAGTTTTTGTTTCGGTTTTCATATTCAGTTGCACAATTTGTTTTTTATTACTTTTGTATTTTACATCATTTCAAATTCACTGATTTGTGTTTTACATCATTTCAAATTCATTGATTTGTGTTTTATATCATTTCGAATTCATTGATTTTGTGTTTTACGTCATTTCAAATTCATTGATTTGTGTTTTACGTCGTTTCAAATTCATCGATTTGTGTTTTACGTCATTTCAAATTCATTGACTTTTGTGTTTACGTCATTTCAAATTTATTGATTTGTGTTTTACTTCTTCTGTTAACATCGAGGCTATATAGAACAAAAACTACAATTTATTTTTAAAAAATGAGGTTAGCATCCCTTTCAGCATCGAGGCTATATAAGACGTGGATCTACAGACGATTAATGTGAGATCCGAACCACATGAGCCAGCACATTTAAACTGAAATCTGAGCCTCTGTAATGTGTTCAATGTTTCCCCATCGGTAGTCAAACTCGGTACAGCTTTAACCAAAGACATGCGTCCTAGCCAGTATACTATGGGAAACACCTAGTTGTTTTCAAATTTTAAAGATTCAAGATCATAAATATTAAGTCATAGTTTTTTCTAGTTTAGACCATTAAGGAAAATTTGAGGCCTGTGCAATCTAAAAGATATCAAAGTTCTAAAACTTGTGACAGTCGCGAATCTACACGTAAAAGACTTTTACCAATATCTTATTCCCAATATTCTTTATAAGTGCTGAAAGTTGGCAAAATACATATTTCTGATTCGTTTTCTCAGTATTATTATTATTATTATTATTATTATTATTATTATTATTATTATTATTATTATTATTATTATTATTATTATTATTATTATTGTTGTTGTTTTATTATTATTATTATTATATGCTTGAAAATTTGAATCGAATATGTCAATGATATTAATTTTCTTTTTTATTTTAATTTTAGGCTTCAAGTCCGGCTTGTGCAGAACTGGAAACCATTGTCTTAGATTGGTTCGGTAAGTGTATATTCTTTTTACATCCTACTAATGTTATATATAAAGAAGTATCACAATAAATCTTAAAATCTATACCCCTTTATTATATTAACACGTAAATTTTTCTAAAGCCGTAGGAAAAATACTGGTGTTATTAAATATCTGTTACTTTATTTTTCAATGAACTTTTGTTTCTTTTTAAAGCCAGAGTTACGCCTTCTCTGCGGCCAGGGATGTGTAGAGATTAAGAGATGTTGAAAGAATCATTAGATGGGGGAAGTGTTACACGCAACATTTAGAGAGATGCATAATGTTATTAGAAAACATAATAAATATAATTACGTGATAACTTTAAATATTATAAGATGAAATACTATATTTCAGGAAATAAACTATAAACTTATAGTTTCTTTATTTATAGTAAATACACGTAAAATTTTGACATTAAGATGAGATATTGAAAACTTATTAAAATCCTACTAGTAACTTGAGTACTATGGTTTTGTAAATTACTAAAGTCACCAATACTTATTTTCTACAATGTAAATAAATACGTATATTATCTTCGTTTAGATAAGTGAAGCGGAAACGGAATTTGGTTTCCTTTAGAAAATTTCAAAACATTATGTTTAGTCAAGTTTAGAGACATTTGTTAAGTTTATTAGATCAAAAGATACAATATATTTCAATGAAAAAAATTTTTGTACGCCTTATATTTGGAGAACTACATATAGTGTAGCCAAACACAAACTATCACTTAACTCAGTATGGTGTGCTTATTCCCTTAAAAAAAAAAAAAAAAAAAACTACGAAAACGATTTAAATTTATACAAAAACGAAAATACAAGACCGTTCAAAAATTTTGTGACCCCTGATGCAAAAACTAATTATTGGTCAAGATCGCAATCTTTTGATCCATTTTTTGAATAATTCCTAAAATTCTTGTTTTTCCTTTATTCGATATATATCTTCAAGTTCTGATATTTATTAAATGTATTTAATATTTAATATCAGTTTATGATATCTATTAAATTGATTACCTTCAATTTATCGTATCGCATCTATTAACTTCATTTTATTTCAATTAATAATACCAATTAACTTTAATTATCTTCAATTTATAAAATTATCAATTAAATGTTTGTTCAATTTGTGACATCTATTTAAATTTATTTATCTTGAATTTAGCACATCAATTAAATTTATTTATCTTCAACTTATAACATTTCATAATTTATTTTCAATTTATGGTCACAAACAAAATATAAAATCATTTCTATTCTAACAACCAAGTTAGGAAAATGCATATTGTTCGTTCAGAATCTCTGTATTCTAAATGTCATAAGATTTAAGAGTAAATTTCAAATTGTGTGAAATAAATTTAATTTTGTAAATTGTAATTTTAAAAAAAAATCTCAAAATGACGTGAAAAGTAATTTTATTTTGCTTGATATACTTTTAGGTAAAGCCATGGGCCTCCCAGGAGACTTTCTTGCTTTTACACCAGGAAGCAAAGGCGGCGGTGTCATTCAGGTGAGATAATGTATTAAATATACATGTATATAATTTGCTATCATTACGACATCCGATCTGGATTGTTTCTAGTATCGTGGATCAACCAATTCTTCTTTACTTGCTACTTGTCACTTCAATAATAAGATTCTCCTTTAAAACATTATTTCCTCAATTCCACTAGAAGCTAGAAGTTAAGATCTTATAATTAAATTGGATTATTTCGATCTAATCGTTTTGTTCTTGTAAATCTGTTGACAGTTTTCCCATAATAATCAAGAAGCTTTTTTCTGTTCATTCGAATATATCAAAGTACTTTCTTCCAGAGAGATGACGTAAATCTAAAAACAAAGCTTGCTTTTCATAGTAGAATGAGAAATACGCGTGCTTTCTGTACGTGTGACCCACAAAAAAAGAATCTTTGCATTTTATATATTGTAATAATCAAAGTTAATAACATTTTCTGTTTACTTTCTGATTGATACAATTTAACCTTGTATATTATTTCTTTTAGGGATCCGCAAGTGAATGTATTCTAGTCGCCATGTTGGCTGCCAGAGCTCAGGCTATTCAGAAACTAAAGAAGATTTATCCAGACGAACCCGACGGTGTTCTGTTATCCAAACTGGTAGCCTACTGTTCCAAAGAAGCCCACTCTTGTGTCGAAAAGGGCGCCATGGTTTCGTTTGTGAGGCTAGAGAAATTGGAACCAGACGACAACAACAGTTTGAGAGGGAAAACATTGCGAGAGGTATGCACTCAGTGATTTCTGATGCTATCTTCTTCTTTTAAAGGTTTGACTTAGCTTTCCGTTCTTCCCTGCCCTCAGCTAGACTTTTTTTTTCTCGCAGTGTATCCTTTAACTACGTCAGTTTTCCATTCTTCCCTATCTTGAGCCAGACTTTCCATTTCCTTGTAGTGTTCTCCTTGACTCAGCTTTCCATTCTTTTCTATCTTGAGCCAGACTTTCCATTTCCTTGTAGTGTTCTCCTTGACTCAGCTTTCCATTCTTTTCTATCTTGAACCAGACTTTCCATTTCCTTGTAGTGTTCTCCTTGACTCAGCTTTCCATTCTTTTCTATCTTGAGCCAGACTTTCCATTTCCTTGTAGTGTTCTCCTTGACTCAGCTTTCCATTCTTTTCTATCCTGAACCAGACTTTCCATTTCCTTGTAGTGTTCTCCTTGACTCAGCTTTCTATTCTTTTCTATCCTGAACCAGACTTTCCATTTCCTTGTAGTGTTCTCCTTGACTCAGCTTTCCATTCTTTTCTATCCTGAACCAGACTTTTCGTTTCCTTGTAGGGTTTCTTACATTATTTATCCATGGATTATAATCATGTCCTTCCTCTGGGTACTTTCCTTTCTGTCATTTGCTCCGTGGTCAATGATGTGATTCCTTCCTGTTTCATAAATTGTCCAATTATCCTGTCTCTTCTTTTTAACCTTATTTTAGTATATTCCTCCTCCTACCGTTTCCATCATTTTTTTCATTTGTTACCTTATCTACTCATCTAATTTTCGACATGCTTCTATAGTATCATATTTCAAAGGCTTCCAATTCTCCGTTTCTACATCTTCTCCTACAGTCCATTCTATATATACTTTTATCAGTTCTGTGTCAATATTTCCAACCAGGAGTTTTTTTTTTTTTTAATTCTTCAAATGCCCTCTTAGCCTGGTCTACTCTGAATTTTACACCTTTATGAGTCTATTAACGCATATTATTTTACTCCTGTAAGAACCTAAAATACACAAAAAAAAAAAACCTAAGAAATGCAAAAATTAAAGTTATAAAAGATTATTAATTTACATAATTGGAATATATGTTAGATTTGCCATGCTATGAATATTTTCAACTTTTTGTGAATTTTAAGGGGGCCGCAGTGACTCAGTACTGGAGCCCTCACTTCTAGTGCGTGGGATCCTTGGTTTGATTCTAACTCAAGTTAAGCGGGCTTTGGGATGAACAAACACCGTGTGTTTTCTCGGCGTTCTCCCGTTTCCTCTTACTTTCTTCATTTTACCGTTTCACTCATTCTCATCATTACCGTCTTCTTTAGAATACCTAGTACAACCATGAGATGTAAAGCTGATAGATTTCATTTCATTTATGAATATTGAGTAAATTTGTGTTCGATCAAAAAGAGAGGTTGGCCAAACGCCAATATGTTTAAGAAACTGTTTGTTTTTTGTTATTATTTAAAAAATGAACGGAAAGAAAATAACAGGTCTTGCGTCTATTTCTAAATTCCATGAGTTACTTAGAATTCGGAATCTGAAGCCACTTCAACAACAAATCAATCTTTTGTCTAATTAAAAGTCAGAAGATAGTAGTGGATGTTCTTTAAGGAAGTGGCGGTCAAAATTAAAACTTGAGCGTTAGAAGCTTATTGAAGAAAACTTATTATTTAGTGTTCAAATTAAGTTTTCTTCCCACATCTTTTACCGATCAAGTTTTTTATTTTTACCTGTGTGGCTTCCCTCAAGAACCCGCCATTAGAAGAAACTTTTTTTAAAATATTAATAATTGAGATGTTATACTATCTAAAATATATCCCCTCAGAAATAAATGTCGTGGTTTCGTAAATCTTCCAATCGCATGATTATCCATTGATAGTCCTAGAAAGTTAGATCTTGTAAACAGTGATTATCAACTCCCATAGATATAATATTGTATTAATTTGTACTTATCTTTTGTGTGATTCACAGGCGATGGAAAATGACATTGCAAAAGGGCTTGTTCCATTCTTTGTATCAACCACACTAGGAACTACTTCCTGCTGCTCGTTCGATAACATTGCAGAAATTGGACCTATCTGCGAAGAATATGACGTTTGGCTTCATGTAGATGGTGCTTATGCTGGCAACGCCTTCATCTGTCCAGAATTCCGCCCTCTGATGAAAGGAATTGAGTACGCCATGTCCTTCAATACCAACACCAACAAATGGCTTCTGGTAAACTTTGACTGCTCTACCATGTGGACCAAAGACAGATACAAGCTGACGCAGGGAATGGTTGTGGATCCTTTGTACTTGCAGCACAGTAACTCAGACAAGTCGATTGATTTTAGACACTGGACTATTCCCCTTAGCAGAAGATTTAGGTCACTCAAACTGTGGTTCGTAATCAGATGCTACGGAATTGAAGGCTTGAGAAAATACATCAGGAATCATTGTACGCTGGCCAAGAAATTTGAGGAACACGTGAAGAAAGACGATCGATTCCAGATCATGAATGACGTCAAGGTAAGAATCTCTTCTATTCACCAAAAAAAAAAAAAAAGAAAAAAAAAGAAAGAAAAGAAAAAAAAATCGTGTTTCAAAAGTTTGTTCGACTTTAGTTTGCTTTATGTCACTTCTCTTCCCGAAACATTACAGTACGAAAGATTGTCATTTTCTGTTACTTTCGTTGCAACTTCGCGACTCGGCGCACTCATGTATAACAAGAAAGTCAGTACTGTAATTACTACAATGTACGAAATTTACAATAAAACTTCTCAATTGGTTTTCTCTAACAAATCATCATTATCATAGGTATTTTGCCATCACTGGCAGGTCGCTTGCTGCAACTGAGAAGCGTTCATGTTCCATAGTCTTCCGCTAACCTCTTTCTGTTTTGATATCGTCCATCAATTGTAGTCTCCTTCACCCTCTCCCTCTCTTTCCTGCCACCCCTCTGCACGTCCCTAATGATACAGTTCCTTCTTAGCCAATGTCCCAACCAGTTTCTCTTCCTCTTCTTAATAATATCTAAAAGTGTTCTTTTCTCACCCACCATTTCTAATACCCTCTCATTCGTTTTACGCTCGACCCAACTAATTCTTTCCATTCTTCTCCACACCCACATTGGAAAGCTCCCAGTCGTTTTTCATCATTTTTGCGTAATTCTTGCAAATATTGCTATGAAAATGTTGGGCACAATATCCCTTTTGCTGTTGATTGTCCGAGGAACTTGCACAAAGGGTTTTCTTCATCAAATCATTATTTCATACTTATTCCGTGGTGTTCAATAAATTAGAAAAAAAAAAACTTTGTTTGTTTGCATAAAATTCCAGCGTGGTGTCACAAATCAGCCATATTCCCCTAAAAATACTGTCAGATTCTATTATACATTCTCTCTTCCGCGAGTTAATAAGATGTTTTTTTTTTTATTTTTTTTTTTAAATAAGCTTGGCGCATTGTTCTTAGGCCGAGGTGATCAAAAAACACCTACGTATCTACCCGTTCGTGTAATTTTTAAATGAAGTGACACATTGCAAACTTCTCCTTTGTTTGGTGTTGAACATCTACGTCATGCGTTTAAGCTGTTTAAGTGTTCTTTGCTCCTTTGAGACTAGCAAGCGAGATTTCATTGGTCTTGAAGGGGAAATCAACACAAGAGTGCCAGTTCATTTTAAGGAAAATTAGAAAAATAATTCCCCCATATAAAAATAGTAGGATTAAAAATAAAGATGGCGAAAATTGTCAATCTACAGTCATACCTTCAAACTCCTTCCAGAATTTCAGATTTTATAATTGAAAATCAGAATAAATGAGGAATCTAACGTTACTAGTTTACTTCTACAAGTTTTCTAATGTCAATTGTATTTAGTTTTTTTTTTTTAACTACGAAGAAACGTTGCCACTTTCAGAATTTAAAAATATGTATTAATATAGCTATTACATTTAATTGCTAAGAATACGTCACATTGGGCTTATTTACTGTAGTTTGGTTTTTGACTCTATACAGCGTCTATATCAGGGATGTAATGAAGCATATACGATAGTAAACAGCATATATCCACCTGCTATTTTTATACCCGAACGTATACCCACCTTAAATTTACGAAATAACGAGCATAGATGGGGAAGGGTATAAGCTATATACCGTATATATTTTAAATAGTTGCATATATACCTGCTTTACATTCAATATTATTAGGCAGACGGAAAAATTAATCTTTCCTTGTTTGTTTTAATCTGAAGGAAAAAAAAACTCCATTATTTGTGGCGGATCCAGAAGTTAAAAATTGGGGAGATCAGCCAGAGCCCAGACTATGATAGGTATAGGATAGGTACTATCAACTTTCAAAAATATTTAAATAATAGCTTAAATTATTTTTGTCATTCAAAAACTTAGGGCCCCGGGCTACCTCCAAGGGCGCCGATCTTGGGGGGCCGAGGGGGCCTAGATCTCCCCAAAGCTCGTGTGAACCCCCATATATTTTAGGAATATATATTTTTATATGTATTTTTATTGTTATATGTATTGTTATATATATTGTTATATATATTTTTATAAATGCCCCCCCCCCAAAGTTACAGAGAAATCGGCGCCCTTGGCTACATCCGCCACTGCTTATTAACAACTGAAAAGCTTAACTTCAGATATTATATTTCGTAACAGTTTGTAATATTTCCGTATAGATCACACAGAGATATTATAACTTTTCCCCCCTAAAAGAAATGAATCTAAGTTGCGTTAGTGAACGGCTAATATCAATACAATTTTTTCTACATAAATATTAATATCTATTACAAGTAACTTGTTTCTTAAGCAAATCGGTAATAAAATTAGAATTTTATAATACATGCCTTCAAATGATTTTGTTTCCTCCTTTAAAAAAAAAATTGCAGTAAATATTTTAGACTTTCCAGTTTCTACATAAAAGTTATGGCTTGCTAAAACAGTGGTTCTCAACCTTTTTGGATTGGCGACACATTTTACTGAAAGTCCAGGACATCGTGATTAACTGTTTTGATATTATTATTATAAATAATAATAATAATAATAATAATAATAATAGAAACATTTTATTTTTTGTAATGACTGTACATAGCACTGAGCGATATTGCTACCGCTAGAGGTGTTGACTGGTACAGTCTATCTAAATTTTAACTAATTGATTATTAAATACTTCATGATTTTTAAATTTTAAAATTTCGCGACACATTTTAGAGGACTGCGTGACACACCAGTGTGCCGCGATACATTGGTTGAGAACAACTACGCTAGAAGACACTCTCACAAATTAGTTAATAAAATTTATAATGTCATTATACTTTTTAATTTTGTTTCTTGACCTTGAAATGTGAAACATTTTTGCAATAAATTTCGTTATTCATTCTTTTCCTAATAGATGGGGTTAGTGTGCTTCAGACTCCGAAAACCAGACAGACTAAACCAAGAACTGCTAGAAGAAATAAACAAACGAGGAAAGCTTCATATGATTCCAGCTCGAGTCCAAGGACGATATATTCTTCGGTTCTGTGTTTGTGCTGAACATGCCACAGAAAAAGATATAGGTAAGAATCATTTGCTATTTTTAACTTTTCTTCCTTTTTAAAACTTGAAAAAAAAAAAGAATCGTTTGAAATTTCAGAATTTCGGCTAGAAGTATCCAGTGGCGGCTCAAAACTCAAGAGGGATGTCACATCGGTAAAAAAAATTGCATTTTATCGTTTGAATCTAAAAGAGGAAAGCTTAGTTAATATATTAGTTCTTGTATACAACTTTCTGAAGCTATATGAATTTTTCTTTCCTAAGCTTATACCAATGTGACTTCCTTCAAGAACTGCCCCTGGTTGTCTTTTGTATAAGAACATAATCATGCTACACAGAGATGCATGGCATAAATGAATGAATGGCAAATAGAATTATAAATAGACAAGGAATAATCAATAAATATTAATTAGAGACTATAAAAAAGACCACAAGAAACAAGTGTCTACGAAAATAATACTTTATCCCCTTGCTTAGTAAAATTGTATCTACTCATTCCACTGGATAGAATAGTTTCACGGCAATTAATTGGCGCCTGCTCTTTCTAATGTTTTTTTTTAATTTGATTCCCTTACCTGAAACCTCATGATTTCCTCGAAGTGTTATATAATTGCACGACTAACACCCAGTTGCTATTTTCTGGGCAGTGATATCGTAATTCCCATATTGTCCGGCTACAAAGTCATTTTTGTCGCACTGTACGCCCTAGGGGAAAATAAGTACTTAAACTCGCCGTCAGGCGTCTATGTTACGTTTGTTTCCTCGATTCTTCATTATCTTTTAAAATTGCAATCTTACCTCTATTTCCGCAGCCGGAATGATATACTTCCCGTATTTATCTTTGTTTTTTCGAAGTTTAAACTCCCACTTCGTCGTTATGGGTATATAAGATATAAGTGCAGTTACTGTGTACCGCATGGACTCCAACTAGGATCTGCACCCGATTCTTCATGGAAGTCAAAAATGTTAATTAATTATGCAATAGAAAGCATAATAAACTTGATAAGATCATTTTGTTTGTTATAATTTTTTTTTCGGCAGTTACCTATCAAAGATTGAGAGCTAAAGATCTCACCTATAGTGTGAGAAGTGCTTGGTTCGATCCCTAACCATGTGCATTTATGGTGGATATTATTATAAAACCAGACCACTTGGCGTGTCAGTCCTTTGTGGATATGAGCTGCTAAAACGCCATCTGTTAGCGACCGGCTGAGCCACGTCTAACCTAGCGACAAACACGAGGTCAACGCACTGCTTTGCCCTTTCTCTAACAGGGGTATAAGGAGCTTACTATAGTGCTGCCAAAATGTCTTGAGCCGTGGCAAAAATGTGAACTAACGCTCACAACCTCACACACCCACGCGTTGAGCCAGTAAGCGTTCAGCTGTTGCTAAGCGAGAGAAAGCGAGTGGAATTCCTTCAGCCGATAGCAGCGCTTGCAACGGAAAACTAGGGATCAAGTCAATGTAGCATATCTATAGACCTTTGTGATCGTTACGTCTTTTATTAACGTGACTCCCCAGTTTAAATCATGACGCTGAGTGGCGTCAAAAATTGGGAAGCACTGGCTGGGAATCGAACCTGATACCACCCGGACATGAGACGAACTCTAACCACTAAAGTACCGTGTCCACTTGGATATTATTATTTCCATAGGTTTTCTCGGGGTTCTCCTATTTTGTCCCATGTTCTCACTTCAAAAGTTTTTTCATGTTATTTTTTTTTTAATATGTCCTTCTTGTACATGGTGTCTCGGATCCGATTCCTGATGGTAGAGCTTCGAATTTTGAACACTTTACGGTGATTCATGTCTCATAAGCTCGCTGCTTGCTAAGCTTAAACAGACAATCATCTTCCTTCTTTAGCATGCAATTCATAATCGTGGAACGTAAAACGAAAATGATTTGGTTTGGATTTGAACCTTCATTGTTTTCGCGTAACCTTCAATAGTAGGCATAATACTGCTATTAGTTCCAATGTCATGCCTAGGTATAATTTATTAGATTAAGAAAAAGACTGAAAACATACAAGCATAATATTGAGGAGTTTCTGTTCTTGTGTATTCCTACAGATTTTGCCTGGAATGAGATCACCGAATGTGCCACAGATGTTCTGGAATCCATCGTCCCAGTTCTCAGCCCGAAAGAGAAAGCTCCAGAGACTCCAACCGAAGCCAAAGACTTGGCCAGCAGGAGAAAGCGACTCACCCGACGATTCAGCTTCACCAGGAGTGTTTCCAGGGACGTATTCCAGTCGTTGCCAAGGAACAGTTTGCACGACGGCGTATCACCTATCATTATAATGGACGAGGATGAAAACGAAATAAAAGATGACGTGTTTTTCGGCAAAAATTGCATTGTTGAAGAGAAAGGATTATAGGTCATCGTTTAGAAAAGAAAACAAAAGACATTCAACAATTGAACAAGCAATAATGAAGACAAGAGAGAGACTGTGATTGTTGAAAGGTATTGATTGTTATGTGTTGGTCATAACGTAACGTCTGTGATATCATCGTTTTCATCATCGTCATACATTCCACATGCATTTTGTTCTCAATTTTTACTAGTGACACTTAAACAACACAGGTACTTACATCATAGTGACATATCATCATCATCTTGTTTGAAGAGACAGTGCACCTTGAATTTACTTGAGGAACCGCCACTGAAATAAATTATGTGTATTATAAAATCAAATAGGGTTGTGTGTATTTTCTAGTGGTTTAAGTTCAGTATTATGTTTTGTACAGATGCTTTAAGTATGTGAAAGTCTTTAACACTTTTTTTTTTTGTATAATTAAAAGAATCTGCTATCAATGTTTCTGAATATATTTAGTAACAATTTTGCATCCTATTCTACATACAAAATATGCAATGACATTACATATTTTTCATAAATGTACATAAAATAAACTAAACGGATTTTTCTACTGTTATATAATATTTATGATTATATTTATTCACTTTCACACAATAAAAGTCAATTGTGAAAAATAATTATAATGTCTTTATGTAATGTGATTTGTTATCTCCTATAACCAAATTGGCTTCGTCGGTACCAGGGACGTCCAATAAGTTATCTACCTAGACAGGAAGGAATGCAGATAGACACACCTAATCATCACTGTTTTTCGATGTAGTCCTTATGGAAGTCTATGCACCGTCACCACTGTGTGATCAGCGAGAAATCCCGGAGAAAAAAAAATAGTCTTTCTCATGGCTTGCAATCGCTCGTGGATCTCCTTTGGCCCCTTCCCTTCTTCTTAGCGAGAAACTTGATGACCGAGCGGTGCTACAACTTCTGCAGATCCATTGTTGGCAACGTCACATAATCATTTGGTATTTGGCGTAACACCAAACACTTTGCTCAAGGTCATTGCACTGCTCTGACTGACCTCAAATTGTGCAGCGGGATTTCCCACAGGGGCCTTGGTGCAGTGGTGGACCCAGGGGGGCGGTCAGGGCGATCCCCCCCGAAGAGGAAACTTTTCTTTTATTTTTTATATATAAATGAAACCCATCCCAGAGTTTGGAGCTTTTAAAAGTAGCTCTAAGTAGCAGTATTACAACCCACCGCCCCCCCAGAAGTCCGTCCTGGATCCGTCCTTGCCTTGGTGTGCGTGTCAGGTGTCATTATGCTTCACCCCCCCCTTCCTGTCTAGGTACTGTAGATAACTTATTGGAAGCCCCTCGTAAGACATGTATCTAACAAACGGAGTGCTGGGTTTGATCCAGGGTGGAGGTGAGATTTGCTCTCTCAGTCTAGTCTCAACCAGAAACGGTTCAGTGGTTCACGCAGCCTATGTACACTCATTTCCAAAATTATTGTAGCATATCTATAACTGTCTTCTCGTAAGAATATAATTTGATAATGATTTTGCAGGGTACTTTTAATACTGATACTATGTGTATAATCGGGAAATGTATATTTGTAGTAAATCTCATAGGAAAAGAATTATAAATACGAAAATTAGAACGAGCAAAAGAAAATATTGCTAAATGAACAAAAGAGTTTTATTTTAGTTTTATTGTTCTTATTTATTGCTCTTTTAACATGAAATTTGCCACACACATGTCTTTGCCGATTATACACATACTAACATTATACGAAATACCGGGCGAATTCGTCATCAAATTATATACCTAAAACAACATATTTATAGACATGCGACAATAATTTTGAACATGAGTATACCTAGGAAACTCTAATGCGTAAAGGCAGCCAAAGTGGTCCCGATCACATCACCTCCAGGAAAGGATTTATTTGTCCGTATTTACGGAGCAACTTGAAGAGGCTTCAGCTTCGGGTCTCCACTCGTACACGACCAATAATAAGAACGAGTAATCAGTTTGAAAAGATGATTACTTTGGTGAGATTTTAAAACAAAGACATTCAAAAATGCACTATGGATTCGACATTAATAAATCGGTCATTTTCAATAATTTTTATATCTCGTCCTCCTCTTCCCCAAGTTGCGGTGCTGAATTTGTATTTAAACGGCATTGGAATTATTACTGTTCATTTCAGCGACCCCGAAAACTATGGATTCGACACTAATATTCGTTATTTTTTTTAATTTGTAAATATCTCCCCTCCCCTAAGTTACACCTTCAAAGTGAAATGATAAAAAAAAAAAAAAAAAAAAAAAAACATCCCAGGCCTAAACCTCATCTATGTTGAAAATTTGATCGAGATCGGTTATAAGATTCAAGAGTTATTAAGTTACAAATAAAGTGACTCATTTTTATATAGATATTTAGATAGATTTTAAAACGAAGAAAATAAAAAGTATAGCAAATGCACATAAAACTTACGGGAGGAAAACGTAAGATCTGGCAACCGCAGTTATCTAACCATGAACTAACAACTAAAAATGTGTATTCAATAATTAACTGCACTTTTCCACTCTGAGGTAACAGACCCAGTTCTTATGTTGTAAATTATCATGATGAAGTCGTCGACATTATCAAGAGGCTACTCATTTTTTTTTTAATATACACTGTCATTCGTCATGATCACTTGAAAAGCTAAAATGAAAAAAAAAATGCATAATATAATCAATAAATACAGAAACGCCCAGGATCTCTTATCTTTTCAATGTATGCAGCGACAATATTCAAAACAATTCAATCAGATGCACGAAATGAATATTTTAAACTCCATCGAAAGACAAGTTGAATCAGGGATGGGAATTTTTATCATCGGAAAAACCGTACTGGATCATAAAATTACTGCATTTCAGGTACAGTACCGTACGTCTTATATACGATATATTAATAATAGTAATAGTGAAACAGTGTATGCATGAATTGTGGAATGAATAAAAAAAAAAAAAAAACGTTGTCGATGTATCAAACTGAGAAAGAAGTGGTGAAAAAATTACATTTAATCACTTTTGAAGATACACAAACGAATTAGATGAACACTGACTTTTTTTTTACACTCAGATTTTTAAATCTCAGCGCAAATAGCAAAGTAACTGTGCAGCGTGCTGTAGCTAGGTAGGGTTGACAACCAGCCGGTATTTTACCGGACAGTTCGGTTTTTAACCTCCTTGGCCGGTGCCCGGTACGACCTCAAAACCGGATTTTAAATGTCCGGTAATATTTTCTTTCAGTAGTCCTATTCTCCGTTCTATTCAGATTATTTTGAAGTGATGAAAGGAATCATTTGTCGATTAACATGGTTAAAGTAGAGCTTATAACTTGATTTAATATCGACCTGTCGATCAGGGGCGTCATTTAGGGGGTCAGGGAGGGGCAATTGCTCCCCCTGAATTTGAGATTTATATAGATTTTATCAATAAAATAGTAGTAAATCAGTGAAAAACGCGAAATTTTACTTATAGGAAGGGGTCTTGCCCCCCCCCAAGTAAAATCTGAAATGACGCTCCTGCTGTCGATCGCGAAATTTGCTGCGCAACTAGCACTTCTTCACATCCTCAGCTACATCCAGATCCACTAAAAGTATGAGGCATTACCAGTCCCAGCTAAGCTGATAAGACTTATTTTTCAAGTACATTTTGTGCATACCATAATAATATTGCCAAGCTTTTTTGTTTTAAAATACTATGTATTATTGATTGTAGACTACAAAAATTACATATGTCGACTCAACCAAAACTGGAATAACTAAGTTTAATAAATGCTTCAAAAGTAACTGCTTCAAAAGTAAATGCTTCAAAAGTAACTGCTTCAAAAGTAACTGCTTCAAAAGTAAATGCTTCAAAAGTAACTGCTTCAAAAGTAACTGCTTCAAAAGTAACTGCTTCAAAAGTAACTGCTTCAAAAGTAACTGCTTCAAAAGTAAATGCTTCAAAAGTAAATGCTTCAGAAGTAAATGCTTCAAAAGTAAAAGTAAGTAAATGCTTCAAAAGTAACTGAAGTTATTCAATTCGAACTCCGAATTGGTCAATTTTATATGAAGTAACCATTTTCAGGTAGTTCACATTTTTGACGAGCGATGAAATTTCAATCTTAAAAGAGTATACGTACTCCAGGAAGGTGCCCGGTATTTCCATCTTCAAAACTTGGCAACCCTATAGCAAGGAGATTGCTTAGGTATTTTAAAATCCCCTATGTCTAAAAATTTATATTGTACTGCTCTCGTACCTCTCGTGTTTTTTAAACTGAATATTGGTAGGCGCAAAGCAAGGTGTTTCATATATGACTCTTTTGTTACCCCATCCCGGGAACGCCCATTTTTGGCTAGATCTTTTACGGTAGACAACAATTGCAATAACTTTCAGTGACTAGGGATGAGCACGAGTCGACCTAAAACTCGACTCGACTCGAAACTCGAAGCGAATTCGAGTCGAGTCAAAGGTAATTTTCTCGAGTCGAGTTCCGAGCCGAGTCACTGTCCTCATTGCCTGATTACACTGGAAAGCTAAAGCTATGAGAAATGTAAGCAGTAATGTGAAATATTTTATTGGATAATTTTAGATCATGTCCTATTTAGCCTTGCTGCTGACGAAGAGCATAAAGAATCAATTAATCAATCAATATATTGGTTTCATCTTTGGATGGTTGCAGCCAGGACCGGATTAAGGGGAGGGTTTAGGGAGGCTGTGGTCCCGGGCTCCACTCTGATCAAAATCTCAACTAGCTATCTAAAAAGAATCACGAAGACACAATCATCATCATAAAATAAAATACGACCAAAAATATGAAACATATTCCCTTAATCCACTGTACTTTCCACAGAAATGTATTAGCTGAAATCAGTAGGGACCACATATTTTTTTGTAGCCCCGGGCCTCCTAGTGGGTTAATCCGCCGTGGGTGCAGCCCCTAAAGATAAACAACTTGGGTGTTACTCGTATATTTGCAAATAGATATGGGTTGGCCGATCTCAGGTGTGAGTAAAGGGCGATAGTTGCTCTCCCTGTGTTTTAGAAAAAAGTTTGGTTCTGCCAGATAGAATTCAATATATACTACAGGGTGGCGCGTATTGTATCTGCCAACTTCAAATGAAAATACAAAGGTGTGTTATGCAAGTTTTAATGCAAAACTGTTATGGAATATAAGTATATGGACTGGCAATTTGTACACTGTACAACACTTGTCGAAGGAGCTCACTAAACTTTAAAAATAACGTCCTGTAAATGTCCGCCTTTTTCCTGGATGCACTGCTGCAGGCGACGTGGGAAGGCATTCATCACACGCATTAACGTATCCTGTGGAATGGAACTTATCACATGACGAATGGCAGTCTTCAGTTCGTCAATTGTCTTCACGCGATTGGCAAAGACCCTTTCCTTAACATATCCCCAGAGGAAGTAATCAGGAGCTGTTAAATCTGGGGAACGGGATGGCCATGAGACATCGCCAAATCGGGATATCACGCGGTTTGGAAATGTTTCTCTGAGTATAGACATACTTTGGCGTGCCGTGTGTGCCGTAGCACCGTCTTGCTGGAAATAAACGTTATTGATCACACCCCTTTCCTGCAATTCCGGAATGAGAAACGTCTGTAACATATGGCAGTAGCGGTCGGAATTTACAGTTGTTGCATGTCCGGCGTCATCCTCAAAAAAATAGGGACCAATAATGCCACACATTCCAACTGCACACCATACCACAACTTTTGGGCTACCTTGAGGCTTTTCATGTAATGAACGAGGATTCTCCTGAGACCAATACCGGAAGTTTTGCTTATTAACATACCCAGTCAGGTGGAAGATTGCTTCATCGGACATCAAAAGTTGTTGGAGGAACAGTGGATCTCGGTTAATCAACTCAAGAATGTTCTGGCAGTTATTGAGTCTGTTTTCCTTATCAATGGCTCTCAACTCTTGTACCACCTGCAGTTTATACGGATGGAACTTCAAATCACCCAGCAAACGACCCAATGAACGTCGTGTCAAATGTAATGTTCGTGCATGTTGCCGTGCTGAACGTTTGGGACTGCGTTCCATCGCTACGCGCACTCGTTCCAAGTTTACATTTGTTCGAACACTTCGTCCACGACCTGGTGATTTCCGGTTCACAACACTACCTGTGGCCCGCCACTGTCTCACCCATCTCAGAATACTGTGTCTCTCGGGTATAGCAACATGGCGATCATCACTGTTTCGTCGCAGTGCCCGCTGAGCCTCACTGACAGAACCGGTTCGGATAAAGGCTTCCACCGCCGCAATTCGCGTCTGCACAGACCACCGCTCCATGGTAAACTAATTGCCAGAGGCCCTGCTATTCAGTGCCGTAAGCATGCGCAGCATTCGTACGCGCATTTGATCAGGGTTGCCAACTGCAACTGGTAGATACAATACGCGCCACCCTGTAGATTTGCTTACTCACACCCTCAGTGGCGGATCTAGAAGGTAAAAACAGGGGGTGGGGGGGGCCGCCACAAACCCAGACTATGATAGATATATCATGAGTTTACGCAAATCATTTTATATCCCTTTCATGTATATCTCCCAACTTAACTGTTCTTTTCTCACTGTAAAAAAAAAAAAAAAAAAAAAAGGCAGGAAACAGGGAAAGAAGCGACTATTTCCTGAATATGAGGAATGTGGATATTAATTTTTATATGAATACACTTTTTTCCGATTACAACTAATATGTATGATTCAGCGAAATTTTGAATAGCAAGAAATCGTAACAATTATTTTTTTTCTTCTCATGTAAAATAACAGGAAACATCTTTTCTTGCTTTTTGTCTTAGTTTTCTTATCTTTTACTACCAGCCCATGATCATGATCCACTCAAGAAGTAAGTCGTCGATTGCCTGTGTTTTACAAATTGATTTACAGTTTTTCATGAGCCCAACAGAAATTTCCAACTTAACTTTCTCTCGAATGGATATTATTGCTTGATTGAACGTTGGCGTTGTGGATCTGAAGTAAACAGAAAAATTGCAACTGAAACTTGTTTCAAAAATTTTCCAACAAAGGATAAAAGCCGTCGCTTACTATAAACTTTCAAAATTATATAAATAATAGCTTCTATTATTCTTTTTTTCATTCAAAAAAATGGGTGGACTAGGTCCCCCTGTCCCGAGATAGATCCACCACTGCACACCCTGTATTTACAGTAGTTAATAAAGATAACGTAGTTTTGTAAGACGCATACCCGTAAATTTTTGTTAGGAGCCGTCTAAAGTAAGGGCGGTCCAATGCCACAAGACACTATGTGAATGTAGTACTAAATTCATGTTATTCTATACCCGAAAAAGGCAGTAAGTAATTGTAAAGTACTGCCAGCTATGTTCTTAGAAAAGAATATAGTACTAGGTTCATTTTATAAGAAAGATTAATATACAGTGGAGTCTCGTTAATTCGAACTTGGATAATTCGAACGGAAGTCCATTCCCCTTGAAAACTGTATTGGAAACAATAGTAAAAAATCGTGGATAAATCGAACTTTTCAACCTATGTTTTGGATAATTCGAAGTAAATACAGTTGAAAATTTTTAATGTTGAACAGATGTAAACAAAGAAATACAGTTTTAATGTGTTTTCAGTTATCCAGATGCAGCCATAGGGAGATAAAAGATAAATAGAAAATCACAAAAGATAAATAGAAAATCTATGTAATGATAAAGATGAAGGTGAATTGGGGAAGAAGTAAAGATAGAGAACGTGTGCCAATCTCGTCTTGTTTCAGAATTGGTTGAAAATTTAAGATGAATTATTGATAAAGTCAACCAAATGTTATTAATATCGTATTCCACGCAATACATGAAATTCAAGATTTATTGAACGTACAAAAACAATCAAATTTAAGTAAATGAGGTTTACGACTTCTTAAAAGTCAGAACAGAATATTCAAATTGTTACAGGTGTTCAATTGTTTGGGCTATTCAATGTATGTTGTAGTGTTGTACGTAAATATATTTTCCATTGTACACGTAGTTTGAATTATGTAGAGTCAATGTCGTTTGGTAGTTTGCGGTATTCGATCACGCAAATAATAAGCTGCTTTAAAGGTAAAATCTACACCATGTGAATATGTTTTTGATGCACAGTACTTTGGTTTGTTTGTTGTTATATAAGTGAAAATGAATGTTGTTGGATAATTCGAAATTTGGATAATTCGAAGTTTTTTCGTGTCCCCTTGGACTTCGAATTAAAAATAGTGCACTGTGTATATATAGATGAACTGTAAGATCAAATCATTACGCTAGTTCAAGCATATCTCCGCTAAACAAATATAGTTTTATTAAAGAAAGTGTATAAGTAAATGTCGAGTTAAGAAGATTTTAGGCGGGGGAGGGGGGGTAGATTGATCACCCGTGTGAGTACAGCCGTGAATGTTGTGCATAATTCTTGTTTACATGAAATATTACGTTAATCAAGGTATGTATGTATTCGCAATTTCGCTTGTGTGTTGGTCTTGTATCTCCCTTTGGCAAATATCCTGCTGGCGTTTCTGCACGGGATATATTTCTGAATAGCTTCAACCAGTTCATTTTTAATGCAGTAAAAACACAGTAAAAATCCCGTAAATATCACAACGAAGAAAATTCTCTTGCTCTCGCTACTTAGTTCTGATTTTCTCCGATAGATGTCACACCCTGTTAGAATTCAATGCAATCTTAAAAACTGCAGGCCTTGAACACAATAAGCAATTTATACTTTTCAATTTTTTTTTTTTAGAAATAAAAAACATATAATTAGGACAGTAGCGTAGCTAGAATTTTTTTCAAGGGGGCCCAAGAAAATTTTGAGGAGGGCATCTCCAATTAATGAAAAATTTTATTCATATATATATATATATATATATATATATATATATATATATATATATATATGTGTGTGTGTGTGTGTGTGTGTGTGTGTGTTCAAGGTGAATATTTTCATCTTTGTTGTTAATGATTTTATCCCTTTACAGTAAAAATGTAAGAATTTACTACCTCAAACAACTAGGATACATTAATACAATTGATTTCTAATATAAGTAAGCAGTTATTTAATCATTGCGTTTAAAATATGTGTGGCTGGTGATTTAAGTGGAAGCAGAGAAATACACTTTTACAGGTAAAAAAAAGTAACTTATAGGTTCATGTCTCTACTTAAAAGAGGATCTTTCTATTCTAGTGGGCAGCAACAAACTTATCAACAACTTCTTCATGATCTAACGATTTAGCAATTTTCTTCAGTATAATGTAATCCTAAGTTTTTCAGCCTATCATCGGTTATTGAATTGCCTATATGTCTTTAATCTTTTCAAACATGAGAATTACTTTTCACATGTAGCACTAGAAACTGATAAAGTCACAGAAATGATATTTAGCATGTAGGTTTCAAAGAATGCGTTTTAGTTGACGCAAAGTACAACGAAATTCATCAAGGAATCAACTTTGGTTTTCTCTCGTCTTCATACAACTTAATTGTGTTTGGGAGGATTTTAAGTTTACATTTGAATATTTCCAGATCACTTCCATAATGCTGGGCCATAGGCTTAACAATGTTGTAATTTAGAAAGTTTTCACTTTTTGGATGTAGAGTGGTGATTGATCTAATGATTTTGCCACATGATCCAAAGCGTTTCTCTATCGCAGTAGGCAGAAAAATCTCTTAGTGTATTAAATTTAGAAAATTCGTTTTCTGCTTCCAATGAAGGAAGAGATTCATCCAAAAGGAATTTGTGATATTTCGATGGCGAATGTCTAGTTCGTTTCCACGAGGAACCACTATAGTCTATTTCCGACTCTGGAATTTCAAGACCATTTTCTTTGCATATCTCCAAACATTCTTGACAAACGAATGAATGAAATGGGAGGAAACGTGAGAGCCAGAGAAAACCCACGCATATGATGTTTGTCCACCACAAAGCTCACTTGGCGCGAGATGGGATCGAACGAAGGACCCCATACACCAGAGGTGAACGCTCTACCACCGAACCACCACGGCCATCAGCCTCGCTAATGAACGGAACGGATCCAGGGGCGGATTCAGGACCGACTTCTCGGGGGGGGGGGGTCCTACTGCTACTTAGAGCCACTTTTAAGAGCTTCAAACTCTGGAATGGGTTTTATTTATATATATAAAATAAGAAAGTTTCCTTTTCTGGGGGGCCATCGCCCCGATCGCCCCCCCTGGATCCGCTCCTGCGGGACACTAAATCCTAATTCAATCAACCAACATATTTCTGGTGCGTTGGGTCCTTGGTTCGATCGCAGCTCGCTCCAAGTCGGCTTTGTGGTGGACAAATACCATGTGTGCGTGGGTATTTTCCCGGTTCTCATGTTTCCTCCCACTTTCTTCATTCCATCATTTCATTCATTTCTCATTACCACCGTCTCCTTTAGCCTAGCCGGCATAATCGTGGGACGTAAAACTTAAAGATTTCATTTTATTTTCATTTCAACCAACCAACAATAATCTGGGAGCACGACGGCTCATGGGTACAGCCCTCACCTCTAATACAATGGGTCCCTGGTTTGATCCCAGATCACGTAGTTCGTGTCCATGCGTTTTCTCGAGGTTCTCTAGTTTCCATCTTCATTTTTATTTCATCAATTCATTTTCATAATGATTCACTTTCATTAATCCTCCACCTCCTTCAGCTTAAAGCTCACAGATGACGAGAAGAACCCTAGCAGAAGTAGTGTGACGTATGTATGGGCTCGCCCACTTTTCGCACGGGGGTTTCAAATGACACCACGGAATATCACACAAATAATTACCCGGAGTAGCAGACATCTACGTATAGACCACACAAAAACCGAAAATGGACTTGACCGTGTCGTTGACCTTTCCCCGCTATCCCTGTTTTAGGGTTCTTCTCGTCATTTGTGAGCTGTACATGGCATACGGTCCGATGTTAAATTAACAAGTGGGCTTGGTTTTACAGTGTAAAAGTACGGTAGACTTTCTAAACTAAGCTAGTTAAATACTCAAATGTTAAGTAAAACATTTATACTTATTGCTTACGAGCAGAATTAGGAATTAGCCCCTGACATATGAGGGATGACGTCCCTCAGTGATCACACTATCTGTGGAATTGAGAGGAAGAAAAGAATGAAAAACGAAGGAAGTGTTATGGGATCATTACGTTAGGTACCATCTCGGCATTTGCCTGGTGGTAACCCAGGAAAACATTACTGCGAATGGCTGGCTTGAGAAACTGTTTACACATGTTTAACCGAGTGTCCTCACCTTGAATCGAACCCGAGACTACTAGCACCAAAGTCGAGAATGTTAGTGAGTATCCTAAGCGGAGCCGATGACTTCTTGTTGCAGTAGAGTGTAGAGGTCTGCACGGGCTCGGGCCGTAAATTTTTAAATATAGAACCATATTTCTCGAGCCTTTTCGGGTCTAACTTTGTAAATGTACTGTACAACGACATTTATTGGACGTTTGGACAGTTCTTTGCGGAGAACTTCTAAAGCACAGCTGCAAAAATAAACTTCTAATTGCTGTAAATAAAAATATCATTTTGCGTTAATTATAAAGTTCCTATAACTCGGGCTTATTTCGGGCTCATTTGATTATCACACGAGCTGGGGCCGGGCTCGGGTCTAAATGCTAAAACATATTTCGGACTCGATTCGGGTCTTACATTATAAATTTACGGGTCGCGCCGGGCCCGGGCTGAAACTTCTTGCCCGTACAGACCTCTAGTAGAGTGATAAGATCAAAGACAGAACCTGTTCCTTACTCTGAAGATATATTCAAACTAGTGGTGGGCACAAAAACCAGTTTTTCGGTTTTCGGTTTTTAGAAAAACCGGTTTCGGTTTTCTCCAAAACCGATTCGGTTTTTCTCCTGGTCCGGCTTCGGTTTTCTTCAAAACCGATTCCGGTTTTTTTTGTGCAAAATTTGCTCTATTTCTGACGAAAATGATGTTTCGTTGTTCTCCGGAAACCGAATCCATTTTCACAGAAATAGTTTTATGTTTTCGAAAAGTTTTCACCGAAACCAGTTTCGGTGAAAAACCGAACCGGTTTTGGAGAAAACCGAACCGGTTTTGGAGAAAACCGAACCGGTTTTAGAGAAAACCGAAACCGGTTTCGGTGGAAAACCGGACCGGTTTTTGAGAAAACCGAAATGTCGGTTTTTCGGGTTTCGGTTTTTATAGAAACCGTTTTTCGGTTTTTATAAAAACCGGTTTTGCCCATCCCTAATTCAAACGTCATTACTTGCTATCGCTTACTCTTTTTTGCTCTATGGAAATTAATATTGTAATCAAGGTGCTAATTTTGATGTCTGTTACTTCCGGTTGAAGTAAATAAATAAACTCAGAGGCAAAATATATTCTTCTGGTATTGAATATATATATCTATAAAAATCAAGGATGTTATAAATAGAGGATCTGCCCATATGTATCTTAATCCTATTAAATCGGTGAAGCCAAAAAGCAACCGAGCATCGGCACGTCTGATTGGCTACTCTTGTATCTGCCATAGTCTGATTGGCTACTCTCGTTTCCGCCATGATAGTTGGCTCAAAACATTGCGATCTTATTGGGCGGAGTGGGCAGAGTAGGGATGGCAAAACTGTGGCTTCAAGATTTTGTTGTAAGGGCAGATCCTCTATTTTATAAGATCCTTGATAAAAAATACTGCTTGTCACTGTTGCAATTTCATCCATTACGTGTTTAGTGTTGAAACAAGAAATTGAATATTTTCATAAACTTCACACAAGAAATCAAAATTTCTGAACAAAGCAAGTTTTAACAATAATTAAATAAATAAATAATAATTGTGTAACATTTTCCTCCAGTAAGTAAACAACTTGGCTCCATCAGACACAGTACAATACAATAGACAGTTGACTCTTAATATCAAAAGCAGATATTGTTATACAATACGAAAGTAGATAAAAGATCTCCGGGCAAAACTAATCTCTTGCAGATGCGGCAAATTAGGCAACATTCGAATTGTTCTGAAGACTAACCTCAAGCTTCTCTTGGACAAAACCATTTAACTGTATCCACACGGAAGTAGATATGAAAATGAAATGAAATCTTTGAGTTTTACGTCCCACGATTATGCCGGTTAGGCTAAAGGAAACGGTGATGACGAGAGATGAATGAAATGGTGGAATGAAGAAAGTGGGAGGAAACGGGAGAACCCCGAGAAAACCCACGCAGACGGTGTTTGTCCACCACAAAGTTCACTTGGTGGGAGCAGGGTTTGAACCCGAGACCCCAAGCACCAGAGGCGGAAGTAGATAGACCACTACTCTTTTTCTAAGCGATAGTCGTTTCAAGTTTTTAATGATAGTCGACACATATTTGTAACCGTAAATACAAATAGTTCTGTCTGAATCTGTGGATCATGCACGTTCTTTGGCTGGAGAAGTTGATACTATGTACACCTTGGAAATTGTTTGGATCCAGAAATAACAAAAATTGCTTGATCTTGTCAAAATTATTGCACAGGAAAGCACACTCAATCCACTAAGACCAGGGTATTTGTAACAACATTTTGAAAGGTAACAAGGAAAGAAGAGAAATGACAAATTAAAACAATAAAGGAATAAACGCCCAAAAGAAAGAAAATATCTCTGGAATATTATCTTTATTCTCAACTGGAAGCAACATTTGACACATGTGGATCCTTCAAAGAGCTCGATTTGGTTTAACACTTTTGAAAGAAAATTAGAAGAGTAAAACTTCTAACCTTTGTAATAAACAAGCAAGGTGATCCGAACTCAGAAGCTCCCGGCGTGCAAAGATGTTGAACCAAACTCTGTAACTGAGCCGAGACTGTTCCTAGCGATTTTTATTCTTCAGACGATGCTCTAGCTGTCCCTTAAATTTCCTTCAGATCCGATCAGTAGTTGCCGAGAAATAAATATCAAGTACAAGGCAAGTCGAGTCTGTTCCTGGTCAAGTCCGGCCATCACTCAGTTCAGATCCAGCTAGTAGTTACCAAAAAATAAAGTACCATATACATAAACACATATATACACCTGGAGTGAATCTATAAGCCTCCGTATGCTTACACCGAGAGCTAAACTGCGTGACAAACATCTTGGAATTTGAAGACGGCGCTCCAAATTCCCTTTAAATGGTGCTAGCAAATGGGAGTCCAGCGGTATTGCCTCGCTTGTTTTGTACACATCCACATCTATTCTCTGCCACCTGATCGCGCTGTAGTTCGTCTGCTTAGCCATAGCCACACCCCTTAGCACTCGGCAACATCGCGTCAGAGCTTGCGTTTTATTCGTTTAGCTGAAATGCCAAGATGTTTGTCACAAGTTTTAAACCTGAATGTGAGTTTCTGTCTGATTGCACCACTTGGTACGACTATCAATCTTATATCTCCCAAGTAGGCACGTAGCCAGGGGGCTCCGGCTCCCCCCTCCCTTCAAGACCAGAAATGGAAAAAAAGGAACGATGAAAAAATGAAATGAGAAAAAGAAGGATCAGCGTTAAAAATTCTGCTACTAGTAAGGGAGATTTCAAGCTTCCAAAAGCATAGTGCTTTTGTGTAATAGCGTAGACATTTTTTATCATAATTTTTCGTCATCTCATCCTTGCAGTATCAAACATTTATTTCAAAAAGAATTTTTGCTGCTCCTTTAACCTGTCATTTGGAACAGACTGTAGTTGACGGAAAAATAACACAAAATTATGTGGAAAGAAAGTTCTGTTAACATTTGATTCAACAGAGAAAGGCACGCAGATATTGTAAAATATTTTACAAGATACTATTGAGTATGTACTTTTCATAATTGTGAATATGTACTTTTTATAATAGTTGAGGTCATAATGAAAGGAAAACTGTTATATTTGAATGAACAGAGGAAGGTCGTAAATATTGTAAAATCTTTTTAAATACGTTTTTTTAAAATTATTTTACTCGATATTTCTTCATAGTTTGTTATTAAAATACTTACCAACATATCCTCATGTTATTGTCCTAACAAACCAATATATGTTGATAGTAAAGTAGTTTAGATTGATCGAGCTCCTGGGCCTTCAGAATTTCTTGTCATGCCCCCCCTTCCCCCCCGAAATCCTGGCTAAACGAACCAATATATGTTCCAGTAAAATAGTTTAGAATAATTGAGCCCCTGGTCTGATGACAACAATATTTCATGTCACGGACCCCCCCCCCCTTCATGAAATCCTGGCTACGTGCTTGTCCCAAAGATCATACTGTATTGAATTTACAAAAATGCATGCCTTAAGGTTTGACAAGGGTTCGTTATTTACGCAAAAGTTGAACATCTCACAAACCCTTCAAGCTAAAAAGATGAAATTCGATATATACTCTTGATTAAAAATAAATGGATCTATATTCCAGGGTTTTGAAAATTAATAATAACCGAAAACGACTCCGATAAGGCATCTAATCAATAGTTTTCAGGCGTTGCTGAGATGAATAATGACATTCCTGATACCGTTTATGTCCAAATTCATCTCCCATCGACATGAAGATAGGGGAAGGGAGTAATGTGTGAAAACACCCCCCCCCCCAAAAAAAGAACAACCGATATTAGTATCCAATCTATAGTTTTCGAGGTTGCTCAGATGAATAGACTCCCAATGTTGTTTGAATCCAAGGGGGGTGAGGGATTGAAAAATGTTGAGGCTTTAGGTGGAAAGAGATTATGGATGAGGGAGGTAAAGGGGTACGTAATTTTCGGAACTTTATTATTATACTTTCATTGTCACGCGTTTCCTATGGAGGAAGGGGTTCAAATACTCATCATGAACACATTGCCCCCGTTTGAGGAAGGGGTGTTTCAATTATTCGTTCTTTTTTCGAACTTACAGAAAGGAACAACTTTATATTTCGTAATATATATAATAAGTTGTATAATATATATATATATATATATATATATATATATATATATATATATATATATATATATATATATATATATATATACCACCCTATGGGACTGCACGAAACATCAGTGTGTCGCGTCACATCGGTTGGGAACTACTGCCCTAGATTCCAGATACGATTCCTAAGAAGAAGTAGTGGGACTTCAATGATTTTTTCCCCGTTTGGTAAATCTAATAAATTGTCAGATGTAAAGCCTTGAAAATGTGTATAAATGTTCTTGTATTCTAGGCTCCAGATTAGACAGGATTTCGCAAAATGAGAACTCTAAGATAGGATATCTATATACGGGGCCGACCCTAGGTAATTTGCCATCCCACGCTATGACATCATTTAACGCCCCCTTTTTCCAGAAAGAATAAATTTTAAAAGCCACGATTTTAAGTATGCTACTCTATCATGAACAACGAAGGGGAGGGGGAAAAGTCCTCGCATTCAGAAGGACCTAAATACTACAAAATCAATCTCGTATCTTTTTTTTTTTCTTTAATTAATAATGTATTATGTTAGTGAGAGATAATGCAAACACACCTGCAGAGGAAACATTGTAATCCTTTTTTATAGAATTCAATATCCCAATATATCAGTTTGCAATCCCAGTGCAACCAGCTCTTTTATCGTTATTTCTTGATTTTTCTTCTACTGTTATTTTTTTATTTTTTTATTATTTTTTTTTTTAAGAACTTGCTTCTATCTTCAATGATAAGGAACTTGTTTGTGACAAAAACAAAACTAGTTTTCATATCAAAACTGTGTTAACTAAATGGAACAAGTGTTCGCTACTGTTCGAGAATTGAATTCTTGTATTTGACAACAATCAAGCAATTCATGCTGGAATTTGTTTGACCATTGGCTTTAGTGCTATTCATGTGACCTTAAACTAATGCGACCTAAACATGATTTATGAATGCAGTATTCAAATAGGAATTCAAATAGAAAATCAGGTTAGTAAATTTAACTACCATCATCATGAAATATCTTTCCAACAAGAAATATTTATTTTAAATAATATAGTTATAACAGATTTTGCTGGCCTTCGAAATTTGCCGCCCCGTACATATGCACGTGTTCCACATATGGTAAAGCTGGTCCTGTATATATGCCTATATTTGCCGAATCTCCGAAATCACTGAGGGCAGAACCGAAGGTTGCCGATTTCTTTGTAAATATGGGGAGAGGGCGATTCAGAAATAGAAGGTATAGACAAATTGCATTCAAATTATGCAAAATATTGTATATTCATAAATACAACACGGGGGCCCACATGAGCTTTGGGGGGCCCGGGCCCCCAGGATCGGCGACCTTGGCAGAACCATGAAATTGTGATTATAGTGTTCATTTGCATTTAATATCGCAGGTAAACTGAAGTGGAACATAATGAGAGAAACAGAGTAGAAATATTCACGGTCTTAACACGGGAAGGGGGAAATAGCCTAGTATTAAAGAAGATGAAAACATTACCAATCACAAATCAACTTATTAAGAATGTTACACGCCTATTTAAAAATGTACCAGGTGTTGTAGAAGTGCAAGAACCGGTTTCTTGGACTAAGTACTTTTGGGTACGAGACTTTCAGCCATTTTTTTTTTTAAATATACTTCTCCAAATGATTGCATACACTGTTAATTCCAAGAAATTAGATAGGCAAATAATCCAATAACTTATTCGTAGCTTAGCAACAATAAACTAGCCTACAACACAAAGAGACACCTGAAAGGTTTACGTGAGAACAGAATGATAATCATTATATACTTTTTGCGTCGGGATTTAAATGCTGGGAAACCTACCGACCTTCAAAAGATATAGCTACCAATTTATAAACTCTCAATATTTTATCTTTTCATTTTTACGACTATAATAGATTGCTTAAAATCATGTCTTAATTAGATCTTAGACTGAACATTTTTTAACAACCGTGTGTTTTTCCTTTTCGCTTCTTGGAATACTCACAAATTGGAGCCAACGTTGAAGTTCAAGCTTGAATGTTTAGCAGAGTTTTTTTCTTTCTGTAATGATATGAAATATAGCTTCCTGTACATGTACTAGCATTGCCAATAATATCGAAGAAGAAATCAGGGATACACTGAGAAAAATCTGTTATCCAAACAGCGGTATATTTTACAAATATATGGAATCCGTATATTTACTACGAACATCTGCACGAAGCATACATTGTCCATATGCTACATTCGTAATGTCTCTTTTCTGATTTGATGTTATATTATGGCTCTGCAGAATGTCTCACATTTAACAGTCTTCCATATATTACATACGTATACATGTGTGACATACGTCACCTGTATGTTATATATATCAATATGTATGTGAGAGCATGTCCGCTTGTGTAGAATTCTTTCTTTCGTACGGAAAGTACGTTTATTCGGAACCAGGGCCGTGCTGTGGAAAGTCAGCGCCCGGGGCGAGAGTATACGACTGCGCCCCCATACATATATCCCAAGCAGTTTTTCCTATCTTTTTTTCCTTTCTTCTCCCGAATGTTTCGCCCCCTCACTTCGGCGCTCGGGGCCGTCGCTTCCCCCCACGGCACGGCCCTGTTCGGAACACTTATAAAGAAAGTACTTTAAAAAAACGTGTTTTCAGTTATAAGTTTGGTGCAGGATGTTAAAAAAGGTTGTACGTTAAGTCCAAAAAGTACACGCAGTAGTTACGCATGTAACCTAAATTTTACGTACGCACATGCGTTTTTCTTCTCTGTGTACTTTCACTCATTCTACATGATATACTCTCTATTGACACGTACTGTTGCCAAAGAGACGAGATATGAAATATGACAATTCTTATCCCATTTTCAAGAGGAGAATCAAGGAGACGAGAAATTTCATGGGTCTCGTGGGACGTTAAACCTCAAAAATGTATTTTTTTTTAATTTAATGTCCCATGAGTATGCCTTTTAGGTTAAGAGAGACGGATGGTTAAGGCAAGTGAATTATGATGGAAGAGCCGGTGGAATGAGAATGTGGAAGAAAATTGTAGTATCATGAAAAAACCCATGGACAGGACACGATATTGTCCACCACAAACTTACTTGGCCAGGATCGAATCAGAGACCCCCACGCATCAGAGGTAAGACCTTCACCACTAACCATGTTCCCTATAAGATGCGAAGGAAATTAATGTTGCACATATCACGGACAAACAGGCGTCACGAAATGAGAGGAGTACTATCGTGAAATAAACAGAATATTTCATGTAACATTTTTGTATTTTTGTATTTTTAAATATACTTAGTACAATTATTATAACTAATTATTGGTTTGCACCAGCAGGCACGTAGCCATGATTTCGTGAAGGAGGGGGGGTTCGTGACATGAAATACTGTGGTCAACACAAAAGGGGCTCGATTACTCTAAACTATTTTACTGGAACATATATTGGTTCGTTTAGCCAGAATTTCGTAACGGAAGGGGGGGTGACATGAAATTCTGAAGGCCCAGAAGCTCGATCAATCTAAACTACTTTACTATTAACATATATTGGTTTGTTAGGACAATAAAAAGAGGATATGTTCGCAAGTATTTTAATAACAAACTATGAAGAAATTTCGAGCAAAATAATAAAAAAAAAGTATTGAAAAAGATTTTACAATATTTACGTCCTTCTCCTGTTCATTCAAATATAACAATTTTCCTTTCGTTATGACCTCAATTATTATAAAAAGTACATACTGAATACTGTCTTGTAAACTATCTTCTAATATAAATAAAATAAAGAGTTTGTTTGTGTGTTTGTCTGTCTATCTGTCTGTCTGTGTGCGGCCTGGGAACCAGACGAGTGGACCGAGAGTTACCAAATTTTGGTCAGGATTACCTTGGCCCAGGCCCCAGATCAAGACGAAGCGTTTTTTTTTTTTTTTTAAATTTCGAAACAGTGGGGTTTAAGGGTTGCGTTTACCGGAACGGGCTTGGGAACCAGACAAATTGACCGAGAGTTACCAAATTTGTCACGAATACCTTGGTCCAGGCTCCAGACCCGAGTTAAACGTTTTTGTCGACATTCAAACCAGGGGGGCGTTTACCGGGACATGTAAAAGTAGTAGAAAATGACCAATATTTACTTATTTATTTATTTAACAATCTCCAGATACAGCTCAGAGGCCATTTTACATTGAATATCCAACAACACTAACAATGGAAAGGATTTGGGAAGGTATCGGCCAGGGCCTGTTTAGTAGGTGCCATTCCGGCATTTGCCTGGTAGGACTGAGGGAAACCCTGGAAAACCTCAGTCAGGATGGTAGGCAGCGGGATTCGAAGTCACGACCTCCCGAATGCGAAGCCAACGCTCTACCACTTGAGCTATTAGTGTCATTTATATTTTCGCAGTCGCTGAAATCAATGGTGAAACTCCAGTCGCATTAACTTCCAAATTCACGCTATTTGGCTCCCGGCCGGGGGTCACCGGAGGGGGGGTGAGATACCAAGACATATAAAAGTAGTCCAAAATTACCGATATTAGTGTCAAATCCATAGTTTTCGCGGTCGCTGAGATCAATGGTGATACTCCCACAGGCGTTATACAGCCCCTGTGCGAAGCATGTGTATATTCAACTAGTTTTACAATATATGCGTTCCTTTCTCTGTTGAATCAAATGCTAACAGAACTTTCTTTCAACATAATTTTTTTGTTTTTATTATTCCGTCAACTACTGTCGGTTCCAAATGACAGGTTAAAGGAGCAACAGAAAATTGTCTTTGAAATAACATGTTTGATACTGCAAGGATGCGATGACGAAAAGTTATGATAAAAAATGTCCATGCTGTTAGACAACGGCACTTATGCTTTCGAAAGCTTGAAATCTCCCTGACTAGTAGCAGGAATTCTGAGAATTCAATAACTTTTCTTGAAATTTCGAATTCCCTGACTCTTCAAGAATACCTCGCTTACCTCGCCACCATATTGCAAGTAATACAAATCTCCTCATAAGAAAGAGCAAGCAAAAGCTTCCTGTAGTTTTCTTTTTAATTTTTAACGCTGGTCCTTCTTTTTGTCATTTCATTTTGTTTTATCCTTCCTTAATTTTTTTATTTCTGGTCTCGAAGGGGGGGTCCGGACTCCCCGGACCCCCCCCTGGCTACGTGCCTGGCACCAGTGTTTGACAATTCATTATATCCTTGATTCATTTTTATAACAGACATGTTTCCGCTTCGCAGATGAACTGTACAACTACCACAGACCACCTAGAGTTATCCTACTCTAATCATATTGTAATGTATGGTAGAGACGGTACACGTGTTATTTCTTTTCTTCATCTTTTTATTACAAAAGTTTTATACACGATCTTTGTACACTATGCTAAAAAAAATGAGTGATTTTCTCTAACATGTAAGTAATAGGTTGGTTCTCTCTCACCTCCTACATGTAGCAGCGCGAAGGTGGATTGGTGACTCCTTCCCAGTGCAGCGTGGAGACAAAAGGAACCTCCTGCATGTGGCAGCGCGGAGGTGAGTAATAACTCCTGCCAAGTGCAGCGTAGAAAAAGGATAGGAAGGAACCTCTTGCCCAGAGCAGCGCAGAGATAAGGTTAAGGAGTATCTCCCGTCCAGAGCAGCTTGGAGAGAAAGGTAGGGGTTGAGCAGCTAGAACTGATGTCTTCTGTTTCGGGTCTAGGTCAAAACTCCCACAGTTAAAACTCCCACACTAAAGAAATGTCAAAACGCCCACACAATAGGTCATAATTCCCACACAAACGGACAAATCTCCCAAACGAACGAATGGTCGTAACTCCCACGCCCACAGAATCGGTCATAACTCTCACACAAATGGACAAAACTCTCACGCAAATGAACAAGGCTCCCACGCAAATGGACAAAATTCCCACACGCAGAAATTGTAGTGGTTGTGAAAATTTCTGAGTGCGGGAGTTTTGTCCATTTATGTGGGGATTGTGACCGTCGCTATGTGTGGGAGTTTTGTCCATTTGTGTGGGAATTATGACCGTTGAGGTTATGAGCGCTTACCTGTGTGGGAGTTTTGGCTGTGGGAGTTTTGACCGTTCGTGCGTTTGGGAGATTTGTCCATTTGTGTGGGAGTTATGACTGATTGTGTGGGCGTTTTGGCATTTTCTGAGTGTGAGAGTTTTGGCTGTGGGAGTTATGACAGTTCGTGGATTTGGGAGATTTGTCCATTTGTTTGGGGGGTTATGACCGTTTGTGTGGGCGTTTTGACATTTTTTGAGTGTGGAAGTTTTGGCTGTGAGAGTTTTGATCTGCTCCCTCTGTCCTCGACGTGCTCTTTAATAGCCGATTCTGGAGACCCAAGCCTGTACAAGGGTTGAAGGGATTCTTCGTGTCATTCTTCGTGTTTCTTCGTAGATGGCTTCTGTCATCTGCTTGATGATCCTCGTGGAAAAACACACGTTGTTCTTTACAAACATGAAGGGATACTGTAATATATATTATTTATATGTTGTTATATCACACACTTCGTCGACTTTTTGTGAGGCTTTTGATAACTTCTAGATAAATTTAAGAAGAAAATCAGGGCATAAAATTTATACATAGATTTTACGAAACAAGATACGATAAGATAAGAAAGAAACCTTCGAAAATTGAGATAAGAAAGAAAGAATTATTCAAAAATCGAGACGAGACTTCTACAAAATTTACGAGACGAGAAAACCTAATTTTTTGTGTCGTCGTGTGTTGTAGGCAATATTACTGATATGTGTTGAAGCAGAAAAAAAAAAACGACGTTCAAACTTACTTATTTAGTGTTATCAAGAATATTCTCCCTTCTTTCTGGGCAGAATCTTCGTTACTTTGTTTTGTTTGTTTGCTTGTTTGTCTGTTTTATGAGTTAGTTGATTGATGTTTCGTGTCTCTTTCTTGACAATGAGGCAATTGACGAAACGAAATCTTCTGTTTAAAGTGGAATCCTACACGAAGCACTACTCGGGTTTGTATTGAAGGTAAATGCCACCACCAAGAATCGATTTCGAAACCATGTACCCAGACTCAGAAAGCATGAGCGTTAATTAAACTACAAAAGGATATACAGGGTGGTAGGTAACTTCACCGAAAAACATTCGGAGGTGATTCCTTATATGAAATGAAAGAAAAAAGTTCTAATAAACATGAGACGAAAAAAAGTCTCCGTTCAGAGTTATGAACCGCCGAAAATTCACGTTTCGAAACGCTCTGCCTTAGAAACTACAGGATCGATCCTAAGCGGTTTAAGGAATTACAAAGGAACTAGTATGCGCTCTATCTAAATATCCATGTTCTACCATGGTCCGTTATCGACGAAACGAAGTGTAAAAAATAAGTTGAGGTGTAGGGATACTCCTTTAAGTACTAATGGCGCGTTCGTTTCGCCGATAACGGAGGATGTTAAAAATTGTACATATATATGTTGTATAAATTACATTTTCTTAAGTTGCCAATCTGTTTAAATACTTCAACTTCTTTTCACAACCTCATAAAGTCCATCTCGTTGCACTAGTGGGTAATCTTATCTTTCCAGTCAGATCTTTATGGTACTTACAAGCACATTATATATCCCTAACAAATAAACTAAAAGAGGAAAATGAAGATCGAAAAACGTGGATGAAACATTTACAGGCCCCAGCCTAAGAAGAAGAAAGAAAAACTCATTAGTACAAAGATCTGCCAACAGGCAGAATACTTAATAATAATGGCATGATTCTACCTCAGAGCGTACAAGGGTACAACACTTGACATGTAATATTTTAAAAGCTTTCTTTCTTAATGTTTAATTAAAGATCCACAAATATGTTTGTCCTCTTAAAAAATTTTCCCTTACTTATCCTTGCTTTTATTTCACGTTTACACTTAATACACTTATTATTCTTCCCTTCTACGTCTATATTTGAAACAAATCGTTTCGTTCCAACCACCACTGGTATCTTCCTAACATTTATTTTACTCCATTTCTTAGTCCTAAAATTTCTGGACACTCTTGTATATGACTAGTGGTGGCGCCAGCGAAAGGATTTCAATGTAATACAAAAAAGAAACAAGACAAAATTGAAGTGAAAATTGGTTTGATTTACACGAAATATCTACAAAGCCGAACGGGAAAGCAGGCAACATTAGGTCAAAACAGAAAGCATAGTTTTAGAAGGAAAATATCCTTCTTACCTAATCGTTCAGATGGCCCTGCATATGACTAGAAGTACAAAAAGCCAGGATTTTATGGGGAATAGACGATTTTTCTTATAAGAAGCCAGATTCTTTCCTAGAAAACAGAAGTTTACGTATTTTGGGGGAATCTTTTTCTAACTTTCTTATTCAAATACCATAGTTGTTTTCCTGTGTTAATTTCTACTACTAAAAAAATCCTTCACAACATTCACCACTTGTGAGTCCGGAGCTGGCTACCTTAATTGTTTTTCGCACTAGCATTCTTCAGTAGCAAGCAAAGTTATGCAACCCAACATATCAATAGTGTCAATTTGGTTGCCTGACCACAACAAGAAATACGTGAAAGTTAACGTCATGTCATATTTGTTATATGGGTTGTTTAAAATCAAACTGGCACTCAATATTAGATTTTCACATTAGCATCACTTTCAATAGCGAGGCTATATGAGACGTGGACATTCAGTTTAACTTGGAACTCGAATCACATAAGCTTCCGTCATAAATCGAACCCATGTCTCCCACGCCAGGTGAAAACCAAGAAACAATATATGAGAAATTTAATTTTGGTATAAAATTTCGTTTACATTTCTTTCACATGACATATACTCAAGAATAAGTTCTTTCGACGCTATAAGGTAAGCATATATGCCTTTGTCGCTGGAGTTCAGGTTTCGATTCTTGGTTGAAGATTGTGTGGTTGTAATCCAACATCAAACTGTATTCCCACTAGACACTGAAAAGATGTAAAATTTCAACCAATAAAACACATCGGTGTACCAAGACTTTGTTTGATTTAATTTGCATTATTTGCATAGCCAACTCTGCAAAAGCATTTCGTACGACAATATTGTCTCCATTCTTTAAAATGTCCCGTAGTCATAGATTTATTTATTTTGTAGTTGCCTATTCCTATAGCTGCACCAACCGTTTCCGGGATGTTCATGGTGTATAGGCCAAGGACACAGTACTAGTTTCAAACGTCTCTCCGTCTGTCTTCAATTGAATTAACCTTTGACCTTGACTCCTCCTTAATACTTCAGAATGCATGTATCATTTTTCAAAGTCAAGCATCCAACTAACGAAAAGTATGTCTTCAAAAGACGGGAAGAATACCATGGGTTTGTTTCTCTTTGTATTGTGTCTTCTGAAATCAGAATTTAAGATTAATTGCAAACATTTTACATTTCGTTTCTAGCTATTAATCATTTACACAAAGTGAGACGAATGTTACGTAATTTGCAACACTTTTTCTCTGTAACGTTCTCCAAGCTTGAACACATTCGTATAGTGCAGGGGCTGACTTATATTTTGCTTGCAAAGTTATACTGGAGAGGTTCTGTGTTTATTTGTACTGGGATTGGGTCCCTGATGATGGAATGAGATGAATTCATGCTTGCAAGTCGCGCAGGATACCAAATTTACATACAATTATATTATCCAGTCCAATTACGACTGTAGTGGGTACATGCCCACCGTCATTGGACCGCCATGCAATGACATAACAATGCATGGTCCGATGAATCACGATACTGTCTTCATCACATCGTTATCTGAGTCAGAATCTGTCGTCTTATAGAAAAACAACTGCTCGAAACGTGCACATGACAACAGGCAAGTGATGGTTCCATTTAGGGGTGTTCGATAAGGCTGAGGATTTATCGAACTTCGGGAGTGAAAATTTATTGAGTTGTCATCAGTTACTCGAAACCGTTCGAGTATTTGAAATTATCGAAGTTTCGGGTATTATCGAAATTTCGAGTATTATCGAAGTTTCGGGTATTATCGAAATTTCTAGTATTATCGAAGTTTTGGGTATTATCGAAATTTCGAGTATTATCGAAGTTTCGGGTATTATCGAAATTTCGAGTATTATCGAAGTTTCGGGTATTATCAAAAGTAGTGATGAACAGTTCGGTTCCTTCACCTCTCCAATGATTTCTTCTTGCAGCCAAACTAGTCAAACAACTTTTTTCTTCTGATAAGTTATTGCAAAGTTGTATTTGTCGAAATCATATGTAAAATTATTTTTCTGCCTGCCCCGTTATTGGCGCAATCGGAAAGTGACTATTAATAGACTAATGTTGTCTTGGATTCCAATTCCATTCGGGTGATGCATGTTTTCTCTTCCTCTTTCTCTCTTCTGACAGACTGCTTAAACCTTGTACAGATCTGTGGGGAAAAAACCTTTCCTTCACTACATTGCTAAGAAGAGAAGTTTTAAAATGAACAAACCTCGAATGCATTGTTTCTTCCGAACACTCCGATAATCCCGAACTTTTCAAAATATTCAAGCGACTCGACAAATGCGATCATATTCTTATATTTCTGTATTTGCTGCTTTCGAACAGTTCGAGTGTCTCGAAGTTGTCTAATGTTTCTTACATTTCGAGTGCCTCGAACACTTCGAGAGTCCCGAACATTTCGGGAGTCTCTATCATTTAAAGAGTCCCGAACATTTCGGGAGTCTCTATCATTTAAAGAGTCTCGATCATTTCGAGAGTCTCGAACATTTCGGGAGTCTCGATCATTTCGAGAGTCTCGAACATTTCGAGAGTCTCGAAAGTTCGATAATTCGATAAAATTAAAATTCTTTATCGATGAAATGGTTTTGAAATTTTATCGAATTGTTATCGATTACTCGATTATCGGAACAGCCCTAGTTCCATTATGATTTGGGATAACTCCACATGGTCCCAGCAGTGATGTGGAGGCCACTAGGGTGGCTCTTAGCTATTGGCAAGTTATTCTTAGTCAAGTACACCTATTCATTTCGGGTATGTTTCCAGTTGGCAATAGCAACTTTTAGCAGAACTATGCTCCTCGTGACAACTCCAACGATGTACTACAGTGGTTCGGGGATCACAGTGATGAATTTCAATTGCTGCAATGGCCCCCAAACTCACCTAATCTAAACCCAATTGAACTCGTTTGGGATGTTAGATCCGAGCTCATCAGCCGCGCCTTTGCGGAATTTACAAGAGAAAAGTGGCTTCTGTGTGCAGATGTAATGAACCATGCCTAAAGTCATCTACCGAGGCCTCATTGCTCCCATCCCAAACCGCATTGTTGCTGTCCTACAAACCAAGGATGGATATACCAAATATTTTGTAGTTACAATGTTCTGACTGGTTAGGGTAAACTTCATAGAGAGAACGAGCCAAGCTTAATTTCAATGCCATTAATTTTAAAGAACTTATCGGTGATCTAATCAATCTTATTAGATATTATTAGATCAATCATAGTGTGTTATGCACGTTAGGCTAAGCAAAATTAATGATTAAGGCAAATGAATAATGATGGGAGAATTGGTAGAGTGAAAACGTGGGAGGAAACAGAGTACCTCGAAAAAGGTCATAAACGCGATGTTGTCCACCACAACTTATTTGACTGGGGATTGAACAATGGACCCACCCACTAGAAGTAAGAGCTCTACCACTGAGCCACCGTCCCAAAAGATTTAACAGAATACCGATTAGGGTCAGCGGTATCTTCTATACTTTAAACTACAAGTTTTAAACTTCGACGATTCCAGGTGAAAGAAACATGTAGCTGATCTTTTCTGTGATTCTGACGCGTTTGTACTATGGTAAGCCTTGTAGTTATCTTTCAGTGCAATGCTTGACACACAGACGCAAACAACAAGTGACTCACTCTGACCCACCGGCCAACCATGACCCACCACGACCCACTCTGCTCAGTGCATTGTAGATAGCATCTTCTGAACACTGGTGAATTTGTCTACGTTTTACTTTCAAGGCCTCCATTTTCCTTTCTTTTCATTGGCTTCTATTTACTTATCTGAAATGAGTATATCTACTTGAAAAAAGAACTTCAATCACTTTTGGATATTGAAGTTTGTACCTAGGAAATTGTAACAATAACAATAGTACTTACTATTTGGCTTTCGAAACACAGTTAAATTTTAGTTTCTTTTTCTACGTTGGTCTACTTTACCTTGATATTTGAGACTTTCAAATTTCATCCTATTTTCTACTGAAAAGTACCTGTAATTCAACAAGGAAATAATTATAAATGATAATTAAATTGAAATTCATCGTAGTATGACCCATGATAAACACTTACCATTTTATATCGTAAAGGTCAGATTTATCGGTATTGTAACAGAATGTTGTGAAAAATGAAATGAAATCTCTAGCTTTACGTCCCACGGTTATGCCGGTTAGGCTAAAGGAGACGCTGATGATGAGAAATGAATGAAATGGTGGAATTAAGAAAGTGGGAGGAAACGGGAGAACCCCGAGAAAACCCACGAGCACGGTGTTTGTCCACCACAAAGTCCACACGGCGCGAACTGGGATCGAACATGGGACCCCAAGCACCGGAGGTGAACGCTCTACCACTGAGCCACCATGCCTCCCAGAATGTTGTGCTTGAGCGATTAACCGTAGAAATTCAAATTATGATTAGTGATAATTTCACAGCCTTGTTTTATTGCAAGTGTAAACTCTTTAGTCTATGGAGTGGAGAGGAGATTGTGGATCATGAGTCAGAGTGAGTGGTGATGGGTGGTGGGTCAGAGTGGGTCAAGGTGGGTCTTGGGTCGCCGTGGGTGGTAGGTCAGTGGGTCATGGGTCAAGTTTTCATTGACCAATGTCATGTCTGCTTAAGTCAACTGATCGATTATTTGAATTTCCAGTATGTGTGGTCAGTGTATAGCGAATCCCCTTGCTGTTGCTTATTTTTATTAAGATCGAAATTCGCTACGTGTTTTGAATACCTCCGTGAACGCTATACTGCCAGCACCATTAGACATGCTCCCCAATTGTCACCCTTCAAGTCAAAGTCAGAGTCTGTACTGTTTGACTTCGGTGACCTCAAAAGATGACTCGTAATGGCATTAGCTCAAGACGTGATATCCCTATTCACACTAATTGCATTGCATCTTCAAAGACGTTCTCACAAAAATTTCCATCAGCTACGGACAACTATAGACATCTGGCGGCAATTATTGAAACAAAATTGCATTTATGTTGCTCTTGCTTTCCATCAAGAAAATCTAGTGAAAAAGAAGTACCTTTTCGAACCAGAGGCTATGTAATTAGTTCATTTTTTTCAATGTATTTACGTGCATCTGCTTGTTTCTTTCTTTCGGCGTCCTTTGCTCAAACTGGTATTCTCTGGCCTAACATCCCAGCAACTGCGAAATTGCTTGGGCAAGGTTACATTAAGAAAGAAAAAGAAAAGGCGTCATCCACAAAAACTTGAAGTAACAACTGAAAAGAAAAAAAAACTCAAGGTGCGAGAAAATATTTCATGTTGCTTAGGTTGCCATCTTATTAAAACGAAAACTTCTTGTTCATTTGAAACAAACTTCCTTTTAACCATAAGACAAGCTATACGAAACCAGGGGCGGATCCAGGGGGGGGGGGCGATCGGGGCGATCGCCCCCCCAGAAGAGGAAAATTTCTTATTTTATATATATAAATAAAACCCATTCCAAAGTTTCGAGCCCTTAAAAGTAGCAGTATGACAACCCACCGCCCCCCCCCCCAGAAGTCGGTCCTGGATCCGCCCCTGTACGAAACATACAATATAGCTGCAGTTGAACGAAAATCCTAATCGAACAAAATATCGTTGAGAACAAGGATCTTATAAAATAGAGGATCTGCTCTTACAACAAAATCTTGAAGCCATACGTCACAGTTTCGCCACCCCTACTCTGCCCACTCCGCCTAATAGGATCGCAATGTTTTGAGCCAACAATCATGACGGAAACGAAAGTAGCCAACCAGACGATGGTAGAAACGAGAGTAGCCAATCAGACGTGCCGATGCTCGGTTGTTTTTTGGCTTCATCGATTTAATAGGATGACGATACATATGGGCAGATCCTCTATTTATAACATCCTTGGTTGAGAATAAGGGGCACTGCTTTCGTGAAAATTTAAAACAATCATTACAGAACCGGTGCTATCGTCTGGTAATCCTGCTCTTGCGAAGGCGAGATACTGTGGTAGGAAACGGCCTAAACTGTAGAAGTGGATGTTGCGTTGTGGTGTGTCTATGCATCCGTCAGCTACACCAGGTTCAAACCCCGGCTCTATTAGTATTTCATAACCTCGGTGTTTATAAGAACCCAACGATTAAACACAATTTCCAGCTATACTTTACACTTTTGGAAGATAACAGGTAAATTACAAAAAAGAAAAAAATGGCACCGGGATTTGAATCCCAAAACTCCCAAACAAAGCAAGTACACACACCAGTAATCTGAAATCTTAACGATTAATATGGCTTTTATTTCTGAGTTATTTTATAAAGAAATGAAGATAGCGCAAAATATCGACACTCTTAGATAATTACTGGAAGCTTCTTTAGAACGAGATAAACCTAACAAATTGATACTTTTTTTTACATTCCGTCACAACTAAGATTCGATTGCGGACATTTTGCTGTAAATCTTGGCAAATTACAACAAAATAGATACAGATGGCAACCCTAGATATTACAGGAAACGATAGGACAATGGTCTACATAAACAAGAAGTACTGGAGGAAGTTTAATGCTAGTATCAACCGTAGTTGTTTTATGCAAAAAGAGCAATTATCTAAAATGTAAAATATGAAACAAAAACTATAATAACAGTATGAACTAAGTATTGAAGAAACCAGAACAATCAGGAAGTGTGGTTAAAAATCACTTTACTACTGTGCAACTTTTTCCAAGAACTCTGACGTTCATCGATTTCATGTACACATGGATGGACCGAGAGTTAGTTGCATTTCGTTATATTTTCCCTTAAAGTTGGAAAAAGCATAATGGTTCAGTGGTAAATCACTCACTTGTAGCGGACAGCATTATTAAAGCGATTCACGCACGGTCTATGTAAGTGTTCTGTAATGGACAAACATATTTTGCAGGTTCTTGAATTGTTTCCACCAATTATTTTTTATTATAAGCAGTGGTGGAGAAAGAAATTATGGTACCCTCAAACAACACTTAATATCGCACCATCTTGCTTGTCCTTATTAAATTTATTTAAGTACAAGTGAGTACTCTCATGATGCATATGTGCACCGGACATCTTTTACACATATATTCATTCTCGCTGAAGATACTTTAAGGCTAATGGAAAGAATATACACAGATTATCCTTGAATATCAATAGGATCATTCATCTGAAAAAGCGACTGGAAGTTTTCAAAATGTTGGTGTGGAGAAGAATGAAAAGAATTAGCTGAGTCGAGCCAAAAATGAATGAGAGGCTGTTAGAAATGGCGGATGAGAAAAGAACAATTTTAGGTATTATTAACAAGAGGAAGAGAAACTGAGTTGAGTTGATTTTGAGTTCAACGTCTCTTTCAGCAGCGAGGCCATATAAGATGGGACCTACTGATAAACGTGAAATCCGAACCACATGAGCTCCCGTCGGGAATCAAACCCAGATCTCTCACGCCAAAGGCGCGTAAGCTAACCGCTTAGCCACGGAGGAGTTCTGGAAGAGAAACAGGTTGCGGCATTGGGTAAGATGAAGCTGTATCACGAGGGATGTGCTAGAGGTTATGGTGGCAGGACAAAGAGGGAGAGGGCGAAGAAAGTTACAATTGATGGACGATATGAAAATAGAGAAGTCTTACGTGAAGACGAAGAGGTTAGCGGTAGACCTTGGAGCATGGAAGCTTCTCAGTTGCAGCAAGTGACCTGGCAGAATACCTATGATGATGATGATGATGATGATGATGGGGATCAATAGGATCATGGTACAATATTTTAATTTCTAAAAGTCATCCTGAGATTACCCCGTAAATAACCCAGAATGTCCCGCAGGAAGTATAGTTTACGGGGTATGAACGGCCACCTGAAGATTCTGATTCAAGGGACACCTTTGTAATATGTACAGTTTATCGCAATTCATAACGGGGAGCTTATAAGAGTATCATAACGATGCAATCTGGGACAAATGAAATTTTAGGTGAGGTTTAGCAAACCTTAACTGAAACACTTAAACCAGTAAGTAACATTAATTTTAAAAATGCAAATAACAACAGGTTTTAATCAAAAAGACTGTGCTCAGAATTGAAAACATGCGTTCAAAAGAAAATTTAGCTTTGGGGAGGAGAAGAAGTAACATAGGAAGACAAATGGACTATGTTGCATTGTTAAAGATTTTTCTCAATGTGATATACAGTATAACTAAATCTAATCCTATGATCTTAGAAGCTTGGAGGTTTATCCCGTGGAAACAAAATTCCGCCTGTGTTAATGAAATCTAATCTGGGTTATTTTCCGTTTTTTCTACAATTCCGCTTTATAGTGTATGGTCTTGCTGTTTCATTCTTGATATACGAAGAGTTCTATTGTTAAGGTCTTCCAAGAAAAAAATGTTCAGTCCAAACGTATTTCCAAAGCGTGAAACATGTTTTAGCAATCTTTAAAAAAAAAAAAAACGCGGTTTACTTATTCACAACAGTAGCGATGAAAGATTAATATTTAAAAATTCAGATAATTAAAAAAAAATACAACTGATCAGCGAATCAAACACGTATCTCTGGCTTACGGAACCTGTATAATAATAAATATTAAAAAAAAAAAAAACTTTATCCTTCCCCAACCTGCTCCCTGACCAGTTACGCACCTCTACTCTTGATGTCCTTGCCTAGTTATTCAGAACACATTTGGATTGAACCACAATGAAAGTTGTCTTTGAACACCTCAGAGTTAATATTAATGAACGCCTATGATGGTTGAATTACATATTGTATGATCAATGCAGAAAATTATATTACTTTTCTCACACTACATCTTCTTTGGTCTGAAATCAATGACATGCTGAGAATGAAGATACGGGGCTGGTCCGAGAATCGAATCTGGGTTTCTTGCTTAGCGTGTAAGTGCGTTAACTACTACGTTACCAAATCTGTTTCCTGAACACCCACATACTTGTATTCTTAAGTTAACTCAGTCATGAAGACAAATGAACTGTACTATATACAAGTTTTGTTGTATTTAAAAAAAACTAATTTTTCCATAAGTAGAAGCTTTGCTTTGTATATACTTAAACAAACAATTTCCTGAGCAAAACAATATATTCACATAAAAACTACATACGTGTTACAGTTTCGCCAACTAACACTTTGGCTTCATCAGACTCTATGAGATACAAGAGAAATACAGACAGATAAGGATGTACATTTCTCCTGTATCTCATAGAGCCTGATGAAGCCAAATTGTTAGTTGGCGAAACTGTAACACGTATGTAGTTTTTTTATGTGAATATATATTGTTTTGCTCAGCAAATAGTTTGTTTGTGTTGAACTACCAATTCTTGTCTATATAATGTTGGCCAAAGATGGGACCCGAATAAAATAAAAAAAATGGTTCCTTTTTAACTCCAAGCATATAGCTGCCTATTATAATAGAAACATAGTAGCTGTCCAATATAATATACAGATACTTGTAAATTTATTGGAAATATCTGGCGTTGGAAACGGGTCCATACTGGTTGCCAACGGCCATGAGGCGACTGTAGTGTCGGATATTTAATGATGTGTTAGGATAAACTGTACTACGTGAGAAGCAGTAGAACGGGAATGAGCAGTGAACTGAGCAGATGGTGATATTGTAAAAATGAGCAGCCTTTCTAATTTACAAAGAGGACATATAGTTGGCGCTCGGTTAAGCGGTGTGAGCAAAAGTATCAAGTGTGTTGGATATGTTACGGCAGACCTTGTCTCAGGTGATAACAGTCTACAAAACACAGTGAAACCATATCGGCGAATAGGAACAGCTGTCGGAATACAAGACTCAGTGATAGGTCCCGCTGAACATTATCACTCAGAACTGTTGTGTGATTGTAGTGACCCAATAACTCAAGCAATACCATCCTACGTTCTGTGCCCACAATCACAGCCCATCGTATTAGATAACATGGACATACAGATTCGAGTTGCACGGGTGCAATCGCTGTAAAGTTATCATCACGTTTTAGCTCGACGCCCGTGCTGTCACAAACATTCAACATTGACTACTGATGACTTTAAACATGTAACGTAGTCGGATGACTCATCATACAGCTTATTTCAAGCATGGGGCGTGTTTATGTGTAGCGGACCCACCGAAGAAGCTTACGATCCGCATTATTTTTGTCCAACTATGGAACGTGGCAGCGGCTCTGGACTGCTGTGGACTGCAATATCCTGGCTTTCAGTAAGTTTGGGTCACGTGCTGCCTATGATTATGTAGCTGTTTTAGAAGACTGTGTCCATCCTTAATCTACCCGTTGCTTCCAAGCAATGACACCATGTTTCGGGATGATCATACGTCCTTTTGTCCAGCTGAAGCTGTTGCAAAGTGGTTTAAGAAATATCTCGATGAAGTCAAACACTTCCCCTGACCTGCCCAAACATAATTAAACATCAGCGATACGTTTTGGAGACATGAATGCGGCGCAACTTTCCGCCTACATCCCTCTTCACAGAACTGATTCATGCAGTGCACGTGGAATGATATAATATTACATTTGATTTGCTACCGTACTATTCACTTAGGATTGCCAGGATATATATTTAAATCAGAGACACTGATTTGTCACACGTTGCTAACTACGCACCCCAACGACGTAACTTAACATTCAGAAAGCAAATGCAGTTGATCTCCTATCTAACTGGCACTCCAACGTTATAACTAAAAATAATTTGTTTTTTAGTATATTAGTCTTTGTCTGTCTCGATTATATCGCAGTTTCGACTGATTGTGGTATACTGATATCAGAAACAGAAGTCACTATGAACTAACAAAAGCAGAACTCCAAATGGTTGTGAATTTCGAAATGTCCTGTAAGGATCTTTTCAATGCATAGAAAAAGCTGTGGGACTGTTAAGAGATGCAAAATAATCATTAAAATTATATTAAAAGCCAACAACGTTTTGTGTAATATTCTTACTCAATTGGATTTGAATTTAGCGTCTCTTTTAATACCAAAGTTATATGAAACTAAAGCCTATAGCTTAACATGAGATTCAGACATCAGCTCCTACCGGGAATCATAATATACTTTTTTATATCTTGTGTGTGTGCAAGTATTTTTTTTAAATAAACTGCTGCACTTTGCATTTAAAATTATTCTACAGTACTATGTAAACTCATATATTTGTTTGTTATATTTATATATGTAAAGTCTGAATGTCGCATATTTTCCTTTTTCACCCTAAAGGTCATAAAATCTTCCGTTTTTTCTCTGAGAAATCTGCCAACCTTATATTCACGATCTGTGTGATTTCATCTCACACCAGATCGGAGTTATTCGGAGGACAAAATATAGTCCAGCGACATATGAATCTGGTAAGTTTCACTTTTTCCAGGTGTTTCCATTAAATTGACAGTATCTGTATCTGAATGAAGACTTAATTTTTAAAAGTAAAAATATTTCCTTTTAATCGTTTAGTTACCACCAAGTCCAATGTGCAACGTTGGGGCTTTAATAAACGTATGTTTACTGGCACCTCTAGATGGGGAATGAGAGGCCTCCAGCAATGTGGTGCTTTGCAAACTATATTCGCTGAAAAGAATTATACTGCAAACATAGAAGAAATACGTCTCACCTAAGTATAATCAATGATGTGCTTAATGACGGTTACAAAAAGATACTAACAATTAGTTGAAGCTTGTTGAGAATTGGTACCGAATTTTGCCACCAAAGATGAAACCACCTGTGAGAGCGTTAGTAAAGCCCTGCAAGATTGGAAATCAAATTCAAATTGTCTTCCTTTGAATAAATGTTTCAGATAACTGATGCTTTGTATGAATAGAACTTGATTGAAGATACAAAAACTAAACCCGGTTCGGTATAAGCTCTAAACTGCGATAAACAAAGCCACGTGAAACTAAATCTCGCTGATTTGCTGTTGACTTACAGATGCTTGTACTCCTCCGCAAAATAGTTCATGTGATTTGATTATTACTTTTACTATGAAGCTCCATATAAAACTGCTACATTATTATAAATGACTCAATAAAACTACAACCGAGTGTAGTTAATGAAACGATAGAAATAAATACTAAGTATGCGCAGTAATTATGGTACCATTTCAACTGTGGAGGCGTGTTCTGCTTTTAAGCTTGAAATACGGCTGGCATGAATCCCGATTCCGCGAGTGTCGTGGTGAAGCACTATTAATAACAACAAGGTAAAACTTTACTCACTAAACAACTATTGTTTACCAGCGAAATTCAAATATATTTGTTTTAATCTTTCTAGTTTTTTTTTCTTTCTTTTCTGCTGCTGCTGTAAGTATTTGGACAACACGAGACAGTATTGTCAAAATGCACGTGTATAATACTGCTCCTCCCCGTGGGGAGTGGGAGTGATACATCACTAGCCAATCGTATTCGTGATGAGCGAAAGGATGCAAATATTTTGTTTATCGGAGTTTAGAGCTTGCGCTGAACAGGGAATAGTTATGATAAGCGTAGCTCCAGAGGTACTTCCAGAAATTTACGTATTTCCTCAGCATCTTCTCTGTGGTCTTAGTGAGGATTTACATTACTTCTGGTGTGTATTCATATTCGCAGTAACAGAGCAGAACTAATGAAAACAATTCCATTAGTTTTATTTTTGCATAGTCATGGCACATTCAATAGATCAATCAATAAACGTCAGTGTACCTTTGGTTTTGACTTTTTTTTCGTAAAACAGCGTATATTCTTGTTTACAGTTTCTGTCAAGTTTTCTTAGAGAAAGGGAAAAGTTTTGGGGACAGAGTATCACTGTAGTCTTTTCTTTGTATGTATGACTTGGTCACCGAGGTCTGAAAAGATTCTATTTGTGGGATTTCTTTCGTTGTGTAGCAATAATAGGATACTCGTGGGTTTGAAAGTAAATTTGTTATTTGTGAATGTTTCGACTCGATGGCAGATTTTATGAGTTGGTCGGTATCTGTTGTGGAGACGTTTGTTGCTTCCTGATTTGATGGATTTGAATCAGGTTGAGTCTCTGTGATAGGTCTTGGAGAATCTATACTCTCTGTACAGTAATTTGATAGTTTCTACTTCTGCAAAGGGACGGTTTTGATGAGAGAGCAAGAACTGTATTTGGTCTTATGTACGGTATAGCCGTATATGGTCTTTAGGGACAATCCCTACTTCCAGTGCGAAGTTCTATAATTTTACATGTAGCACATAACTTGAAACATCTTGTATATGTTTAAAGGAAAATAAAAATAAAAATATGTATGACAAACAATTACATATGAATGAGCTTTTGTAAAAACACTGACTTCAAAAAAAGAAAATTAAATTAGTGTACTGTCACTAGCTTCTAGGGACCGCGTTCGGATTTTTGACGTTTCGGATTATCGACGTCCTACTGTAGCTTGCTAAACATCATTGGGATGTGTATTAAGCACACGGCACTTCCATTAGTGTTTTGTGTATTCCTTAGTGAACTTGTTTTACCCAAGAGTAAAAAATTTTCATTGTTGAACATTATTATACCAGTGAATACGTTTTCTTATGCATGTGTTGAGGATTGTCGTACAAAATATCCTGATGTGGCAGTGTCTATCATTCCAACCATTACAAGATTAATCGTCTGTTTTAGAGAACGCGAATCTGTTGCAGACAACAAGAGCACTAGGAGACCGCCCATTTTGACTAATGCTAAACTGGCTGAGATATGATGCAGCGTTTGCCCTCAAAAAGCTTGAGGAGAATATCTCGCGCACTCTCAGATTTCTTACGGAAATAGACAGCGATAAAGAGATTACACTTTCGTGCATATCATATTCGCAGTGTTCAGGAATTGAAGGAGAAAGATGAAGATGAGCGAGTAGTGTATTGTACATGACTTCGCTCATTTGTTGACAACCATGGAATTGCAGAGTTTGACCACGTTTTCTTCATGGTTTCACTTTAGTGATTACTTGAACAGTCAAAACGCTCGAATTTGGTCAACTGAAAATCCACGTGTTACACGAAACCTCCACAGAAGATTGGAGTTAGGTGTGGTTTTAAGTTGTCATACATTTCTCCGCAATTTCATATATTTCATGCTTGTGTTTTTGTTCTGGCCAGTGGCCACTGTCCTATTGGTTGCCTTATTAGCCACACTTATCCTCTTCTGTTCCGGAAGCGCTCCATTGTTTGTCTTCTTCTTTCTTTGCGGTAATAGCTTCTTGCAGGCCCGTATCCAGGGGGGTCTAGGGAAGCCGCCCCCCCCCTAAATTTTTGCAGTCCCCCTCTAAAATTTTCACGGTAGGCTTGCAAATGAACTATAATATAGTGATGAACTATAATATGGTTGGATCGGCCCCCCCCTAACTTCAGCCGCCCCCCTACATTTTTGGGCTGGCTACCGGCCTGGCTTCTTGCACTTAGTCGTTCTGTCACCATGTCTTCTTTCCAGGCCCAGGGGGTTCTGGGGAGGACGCTCCCCCTAAATTTTTGCGGGCTCCCTCTAAAATTTTCACGGTAGGCTTGCAAATGAACTATGATATGGTGTTGAACTATCATATGGTTGGATCGCCCCTCCCTAACTTCAGCCTACCCCCCCTACATTTTTGGGCTGGCTACGGCCCTGCTTCCTTCCTGAAGTTCCACTCAAAGTCTCTGTGGCCCATTAGTATAATCTTATTGTTTACGTTCCGCCATTTTTTCCACATCCTCTTCTTGCAGGTTTTCTACTTCCAAAACACTTTCTTCAAATGTCTCCTTAACTTTTCTTCTTTCAGTCTTCACCATCTAACTTTTGGATCTCTTTTTCGTGACCTTCTATTATATCTACTCTCCAACTTCTAGTGTACACTCACCATTGCTATGGGGCCGCGGTGGCTCAGTGGTAGAGCGTTCACCAGTGCTTGGGATCCCTGGTTCGATCCCAGTTCGCGACGTATGGACTTTGTGGTGGACATACCGTGCTCGTGGGTTTTCTCGGGGTTTTCCCGTTTCCTCCCACTTTTTTCATTCCACCATTTCATTGATCTCTCATCATCACCATCTCCTTTAGCCTAACCGTGGGACGTAAAACTCAAATATTTCATTTCATTTTTCACCATTGCTATGTTGCGGAGGTATCTTTTCACCTTTTATTAACTTCAAGTTTTTAATTTCTTTGAGATATTGTCTTTGACACAAAATGTTACCTATTGGACTTGCTTTTTCACTATTATTGTCTACCCACAACCACCTACTATCAGTCAAACGGTCCTCCTTTCTCTTCTGAAAAATGTATTGTAAATCGTCCAATCGAATGCAGTCGCAAACTGTAGCAGTCTTTCTTCTTCCTTGTTCTTTTCTCACATGCCCCAGACAGTTTGTGTTTTTCCAATCCCTTCACTGCATCAATGGATAAACCTATTCAAGTCACCATCCACAATTACTCTTTCTTGAATCGGAATACTGCGAAGTTCGTAGTCGAAGTGTATGGCTATACGAGGATGCGTTTCCGATACATTACCCGCCGCAGCGGACGCGACCTAGATGGCTACTCGGTACTTTTACTTTTGCCAGAGTTATAAATCATACTGTGAGCCAGTCAGGGTCTCCAGGCCTTACTGCCACACCCTTATTCTCATTCATGCGTATCACGAGAAAAAATCTGTTGTGCCACATAGATTTTTCTGTGATTAGCTAATTTTTCGGAATTTCCTTGTATTTTTGTGAATTTTCTTTTGTTATACACGAACATACTTTATAATGGCAGAGTTCCAATACTCTGTACAAAGCATCTTCCAAGCAGCTGTTTCTTGCTAAAATTCCCTTGCCTGGCAACACATCTTTCCTTTTTTCCCCCTTCCTTTAGACATCTTTTACTGATTCTGAAACAGCAGGTGGTCTATTGCTCCGAAACGCACCGAATACGCCGAAGTCGACGTATTCTTCGCGTTTTTCTTGCTTTCGCGTTTGCAGCGCATTACGATTAGCCATCCACATTTAAATACATGGTTAGCGTATTCCAAGCATACGTACGAGCCATAAAAACGCGTTGCGAATGCATGGAATAGCCATGTACTAACTTCTCCCAGAATCCTGTAATTTCTTCCTCCTCGCAACCCTGTTGCGGAGCATATGCGCACACTACATTGATAATTTCGTCCCTGTATATTTCGACATTCATTACTCTGTCACTCCTTCTATTCACACCTACTACACTGAGAAAAAGAGGACTAGGATTTCCGTGTGGGTACATCGTATTTACGCGGTTGCGCTCCTTAAGTAATGTAATTTCATGTATAAAAGTACAGCAAGTGGGAACACCATGCCAAGTCTGGAGTTCGGCGTCGAACTAGACTCGCTGTGATTGGATAATTTTATTCACATGATTGGTTTCGTGTTAAAAACTATTACTCTCGTAAGGTAGGGAGTCACAGATTTAGAAAGAAGCAGGAGGGAACAATCGTAGGAAGGTGGTAACAACATTATATACGTAAGTTACCACCGTCGGAATGGGTATGGCGTTAATTCTAGATTTGAAATGGTGGTCCTACAATACAAAATTTTCGCTGGACGGTGGTGTAGACAGTACTACGGATGAAACAACATTACTTAATGAGGTGACGCGCGTAACCTGGTAAAAACAGCATTTACATGCCGACTGGAGTATGCATTTCTCTCAGTGTACACTATCTTCAGATCACTAGGAAGAACAATCCCCATGTCGTTTCTCTTTTTCCGATTTGCTTCATTATGCAACAACTTGTAGGTAACTCGTAACTTTCTCTTACCGTACTATCTTTTCATCTTATTTCTTACACGTACAGGATCCTCAGCTTTTTCTCTTTCCTTCAGATATGTAACTCTCTTCTTCGTCTATTCATCGTCCCGACATTAAATGTCCCCATTCCTTACCCTCACGTGGACTAGCTACTTTAACCGAATCAGCAACCCGGTAGTTCTTTGTAACGCCCCCATCCGTAGCCTAGCGGACAAGGTGGGAAAAACCAATCCAGCCTGGCCTCAGAAGGGGCTTTACACGAGCAAGCATCCGGATAGCTCAGGCTGTTGTTTCAATTCGGAAATCCAGAGGAGTAATAGTTCACAATTTAACAGTAAATATGTATATATATAAACAAATAACACAACCAATTCAGGAAATAAATGTTTATTACAAATAAATTACAATAATTAATCTGTCTTCTCGCTGCCAAGTCAAAATCTGGATTCAATAAATATTTTATTTCTCAGTTTGAGAAAAGAAAAAATATTTAATATAATTCAAAGAATTGTTCGCTGAATCGTAAATCTTCAAAAATTAAATAATAAGCAAATTCTCCAGTCAAGTCAGGAACCTCTGAAGTTTGACGCAAATATTCGAGGCCAGTCAAGGACCTCTCACACTTAACTCTAATATGAATACTCAAGGCCAGTCCAGGACCTCTCTTGTCTAGTCTAGTACTAATATATTCCTTTCTTTAAAAATAAGAAATAAATTTGTACCTTTAATCGAGTGAAGATTTCCCTTTCTCTCAAACCGAAGAAAAAGTTTCATAAATTCTTATCATAAAAAGAAATTATTTTTTTTTTTTATTAATTTGTCGCAATTTAGTTTGAAAAAAGAAAATTCCCGACGAAAAACAACTGCAAACAACTTTGCTATACTCAATTGAATGCGTTGCAACAGCGAAACATCTGAAACACAAACCGGTCAAACATACTCCAAACAGTACGAACAAGTCAAACGAAGTTTTCTTTTTTTTAAAAAGAATCAAATTTTACTATCAATTCTTCAGCATTAAAAACAGCATTAATAAGCCTTTCGGATTTTACTCTTTGAATCAAAAACATGAATTTCAGACCTGTAATAAACATAGGATGAATAGCACATTTCAAAGGTTCCGGGTACAAATCCCTCCACCTTTGTTCCCCTGGATTTGCCGAGCTTATTCGCGATAATTATTCCACTGAAAACCTAACCAAATGGAGCCAACAAGACAACCCACAGAATACACATAAAGACGTAGACAGACAATCTAATAGAAAAATTGAAAATTAACTCACCTCTGAAAATCCACGTTTTTACCTCAACTTTCAGTAGTTTCTCTGCCCTCAATTGTCTCGGACTCTCTTATCAAAACAAGAATATTCCACTGTAAGGTGAGGTTATGCTCAGGATTCAATTTAAATGATCTCGATTCAATTAGAAACTCAATTGAGAAAATGGGACGTAGATCCACAATTTCCCACATTCACGAAATCGAGAAAAAAATGCAGACACAATTATAATTACGTGATTCTGAGTATTACTCATGCACCTTTCTGCAATTTGCTGGCTAATAGAAGCAGAGAGAACTAAACCAAGCCTCCCTTCCAACACTTTTATCGAATTTCCAAGCAACACTATTTTCACTAATTTTTCAAAAATACGCAAATACACTAAATATTGCAGAAAATGAAATATCACTATAATCATAATCCTCACTTGTAATGGATATTCTTATTTCCTTCTATAACACACTCTTCTACAAACGAAGATTTCAATACAAGAAACGTGAACCAACACGAAACGTCCATTTAGATTCATAATCCATTCGAACAGCTTAATCCCTCCAGATGTTACCCGTTCATACAACACAGCCCAAGTCAGCTAGCCGAGGCCAGCTACTTACGGCCGCAAAGCCGTGACCATGCGCAGTCAACGACCAGCGCATAAGCCAAGACCTTGATATTTCTCGGTTACGAAAGACAAAGGAAATCTTCTCACAAACGTTATTTTTACATTTAATTCTTTCTCTCTTAAATTTTTAAAAAATTCGAAGATGATTCTTTTATATAAACTTATGTCTCCTGCTGTAACACATAATATTAAATACATTAATAGTAATTTTACCATTTTCCTTATCGAAGATTTTACATTTTTTATTTTTATAATTTCTTCTTTTTTTTTCCTGTGGCTTGTAACGGGCACGTTACATCTTGTCCATTTCTCACATACAGAGAACGAAACATCTGCGTGTCGTCTACGGGATACGCCTTAACATTTTTCCGAGGCATTAGTTATAGGATCCATGGTGGTTTAAGCGTAGCTTTTACGACTGAATGCCCTTCCTGATGTCAATGCTTGTAATTTAACTGGGTTTTGATACCGTCAACAAGTTCGGCTGTATTTTCCGCTTCCTTCCCCAGTAGCTGAATTTTATAACACACTTTATTATTCCTCATACAAGTTAATTCCGTTTAAAAGAAAGAAATTGTTTCTGTAAAACTAGTTTCGCAACTGTATATAAAACAGCACAAGTAGTGAATGGCTAAAATGACTCATCATGCGAAGTGGTTAACTTGACGATTACCATTTTAACACTGTACTCAAAAGTGTAATGGAGTAAAAGTAGCAGCAGACTTGTGTCATACAGAGCGATTGTGTTGAATTGTCACAGTAATTCTTTATAATTACATAAACAACTTACTTAATGCCAACGTTATAAACTAGAAATAAACTTCCTGGTAGCTATATGGCTAACATACCAACCTTCACTCCTGGACTCTAGGATTCGATTCCAGGTAGAAGCTCATGTAGTTCAAATACCACATTAGGCTGTAAGCAGACATCTCATATAGTCTCGGTGCTGAACGGGACGCTAAAATCTAAATTTCGCAACTAACCATTAATTAGAAACAATATATTTCGATGCCAGGGATTTGCTTGGCTTAAGATAATAGGGTTGAGTGCAGTAACGACGCTAGAGAGGGCGTGGCCCGCGTAGCGTAGTCGCTAACGCTCTCGTCATTGGTACGAATGGTCCCGGGTTCGATTCCCGGTGGGAACACTCGGTTGAAAAAAGGAAAAGCTTTTTCAAGCTAGCCATCCCGAGTGAGGTTTTCTTGAGTTTTCCTCATTCACACCAGGGAAATGCCGGGATGGTACCTAATATACAGGTTCCCAGGCTGCTTCCTTCCTCCCCCCAGTGGCGGATCCTGGGAGCGATCGTTGAGAAGAGGGAAGTTTATTTTTAATTTTATATATTAATAAAACCCATCCCAGAGTTTGAAGGTCCTTAAAAGTAGCTCTAAGTAGCAGTATTACAACCCACCGCTCCCCCCAGAAGTCCGTCCTGGATCCTCCCCTGCCTTCCCTTTCCTTGGATAGTGTGATTGCTGAGGGACGTCATCCCTCAACGTGATGGGCTAACATGGTCATAAACAATGAAAGCCTAGAAATTCTAAATCCTAATTCTATTCCACCAGAGAGGGCAAGGGCTACCCTTCTTCCCCTCGGTGCCTAAGCCTGATCTCTCAGACATATTGTATTCTACTGGTATTATCATATTTGGTATACAAAAAAAAATAAAATAAATAAAAAAATAGGTGCACCCAAAGTTTTTCAGCCCCTCCGCTGCGCCCTCCGTTCACAAGAAATTAAAGATGATATCGTCACTGCTTGAGTGGTACTCATTGTGAAAGAAGATTTTTCTAATTAAAAAAAACAATAGATCCCTTCCATATCATGAAAATGGGTCGTAACATTGTGAATTTTCTCTAGAGTTGCCCTTGAAATGAGTGTCTGGTCCCGGGAATCTAACCCACGACTTTCCGAATGCAAAGCCAACACTTTACCAACTAAACCGCGGCCTTTTGTATTCGTATAATTTTCAGTATATAATTAGCTTGCTGCTTTAGATAAGGGATTTCTTTAATCATGAACACTTAGAATATGATGGGTACTTGTATCGTACAGAATTCTTAAGAAAGTGTTGCTATTTTCACTGCTAGCTTCTCATTTTAGGTAGTGTAGATTTACAACGAAAGGGGGTGCATGTGTACTCCTTAAATCCTTCCCTGTCGTTAGATATGTTTTAGATAAAATACTGAACGAAAACATTGAACACATTCAAAGGAATTTAATGTGATTACTGAGCTGTGGTAGGTAGTGTCAGATAAGGCTGTGCGAAGTTGCCCAAAAGACAAATAACATTCTATGTCGTTTTCATTTAACGCTTTTAAACTTAATTTTCGCTTACCAACCTTGAAAATTCTGGCCAAACCTGTTCCTCAGATGTTGCAATGAACAATGTACACACCTTAGACAAAGTACATTATTATCTACCTATGTACACCCAGCGGAAGATGTACAAGTAAGATACAACTTTACGTATAATGAAATTGCGTTAAGTAGCCTAAAGTGATACAGAAGTGGATCTAATTAGCAGGAAATAAAGTTTAAAAACTGGGAATTCTTCATGTTGTGCTTCCAGTTTTAATTAAGTTTATAACTTATACGTAAAAATTACTCGAAATTACTGCATCATGAAATAAAGTAAGACATAAGAATATGCAAAAGTTTTCCTTATATACAGTGTGTCTGAAAATTCCTCCATATTCAAATGTGTTGATAACTTCTTAAAATATCTCAGCATATACAGTATATATATAAAGTAAAACGTATTTAGATCCTTGAAGCAGTACAACTATAATCTAATTTCTGTTTTACATTCAAAAGGATAAAGCAGCCCAGCCCAGAATGACCAATGCCTGGCATTGCGTGTTCGTGCCCAGGTTGTATTCCGTAGCTATGTGGCTGTTGTGCAAGTGCAAGGACGATAGCGCTGTGTTTACAGATTTCATGGTTCAGTTGATTCCAAAACAACCAACAGCTATCAAATCATGTTCACGACAACAGGACTTGTGAAAGGGTGCTCGCAGAAGTGTTCGTCCCTGAAAATCCAAACATTCATTGTTTATAACTGAATGAATTCAGATCGTTGTCTAGGAGTGCCTATAGGCGAGTTTTAATACTCCAGTTGCACCCATGAGTTTTTTTTTTTTTTTTTTTTTTTTTTTTGGAGGTGGTAATTTTTCATTGAACATAGCATACTTGAATTTTTATTCATGTCATAATGATGATTTTAAGAATGCTAAATCTAACAAAATCTAGCTTATAAAGCAAGTTACCTTGTTTTTGTCACAACCAACTGCGGCCTTCTCTGCTATTTTGGAGGAAAGGGGACAGAATGGTAAATCTGGAAAGATTGCGCCCAACCACTTGCGGGGAGGAAGGCAGTTATCGTTTTTCACGCAATGTTCATAAGTGGCTCAAAATCCAATTACCGGGACGCTGATTGGTCCACATGAATGGCCAGTATGAAGTCCTAACCTTATTCTACGTTACTTTCTCCTGTGGGTGTGAGTGAACAAAGACGTTTATCGGGAGAGGATGCGAAAAACTTTGTTTCAGTGTGAGAAAGGCATTTTGACATCTTTTGAAAGGCAATATCACGTGATATCCTGCTGAATTCAATCGAGAATGTTAACAGATGATTACAAAAACTGACGAACAGTGTTAGTACTTAATGTGTGCGAATGTCAACACACTTGTCTATGTGAAGCATTAACAGTGAAGTAAAGTTGCACTATCCTAGTATGTAGTGTATAACTTGCTCTATTTTCATCCTATAAATTTTTCACCACAGTATTCTCAACGCGATGCAGTTGCGTGATTGTCTGTTTCACGATAACTTCCACAAAATTTATCCAACTTAATGCCTGTTGCAGAAGCTGAAGAGGAAACCAATAAGATGTTAGAAGATATGAGGAAGGGCTGTGAAGAATATGAGATGAAAGTAATTGTTGGGAAGACAAAAGTTATGGTGATTAGAACGAAGCAGTCGGTGTCAAATATAGAAGTAGGAGGGGAGAAAATAGAACAGATGTCTAATTTCAGATACCTGGGCAGTATATCTGGGTAGTTTCAGATACCTGGACAGTATATCTGGGTAGTTTCAGATATCTGGATACTTTCAGATATCTGGGTAGTTTCAGATATCTGGGAAGCATTTTATATCATCAGATACCTGGGCAGATAGTGATGATATAAAATGTGAACGTGAAATAAAAGCAAAGATAGGAATGGCGAAAGAAGCCTTCGGGAGAAAGAAAATATTGTTTTGTTTCATCTTGAATAAAGAGTTAAGAAAAGGACTCATAAAATGCTTCGTACTAACAGACGCATTGTGCTGTATTGTGATGTATGAGTCAGATACATGAACATTACACAAAAAGGATGAAAAACGACTGAGAAGTTTCCAATGTGGGTGTGGAGGAGAATGGAAAGAATTAGCTGGGTCGATCAGAAAATGAATGACGGGGTGTTATAAGTGATGAGTGAAAAAAGAAAGAATAATTTATAGATATCATTAAGAAGAGGAAGAGAAATGGTTGGGACATTGGCTAAGAAGGAACTATATCATGCATGAAGGACATTCTAGGGGGTATGGTGGCGGGAAAGAGAGGGAAGGGGCAAAGAAGACTAGAATTAAAGGATGATATAAAAACAGAGAAATTATACGTAAAGACGAAGAGGTTAACGGAAGACCGTGGAGCATGGAAGCTTCTCAGTTGCAGAAAGTGACCTGCCAATAAGGGCAGAATACCTATGATTATTTATCTATTAAAATGCTACGATACCAATAACGAGCGACCGAGCTCCAACCTATAACTTTAGCTTTCAAATCTTTGAATCACGGTTATTTGTGATTTCACGTTTATAACAAAGACAAATATTTTTTAAAAGGTCCTCTGGTGCTTGGGGTCCCGGGTTCGATCCCAGCCCCCGCCAAGTGAACTTTGTGGTGGACAAGCACCGTGTGCGTGGGTTTTCTCGGGGTTCTCCTGTTTCCTCCCACTTTCTTCATTCCACCATTTCATTCATTATTCATCATCAGCGTCTCCTTTAGCCTAACCGGCATAACCGTGGGACGTAAAACTCAAAGATTTCATTTTTTAAAAAAAAGGTGTACTTTAAATAAATTACTTAAAGAGATATTTTTCACTTTTTAAATTATTGTTCGAAGCCTTTGCACTTTAATAGCCCTTCTCCGAAATAAATACAAGTGAATTGTGCTGCCATCTTCCGAGTTCTTTTAAACTATGTTTATATGTTTGTGCTCAATCCTTTCGACAATGAGATCTCGGAAAATACAGGCTCTAGAAAGATGACGTTTTCACTGATCGATTGGAAATTTTGCGTAGATTGTCCAGTTCTAATTGAATATTTCTTTAAAAAACATGGCCATTATTCCTTTATTACACTTTTCAGGGTACACTGGAAGCGTTGATTTTTTTTTTTTTAAAGCATCATATCCTATGCGTTATACATTCCAACACCACAATGTTGTATATATCTCAGGCGTTTGTTCCATGGCCAAATAATAATGAAAAAGGAAGGATAATCATTTCTCGAGTCTAAGATAAATCTTTATTTATTTATTTATTATTTTTTGAGTGTTTTGCACAATTAACACCATATATAACTGACATTATAATTAGTGATGTGAGGTGGAAAATTTTCCGCGGAAAATTTTCCGTTCTAATAAAATATCAGTAGTTAAGTAACAATTCCTAAACAATCATAAAATTGGTTGAATTCATGTATAGAAATGTTAAAAAGTGAAAGATCGTTTTAAAAATCTGAAAATGTTCATGGCTCAGACAATTTTCAGTACTATGTAAGAACAAATGAAATAGTTTTTCATGAATCGAAATATTTTCTCTTATATGGAAAAATTAAATAACTTTTTATAAGTCGGAAAATTTTCATCATTTTGAACCAAAAAGTAAAACAACTTTTTGTGAATCGGAAAGTTTTATTTCTCTGTAAACAAGTGAAAGGAATTTTCATAGATCAGAAAATTTTCATCACGATGTAGAAACAAGTGGAAAAAACTTTTCATAGGCCGGAGAATTTTGGATATTATGTATAGTGATGTTAGGTGGAAAATTTTCCACTATATTTAACTGCACATTCAGCTATAAAATTCAACTCATGTGGAGGAAAGTTGACAGCAACAAATTATCATTTTCTAATTAGCTTTCGGAAACCAGAAAATTTACTATTTCAAGTTGGAAAGTAAAAATATACAGTGTTTCTCTCTCTCTCTCTGTGTGTGTGTGTGTGTGTGTGTGTGAGAGAGAGAGAGAGAGAGAGAGAGAGAGAAACACTGTATATTTTTACTTTCCAACTTGAAATAGTAAATTTTCTGGTTTCCGAAAGCTAATTAGAAAATGATAATTTGTTGCTGTCAACTTTCCTCCACATGAGTTGAATTTTATAGCTGAATGTGCAGTTAAATATAGTGGAAAATTTTCCACCAAACATCACTATAATATCCAAAATTCTAAGGACTATGAAAATATTTTTCACTTTTTCTATATCGTGATGAAAATTTTCCCATTCATGAAAATTCCTTTCACTTGTTTCTACAGAGAAATAAATCTTTCCGATTCACAAAAAGTTGATTTACTTTTTCCTTCAAAATGATGAAAATTTTCCGACTCATAAAGTGTTCTTCAATTTTTCCATACGAGACAAAATATTTCGATTCATGAAAAATTGTTTCACTTGTTCCTACGTAGTACGAAAAATTGTCTGAGCCATGAAGATTTTCAGATTCTTTAAACGATCTTTCACTTTTTAATATTTCTATACACGATTTCAATCAATTTTAGAAATACTAAGGAATTGTTACTTGATCATTGATATTTGTTAAGAACGGAAAATTTTCCAGAAAAATATAGAAGAAAATTTTCCACCTCACATCACGGCTAAACAACGATGTAGGAATAAGTGGAGTATGTTTTTATGAATCGGAAAATTTTCATCACTGTTTATAATTAATTATTTATGTAATGTATTTGCTTATTACATACTGCATGTAAGAAGAAAGAAAACACTGATCATACATGAATTAGAAACTCCAACCTGAAGTAGGCTCAAATCTTGCAAACGGTGCGAGATATTGAGAAAAAATAATCGAAAAAATCTCCCCTTTATGATACCCCTTGCCGATTTTTTTAAAAATCAAGACGTCTTTCACTTGTGTCTGTAAACGGACATGTACATATGATGTGAGGAATGAGAAAGAGATTTATGCTCATATGCGAATGATGCGCTGTGTAGAGAGCGCAGGTTCAGCTAGTTATTATTATTATTATTCCTTTCCAATCTGATTTTCTTCTAATCGTTAAAAAAAACATTTCTACATTTAAAAGAGTTAAAAGGAAATTAAATAAGAAACTTTTTTTTTCAAATTCACATTTTACAGCATGTTCGTATCAATGGGCATACGAAATCAACTTGTACGACTCATGTAAATTTTTGAATATATACCTAGGTATGTAGGCGTGGATCCAAGGGGGTTGAGTTAAGTTGATTTTGAGTTTAACGTTCCTTTCAGCAGTGAGGCTATATGAAACGGGACCTACTGATTAACGTGGAATCCGAACTACATGAGCTCCTGCCGGGAATCGAACCCAGCGGATCCAAAGGGGCTACAGTAGCTATAGCCCCCCCCCCTTGACGCTCAGGTATGCACTGGATAAAATGGGCTTCAATCTTGCTTTACAATAGATAAAGCTGCAAACTATGGTTTAGCCCCTCCCTTGATCATATCTTGGATCCGCCACTATATATATATATATATATTTGTAATGTTGTTATTAACATATATAACATAATGTTGTTAAGAGTTTTAAATATTTTATTTTTATTAATGAAAAATATTTTAGTTTTAGTTGTAGAAATATCAAAGATTATTTTTTTTTTATTCAGAAAATGTTTATATTTATTTTAGATAAAAAACTTCGTCTAGCTTGGGTGAAGATGGGAAGGAGTTTAATATGCTAATGGCATTGCCCCTTTGTATGGCTAGGCTTATCCTTTGTGTCAAAAAGTAACCACTTCTAGGATCTCCTGATTTATTAATTAATTTTGATCCTAATTCCTTTAAAAACATTCTGGCTTCTTTGCTAAAAACGTCCATTGTTTCCGTGGCAAAAGCAATAAAAATGTGATCTTCTTTAAGTTTTGAATATTTAGAATGTTTCCGCATACACGCTGTCTCTGCTGGACTTCCCGCTTCTTCACTAGTTGACGTTAAGTAAGATGGGGCAAAAGTATCTACACATGTTACATCCCATACTAGACATTGACCCCTTTTCCAAGGTGTCAAAGTAATTCCATCTGGCCGCTTATTGTCATTCCGATACATTCCTGGTGGCTCTAAAATGTTAGGACAGTCTATACTGGTGAGGGTTCGTTTTATTATTTGATTTAATTCACTGTGACGTGAAATTCTCCCTCCACTTTTGATGCAACTTAATGAGTGTAAGCCTTTCTCATCCATCCGACTTTGACACGCACATGTGAATTCATAGCAAATACTAAGTCCTAGGCGTAAAGCTACACATATTTGAAAAATATTTGTTTCTAAAAATGTTCCGATGTTTTTAGAGGGTGTGGCTTGCAACCATGCTCCAGACTCTTTTTGACGTAGTGCTTTGAGGCGAGCTGAATCAATGTCATTTTGCGAAACTACCTCGTTTTCAGCTATCTCGTTGATTACAATTTCATCCCATTTTCTTTGCGACTCCTTTACAACCGGAACTGTGTTGTAAATGCCTTTCCATATTTCTAATGCCTCTGTCAGATGAGGAATCTTCACTTCGTCAACTGGAATATTAAGAACTTTGGAGACGAGCGACAACACCCCATAAGAAGAAGACAAGAATGCAGGGAGACTCAAATCTGAAACTTTCCGTACCCCTAAACCTCCTAAACGAATGGGTAAGCTTGCTTGTGCCCATTGAGTTTCATTTAACTTATAATTAAGTATTGATTGCAGACACTTTTTCAAAATGACATCTAGTTGAAAAATTTTAGTTGGCCTGAACCATGTTGGAACGGTACGTAAAAAATAAGTCAATTTAGGAATACCTAAACAATTTTTTAAAAGGAAAAAGGCTATATGTGCTGGTACTTTTTTCGACCTCTCGGTTATTGTTTTAAAACTATTTAGATGATCCTCCAAACAATTATCATATCCATCTTCGTGTAGTGGTGCTCCCAATAATGATATCTCATGAGTTGATATTGTTCGTATTCCAGGTAGCACAGCTTGAAATTGAGCTTCAATGATGGGATCTGGTGTTCCCGACGTAAAAAATAGTTCACATTTTAATGGATTTATTTGTAGTCCTATCTTACTTGATTCCACGAGTAAAACATTTAAGTCGTGTATGACTGTCTGTGGTGATCCACCTAAAGTACCATCATCAAGATAAAACACATTTAGTTTTGAACGTAACGTACTAATTATTGGGTGAATTGCTAAACTAAATAGCATCGGTCCTGCAGGATCACCCTGTTGACATCCAACCTGTGATGAAATTGTTCTGTCTCCGAAAAATAGCATGGACGGATTAGCATAACTTTGCCAAAAATAGGGATATAGCTGGGGTATAACTCGTTGCACTTCTTTTAACATAGAGTCTCTTTCCACAGTGTTAAATGCGTTTTTATAATCTATTTTGAGGATTATATTGTTAGAGTTTTGGTGTGATTTAATGAAGGCACGGGTAGCATGTATGATTGTTTCAGTCCCTTTCTTCGTCGCAAAACCAAGCTGATGTGGTTGCAAATGATTTGTACACTGATTGTAGACTGATTATACAGCTAATTTGGAAGCCAATCTTCTGAACACACATCCAACTGCTATCGGCCTTACACCACCATCTTTTTCCCGCAGGGCACATAGGTTAGCACCAAAAAGGTATTTGCATATATCGTGATTTACTTTTCCATTTAAAATCAGGTTTACCAATTTCGTTATTGAAGTGAGTAAGATCCCCGCTGAATCACCTGCCGATTTCGATGTTAGATCTTTTAAGTGTTGAGGTGACAGTCCATCTATTCCTGAAGCAGAACCACTGGGAAAGTTATGAATTGCTTTTAGAACCGTATCTTCCATTGCTCTGATGCAAGGGCCCAGTTCTTCTGGAGGATTTGGCATCTCAAGGACCCTGGAAGGAGTTGGATGCTTAGTTGAGAGTATGTGATATGTTTCTTCATTGGAAGGAGCTAAACTATCATCTGATGCTAGTAACCTCAATGCTCCTCTTGTATCAAAATCAGAAATTTTTGATATTATCCTGTTTGTTAAATCCGGTTTGCGTTTCTTATTATTTTTATTCGTTTTGGTTATGTCATTTGTAATGTTAAAAAAAACATAGTTTGCGAATGTTGTGAATTGGTTTAAATAATATTATGTAAATGTAAGCATTTTTGTATTTTTATGTTAATACTAAAACACATTGCAACGAATAGTGTTATGTAAGTTATGTAAAATGCGGAGTGCTGATATGACGATTTATTTTAAGAGGAATTGGTTAATTATGATCTTTTTTAAAAAGAATTTTTTTACGCACGTGTATGATTTTAACCCAAATGTTGGGAGCCACGTGCTGCAGTGCAAGCATTTTGTTGCATAAATATTTCAGTTTATTTTGTTATGGAGCAGTAGCGTACGCATGAATTTATTTTGGGTGGGGTCCAAACTCAATATGAGGGTATTTTATATTAAAATTCCTAAAAAGTTGCCCCTAAAATTAGGCTAAATTTACACAAAACTCGAAATTTCGGGGGTGGGGTCCGGACCCCCAGGATCCACCCCCTGCGTACGTCCCTGTTATGGAAATAGAAGGATAATTCGTGAAAGTTAGAGAACAAGTTGGAGTTAGAGTTGTTGAGAGAGTGACATTTTAGTAACAATGTTTAATATTACGATTTTTAGTACATTACTATACAACGATATTGTATATCAGTGAATTACTTTCATTTTTATCTTGTAGTTATTTTGGACAACGGTGCTTAAAAGTACACAATCTGTTGTGAAGAAGAAGAAGAAGAAGAAGAAGAAAAGAATGTATAATACATATATATATATATATATATATATATATATATATATATATATATATATATATATATATATATATATATATATATATGTCGATATCGGATAGATATTCATGTAATGGTAGTTACAGTAACAAGATATAGTTGTTTGTTTAAAAGTTGCTATGACAACTGAGAAAAAAATATTATTAATGAAGAATTGAGAATAAAAGGTATTTGTGATGTGTATTAGATGTGCCTAATTTCCAGGTTATGCAATTGCTAGTTCTTGTGGTGCATGATAGTGGTGACTTACCTTATTATTCGAACTGTGGGCATAAATGTAACGTCTAAAAGAGAGAATTACGTATAAAGTAAGAAAAATATTATATATTAGTAAACTGTTTCAACTATTAGTTTTTGAGAATTAAGCATAATTGCATATATTTTAGTAGAATGGTAGTAGTAGTAGTGATACTCTAAAACTTTCTGCATTTTGTTTAGTGGATTTTCAATTTTGGTGGTTAATTTTATTGGCCTTGTGGATACGATTTAGTTTACCTTTTTGGCTTTTACATTGAGAAATTGTCATACACTTTGATTATATATTTAACATTTGCTACACATACACTTTATACATCACATATGATAAGAAATATATGTTAACTATTACTTTAAAAGTACTCTTACGTTTTTGTTTTGCCCACTCAAAACAGTGTTAAAAAAAAGTTCCCAAAAGTACTTTAAAAGCAAATTATAGGTGCGTTCATTAAACAATAGTAAAATAGGTAAATTAAGATGTACCTTGCGCTAATGCAAACAATTTAGGTTTATTTTAAGCGCTTTATTAGAAACAATGTTACATTCCAAACGCAATTTTTTAAAGAGTGTCAACCCAGATTGACATGCTGGAGATGCTAAATGTGACTTAAGCCTATAATATACCTTAATTTAGAAATAATGAGTTGAGTTGATTTTGAGTTTAACGTCCCGTTCAGCAGCGAGGCTATATGAGACGTGGACCTACTGATTAACGTGGAATCCGAACCACATGAGCTCCCGCCGGGAATCGAACCCGGGTCTCCCACGCCACAGGCGCGTACGCTAACCGTTTAGCCACGGAGGAGCTCAATTTAGAAATAATATTAAAACAATATATATACACAGGGTGTTTGAAAACAACACCGACATCGTTTGGAGATTATTCTTGATACGAAGATAAGACAAAAAATATAGACCAACTTGAGGGCACAAATGCTTCCTTTGGGAGTAGGAGGCTGCCGAAAACATGAAAAAATGAACTTGAAAGATCCATAGCTCAGATACTAAGGGACCTACTGTATTCGGGTCAAGACTTCACTTAAAAACTAATATGTACCTTATCCAAATATTCATGTTTCAGAATCTTGCGGTACTTCCACAACAGTTTTTATAGAGTTAGTTGGTGAGAATTTCAATATATGTGCCGTAGCGAAACTCCCTCTATAAAAATTGTGTGAATGCTTTAGGATTCTCAAACATGGATTTTTGGATACGGCACATAATAGTACCTAAATGAAGTCTTGAGCTGACTACTGTAGGTCCCATAGTATTGGAGCTATGAACCTTTAAATTTCGTTTTTTCACGTTTTCGGTAGCCTATAGCTCCGAAAGGAAGCATTTGTGCACTTAGTTTGGTCTATACTTTTTGTCTTATCTTGGTGTCAGGAATCACCTCCCAAACGTTGTCGGTGTTGTTTTGAAACACCCTGTATATATATATATATATATATATATATATATATATATATATATATATATATATATATATATATATATTCATATATTCTATAGGGCAGATGTTCAAAACATTTTTTGCAATAAATGTTGATCTTCTTCATCGCATCCTATAATTTTTCACTAGAAGTTTCTTTCTCTTCATCTGAATGAATGTAAAATTATTGGTTCAATCACGGGAAAATTGAAAATTTAATCAATTTTCTGCTTTACGTGTAGATTTGAATGATTTTCTTGATTGTAGAATGTAAAGAAAATTAATTTCAGTCATGTTGTGCATACAGAAACCCTATTCCTATATATAAAAAAAAAAATTGGAGATAAGAATCAGCCGAATCAATCTCACTTGGTTATAATAAACGAATGCTAGTAGCAAGGTTTGTTTTTCTAAAAAAAAAAAAAAAAAAATGTTCTGGGGGCACACTGCTGGTACTCTTCTATTTATTATTATATTGCAGACGTATAATTTTCGTCTACTCCGGAGGGCACTGTTAAAGCTCGGGGGGACAGTACCCCCCAAAAACATGTCTGGAAGAAGCACTGACTAGTAGTCTGTTAGAATATTCAAATGCAGATGATAGAATTATTTCTTTTTCTCCTCGGATATTCTTTGTGCCAAAAAATTTCGGTTCAATTGGTTTGTTACTTGGTGTTTTTTCGATGTACCAGCTGCTTCTTCTTCGTCACTTGTAATTTTCCCTTCGTGGCATCGATACCCAGGTCGTTTGAGGCTATATCAGTACCTGAAACATAATATATGCTAATAAAGTTGGAGGTATTAAAATTTATCACAAAATAAGTGAACACAACAAAATTATTAAAAATCTAAATTATTAAAATTGAAAGCGATTTCAATTTTCAATTACGTATACAAAACCCTTCATTATACAATATAACTACAGGGTAGTCTGTAATTATGTATATAGTGTTTGACCGACTGTAGTATTTGTAATTGTGGACAAAAAGTTTCGATATGGCAACATTCTGCAGCCTGAGAGTGAATATAACGGTCACTGGACTTAGAACCATACCAATGAGGAGAGTACCTGAACGAAAGATTCCCGGACCGCTGGATCGATCGACATCGGTCTGTAGATTGGCCAGCTCAATCCCCCGATGTAACACCACCTGACTGTTTCTTATGGAGTGTTTTAAAGGACAAAATGTATCAACATCACATGCACAATTTGGCCAAACTACGGGATGCTATCACAGAAGAACTCCACAGAATACCAGTATGGGTTTGACAAGCTGCTTGTGACAATTGTTCTTCGTCTCCAGGCATATCGATTTGGATGGTGCGTTTGCGGACTATGTCATGGAAAAGAAAGATTAAATTTTTTGTAAGCAAAGGTAGGAGAGTAATGTGTTCATGTTCAAGTTATGTTGCTAGTTTCTTTACCGCAGTCTTTGAAACATTTATACATAATTATGGGCGACCCTGTATAATTAAACAAAAAATATTCATAATTTTGGACTATATCCGAATACCCATGCTGTGCACTATTTCCTTGCTACTAATGTAATGAAAAGCTTGATTAGTTTATATCCAGTACCAGTTTCTCTGGTTATAGCACAGCATTAAGTTTTTGTTAGAAAAGACCACTTTTTCGAATACTACGCATGAGGATTGATACACCATTTTGTTCAGCTCACTCAGTTCTATTGATTTTTTTAAATATAGGTCAGCTTTGAACATTTTTTTAAAAAATTTCGTTATACACTAATGTTGAGGGCACGGCGGATCAGTGGTAGAACAACTTACCTCTGGTGTGTGGGACACCTGGTTTGATCACCAACCAAGTACACTGAGAAAAATCCATTATGCGGTATATTGTACAAATATAGGGGTCCATATGTTTACTACTAAAATCTGTAAAATCCATATATTACATAGGTACTGTCTTTTTCTCGTTTACATGTTACATCATGTCGCTGCAGGATGTGTGACACTTAACAGTCTTCCGTATATTACATACGTCAGCTATATAAGTCCATCTATATATAAGATCCTTACAGCCTATATAGTACAATTATTTCTATTATACGGAAAGTACATATAGATGGAACATTTTTTTTAACGGAAAGTATTATAAAGCAAACGTCTTCAGTTATACCTTTGTTACAGTATGCTACATTTAGTAGTACGTGAAGTCCAATAACTACAGGATTTACGCATTTCACGTATGGTTTTACGTGCGCTACGTACGTTTTTATTCCTCTGTATAAGTTTGTGCTGTACAACATCGCGTTTATGGGTTTACTACCTTTTCCTCCCACATTCTATTTCCGTAAATTATTTCATCATCATGCACTTGCTTCAATCCTCCAGTGTCCTTTAGCCTAAAGAGTATAATCGTGGGATGTTAAACTAGAGACCTGAACGGGCCGAATATTTCGGCCCGAGCCCAATCCAGCCCGAATGTACCTAGGCCTGGCCTAGCCCGGGCCCGAAATTTTTAGAGATTTTCGGCCCGAACCCGGCCCGGCCCGATAAGTTTTTTTTTTAATTATTGGTTAAAGCCCGGCCCGGGCCCGATAAATTTTAAAAGTTTCATTTTGTAACATTTTTCACGCGTACACTTCTTCAACGTTTGCCTTTATTCTAATTATCGTTTAACGAAAGTCAATAATTATTAAAGAATTGCAATTAATCGATCCCAGCCCGGCGCGACCTCAAGAGAAATCAGTGTCGGTCCGCCCAAGCCCGGTCCGGCTCAAAGAAAAACAGAGTCGGCCCGCCCAATCCCGGCCCGTGCAGGTCTCTACGTTAAACTAAAAGATTTACATTTGATACGCCAATAATATTGAGTTTTATTCTTTAACAGTGGAGTCAGTTGGAAATATTATTTTCAATTTACCGTACTTTACTAGTCTTATATAAGCATCTGTGAACCCTTAAAAGAACTTCGCAAATAGGGGGATAGCCTCTGCGAACAGAGTAGGCGTTTAGCTAAAACATTCTGTCATACAACATAATGACGCCTGTTAACAACAGCTAGAGTGGAGTGGAGTTTCAAGGTCTTATCAAGTGTCCACAACAGCTCTCTCTCTCTCTCTCTCTCTCTCTCTCTCTCTCTCTCTCTCTCTATGAGTGTGTTTCTGCGACCGGAAATTATCCTTTATTTTGTTTTATCTTTTTCCGTGTTTGAGGTTGCAACAAAAACTATACTCGTGTCTAGAGATTTAGTTAGTGTAAAACTGAACTCCGCTACAGAGAACTCACACAAAGGGAGTCATACTTAGGATAATTAGGGGCAAATTTCATGGAAGGAAAGTAAGGGAAACATTGGTACTGTATCTTGAATCGACTCCTACAATGTCAAAATTCTACTCATAAGTGTGCAATCTATATTAAAAAGTCCCTAAACGATCCTGGTGTAGTTATCTGTACTCTCATTCAACGAAAGATTACCATTAACCCTTTTAAGATATATATCGTAGTGTTTACTACAAAATGATAGTGTCTTCAAAATTCGATTAAAAGAGAACTAAGAAAGCTATTTAGTTCCGTTTTATTTATTTTACAAGAGAGGAGGCATTGAAGAAAGGCTTGGAATGGTCTATACGCTTCCGAGCGTCGGAATGTAGGGGATATGACGTCATCACTTTACAAATTCCCTTTTTTTAGTGAGGTCTAACTTCAACATTTTTTGGTAAACTTCTCTTTCACCCTAGATTTATGAAGTTTTACACAAACAATCAGTGGACCCTTTAGTTTTTATCTGAAATTTTTCGGATCTCTTCGGATTCAACACAGAAATGGGGTTCAGAGAAGTTAAAAGGTAAAAAAAAAAGGGATATTTCTTGATCAAAAATCCCACTTTCGCGATTCTTGCTCCGCTCAGATACATGATAGGGACATGTGAGTGGTACTTGCTGAAAGCTTACACGATTCTGAACAAAATGACGTATCAATCATCATTCTACGATAATTAGGGATGTGTCAGGGATTTTTTACATATCCTTTTGTTACTACTGTAATTTGGAGCGATTTGCGTACTTTTACCACATGGGAAAATATTTTTCCTACCCTTAGTATTGAAGATAGGAGATTGGTATTTGTCACAATTAATTAGTATCACAAGTACTATTTTTGCAAGTGATTTCCTGATCTGTATGTTCACTCCGGGCCGCGCCAGAGGTCCCCAAAATCGGAGAAAAGGGATTTACGAAAATCCCTGTTTTCTTCAATTTTTCCCTTCTTAGGGACGTCCGAGTGACATGTGAGTGGTAATGTCTGAAAACGTTCTCTATTCTGAAGAGAACGATGTATGAACCATCATCCTACAATAATTAGGGACGTGTCAGGAAATTTTTAAAGTTTCTATAGGATCTTTGGCAAATTCTGGGGATATTTGCAGAAGAGGGAAATAATTTTTCCCGCTTTTAGTGTTGAAGATAGGAGATTGGTACTTGTCACAAGTAATTGGTACCACAAGTTCTACTTTTGCAAGTGATTTCCAGATCTGTATGTTTACCCAGGGCCGCGCCAAAGGGCCCCAAAATGAAAAAAAGGACTCACAAAAAATCCCTATTTTCCTCAACTTTTACCTCCTTAGAGAGTTGAGTTGAGTTGAGTTAAAGTCCCTTTCAGCAGCGAGGTTATATGAGACGTGGACCTACTGATTAACGTGGAATCCGAACCACATGAGCTCCCACCGCCCTCCTTAGAGACGTCCGAGGGGCATGTGAGTGGTACTATCTGAAAGCCTACTTTATTCTGAAGAGAACGGCGTATGAATCGTTATCCTACGATAATTAGGGACGTGTCAGAAAATTTTTAAATTTTGTAGGGTGCATTTTAGGGAAACTTTGGGCGTTTTTTTTTACTGCTCTTCCAATATGTGTAAAAAAATTTCCCGACCTTAATATTGAAGATAGGAAATTCTAATTTATCACAAGTAGTTACACTGAGAGAAATGCATACTCCAGTCGGCATGTAAATGCTGTTTTTACCAGGTTACGCGCGTCACCTCATTAAGTAATGTTGTTTCATCCGTAGTACTGTCTACACCACCGTCCAGCGAAAATTTTGTATTGTAGGACCACCATTTCAAATCTAGAATTAACGCCATACCCATTCCGACGGTGGTAACTTACGTATATAATGTTGTTACCACCTTCCTACGATTGTTCCCTCCTGCTTCTTTCTAAATCTGTGACTCCCTACCTTACGAGAGTAATAGTTTTTAACACGAAACCAATCATGTGAATAAAATTATCCAATCACAGCGAGTCTAGTTCGACGCCGAACTCCAGACTTGGCATGGTGTTCCCACTTGCTGTACTTTTATACATGAAATTACATTACTTAAGGAGCGCAACCGCGTAAATACGATGTACCCACACGGAAATCCTAGTCCTTTTTTTTTCTTAGTGTAGTACACTACGTAGTATTTTTCAAGATTATTTCCAGGTTTGTGCGCACCGGGGCTCAGGGGGGCCCAAACTCTGAAGAAGATTTTTTGTCAAAAAAATCTCGATTTCCCTTCAAAAACATTCCTTCAGGTACATGATAGGTACATGTGAGTGGTACTATCTGAAAGCCTACTATATTCTGAACAAAACGACGTATGAGCCAGAATCCTACGATAATTAAGGATGGTGCTGTACCTTCTTGGCTGAAAGTCAAGAAAAACAAATTTAAAAAAACATATCTTAAAATGGTTAATGAATAAAGTACTGAAAATCACAAGAGATATATATTTTCACTCCGTTTCAGGCTAGATAGACGAGGTCACTTAATTTTCCAGAACTTTCCTCTTAAGTTTGACTGCAGCCAAAGCGAGCATGGACAAGTTTCTGTAAGTCGTGGATTTAAAATAATAATCTTGTCTACTTCATTCCCATGTCCTGTGCAGATAAACAATGGACAACGTACGTTGATTTATTCCAAGTTGACGTGATGACGTATTGGCTCAAGACTGATGACGGGATAGAGATGAGGCAAAGATATTAAAATAAGACGCCAAAAAGGGCAAAAAAATTGCAATTTCCTGTAACTATTTTCACAAAAGTCTTTTTATCTAATGGAAAACTACATTGTTGCTTCGTTGATTTATAGTTTTGCATCTCTTTCACCAACAGATTATATGAGACGTGTGGGATCCGAATCACGTGAGTGGCTTTACGCACGAGGCGTGACATTTCTTGTCTCCTTTAAGGTTTTTTTTTTTGGGGGGGGGGGGTCTCGGAACAGGCACGTAGCCAGGATTTCGTGATATGAAATACTCTGGTCACCACACGAGGGGCTCAACCATTCTAAACTATTTTACTGGAACATATATTGGTTCTTTAGCCAAGATTTCGTAACGGAGGGAGGGGAGTGACATGAAATTCTGAAGGTCCAGGAGCTCGATCAATCTAAACTATTTTACTATCAATATATATATTGGTTTGTTAGGACAATAAAATGAGAATATGTTGGTAAGTATTTTAATAACAAACTATGAAGAAATTTGAGTGAAAGAATAAAAAAACGTATTGAAAAAGACTTCTCAATATTTAAGTTGTTCCTCTGTTCATTCAAATATAACAATTTTTCTTTCATTATGACCTCAACTATTATGAAAAGTACATAATCAATAAGGTCTTCTAAAATATTTTACAATATCTGCGTTCCTTTCTGTGTTGAATCAAATGTTAACAGAACTTTCTCTCCACGTATTTATTATTATTATTATTATTATTATTATTATTATTATTATTATTATTATTATTATTATTATTATTATTATTATTATTATTATTATTACGTCAACTACTGTCTGTTCCAAATGAGAGGTTAATAAAGGAGTAGTAGAAAATTGTTTTTGAAATAACATGTTTAATACTGCAAGGATGCGATGACGAAAAATTGTGATAAAAAATGTCCACTCTGTTACACAATGGCACTTATGCTTTCGGACGCTTGAAATCTCCCTGACTAGCAACAGAAATTCTGAGAATTCCGTAACTTTTCAAGAAATTTCAAATTCTCTGACTCTTCCAGGGTATCTCGCCCACCTTGCCATCATGTATTTCAAAGAATACAAATCACCTCATAAGAAAGAGTAACCAAAACCTTCCTGTATTTTTATTATTTTTTTTTTTTTTAATTTTTAACGCTGATCTTCCTTTGTCTCATTTCATTTTGTTTCATAATTCCTTAATTTTTTCCCTTCTGGTCTCGAAGGGGGGTTCCGGACCCCGCTTGGCTACGTGCCTACTCGGAAACGTTGTAAAGAAGCTGTTCTATTGTACTTTTTAAGTCACATAACCATCACGTCAGTTGATGTTTCGAAAACTAAAATTTATATTGTTTGAAACGTAGATCGGTTTTCACGTTCACTATATTGGAATTCTGTTTCATCTCTGGTGAAACCAGACCAGTTTGAACCTCTCACGTCTTATCGTGTAAAAAACGTGTTTCGGACTTGGCCGTTGGTTTGCAGGTTTGACGTGCACCTAAAAGTTTTCACATACTTAACGAGGTACAAGTCAACCAATAAACACTGAAGAACTCCAAAACAACAAAACTACAGAAAACAAGGTAATCTCGTCATCAGAGGATACGGTCTTTAACCAATTAACCAATTTAATTATTTATTAGAAACTTCAGATCCTTACTACCATGGTTTCACAAATAATGAAGAAACGCTTTGTAGTGGAAAGGAGAGGAAATCACAATTAAATTCTACCCATTTATTTTCATATCAAGAACCGATCAACATTCAGCAAAAGGATGGACGACGAAATGGATTAAAAAGAGTAGAGGGCCGCGTTGGGTTAGTGGCAGAGCATTCACCTCTGGTGCATGAGGTCCTTGGTTCGATCCCAGCTAGCGTCAGGTGAACTTTGTGGAGAACAAGCACCGTGTACGTAGGTTTTCTCGGAGTTCTCCCATTTCGTCTCTCTTTATTCACTCCATCATTTCATTTATTTTTCATCATCATCGTCTCCTTTAGCCTAGCCGGCATAAACGTGGGACGTAAAACTGAAAGATTTCATTTCAATGCAAAGAATGAAAGTGATAAGTGTATGATTGTGATAAAATGGTCCCTAAATTTCAGTGTGCTTAAAGTCCGCATTCTGAGGTGTTTTCGGAAGTGTGAAATATATTGGTTTGAACTAGTGGTGGGCACAAAAAACGGTTTTTCTGTTTTTAGAAAAGTCAAACAGATTTTTGAAAATTTTCAAGAAATCGGTTTCGGTTTTCTCCAAAAACCAGTTCGGTTTTCCGCCGAAACCGGTTTCGGTTTTCACCGAAAACGGTTATCGGTTTTCTCCAAAACCGGCTCGGTTTTTCACCGGATCCGGTTTCGGTTTTCTTCGAAACCGGTTCCATTTTTTCCAAAATTTGTTCTATTTCTGACCAGAATAGTGTATCGTTGTTCTTCGGAAACCGAATCCGTTTCCACAGAAATAGTTTTATGTGTTTTCCAAACGTTCTCACCGAAACCACCTAAATGTCGGTTTTCAGGTTTCGTTTTTTCTAGAAACCGGTTTCCGGTTTTTATAATGGTTTCGCCCATCCCTAGTTTGAACCACTAGTGTATGCGTGGAAGTAGAAATTGCTACAAATGTGAGTCCACGGCGATGATGAAACGGTAGTAATGGTAATAATAGTAATAAAATGTTATGCGTATATCTATTTTAAAATAAATATGGATATTAGTGAAGCTAATTATACAAGTAAAGTGAGAAAGTTTCAAAAATGAAAAATGTGAAGCATGCTCCGTCCTCGTTATATACAGGGTGATTTTTTTAAGACTCCCGGATTTCATTTGGGTGTAGAATTTTTAACTAAAGTACGATTTTCATGCGGTTCGTGGTAAATGATGAAGGAAGGATGGAAGATTTATGTGACTCTGTTTACTGGTTTAAATTCATGCTGGGTATCGACCACGCCTCAAGAAAAACAGCAAATATTTACAATAGGAATGAGTTTTTTTTTTAAGGCGAAATTCCAGAATACAAATTAAGTGTTAGTGAAAATACAAATTAAGTGTTAGTGGTAATATCCATAAACACCCATAGACCTAAATCACATATTGAATAACTATAACCGGTTTCTTGTGCCAAAGGACGGAGAGATTTCTTTGGCGACTAGGGATGCGCACGAGACAGGATTTTCCTGACAAAATTCGAGTCGAGACACGGCTCTTCCAATAGAGAAATATACACTTTTCGAGTCTAAACATCACTTTTACAGCACATTTTCGAGACGAGACAACCACAAATCTTGTCTCGTGCGCATACCTGTTGGCGACCTAAAGAGTCGATAACTGCCATCTTCCACAACACCCGCGTGCGGGGTCCGATGCTTCCCTGTCTCACTCAGAAGCGATCCTGTTTCTTCGAATTTGTCCACTAACGACCATATTATGTTCCTGTCTGGGGCAGAAGGTGAAGCCAATTTGTTTTTAATGCCCTTTGCGTAGCAACAACAGACCAAGGGCGGATCCAAGACGGACTTCTGGGAGGGCGGTGGGTTGTAATACTGCTACTCAGAGCTATTTTTAAGAGCTCCAAACTTTGGAATGGGTTATATATATAATAAGAAAGTTTCCTCTTCTGGGGGCGGCGATTGCCCCGACCGTCCTCCCCCATAATCCGCCACTGCAACAGACTCCGTTCTCTAAAAACTTTTAATGATAAATTCATGTTGCTTTAAAAAGTACATTAGTCTCACCATATTCTGATCATACTCATACAGTAGGACAGAACTGTACAGCACAATTCCCAATACAACGGTCCAGTTTCCTGTTTTTTATTGACCTTGGAGAGATTGCCATCTAACGAAGAAAACTCAAATCTCCACACCTCACCACTCCTCATTCCAATTGTAAGGTATACTGGAGATTATTTCCTTTTTTTCTTGAGGCGTGGCCAATATTACCCCGGATGAATTTAAACTACTAAACTCAGTTACATAAATCTCCAATCCTTCCATGATCATTTGTCACAAATCGCATACAAATCGGACTTCAGTTAAAAAATTCGACTCAAATGAAATCTGTGAGTTGTTAAAATATCACTTTGTATTAGTGAGAAACAAATAATAACATTTGAAGTGTAAGTGCAAAAAAATTAAAATTTATCTACTAACTAAACAGATCATATTAATTTAAAAAAAAATACAATGAATGGTGAGAAACTACAAATCTCGCACCAACTGGATTAAATTGACAATGAAGCCAGAAACGAAAATTAAAGGGAGAAACCAAAATCAGTCAAGAAAGAAACCCAAATCAATCAAGAAAGAAATCAAAATCAATCAAGAAAGAAATCAAAATCAATCAAGAAAGAAATCAAAATTAATCAAGAAAGAAATCAAAATCAATCAAGAAAGAAATCAAAATCAATCAAAAAAGAAATCAATCAAGTGAAAAATAAAAGAATACATCAGGAGAGGAGTCAAAATTAATCACGTGAGAAACCAAACCCAATCAAGAGATAAACAAAAGATCAATCGAAAGATAGAGAAACCAAAATTATTCCGAAGAAGCAAAGATGATAACTACAAGTTAAAATAATTTATTGAATTAGTTTTAAAAATGTAAACATATACGTGTTTTTAAGAAACAATTAATAATTGCATGTTCAAATAGTGTTTAAAGATTGATTGTAAGAGGCAGGATTGTAATAATGATTAATAATAAAAGAAAATATAAAATTTTGTACCAACCAACCCACGCTTTGACATTTCATACGAGACTGTGGTCCAAATTCAAAGAAAAGAAGCTTGGAATTGCCGAGTGGTTGTTGAATTAATAAAACAACCTTTGTAGTGTTATTATCACTGACTATTTTCTGCATTGTGATGATGAGTAAACGAAAATGAAATGAACTGTCACTAGGTTACAATAAGGAAACAATCGACCGAATGACTAAGAGTGAATGTTGCAGAAAAATTAACTGACATTTCTTATGACTCGAAAATTTTCATTTGCCAATAACAACAGAAACAAGGCCACTATGATATATTATGATGTTTCTACATTCTACCGGTTTCCTGTTCTGATACTTTACGCATGAATCCAGAATAACATTGAATTTACAATGTTCACCCAACGTCGTGAGGTTAATTGGGGAGTAATCTGGAAGAAAGAGGTAACAAAACCTGGGCAAGAAACCAGAAGCAATGACAAGAAGACTCTCAGTTTCAAAACCCAGGATACCCGCTTTAAGTCCTTTCGGCTTTCATGTCAGAAATTCAATTTGGTTTGACATCTAATTATATATTTTCTAGAGGTAAATAAAAATTAAAGTGACTATGTTTATGACTTATTAACTCCTGAATTACCTTACCGATCTCGATCAAATTTTCAACATAGAAGTTCGTGCTTAGAATGGTTTTTATCATAGCACTTTTACTGTGCAACTTGGTGGAGAAATATAGATTAAAATGATCGAAAATGACCGATATTACTGTCGAATCTATAGTTTTCTGAGTCGCTGAGATGAATAATGACACTTCCGATGCTGTTTAAATCCAAATTCAGCCCCGCAACTCGAGGGAGGTATATATATATATATATATATATATATATATATATATATATATATATAGAGAGAGAGAGAGAGAGAGAGAGAGAGAGAGAGATGATAAAATTGACCGATATCAGAAAGGGCTTCAATAATAGTAAAAGCCACTGACTAACAGAACATATTATTTTTTCTTATTTTCACCCAGCGAATCGGGTAATTGGCGTTAGTTGATATTAAACATTCAAATTTATTATACTTACTTTAAGAAGATCTGACTTACTTAAATTAATTACTTAATTGTAGTGCTTTTGAATAAATATATATGCACTATTGTATACAGTTTGTAGATTGTTCTTGTTGCGGAATTTGAAAAGAAAATTAATAAAATGTCAGGAGAATTGAAGATAACCTGTTGAATATATGAGTTGAATGAAAATGGCTTCGTGTTTCATAAACTGTCCAATCAACCTATCTTTTCTTTTTGAAATATTCTTCAGAATACCCCCTTTCTCTCTCCAGCATTCCTAATATTCTTTTGTCCGGTATTTTATACACTCACCTAATTTTCAACTTCCTTCTATGGCACCAAATTTCGAATGCCTCCATTCTCCGTTTTACCTAGCCCGGTAGAGTCCATGATTCATATCCATATAACTACACTCTATACGTATGCTTTCATCACTTTTCTTCAGGTCTACAAAGATATCTGCAATCATTTTTTATTATTTATTGCAATACTAGTATAATGTTTTTATTCATACTATTTCTCAACACATTCATAATATTTTAATGCACCTAGTCCACCGTGCACAAGCTTTCCGATACTCTTTAGAAAAAAAAAAGTTTTTGGTTGCGCAGGAAGCCCTAAAAGCACCGCGGTGGCTCAGTGGTAGAGTGTTTATCTCCGGTACTTGAGGTCCCTGGTTCGATGCCAGCTCGCGCCGTGTGGACTTTGTGGTGTACAAACACCGTGTTCGTTGGTTTTCTTGGGGTTCTCCCGTTTCCTCCTACTTTCTTCATTCCACCATTTCATTCATTTCTCATAATCACCGTCTCCTTTAGCCTAACCGGCATAACCGTGGGACGTAAAACTTGAAAAAATTCATTTCATTTCATTTTGACAAAAGCACCGCTTCCTTCACCTGTTGATCGAAGCTCTGAGAGCATCTTTAAGAGGCCTAATCAATGCGAAATTAAAATCCTGTTAATTTTACAGTAATTATGTGATATCTTCAAATAGATAAAAGATAATCGAAATAACACCCTAAACAATATTATTTTGCATGAGGTACCGTTATCATGAGTCACCTAGTAGCTTTCCGTTTGCAACCATTTAGAAATGCGAAAATAAATGATAATTTTCTAAATGGCTAGAAATCGAAAGCAGATAAGTGAGTTGTGAAAACAGTATCTCATGTAAAATAATATTGTCTAGCGAGCTCTTGCTCCACTTTTCGATTATATTTTATCTATTTGAAGATGTAACATAATTACTGTAAAATTAGCTATTTAGTTTCGGCGTGATGGGGACTCTGAAATCGACCAAACAGATGGTAATCCGATGGAGTGAGATTAATATTGTATGCAGGATGTTTTAGCACCTCGAAACTCAGCGTCTGGGAGTGACGATGAGGAAATTGAGTACCAAAGACTAATAAAAACGGTATTTTTTTTTTTGGGGGGGGGGGGAATATTATCACGAATGATATTTGGAGATTTGAACAATTAATGGGTGCTGGAGGCAGATGATATAAATCTAAGACTGTCCCGGTGAAATCTAAACGTCTAGAATCCTACACATACTCCTACCGAGAATCAAATCTGATACCACGCGCGTAAAAAGCACACGTGTCGCTTATTTAACGGGAAACAACCTCTGTTTCGCACTTTCATGTCAATATATATATATATATATATATATATATATATATATATATATATATATATATATATATATATATATATATATATATATATATATATATATATATACGAAACAATGCATTATGCAATTATACCATGTAATTATTAGTCCTTCGTCTAAGTTCTGTGTGAAAGAAAGAGGTATACATTTATCATCAGAGTAAGTATAAGCTTATATTCTAATTGCTTTAGTGAAGAGAGTTATGTGTTGATATGCAATTCTTAGGTTAGTTAGGACTAGAGATTTCTCACAATTATTCTTTGTTTGTCTCATAAGCAGAAATAATTTAGCAGAATAACCCAAGCATGTAGAAAATACAACGGTTCATTTTCCTTATGTATTCTGGCAGCTTTAATCTTTAATACCATCAAAACCAAATTACATAATTAATCTTAGAAAATAACAACAGATAATTAAAAATTAGGTTCAAAATAAAATGACACTGCATTGTTTTATTTTTCTTTTTCTAAGGCGGAAATGATACGGCACATGTAGTATTAGGCCTAAGTGCAAAACTACATACGTACATCCGGTAAAAAAAAAGTCCTTGATAAAAATATTTTTCTGGTGTTACTACCAACTTAACTTACACATTTAATGAATGTCGCCCTTGACGCACCTTGATACACAGATTATAATATTCCATGACCTTGTGTGAATATTAAACGCACTAAAAAGTTAACTCCATGATCAACGCACATTTAAATTTTCTTATTTGTTTGCTATTCTTTCTGTTAAAGGCACCAATAAAAAGAAAATAGCTCCTCCACTATTATGTAGAACTTTGTTATTTACCGGTACTGCTTAATAAAGAATGATGAGTCTGCAAGATATTTTTGTTTCCGTAACAGAGACTGAAATTGCAATTTGTGTTCCACAGATGCATAATGATTATAGTTAAAGACGTACCTGCGGGTAGGGAGATTTACGGAAACATTTTATCGCCCCTTTCCCACCTGAAAAATTTGACAATCTAAGTAAATAAAAAATGAAAGCGACTATGTTTGTGATTTTATAACTCTTGAACCACCCGCCCGATCTCGATTAAATTTTCAACATAGATGGGGTTCCGGCCTGGGATGGCTTTTATCATTTTACTTTGACAATGCAACAAAGGGGACGGGGAGGAGGTGATGTATAAAATGATCGAAAGAGACCGATATTAGTGTTGAATTCATAGTTTTCGGGGTCGCTGAGACGAACAGTGACACCTCCGATGCCAAAAATACATGTTTCAGAATACATGTTTCAGTGTACTATAAAGAAATACACGTTTCACAATTCTAAGGTACTCATGAAGCAATTTTTATAGAGGAAGCTTGGTTACGGTCATATAATTTGAAATACTCCCCAACTGCCTCTATAAAAATTGCTGTGGAACAATCGCAGGATTCTGAAACATGGATATTTGGATAGGGCACATATTACTTCCTAAGTAAAGTCTTTAATGACCGATTTCAGAAAGTGCTTTAGTAATAATAAAAAATGATTCACAAACGGAATATATTACTTTTTTTTTAACCCAGCGAAGAGGGAAATTAACGCTTGTGGAAATATAATAAATACAATTTTATGATATATAAATTCAGTAGATTACTAACAAAGCTAGACAGTGCATAGAATCACTGGCGTCTCTGGCATGTAAAATTTGGGGGGTTGGGGAATCGAAGAAAGTTTATTCGTTATTCTGTCGTTAGGAAATAAATTAAATTAGAATGAAATACTGAATATTTTGTACTTCAAAATATTGGGGGGGACGCGACCCCCTCGTCCCCCCGCCAGAGACGCCTATGCATAGAATCATGAATTTCGGTGTCTATAATTTACAAAATTCAATATTATCAAAATAGATTGTATCAGAAATGAAGACTGATGGAGCAATGACAAAGACATCAAAGAAGACCATAAAATTGTACATTTCTTTATAATTTACAAAATCTGTATTTATTTTTGAATTATCGAAACCGTAAATTTTTGTTTCATTTTGTGTGCTTAATACGAGCGTGCCCCCTCGTATTAATACTACAGCTTATTAATATTCACAACTAACGTTGTGGACTATGATACTGTTGTTTGGAAGTGCACCTGGTATGCTTGGATGACTGACATGGTTGCAGTAATAGGGTATTGTTTGAAATTGTTGAAATGGATAAAAGCAATGGAAGATGTTTGGTGCATCTAGCAAGAAACATATAATTTTACACAGAAATGAGTAGAATTCGTAAAGTTGAATTTAATTTAGTAAATATAATTGCAAGAATCTCAATGGTTTTGAGTCATTTTGGAAATTCTCTTCGGCGTTATTTTTTTAGAGAGGGTAAGCAAAATTTGGGGGAGCAGAGCCCCCTCTAGCCCCTCCTTGGCTACGGGGCTGAAATGTAGTGTTTCCTGGTCATGTTGCTAAACAAAATAAACAAAGAATATAGGAATGTGAGAAGCAGTTTATATAGTGGGGGAAGAATAATGTTTTAGCACTACAGCTGCAATAAGTAGGTAAACTCCATACGAGGTAATTGTTCTTACGCAATTCAGTAAGCAAATCTTTTCCGGTAGTCTAGTGCCAAACTCCCGGCTGGTCCAGTGGTTAGCGCATGGGCCTTCGTGGTGCGTGGTGGAGGGTTCGAGTCTGGATGGGAGAGCCTTTGAAATTTTAGCTGCCCTCGATGTTTCTCTGTTCTTGAAGAGTTAGTGTAAAAACTGTAAAACGAGTAATACGGCAATAGGAAAATTAAGTTTTTGAGTTAATGTAAAAACTCAAAAACGAGTAATATTGCAAATAGGAAAATTAAATTTTTGAGTTAGTGTAAAAACTGTAAAACGAGTAATACGGCAAATAGGATAATTAAATTTTTGAGTTAATGTAAAAACTGTAAAACGAGTAATATTGCAAATAAGAAAATTAAATTTTTGAGTTAATGTAAAAACTGTAAAACGAGTAATACGGCAAATAGGAAAATTAGATTTTTGAGTTAATGTAAAAACTGTAAAACGAGTAATATTGCAAATAGGAAAATTAAATTTTTGAATTAATGTAAAAACTGTAAAACGAGTAATACGGCAAATAAGAAAATTAAATTTTTGAGTTAATGTAAAAACTGTAAAACGAGTAATACGACAAATAAGAAAATTAAATTTTTGAGTTAATGTAAAAACTGGAAAACGAGAAATACGACAAATAGGAAAATTAAGTATTTGAGGAACGTTCAATAAATCGGTTATTTTTTTAAAAAAAAAAAGTGGTTAGAGCGTACGCTTTTAGTATACCTGGACTTCGGTTCGATTCTTGGTGCGAGAGCACAAAAAAATTAACTTCAGAATCATTCACTTTCATTAATCACCTGTCTCCTTTATCCTAAAGGCCGTAATCGTGGGAAGTTAAACTAAAATAAATTATATTTCATTTACTAGCCGTGACCGAGAAGAAAGACCGAGAACAGTTGGACCAGAGCATTATAGCAGTAACTGATGACATAAGCAATATGTTAAAATGTAGTATAACTTACACTATAATGGCCTACACTTCGCCTCATAGGCCTACTCAATTTGCCACCACTATTGGAACGAAGTTAGTAATTTCCACATTTCCTTTGTAATTTGCACTACACGTTAATTCCTGTACTATTTCACTTGTAACAATTAATAATAATGGAATGGACATACTGCCTGTATCAAAATATCTAAGTACCCATTAGACACCACTTGCCAAGAAAACGTAGGTTCTGGTTAAATATACTCAAGTCATTCTGTACGGATTGTAATCTAATTTCCGGCAGGAGTTCATGTAGTTCGGATGCCACGTTAAGCTGTGGGTCCACGTCTCATACAGCCTCGCTGCTGAACGGAAAGTTAAAATGAAAATCTTTTAGTTTAACGACCCACGATTATGTCCTTTATACTAAGGAAGAGGCTGATTAAAGCAAGTGAATGATGATGAAAAATTAGTGGAATGTGAATGTGGAAGGAAATGTGGGTTATCCTGAGAAAACCCACGGGCACGATATTGTCTATCACAAATTTACTTGTCCGGGGATCGAATAAGGAACTCCACGCACCATTGGTGAGCGCTCTTCCACTTAGTCACCGTGCCCCAGCTAAACTAAAATCCCAATTCGATCCAATCTAATATGTCTAAATTGGAAACACTATAACGACAAAGTTGATCAAGACTTAGGCGAGGGAGAAGTTCCCATTTGAATACAGACTTATCATTCGGTCCAGGATCAAAGGTTACAACATTTTAAGATAAGTCTCTGAACCACGAATGACCGTCGGCGTCCTTTATTTGTAACGTGCAGATTTTTGGTAAACTTAATTAAGACCACTATTTATCAATGATCCACTTTCAACTCATGTTTTGTCTGAGCAAAATAACAGAGCATAAAAACATAATTGTACACAGAAATTACACAGTTTGGAGATACTATTTTTTTTTCCTTTTTACACTCTAATTATATTTTTTTTTTTTAAAAAGGAAGACACATTGAAATACTACAGAATACAGTGGTGTATCGTGAAAACTTTTTATCTAAAATATTGCGTTTAGTATTGCCCACGAGACGAGACCAAAATAAAGGTTCCTTGCCTCGTCTTGACTCGTTCTCTCTTTAGTTCAAGCATAGCGAACATATTGTAATTTTTATCTTGGTATTGTTCATTTGACACTTCCAGCGGCCATTTTCCAATATGGCGGTGAAGGTCAGGTGGGATTTCAGGAGACTTTTAATATGTTGTTTACAACATCATTCCAAACTTCTGTACCAATTTTCAGCTTGTTACTAATTTGTTTCTTTCTTCATTAAAATTTGAGCTTCGTTTACTGGACTACACGGTAATCTCTATATGGATGACAACACTGAAAATTCTTCATGTTCATATTTTCTGGAATAACGTTTTCTATCACCATGGTAAGTTACATTTCATTATCTCCTTTCACTTACGAAAAACAAGCAAAATAGTAAATTTTGTATTATTTTTAGTATGTCAGGCTATTAACATTTGTACTACATTGAGATATGTACACAAAGATTTTCGCTTGGGACATGAACTTGGGAATTTGAACCGCTCTTGTAGAACTTGCTGCGTACGCCACTGCATACATTTAATGGTTTCTGAAAAGATATTTATAAAATCTGAGACTGAAGGAAGAGAGAAGGAAGATAAGGAGAACTTGTACAGTAGACATTTAAAAAAAAAATCCAACCATTCACGTAAAAAGCACCATCTATACTGGTTGTAAGTATCGCAAGGCGTGGTAAATTTCCTACAGGAGTACAAAAAACTCAAGGACAAAAATACGAGAAAAAGAAACAAGAAAAGCTTTAGGGAAGAATGTGGTGTAACTATAAAACATATTTGAGGTACTTATTACTAGCCGTTTTTGCTTGATGCTGTGTTAATCATTTTGCATCGTTTATCTTTTTTTTTTTTTTTTTAAAGGTGGGTCATTGTATTTTTTTGCTCTACTTGTGACCACCATAAATGGCAATTTTGCACTGGGCTCGCTCGGGCTTGCGCTCACTTCTTGCAGCTAGGCTCGAGCTCGCGATCACTTCTCGCAACTGGGGTTACACGTACTCGGGCTCGCGATCATTTCTCTCAACTGGTTTCGCCCTCACTCGGGCTCGCACTCATTAATCTTAATTGAGCTTGCACTCATTTGGGTTCGCACTCACTTCCCTCAACTGGGCTCGCGTCTCACCCAAATTACCGCTCACCTGTCTCAACTGGACTCGCGCTCATTCGAATTCCCACTCACCTGCCTCAACTGGGCTCGAATTCACTGAGACTCGGGATCACTTCTCTCAACAGGACTCGCGCTCACTTCTCAAAACTAGACTCGCGCTCACCCGCTCGCGATCACGTCTCTCAACTGAGTTCGAGCTTACTCGGGCTCGCGATTACTTCTCTCAACTGAGATCGCGATCAGTCGGGCTCATGATCGCTTCTCACAACTGGGCTCGCAATCACTTCTTACATCTGGGCTCGCTCGAGCTAGAACTCGCTTCTCTCGAGTGGGCTCGCCATCACTAATCTCAAGTGAGCTCGTGCTCACTCGAACTCTCTCACTTCTTTCAACTGGGCTCGCGCTCACTCGGGCTTGCGCTCAATTATTGAGCAAAAAACCCGGTTGAGAGCGAAGTTGGACACCTATGGTAATCACTCGTTTAGACGCGATTAGGATATTAGTAATTCTCGTGAATCAATCTAGCCCCTTAATTTTTTTGAGTGAAAAAATAATTTAAGCCATCATTTATATATTTTTGAAATTTTATAATAAACTCGTAGTGTACCTATCATAGTTTGAGTTCTGACTTTCCCTAGTGTTTACTTTATAGATCCGCCTCTGTCGTGAATGACCGTATTTCATCTGTCATACACACACAGTAACAATACGGTTAAATACGAAACGAGACATTATGTGCACGACTGTTCTCGAGATAAGCTAATCTCAAATCTTGTCTTGAAGGTAACTCAAATTTACACAGTTAACATTTTACGCCATGTTTCATCCAATAAGATACAACTGACATTTTTGTTAATTGATTAATCTTAAGTTAGCCAAGGAACTGTATGACTTAGAAAAACCCAAGGTTCATCGCCACAGAAACAAAAGCTTACCGCCCTGTGCAAATCCAATCTCATTTATAGAACCACCTACCTAAAATGCATCCCAAAACACTCAATATTGAATCGTATACTACTCATTGAAAATAAAAATCTGATATTTTATTTCTACATAAAATAAAAAAAAATAGAAAATTAAACACATTTAATTTCAGAGTATTTATCCGTGTAACACGGAATACGAATATTTTCTATGTATATTCCGAAACCTAGACTCCCTTTGGTCGAAATGTCGGGTGTTCTAAAAATGGCGTCCATGGACTACAGAGGATTATTCTACAAGTCAAAATAAAGTGAAAATATATATGTAATTGTATACCTTTGTTTTCGGGTCCTCGTCTGGAGCGCAAATTGCACAATGTGGCAACGTCGCAGATAAAGAACTATAGAGTACACAGAGATCCCACTATGTAATTCATTAAATAGTCACTTAGATTCTTTCCAGTTGGTGCACTGAGAAATATCCGGACAGTGGTATATTGTACAAATATACGGTATCCTTATGTTTACTACATAAATCAGTATGGTGCATATGTTATCCATATACTACATATGTACTGAACTTAGATGTTACATCATGGCGTGCAGGGTGTCTGACATCTAGCAGTCTTCCAGATATTACGTACATATACGTATGTTGCATATCAGCTATATGTTACATAAGTCCATCTGTATCTGAGATTCTGACCGTCGATATACAGTTTTTTCGTTCGTACGGATAGTACACTTATTCGAAACACTTATACGGAAAGCACGTATAAAATATACTTTTTCAGTTATATACGTTTGCTGTACGTTAAGTCCAAAAACTACAGGATTTACACATGTAACCTACGTTTTTAAGTATGCCACTTACAATTTTATTCTCAGTGCGGTTAAAGTCGATAGATGTTGACACTAGCACCAGTTATTAGAGTAACAATCGATGTAACTGCCTGATGGATTCGTATAACAATGCTAATGGTTCTATGTGAATCTATAACGTTGCTACATAGTGAAGTATTTTTATTCTCCTTAGCGGCTGAAGGAGGCATCAGTAGTTAAACTATCATAAAGCATTTTCGATTTATTTTGATCTGAAGAACAGCACTATGTTGTCTAAACCTCCGGTAGTATACCAAAAGTTTTAGCGTTATAACTCTGAAGAGTAGTGATCATTGCCACACTTACCAGTGGAATACACTCTACACTCCCAGGAAAGTGTAAATACATATTAAAAACTGTTTATCGACGGGCCTTTGTCATGTAGTGAACAGCACAAAAGCAGCAATGACTTGTAAAACAAAGGTTTTCTCTTTTTTGTCAAAATTTCCTGAGAAACAAATGATTATGGTGATCAATATGTTTTGTATAAGTGCTTTTGGTTGATATGTAAAATCCTCAAACGTGCACCCAAAAATATTTGCTGGGAGAGCTCCAAAGATTTTTTTGAGGGGGACGTGCATGCAATATTGAACTTTCTATATTAAGTAATTGCTATAAGAAGTCTACAAATGTTAGTAGAGTTACTAAATTTGGGGGGTCGAGCCTGGCGGCCCCCCATGGGTATGCCTCTGGAAAGTCTCCCTGTATTTATTTCACCATAGACATCGCAAAACAAAAACACAACATGCACCATAGTTGGACAAGGAAGTATACAATCGTACGTGTTTATACACGGAATACTTATATTATTCCATTATGCTCAGTTGATTCCAGTATTATTTAATTACTATGTCGTTATTGCCTCTAATTATAGAACCTTATTTTTGTATGCTCAATTTTATAGTAAAACTAGCCTTTGGTTACCTGGGGGCTTCGCTCCCAGACCACCGCATTTACTCGGCCTATGGTCTCGTATCTCTTAAGTATCAGCCTTTGCATCAATAGTGAATTTTGTGCATTCGCTCTTTACTTACATTTCCTGAATTTGGCACAGCTGGGGGTTTCTCCCCCTGACCCTTACGTTTGCTCGACATACGGCCTCGTGCCTCTTAAATCCACAATTCTACCAACTTGCAAGTTTTTTTTTTCCTATTTCAATTATCTAAAAGATAAGATATTGTATCCCCAAAAAACGCCCATTTAAATAACATGGGAATTTCTTCATTCCCCCTTTAGCATCCTTAGAAACTAAAATTATTAACTTTTGGCAATTTTCCTCTAGGTTAGTTCCGGAAGGCTACAATCATTCGAAATTTCATCATTCTAATCCTGCCGGAAGTGCCTAAACATTTTGGGGTGTAGAAGATGCTCCATATAAATAACACGGGAAAGATTTTTCAGTTCCCCATAAAACCACTTTAAAGTTGGAAATTTTTATTTTTACTTATTTACTTAGTTAACGCTAACAAAAACGTACAAGCATATTGAATTTCAAGTTTTTATTCCAATTCCAAGTACCTAAAACATGAGATTATAAGTCCAAATAAACACCCATTTAAATAACATGGGGAAATTTTTCATCCCTTCTTTAGACCCCCTAAAAATTAAAAATATTCACTTTTGTGAATATAGAATTGTCACCCTAATCACAACACGTTAACAAGGACAAATCTGGAATCCCATATGGCTCGGATTTGTCACATGAAAAACGACTTGCCACTGTCAAAATAGTTTGTCTCCCAGTGTTTGCTGTTCTTTCTATATTACAACATTCTCTCTCGCTGCCTGTCTCTCGATTTGTGTATTTAATGCGGAACTATTTCAAACAAAATCACGGAAGAAAACTGGCGTTATGCCACACTGAATCATGATTATGCTACATTGCAGACATTGCATCTGGGTGGAATCTCTCTGCGAAAGACGCATTGAATGGATGTCATGTCTCTTTATTTGATTACATAACGTTATTCCAGTGACTTCTTCTTGCCTTTTTTCCCTAACATATTTAGTGTGTGTGAGCTTGTGTGTCCGAACAGCGCTTTTGGTGCGGTGGGTTATCGCGAGCACATACATACAGACTTCGCAGAACACATTCTTTAGTTGCAACTTCAGTCCTCGCGGGCACTAACTTTCTCATAGGGAAAGAGCAAGATTTGTTACAGAAGAACATATTTAAGGTAGGCCTATTGTTTTGTGTTTACTAATTATTTGACCATTATCAAGTTCAAAAGTATGTAAGCTTCTTGGTGCTGTGTCATGCACGTGGACGCTTCGTTATTACCCAAGGTTACCACTGGCCTACGGCAAAACCTGCATCTCTCAAGACGCTGAATTTCTTTCATTTTTTCTTATTTTATTCTGTTTTTTCCTCTTATTCTCCGAAGAAAGAAAGAAAGAAAGAAAAAGAATAAGGGAACCAAAATTTACGTCAGAAGAAACAACCAAAGATCTCTCGAGGTCTGTGCGGGGCTTTCCTTACGGACAAGAACCCGTCAACCAATGAGGGCGTTTGAAAGGCGTTGATCACTGAGAGCTGTTATCTCTTTTCTTTGTATAAGTTCATTAACAATAACAGACTTCCGTGAGGTTGGTTAAGCCAGCCGGATGTCTCTAAGATCTTGTGCTCGGCTCTTATAAGTGCATCGCAAATAAACTTGCTTAATAACATTGCAAATCAGTGCCTCTAATTGAGTATCCTTTTGAACTCTATAAGGTAAGGGTTTCTTTTTTTGTTTGTCATGCTTAATTATACGTAATTAACTTCAGTAATTATTTGATCGGTGGCGCTAAAAGGGGTTAGGTAAATAATCCGGATTCGATTACAGGGTTCATTTAAAGAGACAATAAACTTCGAGACCACCGAAACCACATACGGACATCGAATACAGTCCTAGCAATTTTGGTAATTAACTTATGTAAAAATAGTTCAGAATCATAACAGTAGCTGCTTGGCTTATGTACAGGACACACTGAACCATCGACTATATTCGCCAATAAATTTAAAGACTACCCCTATGAGAGAGAAATTTTGATGTTCGATTTCACAAATCTCATTGTACTTTTTTTTGGTAAACCAAATGAAATTTCTAGTGTTACGTTCTATTTTCGGAAATATTATAAATACATTTCTGAATTGTGCTATTCTTCCTCGCGAGTAGACAACCAAAATAATTTAAGTGGTGTTGCATACAGAAAAGGGGTTATTTTTAAATACAAATACTACACTATTACTATTATTATTATTATTATTAATAATAATAATAATAATAATAATAATATCATTATTATTATTATCATTATTATTATTATTATTCCTTGCTAAACGGACATTTCAGCTCATTAGATATATTTCTGAAATTCAGAATGATATTCACATATTTCTGCAAAGGTGTTTAAGCGTAACAAACTAGTAAAAATTCCTCTCCAGCAATTAACATAATGATATCCTATACAGTTGCTGTATAGCGCTACGGCACGTATGTTTGATGAGAATTACATCTTTAAAGTGATTTTGATTTCTTGCCCGTTTTTTTAAAAAATAAAAATAACAACTAATATTCAACCTGTCTTTAGAAAGTCATATTCAACAGAAGCTGGTTATCAATGTCTCGTTGGATATTAATAATAATAATGAATATTAACATTAATAATAACAATATACTTTAATATCTTTAACGGTAGTTATCTATATCCCGTTGAATATTAATAATAACATTCCCTAGCTTTTATGCAACCTGCACAGTAGCAATGAAGTGTCGGTTGCCTATATGCAAAGATAAGCGGCCTTTCTTATTGCATTATCTCGGCCGAATTCGTTAATGGTGTCAATCTGTTAATATCTTTAACGGTTTTAACCATATCCCGTTGAATATTAATAATAAAATTCAATAGCTTCTATGCAACGTGCACAGTAGCAATGAAATGTTGGTTGCCTGCCATGTAAGGATAAGTAGCTTTTCTTATTGCCATTATCTTGGCCGAGTTCGTTAGTGGAGTCAATCCGTTAACATTTTAACGGAAGTTATCCATATTCCGTCGAATATTAATAACATCCCCTAGCTGCTATGCAACCTGCACAGTAACAAAGAAATGTTGGTTGCCTATGATGCAAGGATAAGTAAATTTTCTTAATGCAAAATAACCCTTCGAAAATCCCATTCATGGAAGCATGTGTTCCCCCGTACCGCCTTTACCAAAATTTATTGATTTCTATTTATGATCTTCAAAAGTGAGGTAATTAAGGTTAACACCTACAGTTTAAAGGTAACCATTGTAACGCGTGCTATTCTCTCCTACCAGGAAGTCGTACACCAAAAAATGCATCCACTCTAGCCACTGGACTAGCAATAATGGTTCTTGAAGCAAAAGACAGTTCGTCGAACTCCAGTTCATAATGGCTTTTGGATTTGATCCACTGACCACCCATCAGCCAGACCTCAAAATAAATTCCTCTGCTATCATTCGCGAATAGAAGCAGACAAATTTTGACTTTGGATTTTAAAGGTATGTTTTCAGCGTTGAGTTACAGTATATTAATGGCTCTGCCAAGAAGAGTTTTAAAATTATAGAAAATGTAAACATCGCGTGCCGTGACATTCCAGCTATGTCGAAAAAGTGATTAAAAAAAAAAAAGAAACGTAAATACGTATTACAGAGGTTTCTAAATTGAACTGTACGTATAACAACATTCTGCTTAACGTATTGTGTGTTGCATATCCATAAAGGGGTTTGCATTTTTAATCATTCTCTGTTAATCGCTTTGCTTGCTATGAGAGAAGAAATATTTCTCGTTGAAATTTTATCGTAAAAGAAACGATATTCTCTCTTTTATCTATACATTTTGAACGGTATAGATCTTCTATCTATTATTCTGCATCACCCATTTATTTTCAAATTGCAGAAAATATTTTCTGTGTGTTAACTACATATGAAGTAAAACTACTCCGGGTCTGTTGTAAGGATTTTACTGAAAATGCTGTTCGTATGATGTAGATATAAGTTACATTCATATGTGTACATTAAGGAAGGTTTCACTGTACATATTTTTAATGTTGAAACATTATTTTTAAAAAAATAACGTTTTCTAGTAGTTTTGTGTACCACCAAAGTATAAAAAGTTGCATCAACAAAGAATTTTAATATTATATATATAGTGCGTTCCACGAATAACACTAAGGCCTGTCTCCTGAAGAAACCAAGGTAGATAGAAACATGAAACCTTTTGTAACCTTCAAGGGACATAAAAGGCAACATTATGCTGATAAGAAGAATCCCCCATGAGGTAGATCTAAGGGAGTTATCGGGGGGGGGGCAACTATAAAACTTTAAATAACATCCCGCGACGTGTTGTACCTCGTTTGAAAGCTAATGACGTGTAGAGACCAGTTCTGGAAACTGCTTGTCGCTATCGTGTCTCTATCCACCATGGTGGCCATCCGTAAGTACGGTCGAAATACTCGTAGTTACCCTTCCTAACCCCCTTAGGCCCCCTCATGAGGGGTTCTCCTTATCAGCATAATGTTGTCTTCTATGTCCCTTCAAGGTTACAAAAGGTTTCATGCTTCTATCTGCCTTGGTATCTTCAGGAGACGGGCCTTAGTGTTATTCGTGGAACGCACTGTGTATCTATATGTATTGAAATTAAGAAATGAAATGAAATGAAAGTTTTACGTTCTACGGTTATGCCGGTTAGGCTAAAGGAGACGGTGATGATGAGTGATGAATGAAATGGTCGAATGAAGAAAGTGGGAGGAAACGGGAGAACCCCGAGAAAACCCACGCACACGGTGTTTGTCCACCACAAAGTTTACTTGGCGGGGGCTGGGATCGAACCGGGACCCCAAGCACCAGAGGTGAACTCTCTACCACTGAGCCACCGCGGCCCTGAAATTAATATATACTTCTCTTATCATTTTCAAATTGCAGAATCTCCTTTCATGTTCGCACACCCAATTATAGGATACCATAGTTTTTCTTCCATACTAATGGTTTGACCATAACATTTGATCTTCCAAAATAAAATTCTAGTATTTTTCTGTTTTTATTTTTAAACTACATAAAAATCACTTCTTCTTAATATTGTTATGCCTACTGCAAAGTTTCAATTGCAGAAATCAAGTAACACGTGCCTGTCCAACCTTGGCCTTGAACTCACAGATGCGCTTGGTATGGCAACATTTCTTTTTCAACTACAAGCATGCGGAGCAAATACCAGGAAAAACGACTAAGGAAATGATAGTCTTGAGTTACACACGTTTCAGAACCATAAAAGAACTCAGGATTACTATCTTACATACAATAAATACTAACTGCTACAAAACTATTTTGATGCGCAGAAATATTGTGTTTCTTCATACCAGTTTCTTTTTTTCTTTCGAAGTCACAATTATGCAAACAGAAACAGAATTGAGATTGCAATGAATCTACTATTCATTCCCCCCTAAGTTGATAGCTAATCAAAACAAACTTTCCTATACTCCTCCTCTTTGCAATTTCGAAAAGGAGTAAACAAATCGCTGACCTTGTCAGGGAGGAAAACATTTGGTAAGATATAGTATCGTCGTACTAAATCAAGATTTCCACTTCAATTGAGTCGTATTTGATGTTATTTAAGAAGACATTTCCTGTTCCTTTTATCCATTATCAGCAACAATCACAATATTATTAATTTTCCACGTTTTTTTTAAAAAAAAGTATTATTATTATTATCTATGTATTAAATATTTGATTTTTGTCAATTAAAATTCAATATGTAGAAAGAACAACTCATTCCATATAAATTAATTTCAACAATGCTTTCAATTAAGAATCAGAGGAAATTGTGAGGCAAACCAATCCTGTCAAGATTTTAACTTTTGTTTCAAATTTCGTAAAAGTTTATCTTCTGTACAATAGGGTAATCGAATACGTAGAGTATTAAAATAGCGTATGAATTTAGCTCTACGAATATTGTACACAATATCGTTTGTAACACACACACATAAATATATAATAGTGCATATTAATATATATTAATATATATATTATATATAATAGTGCATATTAATTCGTAGCACATTGCATATTTAATGCTTTGTGAAGCGAGAATACAACGGAACTTGTATTTGCTTCTGGATTGCATATTGATATGAATTTATCGTATGAATATACGATAGTGCCCTTTCATTTCCAAACCTTTTTCTGACTTGCGAATCCAATATCATCTCACAGTCCTCGATTATTCGCTTAAATTTATAAGTACAATTTTAAAAAAGTGTTACTTATCTTATTAATACAGATTAAGTACGCGCCTTTGGGTGGGAGTCCCGGGTTCGATTCCCAGTGGGAGCTCATGTGGTTCGGATTCCACGTTAGACAGTAGGTCCACGTCTCATATAGCCTCGCTGCTGCACGGAAAGTTAAAATGAACTCAACTCAATACAGATTAATGTAATAAAGTTATAAAAATATATACATATTATTATGGAAGCTATAGTTAACTCTGTGTACATATTTACATACATTCTATTGACGATGGAATCATCGTGTTTGGAAGTTGATGATGGAAATCGGTACAGCAAACATGGATCAAGCAAGGGAGGGGTGGGAAGAAAGTTTGTTTCGATCTACTATCAAGTTAAATGGAATAAATAATAGACGCTCCACCGTCCCAACATGTCGAAGAAGTGCTTTGTAAATTTTTTGCCTGTCTTCATTCTATACACAGCATCCCTGTGGACGACTTTGGGCGCGTCTACGACCGGTCCCACGAGTCCTGTTCTGTAAGCTAAAGTAGACAGACGATTAACGAAAGTGATTTTTTTATGAAAGAGTTAGTGAAATGAAAATGAAGAGGGAGACGGGAGAACCCCGAAGAAAACAAACCAAACAATGTTGTTCACTACAATCTCATATGGCCTGGAATCCAATCAGTGAGCCCTCGCACTAAAGGTAAGCGCTCTACCACTGAGACACAATATTCCTTTTCCACTTGAACTTGTATTTCCACGTCTCATATAGCGTCAATGTTGAAAAGGAACATTAAAGGGAAGTTTCACGCAAACGTGACTCAGCGGTAGAGCACTCACCTCTGTTGCAAGGGGTCCGATCCCAGGTACCTTGAGTTTCTGGTAGACTGCAATGTGTCTGTGTGTTTTGCTAGGAATCTACAGCTCCTCCCTCTCAGGCCTCTCTAATTTTTTCCCACTTTCTCATTCCAGACGTCATTTGGAACTTCGGGAGAAGGCAATTGCCTTATCTAAGTTTGGGATTTATATATATTTATACATTGTATATCCCACATGGTTGGGTTTACAAGCAACCGGCATGTGCTTCTAATTATAATCATCAACCATGTGCGCCTTACTACGGAATACTATACCTGCGGACTATACCTCGACACCACTGATCATGTGATGACAAAAGAACCGCAGTGCCACCGCCTCACCTGGAACACATATATAACCAAGAGGTATTCAGCGACAAGCATCAGTCTGCGACGTGTCACCCTTCCTTTAGCTTGCTTTGGAGCTCTAGGAGATACCTACCCAACGCCTCTAGTTTGCTCGGAATCTCGACTTCCTCTGTTTTCACTCAGCTTGCTCGGAACTTTGTTGGGACTTCTAAACCTTAATCACCTAGTTTGATTCAGGGCTCTGTAACTCCTAACCTCCTCTCTGATTGCATGGAGCATTGAGGATCCTAAATCTACTCCAAGTAGCTTGCTTCGGAGCTCTATAGAGATTCTGCCCTAGGCTACTCGGACCTTGGGCCACCTTTCTTTACCAGTAGAGAGAATTTACATATAGTGATATTTGTAATACACTGTTTATAGTAGATTTTGTAATAAAAGCCGGTAATGGGAAAACGGTTCCGGACTGTAATTTGTTCTACCTATTCCTGTACAAGCATATCATTTACAATATGATATAGTAATGAAATACGTAAAACTTTACGTATATCGAAAAGTCTTTCCTTGCTCTTAAGTAACAGCCGAAATGACACTGCAGTTTCATTCCGTCAATTCTTTAATACTAATCAACTTTCATTAATTATCCGCTCGTTAAGCCTAAATGACATAATCGTGGGACGTTAATGTTTTTAAAAAAAATCATTTTCAGCTTCAAGTGAATACTGACAAGCTTGTGACACAACAAAAACATGCCTCTCCTAGTAAAATGTTCTCTCTTATCATTTTAATGCCAATATAAGTATCGCGAAAAAAAAAATGTTTTTAATTTATCATTTCTAGCTCTGTGATTCCTGTTTATTAGTTGACATAAATTAAACTGTATTTAAAGGAAACCACAGATGATATCTAACATCCGCTTCCAGGAGGTACCAAGTTAACCTAATTGGCCATTTAATTTTGTTTACCTTAAGAGAAAATATTTACTAAAAGATAAGGCATTCTCCTTGCAAAAGTGAGTTTAAAACACACAGAAAACACGGTTACGGTAGGTGTTACATTTGTCTTAATAATAGGGTACTAATTACAAATTATTTATTGTAGAGTATGATAATTTTTGAAAGAAGTTCAGAATTAATTAAGTCTTTATAGTATATATTCTTTATACGTCTTAGGACAACCACACCCTTCTACACTTCTACAGTAATACTTCTTAACTTGGCCATCTTTCTAAATTGGCCAACTAATTTAGGCTTATTTCTATGAACTTACATTTTCTCATTACACATGCGTTAATGCAGTAAAATTTGTTAAATTGACCACCTACTTAATTTGGCCTCACTTCAATTAACCTGCATTTTCTCATAAAACATGCGTTAATTCAGTAAAAATTTCTTAATCTAGCAACCTTTCTAAGTTGACCGACTGCCTTTTTGTGAACTTGCATTTTTCCATTACGCGTGCATTAATTCCGTACATTTTCTCATAAGACAAACATTATTTATTACTCCTTAGTTGGCCACATTGAAGCAGTGTTATTTAGTTAGAACAAAAATGCTAATTTTATCTATGTACGTTGGACACTTGAAACTCCGACAGTAGAAGTGATCATTTTTAATTCTTCAGAAACGCTTACAGAACATCTTTGTCTGTTGTTGTGTTTTGAAATGAAATGGGGGGAGGCCCGGTGGCTCAGTGGTAGAGTGTTCACCTCCGGTACTTGGGGTCCCTGGTTCGATCCCAGTTCGCGCCATGTGGACTTTGTGGTGGATAAACACCGTGCTCGTGGGTTTTCTCGGGGTTCTCCCGTTTCCTCCCACTTTCTTCATAAAAGATTTCATTTCACTCATTTCTCATTATCATCGTCCCCTTTAGCCTAACCGGCATAACCGTGGGACGTTAAACTTACAGATTTGAGATTTCATTTCATTTTTTGAAATGAAATCTTTTAGTTTAACGTCCCACGCTTATGCCCTTTAGGCTAAGGGATACGATGATTAAAGCAAGTGAATGATAATGGAAGATTTGGTGGAAGGAGAATGTGGGAGGAAAAGGGAGAACCCCGAGAAAACACACAGACACGATGTTGTCCACCACAAAGTTACTTAGCCGGTGATCGCACTGGGAACCCCACGTGTCAGAGGTAAAAACTCTATCACTGAGCCACCGTGCCCAAGTGTTGTATGGTGGAAGGTGAACGAAAGGGACGAAAGAATGGTAAAAATATTTCCATTGAAAAGAACTTTTCCAAAGATGCAGGAGCTGGAGGTGCTGTCAGGCCGGTAGCCACCCCAAAAATGTAGGGGGGCCCAGTAGAAGTTAGGAGGGGCCCGATCCAACTATATTATAGTTCATCACCGTATTATAGTACATTTTGAAGCCTACCGTGAAAATTTTAGGAAGGGCAGCAAAATTTATGGGGGCGGCCCCCCTAGACCCCCCTGGATACGGGCCTGGGTGTTGTTTATTGTTTAAGTCTGTCGTTGGAGAGTGTTGTAAAGATATGGACGCCTTATTAAGGCTTTTGATTTATTACACTATTCCAAGACTTTGGTAGTCTAGTCCAGATGAATTAATTAAGCTGTCAATGTCTTTTGTAATCGTCACATGTTGGAAACCATTACCTTCTTGAAGAACTTGCTGAAAAGCCTATTAATGTTGCAAAGCGAAAAGAAAAAGAAACAAAACAGATCACAGCACAAGTTTCTGCTGGCCAACACTCGTGAACAAGATGAATGTAATTATCTGTAGCTATAAATCCATAATCAAGGGCTGTTTTTTTACCGTCTCGCTAGTTAAAGGAATAACAAAGGCTAGTTAGCTATAAATCCATAATCAAGGGCTGTTTTTACCGTTTCGCTAGTTAAAGGAATAACAAAGGCTAATTAGCTATAAATACATAATTAAGGGCTGTTTTTACCGTTTCGCTAGTTAAAGGAATAACAAAAGCTAGTTGAATATCTTCAGAATTTCCTTATACTGACGATACTATCTGCATCTATCGTCATAGACGGAACAAATGAAACAATCAATAAACTTTGCTAGAGACAGTACAAAGGATCACGCGAGGTTTCAATTTCGCCCAGTAGATGTCAGCTGCTGGAGGACGTTTGCTGCCATCTAACGGCACAGCGTGTAACTTCTAAATTCTACAACTATACGCCTTTGTTTCATACACAGTAGACAATAGGATGTGCATGTTCACCATCAGTGGCGGATCCAGGATATCATCAAGGGACGGGCTAAACCATAGTTTGCCGCTTTATCCAATGTAAAAGGCAGGATTTAAGCCCATTTTATCCAGTGTATACTTGAGCGTCAAGGGGGAAGCTATAGCCCCTATAGCCTCCCTTGGATCCGCCGCTATCCAGTATTAAAATCATCATTATCGTGGGGATGTTAACGGGTTTATTCCATTAACAAATTTGACCAAGATAATCGCTCTAGCTATGGCTCGCGAACAGTGTTTCTTCCAGACACTTTTTTGGAGGGGCACTGCCCCTGGGAGCTATGAAATTGCCCACAGAGGAGACCAAAATAATACGTCTATAATATAATAATAAGTAGAATAGTACCGTGTGAAAATAATATGTGTCCCTCCGAATATTAAGTGTAATATGTGCCCCCGAAAGATTTTTTCTGAAAGAAACAGTGGTCGCGAAAACAGAATTTAAAAATTCGTTCTTTCAATAATTGTTGTGTGCAGTAACGGCCACCGTTAAAGTCAAATAACCGTTAAGGTGCCAACAGATTGATTCCATTAATAAAATCGACTGAGATAATAGTTATTTCTATCTATTTCAAAAACAGAATTCAAAAATTCGCTTTCGTCCAAGAGTTATCGTGTGAAGTAACGCGCACCGTTAAAGTTATTAATACCCATTAAGGTGTTAATGGATTAACTCCAATAACAACCTCGACCGAGATTATCCGTTCTATCTATTGAAAATAACAGAATTGGACAATTCACTCTCGTTCAGGAGTAACGGACGCCCGTAAGTCACAGTTATCCTTTAAGACAGCGTTTCCGAACCTCTTTCAACTAGCGGCACATACGGGTGATACTTGCATTATCGCGGCACACTTTTAGATATTATTATTTGTAAATATAAAACACAGTGGTGTTTTTTCTGTGATTATTGATCTTCTTCTCACAGAGAAGAAAGCTTGATCACTGGTTTTTCCCCGTGCTAAATCATTATGCTTATTTTTCATTCAAATTTAAAAATAGAAAGCAATTGCAATGAAATATTGGATTCAGGTTTTTAAAAATACGCTTTTTTTAAAGAACTGTATCCAACCTTTTACTAAGAAGGAAGATCACTAAATAACGAACGAACAAACAAATCTTTTTTACTTTTAAAACACAAATGTAGGTAATTTGTCGAAAGAATTGAATGATATTTTAAATTTTCAAGTTACGAAATAGTCTACAACAATAAAGAAGCAATAATGGTCATAACAATGACAACAAATACTTTTTTCAACATTAGAAATGTACAGAAAACTAACCCGGTATGGAACTTATAATTGTAGATTCATAGTAGAGGTTCATAGTAATGTGAAATACAAATATACATTTTTCCCTACGTTTTGCAATTTGATTGCTATAAAATTAATAATTTTGTTTCGATTCCTCGCGGCACACCAGCGACCCATTCACGGCACACCGGTTGGGAAACGCTGCTTTAAGATATTAGCGGATTGACTCTAACTTTCGCTCAAGAGTAAACTTGTGAAGTAAAGGACAAAGGTAAGTCGTCGTTACTCTTTAATTTCTTAACGGATTGATTGCATTAGTGAAATTCGGCCGAGCTAATCGCTCTATCTATCTTGTGTAGAAACAGATTTCAAAAATTCGCATTCGTTCAAAATGATCTGTTATATGAGTCCCATTTACATTATCCTAATATACAGTACAGTGCGCCTTAGTGTTTTGTAGGTACATAGCGCACTAAAATTACACTTAAATCTTGGTGCGCAAATAGCCAATTAAACATGTATTACAGGCGATGTTTCTATATTCCAGAAATAATATTTATTGTGTATTATTTATAAAATACGTACTACACACGTAATTCAACAACATTGTTAGTGATTAACGAAAAAAATATCTAAAAACCAAACATATACCAATCAATTAATCTTATTGAGCTGAAGATAATGGTAAGCGTGATTTTAAAACCTCATGCGTAGTTTCTGAGAATGTGGCAAAAAAAACTAATATGTAAATCTAAAGAAAAATAATACTGTACGACAACGGTGCTTGTTGAGGGTGAAAGTGATAATTGAAATACACCCTTTCATTACACACTTTCATGCGACACCAGCAAGACGAAATGAAATGAAATACTTTAAAGTTTTACGTCCCACGGTTATGCCGGTTAGGCTAAAGGAGACGGTGATGATGAGAGATGAGTGAAATGGTGGAATGAAGAAAGTGAGAGGAAACGGGAGAACCTCGAGAACACCCACGCACACGGTGTTTGTCCACCACAAAGTTCACTTGGCGGGGGCTGGGATCTAAATCGGGACCCCAAGCACCAGAGGTGAACGCTCTACCACTGAGCCACCGCGGCCCCACCAGCAAGACGACTGGAGAGACTATTCTTAACGGGATATAGCCTAAAATTATCACTAATTCTAAAATTTTAATTTATGTTTAACTAAAGTATTGTACAGTCAGCGAAAAAAATTCTGTCCGTTTGATAAAATTATTTTCATAAATAACTTCAGAATGGAAGAACAATTTGAGTACAGTTTTCAGTAAATTAAAAAAATAATAATATAATTTTCTGTTCGTTCCAACCATACCACCATCATTCCCAAAATAATTTTACCAAACGTAAAGAATTTTTGTCGCTAACTGTACAAATAGAGGACAAATATCAATTCGTACCGAGCTGAGCAAATTAACAAAGTTGAGGGTAAATCCTCACGCGCAGTTTACGGAACGATTAGAAAACGAGTTTTTGTGGGAGCAAAAAAAAGTATGACGTTCGTTACCAATAATAATGATTGTCAGCTTGTATTAACTGACTGCAAGAAAAGATCAGATTCTGCGTATGTTGTCCCATAACTTCAACATAGGTGCGCAATCTTTGATAGGTGTTTTATTGCTTGAAAGAGTATAACTTTCTGGTGCTCTCATATAAATTTCTTTAGTATCTGATGGTAATATTTGTAGCTAGACTATAAAATACATCAACGGGTGCTGGGCTAATTAGGGCAAAGTAATATACCTGTAGGCAACCATACATTCTTTGGCGTAATTATGGTTGCATAACAACACAGGGGTTATTCTGCAAAGTTTCTCATCACTTTCATAGTACATTATACTGTTTCCGTTTTTTGTAACATTTCAAACAAGAGTCGCGGTGACTCAGTGGTAGAGCGTTCACCTCTGGTGCGTGGAGTCCCTGATTCGATCCCGGCTCGCAGCAAGTGAACTTTGTGGTGGATAAACAGGCCGTGCTTGGTTTTCCTCGGGATTCTCCTATTTCCTCCCACTTTCTTTATTACATCATTTCATTCATTTCTCATCATCACTGTATCCTTTAGCCTATCTGGCATAATCGTGGGACCTAAAACTAAAATATTCCATTTAATTTCAAACTAGTGGGTTTCTTTTGTGAAATCGGTTAAGAATTTTTTAAAACAAGTTTTGTAATGATTTGACTGGAAGAAAATGTTATTTATTTAAGTACCACATAGTGCGTATGTAGCAAAATACCATACTATAACCAGCAGATTTTATATATTGTTCATCTTCTCCCTAACGCTGTCGCACTTGTAACTACTTCCTTCATTGAAATGAATATATTTCAATGTATAATAGTTTCAAACCTAAAATACACTTATTTCCTGTAAATTGACTACTTGCCTATGTTGGCCAATTTTCAATGTGACCGATGATCGCCGACATACAGATTTCATTATATTTCCGTTAGACAACTTTAGACAACAGAATGCATAACACATTTTTCCTATTTCCAATCTTCCTCTGGTATTTGTATGGATTGAAGTAACAACTCATTGGAACTGATTTTATTTGGAACATTAAGCGTGGTCACCCAATAATCGAAATAAAGCACTTCCGATATTTGCGGAGGTTTGTTGTTCTTCCGGTAACTCATCTTGGATTGAACAACACCAAAAAATATCAACCTTTACTATTACATCCAACCAACTAGGGTGCTTATGATATAAAAATTGAGACTGTGCCCTCCCGAAAATGTATCGTGAAAGTGATATCTCATCTCGAAAGCTGTATGTTTCTATTAAAAGAGCGCAGGGACGTATTCAAGAGGTGGGTCCGATGGGTTCGGATCCTCCCTCCCCGAAATCCCTACTTTCTGTAAATGTAGTTTAATTGTAAAAGTTATTTCACGAATTTTAATATAATTTATATTCATATTCAATTTGGGCACCCCCAAAAGCTTTGGACCTCTTCCGAAATAAATTCCTGCGTACGTGCCTGGAAGAGTGCCTCGTATCGAATCTCAATGCGAAAATTTTATCTCGTCTCTTGTGCAAGCAACCATAACTCAAATTTTATGATATTTGAACCTTTCCGTTTTGAATAAATAGAAACTATTTTTTAAAAGGAGGTTTACCAATATTTCTATATTAAAAGGCACATTTTAGGCATTTCTCATGTGATACTCATACGATGGGTTCGAACCTGAGAATATTAACTTTTACTTTTGCCCGCTAAGAAAATAGTGAAAAATATGTCGTTAATTTCTGTGAACGGAACGCAGTGCCCTTCTACTAAAGGTAACTGTGCTAAAGCAGGATGTTTTCTAAGTTGTCACGTTTGGACAAACAATCGTGTTAAGGAAATATGGCAATTTCATGAATTTGTATCATTGGCAATCTGCTAACCCTTACTTACACAATCTTGTGATTTTCTCTAATTCATTAGAGCTCCCCCTTGGCTAAGTGGTTAGCGTACGCGCCTTTGGCGTGGGAGACCTGGGTTCGATTCCTGGCGGGAACTCATGTGGTTCGTACTCCACGTTAGTCCGGAGGTTCACGTCTCATATAAAGGGACACTAAACTGAAGTCAAATCAAATCAAACTCTCTAATTCATTAAGCAAAGTACAAATATATTTTCACAAACACCACCCCTAACCAGAAGAATTTGACAACACAGGAATCATTCAATCAAACTTTGTCCCGTGATAAGTTCTACTAACTAGCATAACTTGTTTCTTTATTGGTCACAGCTTCATATCAAACTTAGTGACAAAAAAAGCGATATATTTAATGATTAGATTTGGTTAATTTACGTTATGTTTGATTCCCTTTTCATTATTTCGCTCCCTACTGAGACCAAAACCTCATGTTAGACACTGCGTTACGCTATAACTAGAATTGCTTTAGTTAGAACGATAGTCTCTTATCTTATCGTTGCATTCGTTATTACACTACTCCATTTTTACGTACAAAGCAAGGTACCCCGGTGTAACACACCGTATTGTGATAAGATTGCACAGACATAGAGAACATTGAAGCGACACGTATATATATATATATATATATATATATATATATATATATATATATATATATATATATATATATATATATATATATATATATATATATATATATATATATCGGCCAACAAGCGCGTTTAAAGAGTCAAATAGGGGCACAAAAATGGGGTCAAAATGAGAGTATGGAATATACCGAGAACTAGAAGAGATATCTTAAAAGGTTAAATGTACGAAATACTACCCATAGTCGACGCAAGGCAATCATTTAGAACATACCCACACGAAGAAAGCAGAACTTCCAGAAATGGACCAATCAGTGAGTGATATTGTCATAACGTGTTACGGTAAAGAGCAAAAAGGATGATAAGGAACAAGAAGAAAGAAGAAATGAAAACAGAAAGTACGTGTTTTTGCTTTGGGTGCATACATCACCCGTATGCGAAAGAGACGCAGATTCATCTCAATGCATGAAGATGGAAGAACACGTAGGAAGGATGCAAACGCCATTCATATAGGCAGCCAGCGAGACAGTACTGCGCAGTGGGTTGCATATATCGCGCAATAAGAACAAAAATTCATAACACTGTAGGTAGAATGTAATAGCATGTGGTGCACATATGTAAGATAAACAGTAACAGTAATATCAGTACCACGCATGAGTATCAACATTACATCACTACGAAAACACGCGTACCTACGTAACAGTAATATTAACATTTTTGTTTTTGGGTTAGTACTTCTTACACACATTTTCGTTTCCAACATCCTCCTTATTGTTGTTCCCACATCTTTGTATGCTGTACGGCTGAATTTGGATCTATGCTGCATTCTAAGTATCAGTGTTTATCTTACTGACCCCGAAAAAATTATTAACACTGAGATTGCTCATTTCGATCATCTCATTCATTTTTAATGTATGTCACCCCTCCTCATCCCCCAAGAATCGGTGCTGAAAATGGATTTAAACAGCATCAGAAGTGTCACTGTTTCTCTCATCGAACCCGAAAACTATGCATTCAACACTAATATCGGTCATTTTTGATCATTTTTAAATTACTCTCCCTCTCCCCTAACCCTACGTTGCATCGTCAAAGTGAATAGCCTAAAGTAATCCCTGCTCCTAAACTCATGTATGTTGAAAATTTGATTGAGATCGGTCGGGTGGTTCAAGCGTGATGAAGTCACAAAGGCAGTCATTTTTATTTTTTTTTTTACATATATCTTCTCCTCCTCCTCCCCTACGTTGGCTCGTCAAAGTGAAACGATAAAAAACACCCAAGGCCCGACCCTCATATATGTTGAAAATTTGATCAAGATTGGTTGGGTGGTTCAAAAGTTATTAGGTTTTATTAGTTTTTATTTATATGTCCCCCTCCCCTCCTCCTCCCCTAGGATCTACCGTTAAAATGAAATTACAAAAATGTTTCCAAATCCGAACTTGAAAATTTGATTCAGATCGGTCGGATAGTTCAAGAGTTATTAGGTTACAAAAATAGTCACTTTCAGTCTTATATAAATTGATTTTTATATATCTCCCCCTCCTTCTCCTCCCCTACGTTGCTTTGTTAAATTTAAATCATAAAAACGATTCTAGGCCTGAACCTCATCTATGTTGAAAATTTGATCAAGATTGGTCGAGTGTTTCAGAAGATATTAAGTTTTATTTATTTTTATACCCCTCCCCTCCCCCAACCCTCAGTTCTACCATCAAAGTGAATAGCCTAAAACCAGCCCATCCTCAAACCTGATCCATGTTATAAATTTGATCGAGATGGGTCGGGCGGTTCAGGAGATTTAGTCACAAACATAGTGATTTTCAATTTTATATAGGTATATATAGATTATTAACACACACCATCATTCAAGTGTACAAAACAAAGTAAATATTCCAAATAATAAATTACCACATATCAAACTTTACTCTCAGTAACCTAAACATTAAGCAATAGTATTTTTGATCAAATAATAATTTTTGGATTTCAGATACGAAAGAGCTGTAGAAGTTATCAATCATGAATAGCAACGAATTCCGAGTCCGCGCCAAGGAGATGGTGGATTACATATGCGATTATTTGGACACCGTTGGATCCAGAAGGGTGGTTCCTGATGTCACTCCAGGGTACCTTCGAAAGCTTCTTCCAAAAGAAGCCCCCCAGAAAGGAGAGAACTGGGACGATATAATGAAAGACATAGATTCGAAGATCATGCCAGGAATCACTCATTGGCAACACCCGAGGTTCCATGCGTATTTTCCTTCTGGGAATTCATACCCAAGTATTCTTGGGGATTTGCTGTCTGATGCTCTTGGCTGTATTGGTTTCTCTTGGGTAAGTACAATATAAAACTAGCAATACTATGTAGTAGTAATATGTATAGTGTAGAACTATCTATCTATCTATCTATCTACCTGTATATATATATATATATATATATATATATATATATATATATATATATATATATATATATACAGGGTGGGCCATTTTAATTAATCCACGGAAATATCTGAAAAATGATAAAACATAGAAGAAATTTTTGAAGTACACGTTATATATTGCTAAGGGGAAACCCAATTCCGCCAAAAGTACCCCCTCCCCGCCCCCCTAAATGGGGGTAACGGGGGGTAACTTTGAAATGTCAAATGGGAACATGGGTCGAGTAATACCTCGTTCGAAAGGCCTTGGAAAACTAAGTAACGCTGTACCAAAAGATGTTTCATATTGTGCACCAGTTTCAAAATGGCTGCCATGATATGGTTCGGAAACTCCAGTACCCGTAGTATGAAAACCATGGAAGGTAAATGAATGGAACAAAATTGAAATACGTAAATATCATAGGACATATCGAATGATGTAATCCCTGTGATCCCAGTGGCCTCCCTGAAGGGGTCTTGTGGGCTAACTTCAAAATTTCAATGTCCGACCGGACAACGGTTTGGGCGTACGCTTGACCTACCCAATGCTGTTTGGAAGGCAGACTTCATGCATAGAGAATTGGTGCACTAAGTTAACGCGGATGGCCACAGTTACATTTTGATTAACTATTAGCATTCATGTCATATTGTGAGCTTGAGGGACGGAACGGTGTGTAATATCCCCGAAATGCTTTCTGAATAACCAGCACGCATTGCATAAAAGTTTCTCTTTTTTTAGTCACTATAGCGTCATCCTTACAAACAAATGTTTCAACCACACCATACCTATTTGTAAGGTTAGCCTTAATTTACGAATTAAAGTAGAGTTCTTATTTGAACTTTCACTTTACTTTCCACCCCACTCACATACAAAGCGCAGGGAGAGATTATTTTGCAGGACTTGGATTTCTCTCTATACATTATGGCAATTTTACTCTAATATTTTTATCTCTGTTGTATTATTATCGAGCCTTGGAACGCCTCCGTGGTTTTCCTATTTAATTTTCGTTATTTTCATTTATGTCTAACCGTATTCATACTATGGGCACTATACGTTTTCTTAGACATAGTCACCATGTCTTTGCGATCATTTTGAAAACGGTGTCTCATGTCGAAAATTTTCTTACAGAAGCTGTTTGATATTAATTTGTCTATGTAACGCGACGTTACTCGCTTCAAGATGCTTTTTGAAATTTTCAAGTTGGCCCCGGATACCTTTCAGTTGGCCCTTGGAGTCACCCCGACAAAATCTCTCGATGTGCCTTACGTCAGTTAGCTACTCCAGTTTTTCTTTTGTTGATTTATCTCCAATCTCTTTCATACTATGGATACTAAACCTTTTCTCTGACACGGATACTATATTTCGGCGGCCTTTTGAGAACACTGCCATTTCACATCAATCGTTTTCTCCTGCAATATGTTAGATTTTGTAAGATTTATCGAACGAGGTACCACTCGACTCATTAACTATTTGAAATTTTGAAGTTAGCCCCCAAGACCCCTTTAGGGAGGCCACTGGGATCACAGAGACCACACTGTTCGATATGCCCTATGATATTTACGTATTTCAATTTTGTTCCGTTCATTTACCTTCCAGGGTTTTCACACTACGGGTACTGGAGTTTCCGAACCATATTATGGCGGCCATTTTGAAACCGGTGCACAATATGGAACATCTTTTGGTACAGCGTTACTTAGTTTTCCAAGGCCTTTCGAACGAGGTATTACTCGACCCATGTTCCCATTTGACATTTCAAAGTTACCCCCCGTTACCCACATTTAGGGGGGGCGGGGAGGGGTACTTTTGGCGGAATTGGTTTCCCACTTAGCAATATATAACGTGTACTTGAAACATTTCTTCTATGTTTTATCATTTTTCAGATATTTCCGTGGATTAATTAAAATGGCCCACCCTGTATGTATGTATATATATATATGATGAAAAGGGAAGTCCAAAAACTCACGTTTCAGATGTAGGCTTTTAATGACTATTCCCTATTTTGTTAGTGGATTGTGCTGACAATACAATGTTGTTCCTTAATGTTTGAAATATAAATATTGAAGAACAGCATTCTATTGTCAACACGAGCTCCCTCGTGGCTAAGCGGTTAGCGTACACTTCTTTGGAATGGGAGATCTAGGTTCGATTTCCGGCGGGAACTCATGTGGTTCGGATCCCACATTAAACTGTATTACCATGTTTCATATAGCCTCGCTGCTGAACGGGACGCGAAACTCAAAATCAAAATCTATTGTCAGCACAAGCTATTAAGAAAATTGGCGAAAATCTATAAAACCTCTCTTTATCTGAAAATTGATATTTTGGACTTGACTCCCTCCTCCCAAACACCACATTTATGCAGTATTATACATAGTGATACTTGATAATTCGAACTTAATTCATTTTAACATTTTTTTTTCTTTAAAATAACGGGAACTGAATTAATCCCTTCCTGGGTTCCACGAATGCGAATTTTAAGATAAAACCCTCTAATCTAATTAATAGTATCTATTTAACTTAAAAAAAGAAAGATGATAGCGCGTCTGGAAGCTGAAGGAGGAAGAAAAGAAGAGATATTATTGCTGGAAAGGCAGTGACCTTCCATGATAAAGCCATGTAATTGCGATATGTGTAATAGGAAGTCAATGAATTCCTCTCTGTCATTTCTTATCACTGGAGGAGTTACACATGCTTAAGAATCAGTCCGTATTTCATGTCCGTGTTGCGTCATTGCTAAAAAGAGATGCCAATTTTCAAACACACAAATTTTCTAACTTCTTTTATCTGTCTGTAGAATTTAACCTCCTGAGATCTTTGAAGTCATCCATCTTCGAAATTATCCATTCCATGTGTTCAGAATCCTTTAAACTATAAGATTCTCTTTTCCCATTTTTCTTGGTTCTAGAATTTTCCTACCTTAAGAAATTCAACATTATTCCTGCAAGTAATTCTTTCTCGATTTCTTCTCTCTCAATTCTGGGAATTTTCCTTCAATATATCTGGAAATTTCCTTCTGCCTTTTACTTTACCTACGTATTACCCATTCTGGGAATTCGTCTTTTCCTGTCTTTTCAATATTCAATACCAGATAATTTTTGTGTTCTAGCTTAGTTCTTCTTTATCTTAAATATTACTATTCAAGTGGCTCTTTGATGGGTTTCTTGAGTACGTGATCTGCCTTAATGCTTGATTATGCACAGTAGCCTCACATATTAACCCTACAAGTGGCATGAGTCCTCCTCCCCTTAAAGGCATGTCTTGACTCATACAAGATCAGTGACGAAAACCATCAAAATCTAATGATCAGAGCAATCCATCGTCGAAACATTCTTTCTACTTTTGGACTACATGTCTCCAAGAGATTTATTCATTCTGAGAATTCCCTTTCTAAATTGCAATATACCGCACATGAATTTGTTTACAAACAACCTATACGGCTTTTATTTATAAACATGAACCATGTGCATCGTACTATGAATTACTACAGAGGCATACTACAGGAATACAGTGAGACTACTGGTCATGTAACAACGAAGGGCCCCCAGTGCCTTCGGGCCACACAGGAGCACCAATAAGACCAGAAGAATCACAGCAACTACTATTAGTCTTCGGCTAGTCATCTCCACTCTCTCAGCTTGCCTGGAGCTCTGAGAGAAACCTAACTCTAAACTTTTAGTTTGCTCAGAAATCCAGGCCTCCTTTCCCATCCACTTAGTTTGCACGGAACACTGTGGGACTCCCAAACCTCAATTACTCAGCTTGCGTAGAGTTTTGTGACTTCAACCCCCCCCCCTCCGCCTCTGCTTGCATAACTTCAAATCCTAAATCCACTACACTTAGCTTGCTCAGAGCACTGTGGAGATCCTTCCCTAAGCTGCTCGAGTCTTAAAATAAAACTTTATCGAATATTACTAAAATATTTGTACTAAAGTAAATTTGTATTACACCATTTATAATAAAAATAATTTTTAATAATAAAATTCGGTAATGAGAAAAACGTTCACATAATTTACTCAACCTGTGGTCTACCTATACCTAAGCAGGCCCGTATCTAGGGGGGTCTACGGGAGGCCCGGCCCCCCTAAATTTTTCCTGGCCCGCTCTAAAAATTTTACGGTAGGCTTGCAAATGAACTATAATATGGTGATGAACTATAATATGGTTGGATCGGGCCCCCCTAACTTCAGCCGCCCCCCCACTAAATTTTGGGGCTGGCTACCGGCCTGTACCTGAGTAAGCAGAACTTAACAATATCCTTTCACTTTCTCTAAGATTTTGCTTCTTTAGCATTTTCCTTTCGCTTGGGACATTATATAGATATATAACTATTTCTAAATTTATTTTATTCTTTAGAAAATTATGAAAATTGTATCTTCGTAAGTTTTAATTTTAGTGTATGATCCTAATACAATCTCATTTCACAAGAACTTTAAGCTCTTCACGAATGACGATACTAAGTGATGCCAAGTAACTTGGCTGAGAATATTTACTGCCCCTTGATTAAAAAAAAAAAAAGTTTCGTTCTTGCATGAAAACAGTATTAAGTGCCAATATTAACCCTTAGAACTTAGATCCTAATACAGTTAAGAGAATATTTACTCTTAACAATAATTTGTGATTATATGATGCAAGGTAATTTGTAGTAATGTATACAGGGTGTTACAAAACAACACCGACAACGTTTGGGAGATGATTCCTGACATTAAGATAAGACAAAAAGTATAGACCAACCTGGATGCACAAATATTTCCTTTCGGAGTTATAGGCTACCGAAAACATGAAAAAATGAACTCTAAAGATCCATAGCTCCAATACTAAGGAACCTACCGTAGTCGAGTCAAGACTTTATTTAGGAACTAGTATGTAACCTATTCAAATCTACACGCTTCAGAATCCTGAGGTACTTCTGCAACAATTTTTATAGAGGTAGTTGGTGAGTATTTCAAGTCATATGCCCGTAGTCAAACTCCCTCTATAAAAATTGTTGTGTGAGTACCTTAGAATTCCGAAACACATATTAGTTCCTAAATGAAATCTTTACCCTACTACGGTAGATAACATAGTTTTGCAGCTAGTGACCTTTAAAGTTCGTTCTTACGTATTTTCGGCAGCCTGTAACTCCGAAAGGAAGCATTTGTGCACTCAGGTTGATCTATACTTTTTGTCTTACCTTGGTGTTAGGAATCACTTCCCAAACGTTGTCGGTGTTGTTTTGTAACACCCTGTATATAAGTACGTTTATATTAGAAGCATATTTTGTACATAGAATATGTATTGGCAAAATTTTAGGATATTGCAGACTATAATACAGTATATTCCTACATAACATGACGTGAATGTGGTATGTTGGATAACGGGAAATATAATCCCAATAATAATCGTGGAGGCGAAGCAGCTTCAATCCTACTGAATGGGGATCAACTATCGAACATGCTGAGTTTAAGCAGAATGTAACCCATACAGTGACATCTTGAATTCCAAACTTAGTCAGGTTCAAAACTATGTTTGAGTTTCAAATCACTTTTGCACTTTTAAAATAATAGAAACTGAATTAATCTGTATCTAAGTTCCACGCAAAGGCGGCGATTGGATGTTAAAAGTGTGTGTGGGGGGGGCAAGACATGATCTGAATATTTGTATATCAGTGTTAGTTTTCCTGGTTGTTTCTAACACTTTGACGAAAGGTTGTATAACTAATAGGATACATCATTTTAAGTTAAAATATTGTATATCTTATTTCACATTTTATTAAGTAAATTGACAAGAGCAACACAAGTAGGTACTAGCCCTTTGTACTCTTAAACAAAGAAGGTGTAAGAATCGATTTGATTCCTTGCTCATGAAGATCTTAAAATTCTGTCTGGAAAATTGTGTGATGAGATTGTTTAGTAACAAATTTGCAAAACAAATAAATAAAAAGAATAATATTAATCATAGTAATGAATAATGAGGCTTGTTTTGTAGAAGGTACATTGAAACTGGGGAACTGAACAATGTATATTTTTAATTCCACACATGCCATTAAATATATGTTACTACTCTAGAAAATGAAAGATATTAAATATTACAAGCATTTAAAAGTTAAATACTACGACATTTAAAGAAATACGCAATTGCAATATTAATTGCTTTGAATTGCAATTAAAACGCATTTCTGCAGCTTTCTTAATTCCACGAGAAGACATCCAATATGTACTCACACAACGGCAAATATTATATGTTACTATTTTTTCTATGAACCAGTAATACATACAAAATCTTTATATTTCCAAATGAAAGTATATGCATTGTGGGGTCACTTCAAAAAAGTGGGGGGCAACTGCCCCCTCTTGCGTCCCCGAAACGCCGCCCCTAGTTCCACGAACTTGAATTTTCAAAATGATTCTCTGGGTAACCTTAAATAATTTTCGAATTATTTTCCTTTGTACCGAATCAAATGGAGTGCGATTGGGTTTGAGTTTAGCAATTCCTTTCAGCAGTGATGCTGTATGAGACGCGAACCTAGAGCTTAACGTGAGATCCGAACCACCTGAGCTCCAGCCGGCAGTCGAAGGCGGGTCTCCCGCAACGAAGACGCGTAGACTAGCCATGCCAACTCAAAAGTTTACTCAATCCTTACACTACTCCAGAACAGGTATACACCGTTAATTATATTGTTAGTAATAATATTAATTATATCTTTTTTCTTTTCTTTTCTTTTTTTTTTAAAAAGGTTTCCAGTCCTGCGTGTTCTGAGTTGGAGACCATAGTCTTGGATTGGTTAGGTAAGTAGTTTCTGAATTCCCAGATATCGGTAGAGTTTAAAAGTGTTTGGTAGTTAGAAGCCAATCCATATTAAGAGCTTAATTAGAGAATTAAAAAAATGTTTCATAGTTTTCGCTACAGATTGTTTTTCTAAAACGTTGCCGCCACTTCTTATTGAAGAACACTTACTAAGTAAAACATGACAGATCATACATAAGAACTAACACTATTAGATAGCATGGCGGTATAACACGAAGGGAATAACACAATTCCGATACAAACTGTAGCAAGTACACACTGTAAAAAAAATTTTCAAAGGTAAATTTGCAAAACAAAAAAGGTGGCAATCTGTTTTTTCTAGCCTCTATGTAAATCAATTTACACTTATAAAAGTAAAATTACTGATATAAACTGGTGTAAAATTACATTTTTATTGATAAAAATATCATATTTTCTTATAAATTTACTGTACATTTTTTAAAAAACAGCAAATTTTGTAATTTAATGTAAGGAAATGTATATCAACTCACAAAATGAAAGGTGAATGATTTTACATTGATGTTTGGCAATTTAATTACAGAATTTTTTTCAGTGAATACTTCCTGAAATCTGAGAAATCGTTTCTTATCTGTGCACCGAGATATCTTTTCTTAGAAACAAGAGTTTGAAACTCTCATTAATGAGAAATGAAGAAAAGTAGATGAGGTTGTTGTATAAAGCGAAATGAGAAAATATACTGTTATTTTCCTTATGAATGAGTATTGCCAAATCTTATTTCTAAGAAAATATTGTCTCGGTGCACAGATAAGAAACGGTTTCTCAAATTTAAGAAATTATTTTTAACAGTGTATAAAGAATGTAAATGATGCTACTCTGAACTGACGTTATTCTTCCTAATGTAAACAAGTGAACTGAAAAAGAACATGTATCTACTCTATTAATGTCCATTGCTTTAATAGATCATTGCCCTCTGTTTACTATTAGTTACAATAAAAATTCTTATCGTTCCTTCTGTTGCATCACTAAACCTATCGGGTGTCCTTGGCAGACGTTTGATTCCAGAGTTTTTAAACGAAAATATTTCTTCCAGCCACTAGTTTACCTTGAATTCTCGTAAGACAGGGCAGTCGGTCGTACTGACAGGGTAATTCTTCAGTCACATAACCAGAAGACTTCCAGTTCATGTTTTGTATATATATATTTGTTTTAATCAGGGATTCCACTCAAATGAAGGTTACACCCCATTTATTTTTCTTCATGATCTTTTTAAAAATTTCTTTCACTGGTATTTCATACTTCTCTGCTGTGATAATGGAATGTGCCGTAAACATGTTTGTTAAACAATTGTAAAACACCACTGGTTTGATTCTATTTTAAATAACTTATAAGCAATAAACAGGAGCGGGATTGGGACCATTGGTATTGATCTCATTTTGTAGACTTCTAATATATATAGGGAGTTTCAGAACAACACCGACAACGTTTGGAAGGTGATTCCTGACACCAAGATGAGGCAAAAAGTATAGACCAACCTGGGTGCACAAATGCTTCCTTTCGGAGTTATAGGCTGCCGAAAACTTGGAAAAATGAACTTTAAAGGTCCATAGCTCCAAAACTATGGGATCTACTGTAGTCGATTCAAGACTTCACTGAAGAACTAATATGTGCCTTATATAAAAATCCATTTTTCAGAATCCTAAGGTACTCAAGCAATAATTTTTATAGAGGCAGTTGGTGAGTACTTCAAATTATATGTCCATAATCAAACTCCATCTATAAAAATTGTTGTGTGAGTACCTTATGATTCTGAAACATGGATTTTTGGATAGGGTACATTTTAGTTTCTCAGTGAAGTCTTGATCCGACTACGGAATATCCCATAGTTTTAAAGCTATGGACCTTTAAAGTTCATTTTTTCATGTTTTCGGCAGCCTGTAACTCCGAAAGGAAGCATTTGTACACCCAGGTTGGTCTATACTTTTTGCCTCATCTTGGTGTCAGGAATCACCTCCCAAACGTTGTCGGTGTTGTTTTGAATAAGGGTGAATAAGTGTCCATAGCTTTGCACTTAGTCCATATATTGATAAACGATGTATCTAAAACAAAGTGACTATACCGTGTCGTGCACTAAGAAAAATTGTACGTGCTGGACGTAAAATCGTATGTCACATTTGTAAATCCTGTAGTTCTTGAACTTAACATACAGTAAACGTAGAACTGAAAACGCATTTTTATAGTACTTTCTGTACCTTCTGTTCCGTCTATACGTACTTTCCGTATGAAACAATATAGGCGTTCAGGATCTCACATACAAATGGACGTATGTAACATATAGCTGACGAAGATAACATACATATATGTATGTAATATAAGGAAGACTGTTAGATATCAGACATCTTGCAACGGCATGATGTAACATCTAAGGGCAGTGTGTATGTAGCATACTGATAACGTATTCTCCGTACTGATTTCTGTAGTAAGCAAGAGGATTCCATATACTTGTATATACAATATACCTCTGTCCGGAGAACAGATTTTTCTCAGTGTGAAAGATAAATTTCTCGCGTTGAATTATGTGGGCACTTGTTTTGTTGCTCCCGTGATGTTATTGTTTGTGCTTTATAATTAGGAAATTAATTGCAATTATCGTCTACTATTTTGACTCAATATATTTTCTTTTTTTAAATTTTAGGTAGAGCTATTGGCCTTCCTCCTGATTTTCTAGCCTTCACAGAAGGCAGCAAAGGAGGCGGTGTCATACAGGTAAGGATTGTTTCAATTAAAACAAAAAAGATATGAAATAATATTACAGTGTGTGTGATATTATATAAATTTATTTAGATTTTTAGTCTCTTCGTCCTTTTATGTGCTTCCCCGTATTCAGTGGCGGATCTAGAAGGTAAAAACTGGGGGGTCAGCGAGAATCCAGACAATGATAGGTGTATCATGAGTTTAGTATAAACTTTCATATATATATATATATATATATATATATATATATATATATATATATATATATATATATATATATATATAAATTTTGTCGCTCAAAACACTGGGGGGCCTAGACCGCCCGGCCCCGGGCTTGATCCGTCTCTGCATATACTCTTCTTTCTCTACGCTTAAGTATCCAAGCAGTTTAAAATTAGTTTGGTTTACCGAAAGATCTAGATTTATCTCATCTGTCCGCGTGTCCGTCCGTCCGTCCGGGAGAAGAAATCTCAAGACCTCACCTTCAATTTTAACCAGGATGGAGAGGGTCAAAAATTAGAAACAGAGTTCGATTATGGAAGTGATCCACGCACCAGCAGTGGTAGATATCGGGGTCCCTTATTATATAGACGTATTTTACTTTTAATTTTTCGACGCGATATTGATCAGAAGATATATCCAAAAGTTTGCGAAGATTTATTCCAGAAAGTTAAACCGGAATATGGTCAGCTTATGCATTTGGGGGGGAGGAGGAGGGCATATAAGGATGAAACTTAAGAAACATGCCAATGGAAGAAAGTGATGGTGTAGTGGATAGCGTACTCACCTCAGCTTGCAGGGTTCCAAGGTACGATTTCCGTCAGGACCATCTAAGACTGTTCATTTCTGACTCGGTCATTAGAGCAGTGGTTTCCAACTTTTTTCGACTGGCAACACACTTTCCTGTACGCTTACTACATTGCCACACATACTTGTTTTGGGTTTTAAAAATAATACAGATTATAAATGAAATTTTTGAGTTTTACGTCCCACGGTTATGCCGGTTAGGCTAAAGGAGACGGTGAAGATGAGAGATGAATGAAATGGTGGAATGAAGAAAGTAGGAGGAAACGGGAGAACCCCGAGAAAACCCACGCACACGGTGTTTGTCCACCACAAAGTTCACTTGGCGGGAGCAGGGTTTGAACCCGAGACCCCAAGCACCAGAGGAATACAGATTATAAAAATCAAAGACATACACAATTTTATGAAGGAGGAATTCACGTAATAAATCTCTCATGTCCTTACAGAACACACATATTTTTTTTTTCTATATATTTCTAAATCTTAATATAGTAAATGCTTATTTTTTTATATAATATCTTGCTCAAGGGAGTTAAAATTTCTAAACCCTCTTGTGTACGCCACTGGTAATATAAGTTGCTATAACATAGCGATCCTATGTTATACTGGGCATTGTTTCGGTTGGCTGCTTTGAATGGTCCAGTCTGTGCAAACAGCCCATAGCCCATCCATTAATTCCTCACTTCTACTATATCTTTCACTACCCTTCCCTAAAAGAGGGTGTAGCCCTCTGAAAGGTAGCTAGCCGATGGCTAGCCTTAAAAAAAAAATCCAGTCTGTCTGGAAATTAAATCTAACTAATTGACTTGTTAAATTCTAAACTTTCGCGATACATTTTATGGGACTTCACGACTCACCAGAGTGTCGCAACACACTGGTTGGGAACCATTGCATTAGAGGACAAAGTTATCGGAAGAATTGGATAGGCCAAGGGTCAGAGGCCTGGGCTGACCCCGCACAGTCCTGATGTATAGATAATAGTAGCACTTTAAAACCAGATGGACCTTTAGCTTTCTGTTTTATCAAATGCCTGGCTATATTCTCGCGATAAAAGTACAAAAGTAACAGCCAGGACTTTAATTTGCCAGGCAATGTTCAAACCTATTTAAAAGGGAAAATAAATTTCAAAGGGTCAAACTAGTATAATGGGGCTTATCGTTTCGACCTGGCTCTGTCCTGACTGTCATGTTTATTGACAAAGTTCTTGAATATTATTATTTTTATTAGAATTTCGTTCCGCCTTCAAATAAGAGAAAGCTCATAACAGAGGCAGGCAAGCAATGCAGGTATGTAACATATAGAACATAGGCAACATACTATTTAAATTCGCCATATTTTTCATTATACACTATATTATATTAGCTCTTAGCACCGTTCAGCGTTACTCCTGTTAATATGAATGGAAGAAAGAAATAACGAAGAGTAACATCTGTATCCTGTCCTGTTATGCAAGCATACACATTTACAATGTTATGTTGGTTGCATACAGGCAGGGCGTTCTAGATTATGTTAGATAAGTAAATTTTCAACAGAAGAAAACGTGTTTAACTTTTGATCCCCTGATATCCCCGATCTGAAATTTTTTAAAAAGAATTGACTTCGTACGTGATTAGATCTGGTAAGTTCTGTCGAAGTACAAAATGTAGTGGTCCTAGGGACTCCTTTTTATGCAAAATACTTATAACAAACACACAGATAGATACATTCATTATGTTTTTACTATTAGAGGTTGTATAGGGTCCATATGAATTAAACTGTCTCACTATTCTTTTATGAATTAGTTAAATATGACTTGCTCTTCACTATAAAGACTATATTCCCTTATTATGGATAAAATGACCAATCGTACATTTCTTTCGCCTTATCTACTTAAAGTGTCCCTACGTTTTCCTTTGGAAAGTTTGCTAATTCCTTTGTTTTTCTTCTTATTTTTATTTTAACATTTCTTTGTTTTCCAGACATCTGCCAGTGAATGCATTTTGGTGAGCATGTTAGCTGCAAGGTATCAAGCGATCCAAAAGCTAAAGAAGATTTACCCAAACGAAAAGAAAGGAGCTCTACTCGCCAAGTTGACCTGTTATTGTTCCATGGAATCACATTCATCAGTTCAAAAAGGAGCCATGATCACTTTTGTCAAGCTTAGGCTTTTGGAGGTAGACGAAAATAACAGTCTGCGAGGAGAAACGGTGCGAAAGGTAAGACCACGTTTGTTCTACATATTCTTATCAGTTCATTAAAAAAAAGTAAAAGGTATTAAAAACCTAATTTCAAGTCGGTTAGAATTGCTACTTCATACACAACTGTGAATAATTTGTTATTTACTGTTTCACATAGAACACAATCTTTCCTACAGAAATTGCTAATAATAGCAGGTTAATTCTTCCTACGGAATCGATTAATCTATGAAATTGAAATTGACTATGTTTGTGACTTAATAACTCTTAAACCACCCAACCGATCTCGATGAAATTTTCAACATGGATGAGGTGATGAGGTTCGGGCCTGTGATGGTTTTTGTCATTTCACAATGACGGTACAACATAGGGAACGGAAGGGGAAAATAAATAAAACTTGATAACTTTCGAATCACTAGACCGATCTCGATCAAATTTCCAACATAGATGTCCAAAAAGAAACATATTCTCCCTGTACGAAGAACAGGTATTCTGCTAGTCCATTCTAAACAAGAATTCGTTCCTCTAGATCAGTGGTCACCAAACTCATGGGCGTGTCTGGTGGGGACACGCGTTCCTCCCAATATTTTGAAGTACAAAATATTCAATATTTTATTCTAATTTAATTCATTTACTAACGACAGAATAACTTATAAATAATAATTATTTTTCTTTGGAATGAGGCTGTGAAAGGATTATAACAGAGTTCTTTATGTACGTTAGGGGTCTGTTAAGGTAAGCATAAAGGTAACAAATGGAATCGAATATAATAAAGAGGTTGGGCTAGGGAGTACCATTTTAATCACTTTCCTTGATGCCCCCATTTTACATGCCAGAGTGACCAAACTTATGAAGCTTCGGAGTTACCGTACCGTTTCTAAATCCTAATGTGAGCTACCAATCCAAAGATCTACCAGCTTTTTAAAAAAGATCTTACATTTGTTTATTGCCTACAAACTTACATTTCTAGAAATATGAAATAAAACTATCCAAGTTAGCCAATGTCTAATATAGACACGAAAAGCATAACGTTTAGCAAATGTCTAATATAGACACAAAAAACATAACGTTTAGCAAATGTCTAATATAGACACGAAAAACATCATTTAGCAAATGTCTAATATACACACGAAAAACATAACATTTAGCAAATGTCTAATATACACACGAAAAACATAACGTTTAGCAAATGTCTAATATACACACGAAAAACATAACGTTTAGCAAATGTCTAATATACACACGAAAAACATAACGTTTAGCGAATGTCTAATATACACACGAAAAACATAACGTTTAGCAAATGTCTAATATAGACACACAAAAATAAAACATAACGTGCACAACCCCACGCGTATACAATCAACTGAGGCATGAGGCTGATAATGGCAGTTGTACGGGAGAAACAAACAGTTTTTGTCGTCAGCGCCCCCTGTCGTTAGCATCATCGCAGTGGAGGAATCAAGGTCAGACAACTGGAGGGTTAACACGATCTACCGAAAATGTCCCAGCAATTGACGATTTGCCAAGGACTGCCTAGACTCAACAAAAAATTTACAAGTTTTAATTATAAAGTGTGTTTTCTATCAAAATTACTTCTTGCATGTATTTTGGGGCGCCTGGTACATTGCTTTGATTTTCTTATTTATGTGTAAACAGAATTACTCTTCATTAATCTTACCCCCATTTTTTTTTTTATTTTAATGAATAACATAGAAACAACGTAGAATTTTAAAATGTAGGAAGTAAGGCAGATAATATCTACAGAATGTTATTTTATGAACTAAACTATTTAGTACACAACACATTATCGGGCTTGATTTCTACATATTTAATATTTACATTGTCTTCAAATGATTCACTAAAATTTTAAAATGTGGGACTGAGCTTAGTGAAGAAAACTAATGCATTTTAATGCGTTTTACATTGTTAATTTGACACATTTTAGTTTGTGTTTTCTTTATTTTATTACGTCTTAGTATAAAATGAAATACGTCACAGTGTGTCACTGAAGACCAAAACATCTTATGTATGAAGTGAACTTGTTGCAGACAGAATACTAAGATGTGGAGTAGAATTTACGTCTGAACTTACTTTTTCTTCTGAAATTAATTTCCCAATATTATTCAGTTATGTTAGCACACATGACTTCTTTTTAAGAGGCGCTTCTTCTTGGGTAGGATAACATTCTTCCTCCGAGTTAATGTTAAGAGCTTCTATAGGTCCTATACACTATAAGCCTGTTAAATAAACGAAAAAATAAAACTAGTTCCATATAAATACTTTCATTTTTTTCCCGCCTTTAAAACGAAAGGTCATTTATTACCCAGAGAAACAAGGAAAGTGCATCGTGCGTAACGCATATCTGATCTTAAGAAGGAAAACCTTTTCCTCAGACACTGCTTGCGGTCATTTTCTTTATTTTTTTTCCTAAAAAAATAAAACAAATAAAAAAAAGTTTCGTCTTGGGATATGACTGAGGTTTGTACAGTATCTAGTTAGTTATTCATATCTTTTCCGCCTAATTGACTTCAGTGGTCCCGTCATAACGTGACCCCGACTTCATTGCTGCATTTACTTCTTAAATTAAGGCATCGTCTGGACAATGTTGCCAGAATCAAAACTGAAGATGTCAGTATTTTACTTGTTTGGACTTTAACGTGCTTGATTAACTGGAGCATCTGCCTTCCTCAGCCCATTGGTTTATATGGAACATTTGCATGTTAACGTCTCACATTTATGCCCTTTCGGCTAAAGGAGACAGATAGGTAATGAAACTGATTGGTTATGAAAGCATTTATGGAATGAAAATGTGCAAGGAAACGGGAGAACCCAGAGAAAACTCACAGACCCAAGGTGTTTTTTAAAAAAAGAAGGTATATTTTAAAAGAAAAATATCTAAAATATGAAATGTTTCTTTCAAAGAAAAGTAAAAATTGCTTCAAGAAAGGAAAACAGTTTGCTCTTTCCATTACAATAAGCGGTCTTCGCCACTGCCTCCACGTAGAAATACATAAATAAACTAGGCTAATTAGATTTAAAAGAAACCTAACACTCAGTTCTCAAGCATTATGGTTTAACATTTTCAGTCAACTTCTATCATCACAGGATTTGGTTGCGTGTTCACATGACAAAATGTTATATATGCTGGCAACACTGATTCATAAATCTTCTAAAAGTAAACAAAGTACACGTGACGAAAAGCTACTTTTATATAATATATATCTACCTGAATATATATTCTCCTCAGTCCAGAGATAATTATATATCAGAAACTTTCGACGCTTTATTTGTATGTCTTGCCTCAAAGTACTGTATTCAACTAGTGAATGAAGTATATGCTAATAACATTTCTCTCCTTGACATCAAATAAGGGGGAAAAGTTACCTACCGAGGAAGTCTCGTCAAGGAAAATTTGTTGACTATCCAAAAGGGAATTTATGTCGTGAAAAGAATGGAATTCTACGTACAACTATACAGGATTTTATTTCTTAACAATCACGAAAATATGTATATTTCCGGCCATAAGTAATACATATGTTCAGTGGAGGGGGGACGAATAAATTTTATCGCTACAGGAAGAAAGCATCATACATGATCAGAAAGCTGTATACAAAAGTTAGTATTTAGAGGCGGCTCGTGAGAGAAGTCACATTGCCACACATTAAAGTTTTTTTTTTTTGTTCAAAAATTTTTCTAATATACAATTATTGTGTACAACAATTAATTATTTGTTTGTTTATTTACGAACATAATTTCAGATACAGATAAATGCCAGTTTACATTGCAAATATCTAACAAATCTAGGAGATGAGGACATAAACGAATAATAATAATAATAATAATAATAATAATAATAATAATAATAATAATAATAATAATAATAATAATGTTTCAGTAATAATAAGAAAGGTTGACAATAGCTGACCAAAGGTTATTCACTAAAATGACGTCGTACTGCAAAGTCAAGGGCGCCCATGTTGTGGTTTCCAAGGGGGGGCAAGTATAAGCGACATTTCAAATGTAGTCTCAAATTTTGCGGTAACTATTCTAAAATATCTATTGGGTTTTCGATCTTTTGAAGCACAATTTCCTCTAAAGAAGGGGCAAGAGCCCTACCTTGCCCCCCACCCTGATGGGCGCCCTTGTGCAGAGTTAAATGCAGCTTCAGAATTAAATAAATCTACGGGTGTATGTGACATTTGGTTGTATAAATGAGAAACCTGTAGAACCGAAAGCGTTGAACTACTGACAGTCTAGGTCAGTGGTTCTCAAACTTGTTGTTATTGCGACCCACATTAACTAATAAAAAAAAAATATTCTGTGGCCTCACCTACTTTTATTCAAATACAAATTGACTTTCTTTCTCAATTCTACGCACGCTCAAGGAGGGTTGCAGTGTTTTCATAGAAAGGTAACAGAGCTAACACTACTCCCGAACGCAATGCCCTACCCGGTGACAAGTATTGACTCACCCATCGGAAAAAAAAGCAAGAAAAAAAAAGAAAAAGATAGAAATACTGTTACAAGGTATAGTCAGAATTTTAAACTAATCTTCCAGAATCGGCGTTAGTTCCTTCAGTTTACCATGATTATAACAATTGAATAGTCCTTTTAAGTGTGATCAGACGATTTGTTTTTGTTCTTCAACATTCTGCAAAACTACAAGTACCGCCATCTCGGCAAGAATATCTGTTCATTGTCCATAGCTTTGCACTTAGTCCATCTATTGATAAACGATATATCTAAAACAAAGTGACTATACCGTGTCGTGCACTGAGAAGAAAAATTGTACGTGGTGTACGTAAAATCGTATGTTACACTTATAAATTCTGTAGTTGTAGGACTTAACGTACAGCAGACGTATAACTGAAAACGCATGTTTTATAATACTTTCTGTATAAGTGTTCCATCTATACATACTTTCCGTATGAAACGATGTAGGCGGTCAGGATCTCAAATACAAATGGACGTATATAACATATAGCTTACGAAGGTAACATAAGTATATGCATGTGATATACGGAAAACTGTTAGATATCAGACATCCTGCAACGGCATGATGTAACATCCAGAGCCGTAGCTAGAGATTTCGGCGCCCGGGGCGAAGTAGAATTCGGCGCCCCCTACACTAACCAATAATTATATATATATATATATATATATATATATATATATATATATATATATATATATATATATATATATATATATATATATATATATATATATAAAGAAAAGCAGTTTTTGTTGTTATGATACGCTGAATTTTTATTAATCTTCTTGGAAAGGCATTGCCAATACAAAAACCAAAAACGATCATTATGTATCCTTTTTCAAATAAGAACTGTTTTCAAGAGTCTTATTTTGGGCTTTTTGTTAAACTTGACAAAATTACCTTTGGTTGTCTACAAATTCACTGGGAGAACAGTTATGGAAAGTTACTACTATTTACAACGTTTCATACTACATTACAATTTCAATACATTAAAAACTATGTGCTTTTAAATTGTTCGAAATGGGTGACAGTAATAATTGTAAACTTTTTAAATTTATTCTGTATGTGACCACATCAATAGCATTTTAATTTCGATCTTTTAACGGTAAAATATATTCTGTGAAGTGTAATGGAAATTCAGAAGGAGCCTTCTTTATGAATTTTTTAAATATTGATCGATGGAGCTGAAGAATATGTTCAATGTTTGTACTTAAAATCCAAAATATACTTTGGCTACTAAATGTCTGAAATTATAGTAAGTACTTAATTTCTTAATGAATGAAAGTTCCGAATTTAAGGTACCGGTACTTATTTTTCATTAACATATTAAAGTACTCTAACACGTACATATATAAAGAATGTGTGTACTTATGTTTTGTATGTATGTAGATTGATAAAAACATCACACAACTAGACACGTATGCTGCCGTCCTAAGCGAAAAGACCTTATCTCCACATTTTTCGAAAATCGAGATATTGTATGGGAATGTTCGTAGTACAATTTTGCATCTATCTAAAGTGAAATTGACGTAGTTTGACCAATAGGTAGGGGGCAATAACGTCATGACTGTTTACCTTATATTCAAAACTTAACTGAAAGTCAGCAAAAAGACCTTAAGTGGCAATTCATAAGCAAAAATATTTAACTGTATTACCACACAAATTTTAGATCGTGAATATATATTTAATAAAGTTTTACTGAAATACAACAAATTTGAACGTACAGCCTAAGCCAAAACACGTTTTGCTTATTTTCTCGAAAGTATGTGAAATGGAGTTACGGCTTTTTCGCTTAGCACGCAGTATGCACAAAATAATATGTTGGCGATACAAAAAGTTGATGAAAAATAACCCAAATAAATTCCTCCAAATTGGAAGCATTTGATATGTCAATGGAACTTAAAAATAAATCATTGGTAGTGATAAGTGTCTGAAAAAGTCGAACTTCGTTGGGCTAATTTCTGACCCCTTAAGCCCCTATCCTACAACTGTTTGAAGTTCGAAAATATTATTGTTCCCCTCGTTTACCTTTATTTTTAACATTCCCGCACAAACAGCAGCTTGAATGTGTCTCTTCACTCTTCTCACTTTCATACCTTCATTCTCACCGTCACACAATGGGGCCAGGCGTGACGTCATATTGTGTGGTGCTCTCGTTTTGTCAACTTAAGATCTCTCAGGCAATTCTTAGCAAAAACTCGAAAAATGAAGTAAAAGATTGACTCGACATAATTTGTTATAATGAAACCTTAATAGTGTACACATAAGATAGTGTACAGGAAAAGAAGTTATAGCAGTTTACAATGAACTCATGGGACGTGTAAATTTGGTTATCCGCCGAAGCCGGAGAGGCGCTGCTTAGTGACAGAAGATAGGAAATTGACTTTGAATGCAACTATTCCTATATTGCGTGTAGATATTCAGTGGCTGGTAGGGATGCGCACGAGACGAGTCGAGACAGGATTTTCCTGGCAAAATTCGAGTCGAGACACGGCTCTTCCAATAGAGAAATATACACTTTTCGAGTCGAGACATCGCTTTTACGGCACTTTTTCGAGTCGAGACAGCCACAAATCTTGTCTCATGCGCATCCCTAGTGGCTGGTAAACATAGTGGCATGGCCAACATGTATGTATCATTTTGTATATTTAGAATGTAGATGTGATATGTAGTCAATAATCATATTTGAAATGATGCTAATATTTATCATATCCCTATAATAATCCCCTACTTAATATCATATTTGGAAAATGTTGTGGTACTGAAAGCATATAACTATGGTCAAGCGATAGAATGGCATTTTAGTAGAAAATATGGCATAATATGTCTGTAATTTTTTAATATGTCGTAGCGGAAACATTGTTCTTACTGCATGCAAAGAGAAAACCTGCACATATTTGCACTTTTGAGAAATATAGCGCATGAAAATGTTTAAGGAAAACCGCATTCTGGATGCAATGCTGCTTTTGAATTGAGCTGGAATGAATGTGAGAGCAAGTGTTAGGTTATCCCCATGCACGCAGTGACAAAGTTGAATATAGGTCGATTCTGGAATTTTGAACCCAGATTTCGTTGGGGGCTTCGCCCCCAGAACCCATCTTGTTTCTAACATCTAGTCATACTTCTCTGGCATTCACTAACAGAACTAAACCCTAGTCAAACGTATTTGATTAATGGTGGCGACATTTTGAAACACCAATGCTAAACCATCTATGGCCTATAAGGTAGAACCATATTAAAAATGGTGTTGATCAATTCACTATTGTGTTTTTTGTGATGCGTGCACAGAAGTGACATTGGAATCAACTGTAATGAACCTCCGCTTGCTCCAGCTAAGAGTGTTCCGATCAAGCTCTGAAATGAGCTCACGTAATACACGATGCAATATATGAAACAACTTGAACAGGTTACTGATACTTGTAAATCATAATGGACCTTATTCAGAGTCGTTCTGACGTTTGATTAGTGCCATACTCAAGAGTTCGACTAACACATGTTTCCTGCAGTAGTCAGGCTTTTAGTATGACGCTAATCATACGTCAAAACGACTCTGCATAAGGCGGCATATGTTTAATATATCTGATAATATATTTATATCGAGAACTTGTGATGAGATAATTTTTATGTATTGAAGCGCCCTTGCATCTTCATTGTCATAACGAATCTTCCACAACTTTGAAATAATTTTGAGAAGCAAGAACTTCTCTTCAATTGTATTACTCTTCAGTTGTAAATGAATAAGTACACTTTTTCCTTTCATGCGTAAGAATGTAAGCCAATCGTGAATTGCCAAATCAAAGCATATTACCCATGCGTTTGTTTATGCCAATCATATAATCTGTTAAACAATTTAGGAGCGAATATAAGGAATATTTCCTTTTATGATGTAAAACTCTCTTTTTGATTAAATAATGTCGAAATAACATTATTGTAGCCACTGCACATACCGAAATAATTGGTTTTCTTTCAATTTTCTGCTTCATATTGCGAATTCTTATTTTTGCCAAGAATTCAGTGTTTTGGCCCCACTGTGCGTTGAGATTAATCCGATTGGGTAGAAAAACGTTTTGAACTAAGCAAACTCATTACTGTCAAAACACCGAATACGACTTCGTTCGTTTCTGATTTCGAAAATGCTCCTGCGCACACTATAAGTCATTACTCGGCAGTGGATTGCGAGCGAAGCGAGCAAGAAAATTTTTAAGAAATCTACGTATTTCATTGATAACCGACAACAATATTGATCGAATAGGGCGCCAATACTCTCTGGGGGCGACTCGTCTTTTACTCATGTCCAACACAACTTTTTCTTTCTCCTTGCTCGTTCGGCGCCCCCTTGCATCAGCGCCCGGGGCGGGCGCCCCACTGGCCCCCCCTTAGCTACGGCTCTGGTAACATCTAAGGGCAGAGTCGCCGCTACATGCGTCGTTGAAGTGAGAGTAAGTGAATGAACTTGCAGCAGTCCACTTTAACGTAAGTGTACACGTGTCTATTCCCTTGTTTGTCTCCTTGTCTGCTCCACGATTTCAATGATTACAAGTAACATGTAGGCATTGGCTTAGGAGGATAACTGTGTCTCTTAGAAGTGAAAACACAAACAACAATATATTTAGTCCGCTATACCTAACATACAGAGTGAATAAACCTAAAAACAACTACCACTGAGCTGTTCCCTAGTCGTCTTATTTGCATAGGTTTAACTAACAGTATAGAAACCTAAGCCTTCCCGATTTTTTTTTTTTTTTTTAAAAAGTGATACAATATCACATAAAACATTATATAAAAGGAACAAATTCCTTTATTCCTTCAAGAGTCTTCATCCCGGCGAAATTAAAATACCGCTAATTTTACAGTAATTATGTGATATCTTCAACTAGATAAAAGATAATCGAAATATGGAACAAGAGCGCCCTAGACAATATTATTTTACATGAGAAACCGTTATCACGACTCACTTATCTAGCCATTTATTCGATTCGATTTATTCGATTTCGAGCCATTTTGAAAATCGGCATTTATTTTCGCGTTTCTAAACAGCTGAAAACGGAAAGCCACTAGGTGACTTGTGATAACGGTACCTCACGCAAAATAATATTGTCTAGGGCGCTCTTGTTCCATATTTCAATTATCTTTTATCTAGTTGAAGATATCACATAATTACTGTAAAATTAGCGGTATTTTAATTTCGCCGGGATGAAGACTCTTAAATCATTGCGCATGTGTAAATTATTGTCGTATGTGTAACAAGATCAAAATTTACGAACAAGTGAAAATTTAGCTAAAAATGTGAAATTTTTGTGTCGTTGATGGGTATTTGTATCGGAAAACCTATGAACACCTTTGAAAGGTCTTGGACCCACAATCAGACAGTAAAATTATCTATTCAATGATTTGTTCCTCGTCTTCAATATCTATTTTAGCCTAAACTGAGGACTCTAATATTCTTCTTTCTCTTACAGGCAATGGAAGAAGACATAGCGAAAGGACTTGTTCCATTCTTTGTGTCAACTACATTGGGCACCACTTCCTGCTGTTCCTTTGACAATATTGCAGAAATTGGCCCTATTTGCCAAGAGTTCGATGTCTGGCTTCATGTAGATGGTGCTTATGCTGGCAACGCCTTCATCTGTCCAGAATTCCGTCCTCTGATGAATGGACTTGAATACGCCATGTCCTTCAATACCAATGCCAACAAATGGCTTCTGGTAAACTTTGACTGCTCCACCATGTGGACCAAAGACAGATACAAACTCACCCAGGGTATGGTCGTTGATCCCTTGTACCTACAGCACAGTAACGCTGACTTGTCCATTGATTTTCGACATTGGGGAATCCCACTGAGTAGAAGATTCAGATCACTTAAACTCTGGTTTGTCCTTCGATCTTACGGCATTGAGGGTCTTCAGAAGTATATACGAGAGCACTGCCGGTTGGCCAAGTACTTCGAATCACTCGTCAGGAAAGATGAACGATTTCAAGTTGTGAATGACGTGAAGGTAAGTTTCCAAATGAAATTTCAATCGCATATTAAAGATAAACTGATTATAGTACTGTAATTTGTAGGACAATCATACTTTCGTACTCTAGTTCCGCGCACCACAAACATTTGCAGCAGCCTTGCTAAATAAAGTTCATATTAAATAAAGATGTACAGTTAGTTTCCGATTTCTACAAATTCGACATATGTACATTCATACTCACCTAAGAATTTCCGATGTAAGTAAAATTCACAACACGGTGCTTAATCTGAGGTAAGAAGTAGTATTAAATTTATAAATTCTATTTTGATATGACACCTAGTGAATGAGGCATGAAAAACATGCTAATTTGTCTATTTTTTCACACGTACTTACGATCAGTATTTCTTCCAGATATGTTTTTTTTTGGGGGGGAGGCACTCTTCCCCGGAAGAGACCAAAATAATAGGTCTACGTTTATAATATAATAATAAATAGAATAGTACCACCAGTGCCCCCCCCCCGGAATACCAAGTGTGCCCCCGGAACATTTTTTCTGAAAGAACGACTGCTTACGATATCTTAGGTTATGGTTAAAGAAACAAACGACTTATGCAAATAATCCTGGAATGATGTATTTAAGCAGTCAGGAACCCTCTATACATAATTAGTTATTCATGGACGCATATTGAATTTTAAGAGATAAAAATACCTTACATCCCTATAATAAACGGTTTCAAGTATTGCTCACCTCTTCTTCGGTGTGACTCTTTGAGCTGAGTTGGTGAACTATGACATATTATGCAACTGTTCTTTCTGAAAGTAAAGTCAAAAGAGTCACTTAAAAAGATACGAGTGAAGCCTTGAAACTGTATGCGTTTTAATTAATTATAGGCAAGGGCGCCGATCCTGAGGGGGCCGGGGGACCCGGGCCACCCCAAAGCTCAGGTGGGCCTCCGTAGTGTATTTATGAATATACAATATTTGGCATAATTTGAATGCAATTTGTCTTAACACCCTCATATATATACCTTCTGCGTCTGAGTGCCCCCCCCCCCCAAATTTACAGAGTAATCGGCGCCCTTGATTACAGGAATGTAAAGTAGTATTTTTAAATATACATAATTATCTTGCGCCATTAAGAAATTATTGCCATATTAATCAACAGAGATGCTATAGGTATAAAAAAAATGCGTCACATATACGGGAAACAAACTATACTGTATAACGTGTTACCTGATAAATATGATAATATACCTAGGTAGTAAAATATGATAAAAATATTCTTAATTTTAAGAAACTATTCAAAAACTATCTTCTGAAAAATATATCTTCCAAGTTTTGAATTCGTGAAGTTGGCTATAATGACATGTAATTATGTCTGCAATTCGACAAATACAATATCATGTATTTGATCTAAGGGTGAAAAAAATTGAAACAAATTGATTTGGCATATTACTGAGAGCCATCTTTGTAATTATATTAAATGATGACGTAAGAGTAAGTTTATAGACACTTATTCCACTACGGAAAACAAACAAAGAATTATCGTACTGTAAATTGTAGGGGATTGCTTCTGGAATTAAAGAGTCCATCGCAACACTTGTAGCATCACCCAATAGGCGAAGTGAAATACATACCACTTGTTCCAAGTCACTAAATTAAACTCAATTTCATTCATTTATTATGTTTCTTTGTGTTTCTTTGACCTTATTTAGTACATAATGATACAAAGTATGGAACATGTCAATGTATAAGCCTTCAAAGATTTACATACAATATAAGCTACAACAAAATCGGTATGTGTGAACATTCATTTATAGTAAAACAAGAATTTTAGGAATGCTCCAAAAACTGGATCAAAAGATTGCGATCTTGACCAAGAATTTTAGGAATGATCAAAAAATGCATCAAAAGATTGCAATCTTGATCAAGAATTTTAGGAATGATCAAAAAATGCATCAAAAGATTGCAATCTTGATCAAGAATTTTAGGAATGATCAAAAAATGCATCAAAAGATTGCAATCTTGATCAAGAATTTTAGGAATGATCAAAAAATGCATCAAAAGATTGCAATCTTGATCAAGAATTTTAGGAATGATCAAAAAATGCATCAAAAGATTGCGATCTTGACCAAGAATTTTAGGAATGATCAAAAAATGCATCAAAAGATTGCAATCTTGATCAAGAATTTTAGGAATGATCAAAAAATGCATCAAAAGATTGCAATCTTGATCAAGAATTTTAGGAATGATCAAAAAATGCATCAAAAGATTGCGATCTTGATCAAGAATTTTAGGAATGATCAAAAAATGCATCAAAAGATTGCAATCTTGACCAAGAATTTTAGGAATGATCAAAAAATGCATCAAAAGATTGCAATCTTGATCAAGAATTTTAGGAATGATCAAAAAATGCATCAAAAGATTGCAATCTTGACCAAGAATTTTAGGAATGATCAAAAAATGCATCAAAAGATTGCAATCTTGATCAAGAATTTTAGGAATGATCAAAAAATGCATCAAAAGATTGCAATCTTGACCAAGAATTTTAGGAATGATCAAAAAATGCATCAAAAGATTGCGATCTTGATCAAGAATTTTAGGAATGATCAAAAAATGCATCAAAAGATTGCAATCTTGATCAAGAATTTTAGGAATGATCAAAAAATGCATCAAAAGATTGCAATCTTGATCAAGAATTTTAGGAATGATCAAAAAATGCATCAAAAGATTGCGATCTTGATCAAGAATTTTAGGAATGATCAAAAAATGCATCAAAAGATTGCAATCTTGACCAAGAATTTTAGGAATGATCAAAAAATGCATCAAAAGATTGCGATCTTGATCAAGAATTTTAGGAATGATCAAAAAATGCATCAAAAGATTGCAATCTTGACCAAGAATTTTAGGAATGGTCAAAAAATGCATCAAAAGATTGCAATCTTGACCAAGAATTTTAGGAATGATCAAAAAATGCATCAAAAGATTGCGATCTTGACCAAGAATTTTAGAAATGATCAAAAAATGCATCGAAAGATTGCGATCTTGGCCAATAATTAGATTTTCGATCGGAGGCCACAAAATTTTTGAATAGCCCCTAAATCGAGTTTTCCTATTTTCTACACTATATGTAGTTCTCCAAATATAACGCTTATAAGAAAAATTTTGATGGAAATATATTGGATCTTTTGATCCAATAAGAAAGATGAATGAAATGTACGAATTCGTTTGGTTATATCAGGACAATTACGTACAGTACAAAGTTGGTTCATATATTTTTTTTCTCTGAAATCTTCATGAATTCATTCGCTGTATAAAATGAACCTCTTAACATAATATTTCGGATTAGTTTCTTACGTTCCTTACTTTCAGCTGTCTTTTCTTTTTTTTTTTTTTATCTTAGCTGATAAAGGTTCCTTTAACTATGATAGATTTTTAGAAGTTAAAAGACTGACTACAGCCAAATTATATTTAATCTTTGTGTTATAGTCATGTCTATCAAAATTCTTTTGAGATTCATTTAAATGTTCACTAATTGTAGATAGCACTTCATATAATTTTCTTAATATATCAGCAGTATATGTAGCCTATACATAGCACTGTTAATAGTTTTTGAAAAGTTCACAACAACTTTTTCCTATGACTGAAATTGTAATAATTCTTATCAACAATTTTTACAAACGAAAAACTTTTACTTATAGGTAGGATGAGGTTCCTCAGAACACTACACCATATATAGTGTTTGAATAAAATAAGAAATAGCAAAGCTGTAGTATAGATGGTTGTCTTATATTGATACTGATGGTCTCAATACATTTTGCTTAAGCTGATTTATGTTGGTCTATACCACTTCAACATTCTATAACTACGCGAAGAAAAGTTATTCAATCACTTCCATCCGATGACGTAATTGGTTCGTATGATCATTATTTGATTGAGAACAATTCATTATTAACCGACTGATGTAAGTAAATCAATCTCCCACTGACTGGTAACCACTTTTCTAAATACAATCGTGTTGACTTCATTCTATGAGGCGATTTTAGTGTTGATTTTTTATTTCCTGATGCAATTTTATTTATTTTAGTGTTGATTGTATTCTCTGATTTAATTTTATTTATTTTAGTGTTGATTTTATTCTCTGAGACGATTTTATTGATTTTAGTGTTGATTTTTTATTCTCCGAGGCGGTTTTATTGAGTTTAGCGTTGATTGTATTCTCTGAAACTATTTTATTAATTTTAGTGTTGATTTTATTCTCTAAGGCGGTTTTATTGATTTATTTGTGTTGATTTTATTCTCTGATGCGGTTTTATTGATTTATTTGTGTTGATTTTGTTCTCTGAAGCGATTTTATTGATTTTAGTGTTGATTTTTTATTCTCTGAGTTGATTTTATTGAATTTATGACAATATTGTTATATGTACTTTTTAACTACTGTCATAAATTTGGTGCTGATTTTATTGTCTGAGGCGATTTTATTGAGTTTGGTGTTGATTTTATTCTATGAGGCAATTTTATTGCTTTTTTAAGTTTGAAACTTCCGATAGCAACAAAATACTCATATTTTTTTAGAGGTTAAATTGAATAAAATTATATTTAAAAATATATCCTTTGGTAACAAGAAGAAAGTTTAGTCCATTGATAATATTCGAATTTAGGCACTTTTGAATTGTTACTTGGATATTTTCATAAAAACGGAGTTGGTAACAGTAAATCCCTTGAAATTTAGGGTTTCCCTGATGAATAACAGCTACAGGAAGCATCCATTAAACAGAAATTCATACACATTAGGGACGAGCGGACTCTATAGTTATGCCTCGTCTCCAGCACGTAGAAATTAGGAGATTAGAAGATAAGAATTGTTAGATGGAAGTTGATCACCGATCTCTGTAAACATCGACATACATTAAGTGGTAAAATAGAAATACATTAAGAATAGTTAACATTAGTTGCACTTGAAACTTTCAAAAATTTATTAGTTAAGCACAATTTTGATATTTTTTAGAATATTTTAAGTGTGTAGGTTTTTACTTGAGGTTACCTGCGAAAATTTAAGAGCTTTTCTTAAAAGTTAGTATATTAACATCGTTGTAGATACTTTATGCTCTTATACTTAAACTGAATGTTCTGAATCCTCAGTGGTAAAGTTTGAATGAATATTCTTTCTCCTCAGTGAACAATATAATCTTCAATAAAATCGCCTCAGAGAATAAAATTAAGACTAAATTCAATAAAATCGCCTCAGAGAATAAAAAATCAACACTAAATTCAATAAAATCGCCTCAGAGAATAAAAAATCAACACTAAAATCAATAAAATCGCCTCAGAGAATAAAAAATCAACACAAATAAATCAATAAAATCGTCTGAGAATAAAGTCAATCCTAAAATCAATAAAATCGCCTTAAAGAATAAAATCAACACAATTAAATCAATAAAATTGCCTCAGAGAATAAAAATCAACACTAAAATCAATAAAATCGCCTCAGAGAATAAAATCAACACAAATAAATCAATAAAACCGCCTCAGAGAATAAAATCAACACTAAAATCAATAAAATCGCCTCAGAGAATAAAAAAATCAAAACTGAAATCAATAAAATCGCCTCAGAGAATAAAATCAACACAAATAAATCAATAAAACCGCCTCAGAGAATAAAATCAACACTAAAATCAATAAAATCGCCTCAGAGAATAAAAGAATCAAAACTGAAATCAATAAAATCTCCTCAGAGAATAAAATCAACACAAATAAATCAATAAAACCGCCTCAGAGAATAAAATCAACACTAAAATCAATAAAATCGCCTCAGAGAATAAAAAAATCAAAACTGAAATCAATAAAATCGCCTCAGAGAATAAAATCAACACAAATAAATCAATAAAATCGCGTCAGAGAATAAAATCAACACTAAAATCAATAAAATTGCCTTATATTATTATTACGAGGGTAAGTTAAAAGTTATCCGCAATGTAGCTTAAACTTTTCTTATATTGTTATGCTGTTGTGGCCATGCTATGAAAGTTTGATCCTAATTCTTCCATTTGTCTTCCTTTTGTTGCAGATAGATCATGGCCGCTCCATTAGGACTTTGCACCAAAGAGGAACAATGAGCAGTGATCCAGTTTTTGTGGTCGGAAGGTGAAATCTATCAAAGACTTTCGGCACAATCCGAGAACAGGTGTCACAATGAAGTGTTTACGAATGGATTGAAAAATTGAGAAACTGTTGCACAAGGAAGGAGCCGAACGACCATCCGTGGCCACAAATAATGACAACATTGAGCGTGCACATGATATGGTTATGTTAGACAGACGAGTGACTATTGGTGAAGTAGCACATCGTCTGAAAATTAGTCATGGTTCTGCGTACAAAATCATCCACAACAGACTTGGGTTTCATAAAGTTGCGTTCCTATTTGGTGCAAACTTCTAATGGAGCGGCCGTGCTCTATCTGCAACAAAAGGAAGACAAATATAGGAATTAGGATCAAACTTGCATAGTATGACCACAACAGCGTAACAATAAAATAAACGAGGACAGAAGTCAATATGAACAATGTAAGAAAGTTATAACTACATTGTGGATAATTTTTGACTTACCCTATTATTATTATTATTATTATTATTATTATTATTATTATTATTATTATTATTATTATTATTATTATTATTATTATTATTATTATTATTATTATTATTATTGATTTCTTGCTTGCAAGGAAGACAAGAACCTTAAGCACATAGTCATTTGTTTAAGACAAATATTTTATATACCTTTTATTTTTCTCAACAGATGGGACTGGTGTGTTTTAAATTGAAAGGCCCTGACAAAATAAACCAAGATTTACATGAATCTGTCAACCTTTCGGCAAAGCTTCATTTGACTGCAGCCCGTGTAAAAGGTGCCTTCATCATACGGTTTTGTGTATGTGCTGAACACGCAACGGACGAAGATATTGGTAAGTAAATTACAGCCTGTCTAGATAAATTCTTTCCATCATAGTAGCATTTATAGAAGTCAATTAAGACGCTACGTGCTCTGTGAAATCATAGCTTCTTCAGTCTCAGTAAACACAACAAGTATTATATGAAGCAGGTAGTACGTTGTCGAAGCAGTGTTTCCAAGCAAAAATGAACTTCGTAAGTGAAGTTGATCTTGATAGTTACTTCGCTGCCGTTCCATTTCCTCATGTATTTGGCTTTTAAGAGCTTGACTTACTAAAAATAATACAAAATGTATCATTTCTTTTTGCTTGTTTTTCATAAGTACAAGGAAATAATGAAATGCAACTTACCACATTCATATATAATGTTATTCTACAACAGAATATATGAACCTGAAAAATTTTCAGTGTTGCCATCCATAGAAATGACAGTGTTGCCAGAATAACATTTCCCCTAAAATTTAAGTTAAGGCAGTGACTAGAGGAACGAACTCAACCTCATTTGATTACGTATCATGTTGTTTTGGTATCCTGTCAACTATTTTTTAAATAATAGTTGTATAAAGTTTGTAATAAACAAAATAGTTTTAACATACAGTTATTAAAATTAAATAATAATGTTATTTAAAAATTACAATTTTCCTTTGGGTTAGTCCCGGAAAGTTACAATCATACCAAATTTCAACTTTCCAGTCAACCGGAAGTATCCCTTTATTTTATGTCAATTCATGTAGTTTTATATATAGTTAGGGTGTTATACTTCTTGTGCTTTATACACAGTCCTTCTGCAATATTCACGATCCTGAATAACAAATGAAATCTAAATTCCGAAAAACAGTGTTTCCACTTCTCAACAAATATTACTATAAAACTTCACATTTTATGATTTCTTTTATCCTATTCACCGAGGATTTTTTCTTAACAAATGAGATTTTAATATTTTCAGATATGAAAAAATAATAAAATAAAATAAAATAAAAGATTCAATAATGCAAAAATCTCTTAAATATAAAAAAAAAAGTTTTTAAAACAAGAACTTATTAATTTTCAAGTAAATGTATTTTCAAGGATATGGTTTTCTTTTCTGTTTCAGAATATGCATGGAACGTGATCCGTGAGGCAGGAACTGATATTCTCGAAGCTTACAAAGCCGCCAGCGGTAAGCCAATCAAATTATCACCACGGACCATTGCCGCCGTCAAAATAATGCTCGCACGAAGAAAGAAAGCTACTGGAAGGCGATTTACTTTCACCAGAAGTGTATCCGGTGATATGTTCCGTTCATCCAGAATGGAGTCGACTTTGGACGACGGTGTAACACCTGTTATTGTTGTGGACGATGACGACCAAACTGACTTGGATGATGTGTTTACTAACTGTCTAAACATCCAAGAGGATACCTCACAAACGAACGGTGTAAATGGCGTGTAAGAAAAGAAAGACAGTGCAAAGACAATTTCTACTAGAAATTAATTATCCCTTGTACATAAATTAGTAAGAATTCAAAGATTGGGAGCCTGAGTAAGATATTTGTCTGCATCGGTAGTTGACAATGATTTTTTTTTTTTTTTTTTTTGCTATGTTCTGTTTTATACCTGTATTATATTGTGACTCACAACTGAGAAAGGACTCAAAGTAATCCTAAAAACAAATGGGGAACGTATCAGTGTGTGTGTCACGTGTTAATTTTAATAAGAAACAGTTACTCTAATTAATCTCGCTATCTACGCTATCGCTTAACTGTATAAGGAAGTCCTTGGATCATTGCATAAATACGGTATAGGATTGGTGGGAAAACTTAAAGGTAAAAAGTCTTAAATATAAACAATCAGTTTTTAACACAGCACGATTTTAACCTGTAATAGACAGAGGGTCCAAGGATCTAGCGGAAGTATTGGTGTTTACACTAAAGATATGTATCTAAGTTTTCGCATACGTAAACAAATGAAGAATTAAAGTAAGTGTATGATGAAAGAATTAGTAATGAAGATACCGGAGAAAAAACGGAAGAGTCTAAAACAGGAAAAATCAACGTGTATTACATCGTTTACCATAGACTCATACGTCTAGAAATCGTACCAAGAGCACCTAACACAAAAGGTGAGTACTGGTAAACCGTCTTGCCCCCATAAGATAATACAATGAAAATTATGTTGTTTAGAAACATATACATTTTCAAGGTATTTTATACTCCCACTTAAAATATCACATGATCTTTCAAAATAAAGATGAAGTAACCCAAATATCACGAAACTCTCTCCAAAGCTGGATAAAAAAAAAATATAACATTTTTCTAGTGACGTTTCTCCTCAACAGTGAAATTTATCACATTATTAGAGCCTCTGTTTGAGCAGAGAATGAACATCGAAGTCATAGCTAATATCAGTTAGTAACTTACTCGCCACAAACCTGCAACAGTTTTTCTAGAATTCTGACCTATTTCAAGGTTATCAGGCGTCACTTATCTCATAATATATCCTCTCAATTGTCCAGTTCTCAGCAATAAAATTAGGTTCCATAATTTTCCTTCGTTTTACTTCGTATACATTAGTATATTCTCACTACAAATGGAGGCCATTGAAAATCTTTCTGCGAATGAACAATTTATCCAGTTTCAGTAGTACTACTATCTTCGCTATTGTTATCATTGAGACATGGTCTGAGAATTGAAGCAGAAACGTCTATGCGTGCGTTTTTCTGTCAGCCCATTTTGCTTCAATAATTTTATCCTTTGTTGTAAATCTCTTTCTTTCTTAATATTTCATTCAAATTTATCTGGCATCGATTGAAACCCCATTACGAATGGTAAAATTAGATTTTAAAAAAGCATTGCATCAGTTTTGCTATATCTAGAGCTAGTTAAATCTAACCAACCTAATCTAACTTCAAGAAATCAACAATTAGATGTGTTATTTTTCAGTTGATTTGGTAAAGTAAACCTGAACACTTCGTTTTCAACTTCTCTTTCAACTTTAGGCTAATGCACATACAGGGCAACTGAGGGACGTAAAATTAATATTTCATTTCATTTCATTTTCTTTGATTTCTACAATGTATTTTGCAGGAAAATTAGAAAGAGTATGGATCGGATTGATGAGCATTGGATCTAGAATAGTGATTCAGTGACGTATCCATGTTTGATGTACAAAGATTAATTTACTCTTAATATTAGTTTGAATATGGAATGAATGAATAGCATTAGCGGGTATAACAGGGGTGCCCACAAAGGGGGGGCTATGACGCAAACTGCGTCATTGAAATATTTGGGGGGTTAAAAATCTATATAAATATGTTTGAGAGGGTGTAAAAAATAATCGAAAAGATTTTTTTTTCATGGAAGAACCTACGGATAGACAATTGAGGGGGGTGCGTCATGGACATGAGGGGGGGCACCACTGGGTATAAGTAAACTAACTGTTCAAGAAATTGTTGGAATAGTTCCTGATAGTGTTGACTGATTGATTTGTTTTTCTTTTTCATTCGTAAGATAAATAATAATTTAGAATCTATATAACATTACAGTAAAACCTATTATTTTGGCCATCTCTTAACTTTAACTCTATGTTCGTATTCACGTTGTTGGTTTGAAGACCTATATTTTAATGTGGTATCCTAACAACATTAAGCTTCCACCGGAAATTGAACCCCAGTCCTTAGGGATACTTATGTACTATTATTTACAAGTTTGCCACTTGCGTAGGTTGGTTGTTTTGTGTACAATCGAGGATGGCCAAGCTACATGGTTATACTATATAAGAATCCAGTTAAGTGTTACTCAAACGTGATCTTTTAGAAGTAGGTGTATCAAATTCAACTGATTATTACATTTATGTTTTTGATGTAAATATTACGTATAAGATTTTACTTTCTTTCTTGTAGCTTTTTATATTGTATTTATAGTTGAAACATGAATCTTTTACAATATACTCAACTGTGGTTCATTTATTTATTTACCTGATTTACATACAATTCAATCGGTATTTGTTAAAACAATGTCAGCCAACATTTTCAAAATTTTCATTTTTTCGATCAAAAGATCCAATATGTTTCAATCAAAAACTTTCTTGTACGCCTTATGCCTGGAGAACTACATACAGTGTAACCAAACCCAAACTATCACTTAACTCAGTATGATGTGCTTATTACGTAATATATATATATATTCGAAAACTCGATTTAAAGGCTGTTCAAAAATTTTCTGGCCCCTGATCCAAAAACTACTAATATATATTTTAATCAAAAATTTTCTTTTACGCCTTATATCTGGTAAACTATATATAGTGTAGCCAAACCCAAACTACTACTTAACTCAGTCTTATGTGCTTATTATGTAAAAAAAAACTCGATTTAGGGGCCATTCAAAAATTTTGTGGCCCATGGTCCAAAAACTATTGGACAAGATCGCAATCTTTTGATGCATTTTCTGGATCATTCCTAAAATTCTTGGCCAAGATCACAATCTTTAGATCAATATTTTGGATCATTCCTAAAATTCTTATATCTGCTTTCTGGAGTCTGTATAGATGGATACAGCTATCATTTTAGAGTTGAAACAAAACTAAAATACATTTACGAATAAGAAAAACACCTTGTTTATCAGTAAATTATAACATTATCCATACAGATTCTATTAAATTAGTAAAAAACGATAATGTTAAAATACTGACTGACATTGTTTTAACAAATTAATGCCGATTCATCTGTAATTATTCCAGAGTCCATATACAGCTCCCAAGATTACAAAATAGTGATATGCATGCTTTCAATAAAAAGATTTTACAAGTACAGAACATTTTAATAAAAGTGACATATACTAACTAACTAACTAACTCTATGGCCTATGGAACCCGGAGGTTCAGTGCCGCGTTCACAAAAGCTCTCCACTGACTTCTATCCTTAGCTAATTGCATCCAGTTTCTACTTTGTATTCCTATCTCTGCGAGATCCATCTTAATATTGTCCTCCCATCTGCGCCTAGGTCTTCCTAATGGTCGTTTTCCTATGGGTCTACCAGTCAAGACTTTGAAAGCGTTTCTACTTTATTCCATTCTAGCTACATGACCTGCCCACCTAAGCCTCCTAGACTTGACGACCCTAACAATGTTGGGTAAACCGTATAAACTATGTAGTTCCTCGTTATGAAGCTTCCGCCATTCCCCATTCTCGTTCCTCTTGGGTCCGAATATTCTTCTCAGGATCCTGTTCTCAAATACTTTCAGTCTATGTTCTTCTCTCAGAGTAAGCGACCATGTTTCACAACCATACAGAACAACAGGCATGATTATCGTTTTATATATTTTAAGCTTCAAATTCCTCGACAGAATTCGCGACGACAAGAGATTTTGAACCGAATAGTAACACGAATTCCCTGCTTTTAGTCGACATTTAATTTCTTCGTGAATATGATTTTCGTCTGTTAATATTGATATGACATATACACATACTCATTAACATAATTAATACAGAAGGAAATTTATGTAATGTTTTCCTAAAACTCATTTACTAAATAATATTTATCTTAGGCTAGTTTTAGACGGAAGTATTTATCATAGCATTTCTCGTAGCAGATGTGCTGACAAAAATCTGGTATAATATTCTATGGCATCGAAAGTATGGTGCTTTTACACGGTAGCATTTTGATAAGCATCTTGTGAAGTAGCAAACAAATCACTGGAGAAGGGCGAAATTATGGCTAACTAAAGCGTGAAGTAGCTAAAGCTATAGTGGTTGTAACAACAGTTCTCGTTGGTTATATTAATATACGAAAACCACAAAGAAGTATGTGGGCAAAGAATTGGTTGTTGCGGAGGGACGATAATATTTCAGTTCTTTCTATTATAGAGAAAGAACTGAAGCCTGAGGATCCGATTGCATTCAAGAACTTCCTGCATATGGATAATGAAGCGTTCGAAAAGTTCTTTGTACAAACAAGGATGCTCCTCATATTTTTCAATCAGCAAAATAATAGCATCCCACCTTCAACTCATTTTTCTTTAATACAATTCAATTTCCCACGCAAAACAAGAGCATGGATATTTGGCACAAAATCTTTTGCTTCCTTTTAACACACCACGGAACTGCAATCGGACCAGAAATGTTGAGGAAAATGCTACGAAATAGAGCAGGTTCTTTCGACAAGAAATGCCATAGGATATGCCATGTATGGGCGGCAATTAGGGGGGGAAAGAGGGGGCAGTTGCCCCCCCACTTTTTTTGAAGAGACGCCCTAATTTATATAATTTCATTTGGAAATGTAAACAGAGTGTTCACATAATTTGGAGAAAAGATCTCTGACTTTTCCCTGACTTTCCATGACGAAAGTTCCAGATTTCCCTAACCCCTGAATAACTTAAAAATATAGAAAAAAGAAAGAAACTCCAGCCTCTACACTCCCCATAGTTGGCCTTGTTCTCTTCCGCTTCTGTCTCTTTCTTTTTTCAATTTTCTTTCCAAAGGAATGCAAATTTACAAACATATGCATTAGGCCGATATTGATTAGGCCTACATATTACACAAAATGTAAAGTTACAAACGAAAGTGTGCAGTATACAGAGTACTTAAGATATGAAAAAAATACATATTATATGCTTACACATTATAATACTAATTACACAGCATTATAATATTGCCTAAAGTAATAAAGAGTTCATACATGAGTTTACTGATTATTAAAAAAAAAAAATACACACAGACACACATACTTTTGCTGGTGCAGTTGTTAAATGCAACACATTTAGAAATTTGTTTTCATCCTTTCTCCCATAGTTTTCTTTTCATTGATCTGAATATCCTTCTTGTCTCCATCTTTTCTTCTTCCTCCAGCTCCTTTAGTTGTTGCTGAATCTTCCGTTTCTCTCTCCTCTTCTCGTCTCCAGCATTTATTTCTCTTTTCTTTTCCAGATACACATGGTATTGTCTCATTGAACTTCTCACTGAATTTATCATACCTCTTGTAATTATTAATCCTGATTATCCAAATATTTTCATCACAGAATCATATATGATCCGTTGAACCACCCGAGATTCTTCTTGTAAGTTGTCAATAATGAGAATTTTATTTATTGTGAAACCACTTTCAAAAAATGCGTTTCCGTGAAAGAAGATAAAACACAATTTCATAACTGACCATAAGTCAACGAAGTTCTTCCCATTTCCTAAGACTAAGTAAAAAACTCATCAAGTGCAATACCATCTCTATCATTGGCTATGAATTCATTCGAGTGTTCTTTAAATTCTTCAGTCTGAGCTTTTACTGTGAGCTGGAGATAATATTTCTTCGCGTTCTCAGCCACTTGTTCAGATATCCTCTTGGCACCATGCAATTCTTCTAGAACAGCGTCTACTCTTTTGAGCAAATATGCCAGGATGCAGTTAGATATGTGTTTTTCGCAAGAAAATTAGTTTCAACAACTACATCAGAGAACACTACATTTTGCATCCAGTAAGAGTAAAGAAATCAACTCTATTTCATAAATTCAGTAATTGAACAATGGACCTGAATCGATTTTTCCCTGACTTTCCCTGACCAATCTGCCATTTTCCTGACTTCACCTGACACATTTTTACTTCCCTGACCTTTCCCTGACTTTCACTTATTTACAAGAATGTGGAGACCCTGGTAAAGATTTTGTATGTATTACTGTTCCATAGGAAAAAAATGGTGCCATATGATATTTGCCGTTGCGTGAATACTTATTGGATATTTGTCTTCCTGTGGAGTTAAGAAAGCTACAGGAATTGCGTTTTAATTGCAATTCAAAGCAATTAATATTGCAATTGCATATTTCCTTAAATGTCATAGCATATGCTTGCAGTACTTACTGTATTTCATTCTCTAAGAGTAAAAACATTCATTTAATGGCATGTGTGGAATTAAAAGTATAAGTTGTTCATTAATTCCCAGTTTTAATATAACTTCTGCTAAACAAGCATCATTATTCATTACTATGATTAAAATTATCCTTTCTATTTATTTGTTTTGCAAATTTATTATTAAATAATCTGATCACACAATTTTCCAGACAGAATTGTAAGATATTCATGAGCAAGGAATCAAATCTCTTCTTACACTTTCTTTGTTTAAGAGTATAAAGGGCTAGATACCTACCTTTATTGCTCTTACGAATTTACTTAATAAAACAGAAATACGATACCGGTATACGGCATTTTAAGTTAAAAAAGACAGTATCCTATTAGTTATGCAACCTTTCATCAACCATTGTTAGAAACAACCAGGAAATCTAACATTGATATACAATTGTTTAGATCATGTCTTGCCCCCCACTTTTAACGTCCAATCGCCGCCACTGATGCCATGACATGTGAAATGCTATACCATTTGCTACTTTACACGGTAGGATATCGATGATACGATTTTTGCTACTAGAAATGTTACGATAAATGCTTCCGTCTAAAACTAGCCTTACAAATATACAGAACGGATAATTTATATTGATACACCCTCGTATTTATTAAACTAATGGACAAAAATGTACTGAAATGTTGTATGATGGAAATATCAGCAGGTGGCTGTAGCGTACGCAGGAATTTATTTCGGGGGGATCCAAACTCAATATGAGGATATTTTGTATTAAAATTCGTAAAATTGCCCCTAAAATTAGGCTAAATTTACAAAAAAAGTCGAAATTTCGGGGGAGTCCGGACCCCCAGGACCCACCCCGTGCGTACGTCCCTGGCAGGTAGACATTGTTTGGAATATTATACGATACTACAAGGTTAACAATGTTACCAACTGTTCATAAAGTTCTATTTTTTTATTATTATTATTATTATTTTTTTTAAATGACACTAAATCAGGCTATCGCATATTTCAAATTTACATGCGAAAGGAAAACACACATCGCACCTGTTATCCAGTGTTACTAACTAAGGATGCTACAGTATCACAAATACCGAAAGATAACATTTTGGAGGAATTTACATCAATAATTAAGCCAGTAACACGGGCATATCCGAAGTACCTTAATGTCGAATACTACGGTCATCATATGACGTATTTCGAAGAAGTTGAAACGAAGTTACAAGGATCTGAATCTGAAAAGTTTTACTTTTTTCAAAGAATTGTATTTAGAAAAAGTATTTAGTTAAGTATCACATTAAATTACGTACATGATTTTTCGATAAACATACAGATCATAATGCCGTTTACAACGATTTGATAACGCAAATCATTCGGAAGATATGAAAAAAAAAATAATATTTGATATATTAATTAAAATGGCGTATTTCTGGGAACTTTTTAACACAATTTTTGATTTACTTTGATTCTATTACATAACAACAATGGCCTTTGGTAGGTTTAGTTATAATAAGTTCTCGGAATTGCATAATTTTAGGCAGTGTTGCAAATTTTAATAGTTTTTACCATATCTCCAGAACAGTTTGAGATATCATATTGTTGTAAAGAGCATTGTGATTCTCGTATATTTAAACCCATCTATGCTATAGGATGAGGTACTTATCTAAGTAGTTTTTCTAAACAAAGGTTATATATATATATATATATATATATATATATATATATATATATATATATATATATATATATATATATATATATATATATATATATATATATATATTCATTAAAATATAGGAGACAACGGAAAGAAAGAATTGATTGTTGCGACTATGCAATGAAATATATGAAACAGGAGAATGGCCAAAAGATTTTCTGAAAACGATCATGATACTGATGACTAAGAAATCGAACCCAAAGAGATGTGAGGATTATAGAACTATTAGTCTCATATCTCGTGCAGCTAAAATTCTGCTCCGAATACTGAACAGAAGGTTATATGAAAGAACAAATAAAGATGTTGAGGAGGAGCAAGAGCACAAGAGATGCAATTGGATTATTAAGGGCGATCGGTGAAAGATTTATAGAAAAAGAGAAAGAGCTGTATGTGGTATTTATTGATCTAGAAAAGGCTTTTGACCGCGTGAATTGGGAATTGTTGTTGGGAGTTCTAACGAAGATAAGGTTGGAATGGAAAGATAGAAGACCCATAAGAAACTTATACATGAACCAACAAGTAGGTGTTAGGATAGGGTAAGAACTGACGGAAGAGAGTGCAATTGGAAGGGGAGTTCGACAAGGATGCTGCCTCTCGCCAACACTATTTAATGTCTATCTAGAAGAGATAGTGAAAAAGAGCCTACATGATGATGATGGCATTTCAGTAGGAGGTAGAATGATTAGATGCATAAGATTTGCAGACGATATGGCGCTTCTTACAGAATCGGAAAAGAAAATCAATAAAATGTTAGAAAAAATGAGAAAGGGCTTTGAAGAATATGGGGTGAAAATAAATGTTAGAAAGACGAAAGCCATGGTGATTGGAACGAAGGGGTCTGTGTCAAATATAAAAGTAGGAAGGGAGAAAATATAACAAGTGAATAGTTTTCGATACCTGGGTAGTATTCTTAGTAATGACATGAAGTGCGAACGTGAAATAAAAGCAAGGATAGGAATGGCGTAAGAAGCCTTTAGGAGGAAGAAAAGTCTGTTTTGTGGGACCTTGAATAAAGAGTTGAGAAAAAGACTCATAAAATGCTTCGTGTGGAGTGTTGTACTGTATGGGGCGGAAACATGGACATTACGTAAAGGTGACGAAAATCGACTGGAAGCCATCGAAATGTGGGTGTGGAGAAGAATGGAAAGAATTAGTTGGGTCGAGCGGAAAACGAATGAGAGAGTGTTAGAAATGGTGGGTGAGAAAAGAACACTTTTAGATATTATTAGGAAGAGGAAGAAAAAGTGGTTGGGACATTGCCTAAGAACAGATTGTATCATGAGGGACGTCCTAGAAGGTATGGTGGCGGGAAAGAGAGGGAGGGGACGAAGGAGACTACAATTGATGGATGATATTAAAACGGAAAGATCATACGCGAAACTGAAGAGGTTAGCGGAGGATCGTGGAGCATGGAAGCTTCTCAGCTGCGGCAAGTGACCTGCCAATAAAGGCAGAATACCTATGATGATGATGATATAAAAGTCAACTATTCAATCCCTTGTAATTTTGTTCGTATTCATTCGAAATCCGTCATATCATGACCACAGTATTAGACACTAAAGTCCTTTTGTCTCAATTGAGTTATTACTCTTGTAGAGGCCATCAAATTTTAGATGTTTATGATGCTGTAGCGTCATTAGCTTGCAACACTGCATGACAAGTCAGCCTTTTACATGTAGATTTGAAATATGTAATAATCTGATGTTGTGCTATTTAAAAATATATGTTAAAACAGTGTTGGAAAGGACCAAAATCTAATAGTTTGTATCTTCCAGACAAAAGCACATAAATTAAAAAAATGAAATAAGAAGCAAAATAAAGCCAATTTAACCTCATAAGAGACAGTCTCCGGACTCCGTGCAGCTGCCTGCAAGCCTCCTAGTAAAAAGTAAGAAGAGCTAAATTATCAACCTGTAGCCCCCGTTCTTGTACGTACAACACACACTTTGACTAGTGTTCTGTAAAATAGGTATCTTCGTGTCGCAGTGTACTATTGCATTTGATTCTAAAGAAGGGGAAGATTTTTGCCATATTCCGTTTCATAGAACTTTATATGTCATTACATCACGCTAGTGGGTCTTATAACAATGTATAATAATGTTATCAGTTTCCCTCCACACACCTAGAAGACCACTTATGAAAACATAGCCATTACCATATACATCTCGAAACAATATAATTCATACTCTAAGGCTCCCACATGTCTCCACACCATGCTGTAACCATGTGTATACTCTACGTGCTTGAAGTAAGCAAACACACTATAGACGACAGCAATGAAGAGAACATCGTTCATCATCACCAATATTCGACTTTGTGACTTAGGGTCAGCGGTCAGCAACATTATGGTATAAAAGAGGAAAAAATGAAATGAAATCTTTGAGTTTTACGTCCCACGGTTATGCCGGTGAGGCTAAAGGAGACGGTGATAATGAGTGATGAATGAAATGGTGGAATGAAGAAAGAGGGAGGAAACGGGAGAACCCCGAGGAAATCCACGCATATGGTGTTTGTCCACCACAAAGTTCACTTGGCGTGAGCAGGGTTCTAACCCGGGACCCCAAGCACCAGATGTGAACACTCTACCACTGAGCCACCGCTGTCCCGGTATAAAAGAGCAGACCACACCTTGGAAGTATCAATCTTACCCAGTCAATCACACTACCAAAAGCCCTAAGGCGACTGGCCATTGAAAACACCTTAAACTGAATATTTCATTTTATTTCACCAAGCCCAGTGGCGGCGATTGGACGTTAAAAGTGGGGGGGGGGGCAAGACATGATCTGAATATTTGTATATCAATGTTAGCTTCCCTGGTTGTTTCTAACACTTTGTTTGACGAAAGGTTGTATAATTAATAGTATACTATCTTTGTCAATTAAAATAGCGTACATCGTATTTCGTATTTTATTAGCAAATTGACAAGAGCAATGCAAGTAGGTACTAGCCCTACGAAAGTGTACGAAGAGATTTAATTCCTTGCTCAAGAACATCTTAAAATTCTGCTTGGAAAATTGTATGATCAGATTATTTAATAACAAATTTGTAAAACAGATAAATAGAAAGGATAATATCAATCATAGTAATGCATAATGAGACTTGTTTTGCAAAAGTTATATTGAAACTGGAGATTAATGAACAACTTACATTTTTAATTCCACACATGCCATTCCACACATGCCACGTAATTACTCTTAGAAGGACAGTAAATACTACAAGCATATGCTACGACATTTAAAGAAATATTTACATTTGCAGCTTCCCGAAACATTTTCGTTGTCATTAGGTATAGTTTTCACTTTCTTGGAACACATCAAAACACAACAATACTTAGAATCACTCCACACTCCAGTTATACAAAATAATCCTAAAACCTAGAATTATGTTTAATTCACTAAATTTAATTGTATATACACTCGTACACCCATAAATACACCACTTACTCATATATTACACTCCAAAACAATGGAAAAGGTAGAAGTTGTCTCTTATTACTCTCTTTTTAATCAATATTCCTTATTATTAGAAAGCAGAAAATACATTTTAGCAACTGTCGACTTCTGTGCAATTAAAAAATAACTTGTGAATTTTTTTTTTTTTTTTTTTTGAAATGTTCTCTCATTTAGTTTCAAAGCGGTTGACTAATATATCGAGCCCTTGTAAGAAGAAATGAAAGTACGCTGGAATTGTTGCACTTCAATCGGTTAATTTTTGGGCAATTTTGCGTGGCCATTAAAACCCAATTCTTGTAGCTTTCTTAACTCCACAGGAAGACAACCAATAGGTGCTCACGCAAGGCAAATATTATATAGCACCATTTTTTTCCATGAACCAGTTATAAGATACAAAAACTTTACGTTTCCAAATGAAACTATATACATTAATTGGTCACTTCGAAAAAGTGGGGGGAGCAACTGCCCCCCTTTGACCCCCCGAATCGCCGCCCATGACCATGTCCAAGGACATCGATACAAGAATAAGATAAAGATTGGATATGCAAGACGAATTGCATAGTAATCTTGCTCTTGGCCTTGTTTTGGTGATCACCAAGTAGCGATGAGCGTATTTTCTTGCTTTCCGTATAGTATGAAAGATCATAATCAAAATCACACTTGGTCTTCATTTGTACCGATGAGGCGAGCATTCTTGGCTCTTGTATAGCATGAAAGATAACCAAGACTACGAAATGCAGGACCAAGACTTGACTGCAAGACAAAGAATAAGACGCAGTATTGATGACCAAGATCCAGGGTGCGAATTGTTTGAATTTCATTTGTTGGGCTGAAAGTGATGAAATAAAATTAGTACTTTATAATTAATTATCATACTGTGTTTTTAAATTTTAAATTACAAAATTCATATTATGTATCTTCTTACTTGCAACTATATATACTGTAAAATATGTTTTAATTACCGAGAAAGAAAAATCAAAGTGGCATGGGTCCCGGAATCATAAGAACCTATTTTGGAATGAAAGTTGAAGGGTTGGAAAAAATCACAGTTGTTCTCCCGTTTCCTCAACCCTTATCATTGTAGTTAAACGATTTCCTTCTGTCTCCGCCAAGAGACTCTTGCTACTGCCTTCCGAGAAGACCCCCTGTCGTCCGAACAGGTGAGAACACTGACCGTGAAGAAAAATTTCGTCACATAGAACTAAAGCAAGAAAAAAATAAATTTCTCCCACGTCGGACACTGGTATCAGTTATAAAAAGAAATAACCAAACCTCAAAAGTGCCAAATATTCATTAAGATGCATATACAAATCCCCCGCTTGATCTAGCTAGTGGTTAACGTGTAAGTGCGTTTGCACACGGCAACGATAATATCGGTGGAGCCACCGATAATGTCGGCGGTGAAATCGACTTCAATGTATTCAAATCGTAGCTTGCACACGCCACCGATATTATCGGCCGATCCTCCGACACGCAGATGCTGTCGGCCAAACCCCCGATAATGTCGGCGGTATCGCCGACACCGATTTTGTCGGGGGCAATGTTTTCTTATGATTGGATGCACATGCGGCCGATAATGTCGGCCGGCCAGTGGGTTAGATGAAGAGAGTGAGTGAAAAGGCGCTGTGTATTTTTGTTTCGTTTCTTGTCTTTGGAATTTTGTTGTTTCCATTTTTTTCTATTACAATTGTATAATAATATTATTATTATCTTGTCCTACAAACAACTTCGGAACAACTTATTATTTTTTTACAGTTTCTGTTTTGGAGTAGCTAATTCCCTTTATTAAATAAGTATAAAATGTGGGAAGTCTGAAAAGTACTGGTTTCCCTCTAAATACCTATTACCAAATAGAATATAGGAAATTTAGATAACCAATTTCTTGATTATTTTCCACTTCCTTTTTTTACTTTTGTTCTTTCTCTCTCTTTCACACACACACACACACACACACACACTCTTTGATGGTATATTTTTTTAATCTATTAATGCAATTAAATTTAATACATTCTGAAAATTAATTTAAGCGTAATTTTCAAATTTTGATACACTGTTAACATTTTGATACACTGTAACTGTTAGCATACACTGGAAAAAATTCTGATTATTATTACTTCCTTTTATTTTCATCAGAATTGTGTGCAGTTCACTTTTTCCGGTCCCACTCAATAAGCAATGATTGAATAGAATATTTGTTGACAAGTCAAAGTAGAATTATTATTATTTTGAAACGAAACCAGCACAATCAAACACTCTTTCCAAACCTCCAAGGACAAGTTACTCATTTGGCATTTTCTTGATTGTGATCTCAACAATAGGGATGTGACTTCGTGCTTCACTTGTTGCAGATTTTTTCTCTCACTTCCAAAACTATCCCAAATCCCCCATTTTAAAAAAATAATTTCTGGAATGGCAATTGAAAACAAAGACCAAAGCTATGTATCCAAGTTTTCCCTCTCCCCTTTGTACTGTGAGGTGCTAGGTAGCCAGAGCCGAAACTACTGTTTACCTAAGAACACCAACACAAAATAAATAAAAAAATAAAGGAGAGTGGCTGGGAATATTTTAATTAACTGAAATATTTTCATAGAATGCAAATACAAATTATGAAAAGATTTATTCCCTCTTGGAGATAAGTTTCTCTCCTGTAAGGGCCGCCACTCCCTTATGAAGTCGGTAGAGCAATATTATTTATGTTTTGTGGAACAGCAGATCTCAGGGCAATCTGCATAACAGCCATGCTCAAAGATGCTACAATAGTGAGTTAGTTATATATTTCAAATAAGGTTAAAAAAAAAATTTAACTTTTTAATTTTACAGGTAGCAGCCTGTATTTGAGCTCACTATCTCATGGCTGTTATTTGGTTCCTTGGGCAGAATTCTCTCTGAGCCCCATACAGAGAGGTGGTCAAACATACACAATCAAGGGGAAAATGCCTCCTTGAATCACACTCCTGAAACAAACATATCATTAGCACAGGTACTCACCATACAGCAAATTGAATAGACAGTCGTTCTGGTAAGAGCTGGCAGTTTTATTTTCCAACATGGAATCAGGAACATAAAATAGGATGGATGTGTTGATATCCAAACTTCAATACACTAATAATTATCACCATTTCGTAGTGCACTACACACACACTTTTTTAAAAATATAGATATACTTGATAATTTTAACACACTATTTCATGATTATAAAAATAACAAAAAGGAGAAGGTAGGATAAACCTGAAGTTATAAAGGTCTGTCTGACCTTTCAAAAAAGAAAAAAAATATATATATATATATAGAGAGAGATATTTACAACATTCTTTTATCTCCTCATAATTTTGAGTTTCTTGTCTCTAACAGTTTTTAGAGGAGAGAGGTATTCCACTGAAACATATTTCAAGATATGTGTATATAAATACACAGATTGAAGATAAAAATAAACACAATTTAATATACTGGTTCACTGTTCCGCTATTTACTCGCTGTTCACAAGTTCTATGTTGTATGACACAGTGTCCTCCTAGATTCCCATTCCACTGAAATGTAAAATGTTCTGTAGGAGATATGATAAGCTGGATTTCACACGTTCAATGAAGGAACTTTAGTAGCTCCTATAACTAAGCAAAATAATTGCTGGAAGCCTTGTACTAAATGTCCAAGAACAGGCACGGCTTAGAGACGTTACCGGCCTAGGTTTTATATCCCTAACTGAGATATCGTAAAGTATGTATTTCTTCCATGTTTGAAAAACTGGGTTTTCCCATATTAAAATTGGGAGGTGCGACGAGATTCAAATTATGTTGTCTCTATTGAGCGTCCATAGCACTCAGAGAATGAACAATTATAAACTGTTGATCTCAAATTTTATCTTCCATTGTCACTATGTGTAATAAGCACCACTGATGACAAACTGCAGATATGTGTAGGTCTTACACATTTTTGTAATATGATTATAGCTTCATATAAAACAAACTGAGTTCTACACACTCGCGTATTCAGTTGTTCACAGGACAAATCCAGGGGAGCCGGAAAACAACTTGCTCACACCTCGTCCTGGGTATCAAACACTCTGTCAGAGAAGTCAAGTGACTTCCTTCGAACCGAAAAACTATATGTTGTTGCTTCACGAATCTGACTTGAACTACCTCGTTCTCTCAGGAAAACGAGTATATGTTTCTGGTAAAACCAAGGAAACGAAGAAACTCGCTTCCTCAAACAACCTTTGACAAAAGGTTCTCTGCCCTGAGGCGATTTGCGTGTGGTCCGACCTGCACAATGCACTTGTTCAGCTACCATCCGTAGCCAAATTCACCCTTTCTTGGCTGACACATGCTGCCCCCACTCTGAGGAACGGCCAACACTGAACTTTTTGCTCGCAGCAGAAACTATGAAAGTTTTTCGCACACTTTTGTTTTTCTTCACTCGTTACATACAAATAAAATTGAGAAACATATGATATTATACATCAAAAAAAAGTAAACATACAAAGAATACATATATATACAATTTATGAACTGTCATCTCTCTCAGAAGCAGCAGTGACCCAATTTCTGTGGCTGTCGTTCAAAACTGTCTGCTACTAATGCAGCCATGTTTGCGTGGAGAGAGATTGAAGGAAACATCTTTGTTAATCATTTATATTTCACAAATACAAGATCCAAGTGTCTTGTTCGATAAGGGAAACACGCTGTTACAATTAATCAGAATTTTGTGCGGTATTTCCAAGAACGTGTTTAGCTTAGTACGTAAATATTAATATTAAACACAGAAAATAAGTCAAATCAGAGTATACATTTTCAAATTGGTGTTGCATTTCGGGAACTAACTAAAAGGCTCGCTGGCCAGGTTACTTGTCTCTGGTGAGAAGGGGGGGAGGAAATGACGCTTGAACTCGGTGCATAGGAAATCACACCTATAGAAAGCTAAAATTTCGCATGTAGAAGTGAAAAAGTTTATGGCTTTTGAAACAATACAAACGCTCTGCTTCAACACACTGTATCAAACTCAGTGTAGATTCACCAAGGAAGTTCATAGGCTACTTCCTGTGTATTGAGATACTTATTTAGCTCCTATTCTGGTAATTTCTTTCCATGTTGAGTTGTGAGAGACCTCACATCTTGTAGTATAGGCGACAGCAAGTCGGGAAAGAAAAAAAAACTTCTCTCAGCGCTAGCTCTCTTCCAAGCGTTCTGAGAACTCATGTATGATTTCTATATAATCTTCTCATTTCCCATTTTAATTAATCCTTCATCTATGTTGGTAATATCATTCCTTCCATCATCCCCTGTAAACTATACATTATGCAACGACGCAGTAATTATATGCAACCCATTTATACACTATATAATACCTATAAATGAAATAAACACAAATGAAATAAATACAATACAATACAATATTGTATTAATATTTACGTACTATGCTGGTGTTTCACACTTCATTACTAATAAATCAAAATAATACTGAAATAATATGCACAGAATATGCTAATGTTAAGCAAATAATTATACCACAAAATTCATTATATTTACATATAAATATGCAAATGTGCCCCTCATCTGCATTTCGATATGCAGATGATGGAGAAGGGCATCGGCCTTCTACAGTAATTTCCCCCCTATGATTCTAGGTACTGTACTTTATAGTACAGGACATAGATCATACGGAGGGCACATTTTCGTTCCTGAAATATTATTTCACAAAACATCCAAGGTTAAAAATAATAAAAAAAAATCAAAGTTAAATAGCACAAGAAACATAATAAATGAAAATCAACACACAAAAGCTAAATATAAAGAGAATTCAGTGTTCCCTAAGTTACATAAAAATAAATGACATAAGTTCCCAATACATACACTTACACTAATACACTAGATCACTGAAATATACACTAACACTAACACTATATACACATTTTGTCAAATCCGGTTAGGTGATGCTGAGATGTGTGATCTGTGTCTTCTCTATTGACCAGTACCACTGTGATCCTTCTCTTCTCTAGAAACGTATGGTTTCAATAGAAAAGCATTTCTTGTCATCTTGACTTCTTTAGTCGCTGGATCCCCTAGTGTGTACATGTTACGACCAGTGGCGGCGACAATCTGCCATGGTCCCGAGTACAAGAGCAAGAGCTTCTTCGACACACCTGCTAGAGCATCCGACTTGGGAAAAACTCTAGTTAGAACAAGATCACCCACTTTGTACTCTACAGTACGGTGTGACTTGTCGAAGTTGCGTTTTCGTGCAGCAGCATTCCTTTTGTGGTTCTTTCTTGCAATTTCTACATAGTACTGCACGTCATGGCGCTGATCCACTTCTGGGATTTCAAACAGCCTGGCTATGTCTCTAGACATAGACTGCCCAAAGTGACACTCAAAGGCTGACACGCCAGTGGTCAGGTGTTTTGCCGAATTTAAGCACTTCTCTATTTTCTCCAAATATTTGGGCCACAATCTCTGGTTATCATGGCACAATTTACGTAGCAAACGTACTGTTGCCTTGACGGCTACCTCTGCCATTTCACCTTGCGGATAATATGGCGTCGACGTGATGTGCCTGATACCAAGATCTGCTAATTCTGTTTTCCAGCGGTTAGACTGGAAAGGTGACCCTCTGTCTGTCAAGACTAGTTCCACACTAGGGTTAACTTTCAGATACTCCTTCAGTTTCCTTATGGCAGTGGTAGTGTTTGCCTTTCTACATGCGTACAAGACAATTAGCTTGGAAAATGCATCATAAAATACCAATATGTAATGGACTCCCCCAATTCCCTTGGTTAGAGGCCCTAACCAGTCAGCGCAGACCAAGTAGCCTGGCTTCTCAACTACGACGGGATTCAGTGGTCCCGGACGATAACATTGGGGGGGTTGCTTTTCTGGCATAATTCGCAGGAAGCGCAAAAACGCCTCACACTTGCCCTCATTTTTGGCCATACGAAAAATTCTGATAGAAGTGGAAGTAGTTTGCTAGCCGACATGTGCCCTCGATCTGAATGGTAATAATCGAGCAGTGGAACTACTAACACTTCTGGGATGCAAATTCGGACTCCTTCCCGGTCACGCTTGCATAAGCGCCCGTTCAAAACTTCAAAACGGTGACAAGCACCATTCACCTTTGGTGAGTCCGTATTCTCTTCGACATCTTTCTTGATCTTGCCGTAGACAGGATCTGAAGACTGCATCTCCGGTAGTATGGCTATCATCTTCCTCAACTCACATGGGATTTCCGTCAGGATGGACATCAGCGACTCCTGGAGGATAGGCTTCCGTGCAACACTGAGGTCTTCTTCTGTGTGAGGAGGGTACCTAGAGTGATAATCACTCAGATTCTCATTGGACTTGACAAACTGGAATTCGAAATTGAAATTGGAGAGCAACATCGCCCACCGGTTGATGCGCTGGTTTGTAAGTCTACAATAGAGAATAAACTTAAGTGCAAGGTGGTCACTGCGTACTATGAATTTAGTACCAACTAAGTACTGTTTAAACTTAACAACGCCATCTATGAGTCCATAAAATTCCTTCTCCGTTATCGAATAATTTCGTTGTGCGGCATTGAACACACGTGATGTAAAAGCAATGACACGAATGTCATCATTGTCATCACGCTGGTACAACAGAGAAGAACACGCAATATCACACGCATCACATTCAAGAATCAATTGCTTGTCAGGCAGGACGGTTTTGAGTACTACTTCCTCCTGGAAGATCTGCTTGATCCTGTCCATCGCTGCCTGATGTCCTGGTTCCCATTTGAACCTAACATTCTTCTTTAGCAGTTGGAACAACGGATGGAGAACTTCCGAGTACTTCCTACTAAAGCAACGATAGTACTGGCAGTAGCCAATGAAGGAACGCAGTTCCTTTACGTTCCGTGGTGTCCTAAAATCTAACACCGCCTTCACTTTCGCCGGATCTTTCCCGATACCGGATTGCGAAAGATGGAAACCAAGTATGTTCAAAGATTTTCTCGCAAAATTGCACTTTTTCAGCCTGAGAGTTAGGCCGCCCGCAGTGAGTAAACCCAACACTCTGTCGAGGTGTACTAAGTGATCATCGAAGCTCCTGTCGGCTAGAATTAAATCATCAACATAAGCGCCGCAGTACTCTCTAGCTTCTGATCCAATCAGCATATCTAATGCTCTTACGCAAGAAGCAAGGCTCTGTTTTGTTCCAAAGGGGAGTTTTTGAAAAACATACGAAATTCCTTCATGTAGGAACCCAAGATATTTCTGGTCACTTTCTTTCACTTTAATCTGTAAAAACATCTCGGTTGCATCTACGCAACTGAACCAAGAGTTGTCGCAGATGTCTTGGAGAACAGATAGGGGTGGCATAGGTCTGTCGGAGAGATCCCCTGAAATTTTGGCCAGAGCTCTTCCATCTATACAAACTCGAATGCGTCCGTCACTCTTCGGCGTCACTACCAGAGGGTTTATATAAGCTGTAGGCATCTTCTTAATCACACCCCAGGCTTCCCAACGCGAAATTTCATTCGATACTAAATTCCTGAATTTCTTTGGGTAAGGATACAATTTAGTTTTTATGGGACGTTCGTCCGTTACTCCAACCTCGTGCTCGTAGTTAGCTATGCAACCTGGCTTGATATCAAAAAGCGCCTGGTGCTTTAAAAGAACAGCTTTCAAACTCTCTCTTTGTGAGGCTGAGAGATCTGACAAGTAAACCTTACGTTTGGGTGAATCGAGTTGCTGACTGAGACACATATGAGAAAGTAGTACTAAATGTGGTCAGTATTTCAGTGAAGTTGTAGGTGCGAAGCTCCAGGGGTTTAGGAGATACAGCTACCAGAACATCACATAAAAGTACAGAATAGTCTTCATACAGTTGGAGGTAAAAGCCCTGTAAGACCTCTTGTAACAACAAAAGATGAATAACAAATATATGGGTACATATTAGAACTAGGGGGAAGTCATATAGTAAGGGTATACCTGACGGCGGCCATCTTGAAATCCGCCATTTTGAACTAAGGTTAAGTTTTTAAAATAGGAATAGAGTCATGTGATACATGATTTAAGGCGCAAATTTAATCAGAAGAACAATGGTGACGTTAATTTTGATTTACGCGCAGTTGGTAAAAAGTTACAGGGAAATTAAATATTGTTGCAGCATATGTATTAGTCCTTTACCTCACCTTGTAAATTTTGTGTTAATGATAATAATTAAATAAAAAGCAGGTGGATAAATATTAGGTCTATGGTAAGAGTTGCCTTGATGGCGGCCATGTTCAAATCCGCCATTTTGAATCAGACAAAGAGTTTTAAACAAAACGCATAACATTGACACCTTATTAATAGCAAATTTTACCCTAAATCCAACGGTATAACCATTTTTGCTTTATCATTAACCAGCATTTGTTATCGCATAAACAAGTTGCTAATTTAAGGAAAAATGACCAAAGTGGAATTGAGTCATAATTGAACTTGGGTCTTTCCTCCAGAAAAGTCCTCAATTAGTACAATCAATATGTAGTTCAGAAAAGACTGCATGACTTGCACAAATGCTCTGCTCACAGTGAGCACACCTGACAAAGTGAGCGAGTTACATTTGACACATTTGTCGTTAACAATTCCGTCAAAGCAGTAGTCGTAAGGAGCGATCCATTTAATTTTGTGCTGGTTAATGATAAAGCAAAAATGGTTATACCGTTGGAGTTATGGTAAAATTTGCTATTAATAAGGTGTCACTGTTATGCGTTTTGTTTAAAACTTTTGTCTGATTCAAAATGGTGGATTTGAACATGGCCGCCATCAAGGCAACTCTTACCATAGACCTAATATTTATCCACCTACTTTTTATTTAATTATCATTAACACAAAATTTACAAGGTGGGGTAAAGGACTAACACATATGCTGCAACAATATTTAATTTCCCTGTAACTTTTTACCAACTGCGCGTAAATCAAAATTAACGTCACCATTGTTCTTCTGGTTAAATTTGCGCCTTAAATCATGTATCACATGACCCTATTCCTATTTTAAAAACTTAACCTTAGTTCAAAATGGCGGATTTCAAGATGGCCGCCGTCAGGTATACCCTTACTATATGACTTCCCCTAGTTCTAATATGTACCCATATATTTGTTATTCACCTTTTGTTGTTACAAGAGGTCTTACAGAGCTTTTACCTCCAACTGTATGAAGACTATTCTGTACTTTTATGTGATGTTCTGGTAGCTGTATCTCCTAAACCCCTGGAGCTTCGCACCTACAACTTCACTGAAATACTAACCACATTTAGTACTACTTTCTCATATGTGTCTCAGTTAGCAACTCGATTCACCCAAACGTAAGGTTTACTTGTGAGTAGTTCGAGACAAAATCTTCTATATCTGAATGGGAGGCACGTGTGTTCACTTTCAACCACTCTTCTGGTGGGAATACATGAACTGCCATTTCTTGGGCACTTGGGAATCTACCATCATCCAAGTTCGGGGCACGAGCTGCCTTTTCTCTGCAGGTCTTATGCTCATTCTGTGCGCTAACCCGTATGGCCTTCCGTCCTTCATCTGACGGGAAAAAATTACACTCAACAGTATCTACTTCCTCTATGAAACTATATGGTTTCTCGCACTCACCATTCAATTCTAAACAACGAACTACTAGATCCTCAGTCTCGCAATCTACTGATCTAAACTTGACTTCTACATCATGAGGATGTTTGAGATGTAGAAGGCCGGTGTCATAGTCTAACACGGCACGAGATTCTGTAAAGAAGTTGGAACCTAAAATCAAAGATCTATTCAGACCTGAAATAATGATGCCTAATGTATGAAATTCCTTCCCATGTATCTGAATGACTAACAGCGTCTGGCCTATGATCGTCGCTGATTTACTTCCGAAAGCAGACGTAACCCGTATATTCTTAGCACTCAAAAATGCGGGTGTGGGGTGGCTATTTGAGACGGAGTCCCAAATTTCTTTAGAAATGGCGGAGCAGGCAGCCCCTGTATCTAATAAAGAATTAACTTCCTTTCCAAACAAAAGTACATTAATCTCTGGTAGTGAAATGACGTTATTACTGGGTAGTTCTTCATTACTTGAATCAAATAAATTCCTAAAAATGCCATTGGCCTCTTCATATACAGCCCTATCTAAATCGATGTGTTCTCCTGTCCTACTTAACAAGGTTAACTTATTTTTGAACATGCCTTCACTGAAATGCTTCTTTGCCTTAATTTCTAAACAAATTTTACAATTTTCTTCTTCTTTTCCTTCTACATTTTCAAAAATTTCCTTAACTGCGGTTTCACATGAATTTTCGTATAAGTGTATATTTTCTACATTCTCTTCTAAATTTCGCACATACTTGGAATTTACATTTGTCAACTCAGATGTACTCGTATTCTCCATAGTCATCTTACCGTTGTTCCAAGCACATGCGGACAATCCTCATTCTCTGGGAGCAGAAGAAGAGGATTGGTTACTCCTGGTAATGTTTTGGTTCTGGCTGGTAGGAGGAGGCGCCCGGTCATAATGTTCCAACAGCTGGATTTCCTGGTCCTCGTGACGGAAGGAATTTCCCTGCGGTCTATCCGTGTGGCGCATTCCTCCCCTCCTACCGCGGGCTCCACGAACGTTGTTGTTGTGAGAGGAGTGGGAGTTCCCCCCACGTGACCAGCCAGACGACCCACTTCCGCTGCTCTGGTGGCGAGGCGGGGATCGCTGGTGGTTGTTTTGATTCGTGTTCTGATGTCTCTTTCTCTGGTAAGGACGCTGGTTTTCTCTCGTTCTATTCTTCTTACGAGCAGCGTGCTTACCACTGTGGCCAGAGGGGTTATTGTCCTCATTTTCCACGCTCACTTGGAGCATGTTGACCCCTTTCCTCTGGTTACTCTGGAAAAACTGGTCGCGATTCGTCATCGACGACTGCAGTTCCTGTACTAGATTTAAAAGTTCTGCTATTGTCTTTGGGCGAGAAGAGACTATCGCCCTAAATAGCCAGTTCGGGAAATGACGCGGAAGTACCTTCAGTAATGTAGCATCAGACATTCTAGGCTCTAATATGCTATTTTTGTGTAACAAATCCAACAGATACTCTGTGGAGGATTTGTGTACACGATTGTCGAAGTGGGAGGTGAGAATTGTAGCCCGTAGGTTTGCCAGCCGCTCTTCGCTAAGGTAACACTGAAGTTTTTCACAAAATCTTCGTAGGTGTGGATTTTGTTCCGGTTAACTTGAAACCACTGGTAACAAGTATTCCGAATTGCTCGCGGTATGAAACTGAGTCTCATCTCGTCCGGTACTCCAGTGACCTCAAAGTACCGGTCGAGATCTTGGAGAAAGTTATAGGTTTCTGTCTCAGATTCATTTCCTGCATACACAGGTAAAGTAACATCCCTGTGTATGAGACCAAAAGCTGTTGCGAGATGCTGTCTCGTCTCATGATTACATGAGCGAGACGTCGACGGGACAGGTTCTGTCTCGCGGGAAGTAGCGAGGTTCCCAGGTTGAGAACCAGGCAGATCGCGACTCGAGATGTCGTTCGGAGATGGCGGTCTTTCTTGTGTGCCGGAGACAGAGATGTTAGCGAGTCTCCCCTCTATCACCTCGCTTGTCTCCTTCTGGATGGAGCTCTTCCACTCCTCCATTTTCTTCTCGAGTTGTGCACACACGTCATGAACGGTCTCTTGCATCTGTTGGATGCTACCGTTACATTCCGACCTGATCTCATCGAGTGGCGTTTCCTGCTCTAGTTCCCCCCGGATCCTGGCTAGTTGGGAAGCGAAATTCACTTCCACTCGCCTGACCTGATTATTCAGAGTAAGTGTGGTCTGTTCTACACGAGACGAGACCTGTCTAACACTCTCAGAAAGCTCTGAGTAATTCTCTTCTAATCTCTTAGTGGTTTCCGTGACACGAGAATTTAGATCTTCCCGAGCGCCTTCAATCTCCCCCCTCAGCTCTACGGTAGTAATTTCAAGTCGCTCTGTCAATTCCCGCTCACTCTGCTCCAGTCTTGACGTCATGGATTCTAACCGCATTTCAAGACGAGCATTGACCGACTCTATAGCCTTTTCTACACCCTGTGAGTTTTCCTCTAATTTCTTTTCTAACTTTCTTTCTAAACTTTGTGCATTTTCTACTAATTTACTTTCTAACGTTTTCACATTCTCCTCTTGTCTTCTCGTACTTTCTTCTAGTTTTGAGTTAAAATCTTCCCGTATACTTCTACTATTCTCATCAAATTTTGCTTCTAACCTTTTCTCTAATTTCCGCTGACCCTCCAAAAGCTCACTAAACATGGCTGCAATATCCAAATTACTCATGTTTACCATAGCACTACTTATGTTACCGGCTGGGCTAACACTTTGTTCTGTAGTTTCTGTGGATACTTCCCTGTCCTCCCGCAATGGTACTTCCGGATCCCTACTGGTGACTGGTGGAACTGTATCTACCGCATCAGCGTCTCCCACAACGCTGACTGAACGCTCGCTAGCGCTCTGCGCGTCATTAACACTATTCTCATCGGAGAGCTCCCCAGCTCTCTGAGCGAACTCTTCAAATACAAACTCTGTGTCCATATTTCTTACTCTTCGAGCCTGTGCTCGCGTTACCACCATTTACAAATACAAACGGAAATTAAAAAGTTTCTTCCCCCCAAAGTTCTAAAAAACAATTATCTTAACACAGTAATGGTTGTCAAAATATTCAAGACACAATTAAATTTCAAACACAAGACACCTACGTTCTTGGAAATTTTTTCGGGAAGAGAAACAAAACATATACCGAAATTTTAACACAAACTGTATGTTGACCAGCTAGTATATAACATATACTTCATGCCCTTTACGCTGATGGCGCCACTTTTATTTGTGGCGCAAAAGCGTGAAGTATCGTGCCCTGCAGCTGGGTAGCCACTTTTATTGTGAGGTGCTAGGTAGCCAGAGCCGAAACTACTGTTTACCTAAGAACACCAACACAAAATAAATAAAAAAAATAAAGGAGAGTGGCTGGGAATATTTTAATTAACTGAAATATTTTCATAGAATGCAAATACAAATTATGAAAAGATTTATTCCCTCTTGGAGATAAGTTTCTCTCCTGTAAGGGCCGCCACTCCCTTATGAAGTCGGTAGAGCAATATTATTTATGTTTTGTGGAACAGCAGATCTCAGGGCAATCTGCATAACAGCCATGCTCAAAGATGCTACAATAGTGAGTTAGTTATATATTTCAAATAAGGTTAAAAAAAAATTTTAACTTTTTAATTTTACAGGTAGCAGCCTGTATTTGAGCTCACTATCTCATGGCTGTTATTTGGTTCCTTGGGCAGAATTCTCTCTGAGCCCCATACAGAGAGGTGGTCAAACATACACAATCAAGGGGAAAATGCCTCCTTGAATCACACTCCTGAAACAAACATATCATTAGCACAGGTACTCACCATACAGCAAATTGAATAGACAGTCGTTCTGGTAAGAGCTGGCAGTTTTATTTTCCAACATGGAATCAGGAACATAAAATAGGATGGATGTGTTGATATCCAAACTTCAATACACTAATAATTATCACCATTTCGTAGTGCACTACACACACACTTTTTTAAAAATATAGATATACTTGATAATTTTAACACACTATTTCATGATTATAAAAATAACAAAAAGGAGAAGGTAGGATAAACCTGAAGTTATAAAGGTCTGTCTGACCTTTCAAAAAAGAAAAAAAATATATATATATATAGAGAGAGATATTTACAACATTCTTTTATCTCCTCATAATTTTGAGTTTCTTGTCTCTAACAGTTTTTAGAGGAGAGAGGTATTCCACTGAAACATATTTCAAGATATGTGTATATAAATACACAGATTGAAGATAAAAATAAACACAATTTAATATACTGGTTCACTGTTCCGCTATTTACTCGCTGTTCACAAGTTCTATGTTGTATGACACAGTGTCCTCCTAGATTCCCATTCCACTGAAATGTAAAATGTTCTGTAGGAGATATGATAAGCTGGATTTCACACGTTCAATGAAGGAACTTTAGTAGCTCCTATAACTAAGCAAAATAATTGCTGGAAGCCTTGTACTAAATGTCCAAGAACAGGCACGGCTTAGAGACGTTACCGGCCTAGGTTTTATATCCCTAACTGAGATATCGTAAAGTATGTATTTCTTCCATGTTTGAAAAACTGGGTTTTCCCATATTAAAATTGGGAGGTGCGACGAGATTCAAATTATGTTGTCTCTATTGAGCGTCCATAGCACTCAGAGAATGAACAATTATAAACTGTTGATCTCAAATTTTATCTTCCATTGTCACTATGTGTAATAAGCACCACTGATGACAAACTGCAGATATGTGTAGGTCTTACACATTTTTGTAATATGATTATAGCTTCATATAAAACAAACTGAGTTCTACACACTCGCGTATTCAGTTGTTCACAGGACAAATCCAGGGGAGCCGGAAAACAACTTGCTCACACCTCGTCCTGGGTATCAAACACTCTGTCAGAGAAGTCAAGTGACTTCCTTCGAACCGAAAAACTATATGTTGTTGCTTCACGAATCTGACTTGAACTACCTCGTTCTCTCAGGAAAACGAGTATATGTTTCTGGTAAAACCAAGGAAACGAAGAAACTCGCTTCCTCAAACAACCTTTGACAAAAGGTTCTCTGCCCTGAGGCGATTTGCGTGTGGTCCGACCTGCACAATGCACTTGTTCAGCTACCATCCGTAGCCAAATTCACCCTTTCTTGGCTGACACATGCTGCCCCCACTCTGAGGAACGGCCAACACTGAACTTTTTGCTCGCAGCAGAAACTATGAAAGTTTTTCGCACACTTGTTTTTCTTCACTCGTTACATACAAATAAAATTGAGAAACATATGATATTATACATCAAAAAAAAGTAAACATACAAAGAATACATATATATACAATTTATGAACTGTCATCTCTCTCAGAAGCAGCAGTGACCCAATTTCTGTGGCTGTCGTTCAAAACTGTCTGCTACTAATGCAGCCATGTTTGCGTGGAGAGAGATTGAAGGAAACATCTTTGTTAATCATTTATATTTCACAAATACAAGATCCAAGTGTCTTGTTCGATAAGGGAAACACGCTGTTACAATTAATCATAATTTTGTGCGGTATTTCCAAGAACGTGTTTAGCTTAGTACGTAAATATTAATATTAAACACAGAAAATAAGTCAAATCAGAGTATACATTTTCAAATTGGTGTTGCATTTCGGGAACTAACTAAAAGGCTCGCTGGCCAGGTTACTTGTCTCTGGTGAGAAGGGGGGGAGGAAATGACGCTTGAACTCGGTGCATAGGAAATCACACCTATAGAAAGCTAAAATTTCGCATGTAGAAGTGAAAAAGTTTATGGCTTTTGAAACAATACAAACGCTCTGCTTCAACACACTGTATCAAACTCAGTGTAGATTCACCAAGGAAGTTCATAGGCTACTTCCTGTGTATTGAGATACTTATTTAGCTCCTATTCTGGTAATTTCTTTCCATGTTGAGTTGTGAGAGACCTCACATCTTGTAGTATAGGCGACAGCAAGTCGGGAAAGAAAAAAAAAAAACTTCTCTCAGCGCTAGCTCTCTTCCAAGCGTTCTGAGAACTCATGTATGATTTCTATATAATCTTCTCATTTCCCATTTTAATTAATCCTTCATCTATGCTGGTAATATCATTCCTTCCATCATCCCCTGTAAACTATACATTATGCAACGACGCAGTAATTATATGCAACCCATTTATACACTATATAATACCTATAAATAAAATAAACACAAATGAAATAAATACAATATAATACAATATTGTATTAATATTTACGTACTATGCTGGTGTTTCACACTTCATTACTAATAAATCAAAATAATACTGAAATAATATGCACAGAATATGCTAATGTTAAGCAAATAATTATACCACAAAATTCATTATATTTACATATAAATATGCAAATGTGCCCCTCATCTGCATTTCGATATGCAGATGATGGAGAAGGGCATCGGCCTTCTACAGTACCGGGCTCGACCCCCTGATAGAGTTCTACAGTTTAGCTACAGTGACAGGATGAAAAGGTTGTGTATTATTGCATTCTTACCTTTCTAGTTTTGCTTAGATTTTTAGAGATGGCAGGAATTTTTCCATTCGATATTTTAACCCTTATTGAACTTGTGGAATGTACACCTTGCATATGGGATAAGATAACAGACTCTTTCAAGGACAGAATTGAAAAGCAAAAAAGCATGGCGAGAAGTTTATGCAAACCTTGTCCAGGATTTTGAGTTCATGGACAAAAAGAAACGAGAAACGAAGGTATGTGTGCAACAGCGCAAATCTGTCTTCAACATTGTGGAGACGAGTAAGATCGTTCCCATATTTTATATATATATATATATATATATATATATATATATATATATATATACAGTGGCGGATCCAAGAGGGGCTATAGGGGCTATACCCCCCCCTTGACGCTCAGATATACACTGGATAAAATGGGCTTCATTCCTGCTTTACACTGGATGAAACGGCAAAATATGGTTTAGCCCCTCCCTTGGTCATATCCTGGATCCGCCCCTGTATATATAGCGATGTTCAAAATATTTCTGTAGTCGAGAAACAATGCTGTGTGGGATCAGGGGAGCAGAGTTGTCTTCAACATTGGGAGGCGGGCAGATTTGAGGCTTATTCTGAGTGGACATTAATTTCATCTCACTTTCCTTTCTGGCGATCGGACACAAATAATCAAATTTCTCTCCCAAAAAACACATTTCAAATCGGATTATAGGGGGCAGGGAGAATCTCCCCAGTTCCAAGATTGGAGGGGACATGTCCCCTTCATCTCCCCGGGATTTGCGCCAGTTTATGTATGGAGCAATGTAAAACAGAATTACTAATTCGAATCTTATCATTTAATCTACTATGACAGTATTAATTGCATGGAAAACAAAATAATATACATACAATATGTAACAGTGTTTCAACAAAAATTAAAACTAATATAGTTTGCAATGTACCGCAGCATCAATTCTCATCGAAACGAAAATAATATATTTACAGCATCTATTTAAAACGACACTGTTAAATCTAAACATGTTTAGGCATAGGACTATTTTTTCTAAGTTTTGTACCGTCCTTCACACCTCTTTAGAACAGTTTTGTAGTCCTTGTTTTAAAAAATAATTTTCTCAATTATTATTATTTTTTATTTGTTTTCATATATGGAGAAGATTTTTGTGTGTGTGTCGCTTACTTCGCTCATCACCGGCAACAATATTGTCGGGGCTTTCACCGATATTGTCGGCGACGTGTGCAAAGTACGCCGACACCGACACTGATATTATCGGGCCTTCCTCCGATTTTGTCGGTATCCTGTGCAAACACGCTAAGACTTCGGTACATGTGGTCTGGGTTTAATTCCCAATGGGAGTGCATTTTGGTGTTCACCCAGTGTCGTGACCTAGTGCTCTCAAACGGGTCGGGTCGGGTTAATCGGGTCAGCTCGGGTCGGGTTGTCGGGTCAGGTCAATCAGGTCGGATCACGGTTCGAGTCAGTCGGGTCGGGTCGGGTCAGTCAATTCGGGCCACGAGTCGGGTCGGGTCGGTCTTCAACCCGATCCGACCCGACTCGTTGAGAGCACTAGTGCCGAGTGTTTCTGAATGAGTACTTTCTTCAAAATAATATTAAAAATTATAGAAAGATTTTCGAGACATTCGAGTCGAGTCGAGATTTTTACGAGCTATCTCGACTCGACTCGTGTCTCGACTCGAAAATTCGAGTCGAGAAATACGTTTGTCTCGACTCGTCTCGAATTTTACAAAGTGTGTCTCGACTGGAATCTCGACTCGCATTCGAGTCGAGTCGAGTCGAGATTCGAGACGTCTCGACTCGTGCGCATCCCTAATTGAATCACTGATTGGAAAAAGGGAATAAGTGCATCAGACCTAAGTTTTCAAAAACGCTAAAAAACCTTCCCGAGGCGTTGTTTGTGTTTGTTGCAAAAAGTGTATAATTGATTACTTGCAGCAAAACAACTAACAAACACTAAGACAAGAAGAAGAATCTTGTATTGCAGCACTGCAATTGGTTAGATAAGCTTAAAAATGGAAAAAATATTCCCTTTTTCCAATCAATTAGAGTTGGACGAAATTGCAATTGTGTGTAGGGCAAGTAGTGTGCAGTTTATGATAAAAAGCTATGAAAATATACATGCTGAATACAATGCTGTATGTTAATCTTGGATATATGTATTTTTTTTTTTTTTTTTAAGCACATGTTATTCGTACAGCAAGAAAAGTAATACAGTAGACAGCTGAAAAAATACGTAGCAAAATACGTTGTCAAAATAGAATGACTTTACATAGGGTCCTATCCGTCTGCATCTTCGTCTTCTACAGTTTCTTGGTCAGTGGTTTTCCATGAACAAATCATCCTATAAAACTTTTTGTATTGGTCATGTATGCATTTGATGATTTGTGAAGAATCGTTTATCTTTTTCTGATTGATCGGGGCTTGACAATGGTATGCCTTTGACGTTGGCAGTGGAACGTTCGTGACATTACTTTTGAGTAATCGAAAAATATCAGTTCTTAGTTCATTGATAAACTTATGAGCTTGCACATAAACTAGAGATTCTGCTTTATAAACATTGTCTTTATTTACGTACTTGGAATTTCACTGTTTTGTCCACAATGCTACCTGAAGATTTCTTGTAAAACGGTTACCACCAAAGTTTAAAATCTAACATTTCTTCATTGACAACTTCGTAAACCTGAAATGGAGTATCAGTATTTCTTGCATTCGTAGTCATGTGGTTATACTGTGCTGGTAAATAAATGCGATTGTGTCGTTTGAGTTCTCGTTTGATTATAACAAAATTTCGGTCACATGGTAAAAACTGTGACCTCTGACAGGCAAATATTGCTCTACAGTGGTAAAGCGTTATGACACGATCAGACTGAAAAGCATTAATGTCTTGTATGATTGCAGCTTTGGTATTGTATGATCGCCACTTGTATCACTGAAAACACGTAAATTTGTAACTGATTGGGGCAAATATTTCTCTATAGATTGTGCAATGCGAAGACAAGGCGAAGTATCGTAACGTCAGCAGAGGGCTCTAATGGTTGTCTACATACATACAGTCTCACAGTTGTGGTGGATCCTATAGTGATTGGAAGAAGGAAATAAGAAAAGTAGTTATTCCCTTTTTCTAATCAGCGAGATATTTTGTCTTCTACATTGGTCATATAGAGTTGCCCAAACATCCCTATTTTCTACTCAACGATGTAACTATCTCAAAGGAACACATCTGCTACCTCAGGTTAAAATCGCAAAAAAAATGTACTTATTCCCTTTTTCCAATCAGTGGTTCAATTGCAATGAATATCAAAAAATTACTCACTATTATATACTATTGTTATGACGTATCTGTGTTTGCATTCATTTAATTGTATAATGCGTGAAAGGTGCTTTTTAAACATATTGTTACATGATGTTTGAGTTACATATTTCATCTATACACACACTTACATCATGCTGTTTACATATTATTACTCTATCAACCAGTGTTTGTTGGTTGTACTGATAAAAAGGAATTCCTACGCATGTTTACCCGTGAACCGGAACATCAACAAATTCTGAGTGATTTCAGGAAAATTTTAAAACACATAAAGAGTGAAAAGTGAATGATTGGATCGGCATTCAAATCTGGGCATACCGTGCTAATGCGTTAACCATTACGCCATCCAGTTTACTTCCTGTGTCAACGACTTGAAGCGGTTAGACTACTAAATATTTTTCAAAAGCTAACATTTTTTCTTTTGCCAGTTTTTCTTAAGTGAAGAGAGATAATGAAATGTAACTTACCTCAATAATAGATAATGTTATTCTACACCCGAAAATACGAGTCCGAAGAATTTTCAGTGTTGCCATCCATAGCAATTACAGTGTGACCAAAATTTGAATTACCCAAAAATCTAAGTGTTATATGTACAAAATTTTTAATACATGCTGCAGTAGATAATTCAACAAGAACTTTGCATTTATCGTTAGGCTTACTAGATACGTCTAACTACATATGAACATTTTCATATACAAATAAGTTATATAGGTTATATAGTCATACTGCAAACAATTAGTTATCAAAATATACCAGTAGACATGTACTTTAATACAATTCTGTATTTCCACATATACTGATATTAACGAAAATGCAAATTAGCAGTAGGTGAAAGTAAACAAGAAAAACACGAAAGTAAACAAGAAAAAACAAACTTCCCGTTGCGTTCAGCTCACAAAAACCTCTACGCAATGACGCAAACCTGTACGGAATAATCTCCAAACTTCCGTTTTTACAACAAAAACCGCTAAGTAATCACGCTAGACCTGCTACTACTGCATACAGCTCTCAAACATTTGAAGAGCGTTCGAAGTGAAGAAAAACAAAATGTAAGAAGAACAACAAAGGCGAGGAAAGGTACGTTCTTTTTTATTTTCGTATCAGTCGATAAGTAAATGTAAGTGGGTTTGTTACCCCCTTTTTAAGTTCGTAAATACTCAATGAATAATCCCTAAAAGTATGAGCATCCAGCTCCTTCTGGAACTTTGACGGTCTTACGTATACTATATCCATAAATTATAACGCACACACACACACACACACACACATATATATATATATATATATATATATATATATATATATATATATATATATATATATATATATATATATATATATATATATAATAAGAACCAATACATTTTTATCTCTATAAAGGCTTCAAAAACTCAATATAAACAAGCACACACATTCTATATCATTATTTTTCTTCTTTTAACAACAATTTTACATTGCAATGATCTGGTACGTACAGTATTAATCCAATTAACACATCTTTCTAATCTCCCAACACTAAGTTATGGCACCGACTGGAAAAATGAACTCTACGGCAATTGATGACTTATCATACTGTCTGTGTTCTTTGTTAATTAGTTTTTAAATAATATTTGTATTTTAATTCTACTGTTTATTTAAAATTATTCATTTTGTACTCTTTATTACAAAATAAACACAAATAGTATTTAAAAACTAGTTAACAAGAAACGTAGACAGCATGATAAGTTATCAACCGTCGTTGAGTTCATTTTTCTACTCGCTGTCATAACCCAGATTTTTTTGTAATTCAAATTCTGGTCACACTGTCATTTCTATGGATGCCAACACTGAAAATTCTTCCGATTCGTATTTTTGGGTGTAGAATAACATTATCTATTATTGAGGTAAGTTACATTTCATTATCTCTTTTCATTTACGAAAAACTGAGAAAAGAAAAAAATTGTTAGTTTTGAAAAATATTTAGTAGTATTCCCCCTTAGTACTAAAATATTATGATTTCAAGAGCCTCATTCCGTATCGGTTAACTTCGAAACAACGCAAAATCTGAGTTTTAGTTTGCGATAATATGTAGAAGTAGTGATAATAAATTTTGCAAGTTTCGCGTTCGACTACACATTTTTTCCAAATGCTGGTACGGAATGAGCACATAGTCTGCATACACAGCTATACGCGAATGTTGCGAAAACCGTACGATTAGATGAGCTAACAAATACCTCTATTCTGAAGAGAAGGAGGTAAAAGTCAGTGTACATTTTATTGTGAAAAACGAAAACATCCTTTGATATGTCTGTTGCGTGAAAAGACGTTTATATTAGTCCACTGCATGTTTATCTGCAACTATTTTATAATTTTTGATCTTAAAATAACTACGAATTCGCGATCACGACAAGAAAAATAAAAAGAAAGGATATTTAAAATTGTGAGTCTCAGTGATTAGTGGTCGAGCATTGTCTATTATTCGTGCAGATTGTGAAGAGGTCGGTATACATATCTATATTGGGCATTTCTCTAGCAGACAATTATACCGAATTTTGACATTTCTTACATTTGCAGATTAGGTTAAAGCTTTGTATTTCTTTCAGCAGAGCATGCACTAAATGTGGAACTCCATTACTACTTGCAGTACATAAAACCAACTTGTGATGGATGGCCATTAAAAGCACGAATGCTAAGTGAATCAGGGCAGCAGCGCAACAGGGGGACCAGGAGGTGCGTCCATAGGGAGTAGACGCATCAGGGACGGCTGTGTACGCATAAACGAAGATAATGGAAGAACCCACTTACACACTTTTCATCAAAATTCATTTCAGTATGCTATGCACTGACAGTAATTATTTATATTCGCTCCTTCATGAAAAATGTTTGACCGTATTTTACCAATAAATTTTCTGTTTGGTACAGCCGTCTGCTCGAGTGGACTCCTATATTGTATACAACACAAAATGCTCCTCAGTACCTTTTAACAAAATTCACATTGTATTGAGAAATTTTCATTTTTAATAGGCCTATTACGTCTCTGTAGGAGTGAAAGAATTAGCGAAATCGGCTTAAAGTTAGAGGTGCCCCTCCAGTTTCCATTTCAAACTTACAAAAAAGCATTTAAAAAGCGTTAAGTTAGATGGAGAAACTGCACTTTGAACAGAACATCCTTAGAAAACGATTCACAATAAATAGCAATACGAGGAATTTCACTTCTTTTTTAGTACAAAATTGGTCCAAACTTCCTAAGCTAACCTTACCCTACCCTACTTATCCCTACCTTAACTTACGTGAACAATGGCACATCCTGTGACAAAATCACTTGTTTTGCTCAAAGTGCAATGTTATCTGTTAGATTATGTTGCCTTTCGTTTAGAGGTACAGTTTCAGACGTACAATAAAAGCACTTACAACATATAAAATTGTTAGGTTGCGTTACGTTATGTTACCTTTCACTTACCTTCAGAACTTCGGCTTGTACAGTTCCGCTACTTCCAGGTGGAAATTATGCACAACTGATGATAGAGCCTCCTCTCTTTAAACAAATATTCTGTCAAATAATCTTCGAAGGGCAGGGTTTTAGAGCATTGGTTCGAATACCAATTGAGTCGTAATAAAGAAAGGAATCAACTTAGATAATAACCCGCCTTCACTCACTGTCGCTTGCTCGGTATTACTATGAGAACTGAGTATTGAGCTTTGATAAAGAAAAGAACCGACCTGGTTACTAGACCCCTTCACCTATATGTGCGGAGCGAACTAGCATTCTAGAACCTTCCCCCTTAATATAGATCCTCCGTGTATAATATTCTACTAGCGTGCTTTCCCGGCGCTCTCTGAAAGCAAATTTAACTTTCCTGACTGTATTCACATTTCAAGACAAAAACATCTTTGAATAGTATGTTACATGTTTTCATAGTTATTTCTCTTCCCATTCACTGTGATAGTGGTAAATCCTTGGTTTCTTTGTTTGGTCATCCTGGAAGACTCCTTGCGACCAAAAACTCCTAAAACACTTGTGGGAATCACTGCCAAAACCTTAAGCAGCAGAGGAATAGTCTGCAACACTTGTGCATTGTAACGAAGTCAGCTCGACTGCTTGTGATGCAACTAATCTACTCATCACTTTTCGCCGGCATTTGTAGTCACATCGAATTCAGTCTTACGATTGAAAGCTTTTCGAGGTGTATCAATATTCTGGTTAAAAATTGATTTAAAAAAAAAAAAAAAGAACTGGTTTAAACCAAAAAACGAAAAATGTTCGTAAAATCTTGATAAACACACATTTGTGGGTTATCACGTCACTCCCGCATATTTTTCGTATCATATTCAGACCTAAATTCCCCATTCATTACTCAAACAGATTATACTACAAAAGCAACTTTTTTTATATAAGTTTATGAATATTTCTTTTGTGATTTTATTATAGTTTGTGAATAAAAAATAAGAAGAATGCATAATGTAATTAATTAATATTTAGAATAAAAGAAACAATTACGCATAAGTCGAATATACAAATATAATATTTGGTCTAGGAATTAATTCGTGCGGTTGGTACGCACACATTGAAGCTGTAGTACAAACACAAAATACATAAATACCTTAAGAAAAATATTGTCCATCGCTAGCCACCACTTTCGCCCATCTGTCAGGCAATGTACGGATTCCGTGGCGAAAGAAGTCCTCATCCTTGGAAGCGATCCAGTCAGAGACCCATGTTTCGATATCTTCTGAAGAAGTAAACCGCTGTCCAATCAAATCGTTGTTCATGCAATCGAACAAGTAGTAGTCCGAAGGAGCAACGTCTGGTGAATACGGCGGGTGGGGTAAAACTTCCCATCCGACATTTTCTAAATAGGTTTTGACCGGTTTTGCGACATGTGGGCGAGAGTTATCATGTTGAACAATAAGTTTATCATGTCTGTTCTCCCATTCTGGTCGTGTTCTGGCCAGAGCTTGCTTCAAACGCATTAATTGTCGTCGATAACGTTCTCCATTCATAGTTTCACCCGGTTGCAGCAGCTCATAGTACACCACACCTTTCATATCCCACCATATGCACAGCATAACCTTTGCACAGTGAATATCTCGTTTTGGTTGTGATGGACCTGGTTCACCTGGTTTCACCCAGGCCTTTTTTCGTTTAGGGTTCTCGTAATGGATCCACTTCTCATCACTCGTAATAATTCGATGCAGAAACCCCTTTCTGCTCTGTCGTTGAAGCAGCAATTCGCAAATGGTTTTTCGTCTTTCAACGTCTCTGTCTTTCAATTCATGTGGAACCCAATGTGACATCTTTTGAATCATTCCCATGGCTTTCAAGCGTTTGGAGACTGTTGTTTGATCAACGCCTAATGCTGCTGCAAGTTGTTCCTGCGTTTGACACGAATCCTGCTCGAGCAATGCTGTCAATTCTTCGTCTTGAAATTTTTTGGCTGTCCAGCTCGCTCTTGGTCTGCCAAGCCGAAATCACCACTTCTAAACCGTGCAAACCACTTCTGACACGTTCGCTCAGCTAGAGCATGGTCACCATACACTTCCACCAAAATACGATGACTTTCAGTCGCACTTTTCTGCATGTTAAAGTAATGCAGCAGGACACCCCGCAAAAACACTTTATCAGGCACAAATTGCGCCATGTTCACTTAACTACAAACTGGTGTTGTTGACGCTTTAATCCACTGCCCTATACTACGAACGATACGCGATGACAGGGGTTTGCAACACATGTGTGGATACACGTAACTGTGGGACGCTCCGTTCGTTGCGCCATCTCTTGTCCACCCGCACGAATTAATTCCTAGACCAAATACTAAAAAAAGAAGCATATAATAATTACAAAAATATGTAAATTGCTAATAGATAACTTTAACTTGTCATACTATACATTAGTTATACTTTTTTTTTTTTTTTTTTTTTTTTTTTTTTAGTTTAGTTTATACTTAATGTCCTGATGACAGCTTCTTAGAGACTTTATGTTGAAGCTTTGAACGGAACGAAGTGAATCCGAAATGGTGGAGGCCGAATGAATGATTGTTGAATGATTCCGAATGAATGATCCTTGGTCTATAAAATTGATTTTTTTATACCTGTAAATGTCCTTGTCACAACTAGTTGACACTTTATTTGAATCTTAAAATGTCCAAATTATAGTTTTTTGCAGGGTGGAAAAAAATCATGATTTTTTTCAAAAAAATCATTTTTGTTGATTTTTTTTATTTAAATCGATTTTTTTGATTTAAATCAAATCTTTTTCTTCGTATAAGTCGCGAACTGAAGAAAAAACATTAGGAAATAGTATTAAATGTTAATTATGTCATTTAAGTGAAAGTATTGGGTTTTAATTTTAAATTAATTCCCAATCGTTAACCTATTTCAATCCCAAACAATGTTTCTTAAGCATTAAGGAAAAAGTACAGCAATGTTTATCAACATAACACTTTTCTTTTCACGAAAGTTACTGATATTTGGCAGGGGCATATTTTTAAACAATTGGAACTAGCTAGCGGCACGAAATACATATAAAGTACATAAATTTCGCCTAAAATTAACTAACTCACTCTATGACCTATGGAACCCGGAGGTTCAACGCCATGTTCACAAAAGCTCTCCTGACTTCTATCCTTAGTCAACTGAATCCAGTTTCTATTTTGTATTCTTATTTCTGCGAGATCCATCTTAATATTGCCCTCCCATGTGCGACTAGGTCTTCCTAATGGTCGTTTTCCGATTGGACTTCCAGTTAAAACTTTGAAAGCGTTCCTACTTTTTTCTATTCTAGCTACATGTCCTGCCCACCTGAGCCTCCAAGATTTGATGACCCTAACAATGTTTGGTGAATGGTATAAATTATGCAGTTTCTCATCATGAAGTTTTCGTCATTTCTCATTTCCGTTCCTTTTGGTTCCGAATATTCGCTTCAGGATTTTGTTCTCAAATACTTTCAGTCTGCCTTCTTCCCTCAGCGTAAGCGATCATGTTTCACAATCATACAGCACAACAGGCATAATTACCGTTTTATATATTTTAAGCTTCAAATTCCTCGACAGAATTCGCGACGACAAGAGATTTTGAACTGAATAATAACACGAATTCCTGCTGGAATTTTCTGCAGGAATTCCAAAATAAAAAAATTCAAGATGATCAGTTCCAGAAGAACAAACATTTGTGATTGTTAAAAATATGCTTTATGTGACGTGAAAAACAGTTCAAATGCGAGTTGTCCGTGCATTTAAGACATCTATACATAGCAGGCACGTTTTTATACTTTTCTGTTGGCTATTTTATTTCCTCTGACATTTTTTCCTGTACAGGCGCGGCAAATTTTCTGCGATCACATCGCAGATCGCGGCATGTTCTGCAATGGGGTCAAGTATCCACTTTATCAAAAGTATTATTCGATATTTTAACGCATCCAAAATTTGTCGTATTACGATCCCGAGGAACTTAATTTCGCCCAAAATTTTAAAATTATTATTATTATTATTATTATTTGTTTTGGAAAGGGGATCGGACCCCTCTAAATACGCCCCTATTATCTGGAAACAAAAAAATAGACGTGGACACAAAAGAGTTTTCATCTTAAATGTCCATGGTGATTTCCCCATTGCAATAAAAATTTTAAAACCCTGTGTTACAAAGAGAAGAAAGCAGGGTTCACCTGTAACCCGTTCAAATGGGATTTTCCCTGATCGTTCCCTATATGATACTCGTTTTCATACTGTGCTTGCATACATTTGAGTGTCATTGTATTATGATTATTATCTTCCATAATCAAAATAACAGAAGAGAAACGGGATTTTACTTACTTTCACTTTCAATTAATTCATTTCGGAATTTGATTTAAATCAACGATTTTTATTTTAAAAATCAAGTGATTTAAATCTTGATTAAAATCGTGATTTAAATCAGACTGATTTAAATCAATCCACCCTGGTTTTTTGATAAATATTATTGTTATGTATACAAATATAAAGTATTGATTATTTTTGTTTTTTTGTTCAGTTTCGGAAAATCCGTGTATTTGTCCACCAAAACATTACCAGATATTTTGTTTTTAACTTTTTTTGCAAACTAGATTAGATTACAGATGCACATATTGAGGTTGTGGGAAAGTTTATTTTTTAGTTTACACAACCTTGACCTCATGTTATTTTTTATTTTTGGATGCTTTGACTATTCTCTCACCTTCCGCGTACCAAATATTCGCACTGAAAAAATATTATTTTAATTGTCCATTCTGTTTCATGTTAATAATAATAATAAAAAAACTTTATGCACTAGTAAGTGATAATTCACATATTATATAATAGTTATTATTGCTATGCAACTGCAACCAAAGAAAAATTCTAAATATTGTTTTGTTTTAATAATGTTTACTATTGATAGCATATATATTGAAATACCGTACTTTGGAAGGGGGGGAGGTCATGCAAACCTCACGAAAGGCATTTACTGAAATCAGAAGTATCTTTGGTATCTATTTATGTGTAAATGAGTCAGAGCCAAAGTGGACTCAAATAATTCTTATCTTTATTCACTTTTCTTACTGATATGCAAATTAAGTCGTCGTATTCTCTAACTTGGATTAGTAAAAGTCATGGTGAACTTACTTGAACTTAAGTAGTTCTTCTGTACTTTGTAGTATTTGGAAATTGTCTGTATGTAATTCTGTATAATGGTTTCACTTGTGCAACTGCTTGTCGTTTTGAACTGACACTTGACAATTATATTAACAAGTATGTAAAGATCAGTACAACGTATCAGGAGTCCTTCGTTGAGTTGAGTTGATTTTGAGTTTATCGTCCCGTTCAACAGCGAGGCTATATGAGACGTGGACCTACTGATTAACGTGGAATCCGAACCACATGAGCTCCCACCGGAAATCGAACCCGGGTGTCCTGCGTCAATGGCGCGTACGCTAACCGCTTAGCCACGGATGAGCTCAAAAAGAGTCCTTCGTAAGTGAATCGAGAGACTATCGCATTTGTGGCCAATTAGTCCCGGTTTCGAGTTCAAGTGGAGAACAGTTTGTTTCGGATGTAAGTCTAGAAACGATTTGAACTTCGCTTTAAGCTTATGTGACCCTTCCAGCATAACCTGGTTGTTGCATAATAACACCAAGGCTAAACGAACTCATTTCTGTCCATATCTGATATAAATACATAGAACAAATAATTTAAACAAAAAAAAAAAAAAAAAAAAACAGGTTTAAACCCAAAAAAAAACTTTTTTTTAAAAAATAAAAACCACGGTTTTTGCCAACTCTGTCACTAACCCCCTACAGAGAATAACAGTGATCGATATAAGAATATGACGCAAACCACTGCCGATCGAGTAGTTAGCTGTCGACGTGATAACACCTGTGAGCATGCTAAAGAAAATCAGCATAAAATTAGTGCTTTTTCGGAAAATACTACAATCTTGACCATGCTTTCTTTTCTCAGAAAATTTTGCCTGAGCAGAAGGGGGAAAATCAAGATGGTAAGGGACTGCACTGGAACATTATGTGATAAAGGACATACCTTGTGACATGTAATCGCGCGTTAATTTCTTAGTTCCGTAAAGGAAAGGAGAATTACGATAACCCGTCTGGACAAAAGCACCCAGTGAGTAGCTGATTTCACAGCTGGGACAGCGAAAATGTGGAGGTCCCTGGGAGGTCTAGTGAATTGCAAACTGAAGGGGTGGTTCAGAGAGTAAGCGACGCATAATGTGTGATTGGCATGTGGCTGTGGATGATTTACCGAATGTGACAGGTTTGGGAAAAAGCAACGAGCCTTTGCATTGTAACTAACACAGGATTTCAAGATGAAGAAAGTGTGCGCGCGTTGGGTGGTATATTAACTAACCATCGAACAGAAACGTGTGCGTGTACAGTGTTGCACACACTTATTAGTAGAGACCGAATGTTTAGGCACTAAAACCTGGAAAATAGGCACTAAAATGTAACTCGAAATAATGAAGATAAATACTCAATACCATTAAAAAATAAATTCAAGTCATAGATAATGTTCAAAGAATATAGAAACATACTTGTTTGCTAAATAATATTTTCTTTTACTGTATATACAGAAACGAGGCATGTTATGCATTGCACATACTGAGTGAATCTGAAAGATGTGCACATACTTCGGGAGGTGATTCGTGACATGAAAAGAAGACAAAAAGTGCTGTTGCATGTTGTCGAATTCTGCGTCGTGTTCGAGTGACAGGGGTGCCAAATTGGAGTCGAAATCGAATCCTGACAATTGGAACGGGACACAAAGGTGCGCACATACTTCAAATGATGATTCGTGAAATTCAAGAGGAGTTTTATCTTCTTTTCATGTCACGAATCACCTCCCGAAGTATGTGAACATCTTTGAAGTTCATCCTGTATATATATTGTAACGTGCCGCGAGCTTGTGTTTACAAACACATTATATAAGTAAATATGTGTGTATTATGTTACGTAAATTATGTATTTTCCCAATGAAGGCTTATTTGAAGAAAATGCATAGAATAGGCAATATTAGGCAATAAAGCAATTATTTAGGCAGTAAAGGCCGAAATAGGCAAAATAAAGTTAGCTTAAATCGAAACTATAATCCCCAATATAAATTTTAAAACGTTACTTTTGATCACATCTTTAACCCTTAATGGCACTACTCTTTTCTTATCGTAGTTTGCACTTTCCGGGCCTGCGAGGCCCACGTACACTGTAGTGTGAACATATGAACATAATTTAATGGAGATTGCTCTGAAAATGTACATTATTCAGATATTTGCAGCATTCCACTTTGGTTTTCCTGTCTCTAGAACTAGGGCACAAGTGGCATCGTTTCCTCTTCTTTTCTTCAGGCCTTGGTGGCTTATCAATCTTGATACCACATCTTAACAAATTCTCTCTTACAGACCTTTTCAAAGTAGATGACTCAACTCTTCTCAACATTAGGAGTGTAATCAAATCACAAGCTAGCTCCTTGATGAAAATCCTTTGCTTATGCTCCTTTTGGATATTCCAATTCGGATTATGATATTTGAAGACAAGATAAGAGTTTAATACTGCTACGTCTAACATAGTCATAAAAAAACCAAAGGCCATCTTCGAATTTGTCCTTTGCACGAATATTCTCGCAGTTTTTGATCCATCAAATCGAGGCCTCCTTTATTTTTATTACAGTAGTTGATTTCCGGCTTCCTTTTTTGGTGATTATCATCGATCATCGAATCATGATGCATGCTGCTAATGAGAATCACACTTTTGTTCTTTTTAGGAACATAACTGACCATTGTTACATCATTACAAAAAACAAATTCGGAAGAATAAACACTTCTTTTATGATTAGACCTCATGATGGGAGGGATGCTCCTGTTGTGAGTCCTAACTGTTCTAACCATTGTTATGTTTTTTATGAGAAGGTATTCGGCTAAAGGAACGCTTGTGAAATAATTGTCTGTTGTTATGTTACGTCCTTGGTATTGACTAAGGGAAGACACCAAACGCTTGACAACTTCTGCTGCAAGACCTTTTTGAACTGGTTCACCACTTTTTCTGCCACAATAGAAATATCCGTCAAAAGCATAGCCAGATTTAGCATAGCACATCCAAAACACTTTCATTCCATATTTTGCGGTTTCTTTTAGGCATATATTGAGTAAAAGGATATCTTCCTCTAAATGAAATCAACTGTTCGTTAATTGTTAGTGATTTGCTAGGGATAACAACTTGTTTACACTTTCTTTAGAAACAGTTCCACACATAGGACACGTGCGCATCTTTTTTCAGTCTTTTTACGAAACTCTCGTGTTCTCTTATTATCCAGGCGTAAACAGCTTAAAATACATTTAAATCTGTTGACAGACATTGTAGCGTTGTGATGCGGATTTGAGTCGGAACTTTGAAACTGTTCTCTGACTGATACATTCCAATTTTTCTCGATCCAGCCAAAAGTAGAAGTCCTAAAAACGCTAACATTTCTTCCTTGTCTACTTCTCTCCATTTCTTACGAACCTCAGTTGCTGCTCATCTTCCTTGCAAATTAGAACACAACACAATTTCTTCCAAAATGTCATGTGTAATGAATAAATCAAACGCCGCGCGAGGAGAATTAGTAAATGTTCCCTGCCGTGGTCCAGGAGCTGGACGTATAATATTGTGAGATCTAGTCTGAGATTGTTTGCCAGGAGAACTTGACCAAGAAAGTCCGTCTTTTGAACGCAATTTTGCACTTATAATATTCGATATTCCGTTACTTGCCTTTGCATCAGACTCATTTTCATAGGCAGTTTCATTTGTATCATTTTCACCAACCTTATGCAGTAAAGCTACATTTGGAAAGATGTAACTCTTTTTTATTTTGAAAACTACTCAGGATTTCATCGGAAAATATTCTCAAAATCTTTGCAGGATCTATGTTCAAACATATAAAGATATTAACTGCTAGTTTCGTGCGTAAAAGAAGTAGTGTATTTATTTTCTAAATATTAGAGTATTATAATATCAAACAATAACTTTCGTTATCAACAAATTGTGAAAGAAATGTAATGCCATCTAGTAGTTAGAAGTAAAACTATGATATAGTATATTTACTTCAACAATTTGAAGGAAATGAAGAAAGGCAGAGCATGTACACAAAATAATGAATAATTTGAGTTGGGTCTACAAGGCCCGGATTGTGCAAAAGCGGGGTATATAAGGAAAATATGTTTAAGTTCAAAAAGTTAAAATTACAAAACGCAAAGGATATCACCATAACAGATTTGAATATTCAACTGCTGATGTCAAGAAGACTTAGCCTCATACATATATATTTATGAGACTCATAGCCGAAAATAATATCTTCCGGGCCTCCCAGGCCCGGATTGTGCCAATAAGGGTTAATATTAAAGAATAGGCATTTTGCCTAACATCCGGTCTCTAATTATTAGCCTTACGTAAAGCAAATCCAGAACAGTTGTTTTCTCGTTTGGGGATGCAGGACGAGTCTTTTGTTCGGCTGCAAAATTAAATAAATAAATAAAGTGGAATTAAAATATAATCAATTCAATGGAAGTTTGCGAGAACTCCACGGCCCAAGAAAACATTACCATCACCATCATGTGCAAAACACGGATGCAATCCTGCTCGGCGACTACTTTCACTGCCTGTCAGATTAAACAGTGAAACAGTGACATATATTGTGAACTCCTTCCCCAACTGCAACGAGTACGAAGATTGATTCATTTATATTGAGCCGAAGTCAATGTGCAAGTGTACTGCGCATACGCAACCCATCACCGTGAGTTGCCACGAAGCAAGCTACAGTATCTCGTTAGACAGTAGAATAATGTGGTCGAGTGTAGTCTGAAGCCGCCGAAACCAAAAAAAATTCTGGGAGGGGTTCATTGTGATCCTCTTCAACGCTCAGTTCACTACGTCACGCATCGTAGAAATGTGTAAAGTGCCACTGATCTGTTATTGTGTAGTAATTTTCGTGTAGATCGTGCTATTGTGAATTGTGTTATACGGAAATATGCGGCACAGAGTTCTGAGCCCACCACATCGACGTGAGCAGCTAGACACCAGCCTCCCATAAAGAAAATCCTTCCCTATTGCATGTGGTTCAACGTATGGCTCAGTTCGGCAAAAGTCGTCATCGTGTGATGACCAGCATATGCCGCACATCGCAGGCGACAATCAAACATACTATTCACAAGGATTAACACCTCACGGTCGTTCACAAGAGCAATATGCACGCCCTGAAACCGTGTCATATAGCTGAGCGAAAAAGGAACTGCAGGTGGCTATATGACCATCATCTTGCGGGTAATCGGTGGAAGTTTATTTTTACCCTTGATTAGGTGTTGATTTACCTCACAGACTGTAGTACAGTTCGTGTCATTACATACAAATCTGTTGACGCCAAGGACCGATGCACGATTTCCCACCAGTGTGTAGAGAGTTTTCCAAGAAAATTCATAATTGTGGGCGGCTTCTCGTATAGGGGCGAATTGCGTCTTCCGAAAGATGGAGTGAAACGTCAAGATCAGTGCTTCATACTACCAGACTCATGTACTGACTGAAATGTACCAACATTGTACGGCCAGGACGTGAACCAGCCACCAAGATAAATCATCCAACCATACTGCGAAAACACTGCCGGAATTCTTTCGCCGTATGGAACAAGAAACCGGATTTGCGGCATTTCTCTTCTCTGCCATTCCTGTCAAGAGTCCAGATGCCGGCCCAATAGACTATTGTTCCTTCAGATTCCTCAAGCGGCGCCTGTCCCATCGTTGAGTCTCCCGCTCTGTGAATAGTCTGTAAAGAGGAATGGAATGCAATACCCATAGTCTAGCTGCAAGGCAGTCCCGCAATGGAGATTTCAATGCTGGACAATAGTCAGGAGGGGTGATTTGCAGATCGAACACAATCGGTGGTGGAAACACGGCATTTCGTAGGTAAGTGGCACATCCAAATCCGCGCCACCTTAAATGAAACAACCTCTAAACTCAGCAATGACAACTAGGGAAATGGTCTGAATACATCCTTCTTTTATACGATAATACAAGGCTTCACGCTTCCACGTACAACAAGAACTCCTCAGGAATTGGAATTTACGGTGTTGCAATATACACCATACTCCCCTGATTTAACATCTTCGGATTACACACCCATTGACAATATGAAACACGTCTGCGAGGACAGTCCTTTCCCAATACTGTTGGCCACAAGTGGGGCTGCAGCCCTGAAATTGTGGTTCAACCAGGCAGTCAAAAAATTCCCACAACGATGGTGACTGTGTATCCAGGCTTTTTTTTTTTTTTTCCCTAACATTCGCAATGAGATTAGTCTTTAATCAATACAAAACACCCAAGTAATAAGCCTACACACTACTGACGAAAGGTAGTCATGCATTCTAGCCGAAACATAGAAGTTCGTACCAAAAAATCTTGTAGTTATAGCATGAATATATGTTAGGGTTTAGTGGATTGGTGTGTAGTGATTTATTTGTGCATGTTTCAGTGTCAGTTGCCATATAAAGAGCAAGTATAACTTGTTTGGATTAACTATATGTATTAAATTTTACATTACTGTTGTAAAATTGCGGAACATTCATTGCTATAAGGTTTTTAACATTACTTTTAATGTTGTTTTTCTTACAACTGTTTATTTCAGGTACAATGAGCAGTGAAACGGAGTTTTGTTTACGATGGAATAATTTTTATTCCAACGTATCGACTGCTATCGCTAATCTTCGTGACAATGAACAGTTTTGTGACGTCACGATAGCTAGTGCTGGACGTGTTTTTAAAGCACACAAAAATATATTATCTGCTTGCAGCTCGTACTTATGGAAAATTTTAAAGGTACGTATAGTGGAAGGGACGGATATATATGCAAAATAAGTAAATAAAATAGACTAAAGTATGAAAGACTAATACTATGAAAATCTCTCTTTGTCTTGAAACAAATACAAGATTACTTAATAATTAGGCTCATTAGGTGGGGAAAATCTTCGTTATATTTACAACATGCGTCAATTCTACTGTTTGGTCTGTTATTGAAGTAGAACTTTATTAAAGTTTTTTACTTTTTATCCCAGTACTTCCTGAGAGCAACTATAGTTGCATCATAGTTGAAAACATATTACGGGAAAATATAGAGTACATTTTTAAAATTTAACTACAAAAATAACTTCATTAAATTGTGGTTTTTCTGTTGTAATCTTCAATTGCGTTGTAACTTTTCTTTGTTAAGAGAGTTTTTAATGTTTATTCTGCTATCTGTTCCTCACTTCGTTGGTAATGGTAGGTATTCGTGATTACGTGCATAAATTTCATAATATATTTAGTTGTAAGTCGGGCAATTGCTGGTAATCAAAAAGAAAATTATTTTTCTTGAATCCTTTTGAAGTCATTGTTAGGTCAACGGTGTGTTTATTCTGTTTAAAATCTGTGTGCAACTGTAATTGGACGGTGTTATGCAACAACCACTCAACCCACAAATTAAAAAAAAAAAAAAAAGAAAAAGAAAAAAAAAGAACTCTGCTAGAGGGTTCGAACATATGTAGGGAACATACTAAAAAAAAATCCTGGTAACGTGTTTGCCATCGGTCTGCCATCTATGAAGAGGAAAGTCAACCCACATACGGTAATATCTTATGAGGCCGAGAAACCTATAACTGCGATTTCCTCAAAACTGACTCGTTGTGGGTTGAATGCTTGTTTCATAACACCACCCAATTGCATTCAGGAACTGGCAACAACGCTGAGAGTATACTGCACTATTATAATGTTCATTTGTCATTTCAGTACGTAGTTTAGTGCACATTACAATGAAAGACTTGTTTTCATCATGTTGAGCCATATTAAGAATTTAAGTGCCCATGAAATACTAAATTTACTTGAATCTGGGGATGATGATGGAATGAAAATTGGTGTTTCTCCACCAATGCTTTGTCAGATAGGGGACTCCAATTTGAGTGATTCTGCAGCTGACGGTAATTAGGATAGAGTTCCAAGGCGAGTATTGATGTAATGTGATGTGAATAGAACAGATTTCAAGAGCCAATGCCAGGACTTGTAGGCGAGTATAGTGGGGAAGAAATGGAGTGGAGTGGGGTGGACCTTTCAGACCAGTTTCAGCAAACGTTTCTAATATACCAACTATTAGAACTAAAAAATAGTGGTGTTCCTTTTTCTCTTGGACACGTACAATTTCGGTTGTAAGTGGATGGTTATTATACTGAAGAATCTGATACAAAATAGATGAGTTCAATTTTAAAAGACAGTGCACCCTACAATTGCTTTCACATGGAACCCCACCGAAACCCAAAGGTGTTCGTGCGACTACTCCCTTTTGAGATGTTCATGACGCAATAAGGTTTGATAGAAAGGACCACTGAATTGTTGGCGAATCGAAGTACAAAATTTTTAAAATCTGCTCAGGCGAACTCAGTATCTGTGTGAAAAGTGTGATTGTTCTTCAAAACATTTCATACCACGTGAATATATCTTACATGTAGGACATTGTACTGGTCTTACAAATGCGGATGTCAGTGATAAAAATTAATTTAGAACTGTAATATTACTATTATTTATGTTACGATTGCTCATCTATTTGTTAGATTAATTTTGCATGCAGTATGTAACATTTTGTGCGATAATATATTAGGAACACAGCAGAAAAAAAAGAGTGTAAACAAACATTGCGTACTCATTGAAGTAAGTAGTTATTCATGGTATATCTTGCTTCCGAGTGCAACTATAGTTGCATGCATGGAATTATGGGTATGAGTAGAAATTTGAAAGTTCAGTATTTCTTTCTTTTTCTTAAAAGCAGAAGTAGATAAACAAAAATTGTATATTTGTATCATAAATATAATAAAATTATGAGTACTAATGGGTTAATATGACCGTAGAGCTGTAAACTCGAAATTATAACTTAGGGAAGGGGCGGGGGGCAACACTGTGAATCCATATAGACGGTCACTTTTGGTGCAGCGGATACGTGGTTCGCTCCAGGGTCATGTATAACATTGTGTCCCTCGGTTTTCTCATGGTTTTACCGTTTTTCTCCTCGTTATTCTATTAGTTATTTCGTAAACATTGACTTCCATCTTTCCTTTAGCCCAAAGGACATAATTGTGGTGTATTAAATTAAAGATTTTTATTTTTTTAAAGTTATAACCGTTTCATTATAAGTCAGTAAATTGAACCTCTTTGTAGGATATCTCTATTTCTTTTGTAACAATAACAATAAACACTAAAAGGAATGAGTAGACATAGGGAATAATGAGTACAGTAATAGAGTACATATATCAGTATATATGAGTAGGAGGAAGAAATTGAAATCTCGTGTCAGTTTGTCTATTAAATCATGGGTTATAACATGTCCTTAAACAATGCCAAAAGACTATGCAGCAGATTAATGCATATGAGTGATTGAGAGGTGATTTTGGTTATTCTAGTTGGGAAAGGTACGTCTCATCGTACTATTTAATACCATTTAGTAGTGTACCGCTCCTCGCATCTTGAGATCTGAAAGGTATATATTCCTTATAGTGCAGCGTTAGAGGAGAAATTTTGCTTTTGGAATTGTAAATATTTTAGGTACGTATATTGTGACTGGAGGACTGTGACAGATGGTGATAGAAGTGACAGACCAGCAACGTCCATCACCGACAGGAATGTTTGTGACGTCCACTTGCAAATCCGTTGCACCACATATACACTTGTTTCTGTAACATAACACTCTCTCTACAGATCTCCATCATCCTCGATACATGTCAGATGGTTTTGGTCCTTTTTCCCTTTAAAAACTTAATAACACCACGCACCTCCTTGTTGGAGTAATGTTAAAGTCGATAAACCATCTTTAAATTGCACTATGTACCACGCGGGTTTACGTACAAGGCTGTAATTGCATCCAAAGTTTTCTCACCTTGGTATCTGTAATATAGAATAGTAATATACTCAAAAAAAAGTCGGGTTTTAGAGACAAATTCACTTTTTTTTCTCTCTCTCTCTACACCTTTGTATACATCAATCAGTTGCTGACTCTGTGGCTCAGAATCAAGTGTAGTTAAAATGGAAACGATGATTTAGTCCGAGGAGAATTGATAGATGTTCGACGTGAGTATTGAGAAGCTCGTTGACTGTAAAAATCGAAGGTCTTTTTGCGGAGCACTTACAAGTAAAACTTTATAAGAGTCATATAAAGAATCTTTGTACTGGGAGTTTCTTTCGTAAACTGTAACAAGTAGAATACTACACCACAGTGAGAAACTCGGCACAAAAGTAAGAAATCTACTAGTAGAAAAGTAAACCTCACCATCAGAAAAATAACCTCTGCCCAGAAAGCTGATCATCATACAAGTAGACCTATCGTTTTCCCTCGTCAAGCTTTAACTTCTATGTATAAATTATGCCAAATATCACTCCAAATTGCATGTAATATGTGAAATTTTGCTCCAGAATTCATTTTTGCCTCTAAAAATTGGATACGGATAGGTCTCACAACAAATAAAAATGGTTCTAATCCAAAACTATTTTTAAAACTTTTTTTTTTCTTCTTTCTTTCAGGACATCCCGGCACAACAACATGCTGTTTTGATATTCAATGACATTAGCTCTGATGATACCGGATGTTTGTTGGAGTACATGTACACAGGGGAAACGAATGTTCGGGAGAATCATCTACCCAAGTTTTTGGAAATCGCTGAGAAATTTATGATACGAGGGTTGTGTGATAAACCCAAAGACCCAGCACCACAAACCAATGACAGTAAGGTATTTCTCTTTATATTCTTTATATGGCACAGTCATGTTTAAATTAATTTGGCCATTTACATGCAGGGCCGGATACAGGATTTTCTGAGGGAAGGGGGATGTACTAAATAACTGCCAGTATATTTGAATTAAATTGAGGTTTTTTTTTTCTAAAATGCCATTAGGCATCTGTGGTGTGAATGAGTATTTGCCCTGGAATTGCTGATTTTCTGCTCTCAGTGAATCTCTTTCCTTCAACCTTCAGAAGATTGACTGAAACTGAAAAAGATTGACTGATTTTTTGCAAAACTCACTGCCAGCTTCTCACTTTAGGTAGTGCGTATTTACAACAAACGGATGCACCTTTGCACCTCTCCTAAATCCGGCCCAGCTTTCATGCCTCTCTAAGAAAACCCTCCATACTTGTTCATAAGAGCACTATTATAAAAATATTATTTTATGTCGAAGGCTTTTCTTGAAATCATAATTGCAAATTTAAAAGGACAAAGTGGCTCAGTGATAGAGCCTGGTTCGATCTCCGGCTAAGTAAGTTTGTGGCTGACAACATCGTTTCTGTGGGTTCGCTTGGGCTACTCCCGTTTCCTCCCACTTTCTCATTCCACCAATTCTTTCATCATCATTCACCTGTTTTAATAATCGCTTCCTTTAGCCTGTAGGACATAATTGTGGGATCTGGAACCGAAAGATTTCATTTCTGCAACCACAATTACATTTTGAAAAATCTATATATAATTTCTTGCCCAAACGGATTTTTGGTGTATATAGCTTACAGTGTGTCTATGTCGCTTTGGATAATCGTATTTAAGGCTGGTTTAAAGGGACAAGTTTTGCCGATAGCCACTACAGTCTTCGTATCTCTCTCATGTATTTTTTACCTTTCACGAAAATTCACGATTTCTCTTACATATTTCAACCTAGAGACTTCAAATTTTTAGAGAAGGAACTTCATAACCTAACGAAGGCAACAATCCGTGCCGATTTTTTATTTAGAATTTTCTTCATTGTTGGAATGGCTTGATTGATGAAATGGATATTCAAACCTTTAACAATATAACTGATTCAACAATGAAGAAAATTCTAAATAAAAAATCGGCACGGATTGTTGTCTTCAATAAGTTATGGAGTTCCTTCTCTAAAAATTTGAAGTCTCTAGGCTGAAATTTGTAACAGAAATCGTGAATTTTCGTGAAAGGTAAAAAAATACATAAGAGAGATACGAAGACTGTAGTGACATCTACCGGCAAAACTTGTCCCTTTACATCAACCTTAAATGAAATTAGCCACATTTAAAAAAAAATATATATTTACTATACCTCATAGACACTGACTGTGGGCCTCACGAGTGGTGATGCAAATATCAAGACGATGTTCCCATTCGCGCCACATACGCTCCAACACATCTGATGAAATGGACTGGATGGCAACACTGATACGAACTTGCGACGATCCACAAAATCACGGTACCATTTCAAAATTGACGTGTATGTAGGAGCCTGATGTTGAAACGTTCACCTAAAGGCACACTAAATCTGCACCAAACTTCGCGTGCTGTGATACTTCAAAACACACCAACTTCATTCCTGTGGGATCACCATAACTCCTTAGAACTTATTCTTCAATAATACCACAACACAACGAAAGGAAATAAATTTACGTTAGAACATTAAACATAACAGTACAGAAACATAAAAGCTTCCCAAGTGAACCGATATCGACTTATCACAAAGTGAACATGAATGAATTTACTTTTTCTGTGTTTGATCCCATCCATTGTTGACATGCACAAAACTATTTGAGTTTTTCTTTCAAATGTGACAAATTGCATTTAAATACGATTATCTAAAGTGACGTAATACCTCTTTAAACTATGATAGTGTATAAAGTATGGGCATTATTAATCGTCAACATAGTTGTCAATCGTCATACGAATTCTGTTAAAAGAAATTTTCATATTTTTAATTACTATTATATAGTTCTTTGTTAATTGCGGTGTTTTCTATTTTTCAATCTTCTTTTTTTTCCTATATATATTAATTTTTCTCTTTATTTATTGTTCTTTCACTTTCCTGCACTCTTACCAGCCTAAAAGTCCCCTTAGTTCAATGTGCTTCACTAACTTTATTTATTTTATTAGCCTGCTTACACGATTGCATGACTATGTGACCTTGTATTCTAACATTGCGCCCACCTTGGATGCTTCAGTCGTGTTTTTTTTCCCTTATGTCTTTCATTGATTATCTGATGAAGGGTTTTAGCGAAAGGGCGTACTGTTGTGTTTTTTTTTTTAGATTAAACGAAGCTGCTTTATATTAGGGATGGCCAGAACCGGTTCCTACTGGAACCGGTTTTCGGGTCTGAACGGATCCGGTTCCGGAACCGGTTTTTCGGATCCAGATCTGGAACCGGTTTTTAGAATCCAGGTCTAGAACCAGTTCTTCGGATCCAGGTCTGGAACCGGTTCTTCGGATCCAAGTCTGGAACCGGTTCTAAAAACCAGATCTCCAAGAACCGGTTCCGCTGAAACCGAAACTGTGACCATCTCTACTCTAAACCCGAGCTCCTGGCAGGCTGTGAACAGTGTGCTAGATTAAATGGTGGAAGTGACAGGCAGGCGCCCAGGCGGCGGCCGCTTGTCTCATTTGGCTAAATAAACTGGGCAACTGGCAAACTGATTGGCTAAACAAGCAAACTGGCCAACTCATTTGGCTAAACACCCACTGGTGGACCAACATTTTTTTTCTGGGGGCACAAGCGGGTTTGGGCGGGAAGGGCACAAGCGCATGGTCCTTTTTGCAGTGTTTTGAAGGTGAACTTTGTGCCTCCTTTACGGGTCTTTGGGGTCTTTCGGATCCAGGTCTGGAACCGCTTCTTAAGATCCTGTTCTGAAACCGGGTTTTCAGATCCAGATCTGGAACCGGTTCCTAAGATCCGGTTCTGGAACCGGGTTTTCGGATCCATGTCGGGAACCGGTTCTCCGAAAACCGGTTCCGCCGGAACCGGAATTTGTGGCCATCCATACTTTATATATTTACCCTGTCTGTCCACGTGTCAGTGAGACAAGAACTCTTCAGAAATACTTGATGGATCACCGTTAATTTTCACCAGGATGTAGAGGGTCGAAAGTCAGAAATCAGTTCCTTAATGGATGTATTATTCAAATCAGAAGTGGTAGAAATAAATCATTTCCGGTTTCAACGTTGATCAGTATATAGCGAAACAGGAAATAGAGCAGTTCTCTGCATCGATTGAGCTTCCCAAGAATACATTTCAGCTACATTCTTAGGTGTCTACTGAAACCGGAAGTGATAGAAATCCACTATAACTTCCGGTTTCAATATTGATCTGCATAGAGGATAAATGATAAGAGATAGCAAGAATTGATTTAGCGTTCTAAGAATAAGGACCATCTTCTCTCTTAACTCCCTATTCAAATCGGATGGGAGGCATGGTGACTCAGTCAGTGGTAGTATGCTTTTCTCTGGTGCATGGGGTCCCTAGTTCGATCCCCGGTTAAGTAAGTTTGCGGTGAACAACAACATGTCCGTGGGTTTTCTCGGGATACTCCCGTTCCCTCCTTCCACTTTCTCATTCCACCAATTCTTCCATCATCATCATCATCATTCACTTGCTTTAATTATCGTCTTCCTTAACCTAAAAGGCATATACGTGGGAGGTGAAACTGAAACTGACTTCCTATTCAAAACGGAAGTGATCACATTAATCATATTAATCACTTATGATCACTATAAAGCAGTGTTTCTCAAAGTGTGGGTCGCGACCCATTGGTGGGTCCCGGCCCGCCTTTTGATGAGTCCCGTGAAGCTTCTACTTTTATTTATGAAATTTTATTTTGATGCAGAAACATATGTTGTGAAGTACTATTCAGAAACTGAAAATTGGAAGCGTTTGTTAATTAAGTGAAGAGTTACTCAGACCCTGCTTTGTTGTACAGTTAGTAGATATGTTGGGTTACTATAGAAAGGAAGTCAAAACCTATCAACTGGTAGGACATTGCGTTGGGAGTAGTGTTAGCTCTGTGTTATCTTTCTAAGGAAACACTTTAACCCTCTTTTCGCTTGCGGTCAATTTCATATAACAGATGCAGTTGTTGAGAAAGAAATTTACATTACACTTGCTCGATCTACCGACTAATATTTTTGTACCGACAGGGTCACTATATACATAAATTTACATTACAATTTAGTTTGGAATTGAGATATTTACGATAGGCATAAAAAAAATCAACTAAATTTTGATTTATTAAAATTTAAGCATCGAGCTCTACTTTGTAACATTCGTGGTTACTCAGGGTGTTCACAACATCCCCAAATACACCTAAATTTCGTGTTAATCACTTGCACGGATTGTTATTAAACGAATTGGAATTAGAGACATGATATACAAAATTTAATTGCTTTGAAAAACACCACCATTACGTAGAATGCCAATGTGTATTTGAATAAAAGTCGGTGGGCCACAAAACACTTTATTACTTAATGTGGGTCGCAATAACAAGAAGTTTGAGAACCATTGCTATAGAGTAAAAACGGTAATAGATGTGGAGAAACTGTTTTCTGCAGTCAATTAAGGATCCCATCTTCACTCTTATCTCTCCACTAAAACCGGAAATAGCAGAAATCTACCACCTCTTATCTCTCCACTAAAACCGGAAATAGTAGAAATCTACCATCTCTTATCTCTCCACTAAAACCAGAAATAGTAGAAATCTACCACCTCTTATCTCTCCACTAAAACCGGAAATAGTAGAACTCTACAACCACTTTCCGCTTCAGTATGAATATTAGACAAAATCATGGCAGATAAACCAAACTCGTTCACGTAGTGTACACGTAACTCTGCTACTTATTATTATTATTATTATTATTATTATTATTATTATTATTATTATTATTATTATTATTATTATTATTATTATTATTATTATTATTATTATTATTATGTGTAATTATGTTTTCTGTATTTTCTGGTAATCTTATGGATATAAAGCACAATATTATTTCTTTGTCTGTCCTCTGTGCACATCCACTTGTTGGTATGGCATTCTTCTACATAATTGTAGAGAAGAGACCAGGTCATTTGGGTAGAATTAAAATTCTCGTATATAATGTTCATTTACTATACAAAGCGACACCGTTGAACCGTTTGAAATGAATTCTGGAACAGAGTTAGTACCTATCTTAAAGTATATTTTCATCATCTCATTTGATTAAAATGCGTCTTCTAAGTAGAAGAGAGCGATATCGAAATTTATGCTAAAAAGATAATATCTCAGGAGCCCCTCACGTTACGGAGATGAAACCCGATGTATAAACTCTTCATTGAAAGTAATTCGATTCATGTCACAGCGTTTACGAAGATTTCTCTTCTAACGAGGCAATTTGTAGAACATTTTAATTTCTAAGTTGTTTGTATTAATAAAATGACAAAAATAAAAAGCAAACGGCTGCACCGTTCTAAATTAATTTTCAAACATATTTTAGCACTTGGGTTGAGCTGCGGTTTTGTCATTTCATTTCGATTGAAATACGCATTCTAATGGGAAAAGTGAGTTCAAATATTTGTTTTAATTCACTTCCCTCCCATAAATCTGTTTTTCCGTGCGAAGAACAGGCATTTCAACTACCTAAGCTTGGCATACTTCTAGGTAACTTTAGGGAAGACACTTTTAGTTAGCCCGGCGGGAGCTCATGTGGTTCGGATTCCACGTTAATCAGTAGGTCCACGTCTCATATAGCCCTCGCTGCTGAACGGGACGTAAAACTCAAAGTCAAGTCAACTCAACTCAACTCAACACTTTTAGGTAGCTACTTTCCGTTTCTAGTTTCTCGCGATTTTCTCGGAAACGGTTCCAAGAAAATAAACTCGATATATCGAAATTGAATTCTATTGTATTTGAATTGAGTTGATTTTCAGTTTTACGTTCCTTTCAGCAGCGAGGCTATATGAGACATGGATCTACTGATTAACGTGGAATCCGAACCACATGAGTTCCTGCCGGGAATCGAAGCCGGGTTTCTCACTTCAAAGGCGCGTAGGCTAACCGCTTAGCCACCAAGGAGCTCTAGACTCTATTGTATTTGAGTTTAGCGTTCCGCTCTGCTGCGAGGCTATATGAAACGTGGACCAGCAGCTTAACGTAGGATCCGAACCATATGAGCTGCATCCGGGCATCAAACCCAGGTTTCCCACACCAAAGGCGCGTACTGTATCCACAAAAACAGGACGGATCTCGACTTTATCGAAATAAAATCTATATATATAAAAGAGAACGTACAAAATCCTTTGTCCGCTCATCACGCTAATACGGCTGAACCAATTTCTTTCATTTTTGGGGGGTTATTAGGATTTGGACCCTAGATGGTTTTTATCATATCACTTTAATTTTTAATTACCAGTGTCTTGAGATAATTGACCATTCAAGTGTCCATAACGTACAAATCCTTTGTTATTAGTTCATCATAGGTAAAAATAAACGTATTTATATGCAACCCGCATGACCGTGTCACTCGGCGGGTTAACATAAATGACAGGCGATATACAGCGGAAAATAGCTTGAATCTTCTGTTTAAAATTTTTTAATTGATTTGCTTATTTTTACAGACACTTTTACAATATGCCAGCACCGGGATGACCGCAGCGAAGCGGGGCGGGTTAACATAAATGACAGGCGATATAATGTTAAGATTTACTGCAATCTTCTATGGTTTTTATCATATCACTTGAAAGCGAAAAAGTAAAAATTATCTAAGTAACAAAGTTTATTGCGTTCCGGGGTGACCGCAGCGAAGCGGGGTGAACGCTGCTAGTTGTAAAATGTAGCGCAATTGTGCGGAAAGTTCACTACTAGGTTCAGCTGTAAGTTGATGTCAGACCTGATCCGTTGCGACTCATATACCCTGCCTGACATTTTGGACACGAACGGCATCTTGTGCACAAAATGTCAAATATGTTTTTAAACTATCTAATTTATAAAATGATTTTAATGGTAGGTTTTGTAAGATTGGTTCCTTGGTTATCGAGTTATATGTTGTGTAACCAACAATTCTTTTCCACCTAATAAGAGGTTAAATCATGAATGCTTTAAGCTGTATCATATGTCATTGCAAGTGATCATTCCTTTCTTAAAAAAGTTATTGACTACAGGCTTAGTAGTACATCTTTTATAAAATCGTGCTTCTGTATGTGTTGCCAGAAGAATTAGAAATACTTTGAGCATGTCAGGACCCTGTGGCCTTGTGTACGTCCCACAGTTACCGGGTCTATATTTCCACAACTGTGTATGTGATATATTGATCTGATTTTAGAATGTTTTTTCATTTTATTACAGAGGGATAGCAACCAACATGTGACAGATGACGATACAGTGTCCCGTAAAAGAGTTCGAAACGAAGCAGGGAGTAGTTTTGAAGGTGTTCCTGCTGACAGTCTACATTCTAGTTCAACTCCTTTACAAAGGAACATTTCCTTTCCTACACACAATAACAGTGTACTTTCTAGTTCAGCTCCGTTACAAAGAAGTGTTTCCTTTCCTACACGCAATGATGTAAACCAGCAGTCAGTCAAGCAGGAGCCTCATAATGACGATGATGATGATGACGAACCCGTGATTTGCGATCTTGATGCTAGTCCAGCCCCCTACCCAACAAGAATGTCTAGTAATTTAACCACTGGAAGTCAAGAGCCAAGGCGTGAAGAGTTAAACCCATTAATGATGAATTCACTGATAAATAACCAAGAACCTATACTTGAAGGTAATGTATTTAATCTTCAGATAACATGCTAATGTTCTCGGGGGTTTTAACAATAATCTTTATTTTTATTTTATTATTATTATTATTATTATTATTATTATTATTATTATTATTATTATTATTATTATTATTATTATTATTATTATTATTATTATTATTATTATTATTATTATTATTATTGAGACAGCCGTGTATTTTCTAAACTAATAGATAAAAAAGGCTGAAAATTTATACAAAAGAAATATCCACAAGGAGAAACCTTATGACATACTCTGCAATACGAACACATGAACAGTGTTGCCAGCTATATTATACATTTTTAAACGACGCCAGGTCAGTCTATTACATATTGTAAATCTACATGTTATTCAAAATCATACAATACCACATTTATCATTTCCGAGTTGCCAACTAAAGACACTAGAGTATCATATATTTTTATATCTTAGAGAAGTCTTTATCACACTAACAGCATAACTAAGACGGTCTGGGCAGTGAACATCCAAAGTACTGTAGGTTACATACCATGGGTATGATACGATGTTTTTTTGAAATAGATGGAAACAAAATCACAAGGGGTTGAAAATTTAACTTCTTTTCGAAATGCTTTATTTCGAAGAAAATGCTTAGATAAGTTTCATATCAAAGAGTTTTTTAACATTTCCAATAAACGAACTAATCATTTTATCATTTACAGTAATTTGGTATCTGAAATCGTTCCGGAGATGTCATAAACATTTATAAAGTTTGCAACACTGCTTAAATTTATATATAGCAACTTTATGTTGGGTAGCAACCAGGGTTGGCTGGTTTAAACCAAGGTGGTTTAGACCAGCTGGTGGTTTCACGCGATAACCCAAAAACGAAAAATGTTCGTAAAAGTGTAAATGTTCATAAAATCTTGCTGAACACACATTTGTGGGTTATCGCGTGTCACTCCCGTATATTATTCGTATTATATTCAGACCTAAATTCCCCATTCATTACTCAAAGAGATTATACTACAAAAGCAACTTTTTTTATAAGTTTCTTTTGTGATTTTTTAATAATTATTATTGTTATGCAATTGCAATCAAAGAAAAAGTGTAAATATTGTTTCGGTTTAATAATGTTTACTATTGATAAAATACATCGAGATGCCGTACTTTTTTTTTTTTTTTTTTTTTTTAAGGGGGAAGGGTCTTACAAACCCCACGAGAGGCATTTACTGAAATCAGAAGTATCTTTGGTATCTATTTATGTATAAATGGGTCAAAGCCAAAGTGGACTCAAATAATCCTTATCTTTATTCACTTTCCTTAGTGATATGCAAATTAAATCATTGAATTTCTTTAACTTGGACTAATAAAAGTCGTAGTGAACTAACTTGGACTTAATTAGATCTTCTGTACTCTCCAGTATTTTGAAATTGTCCATATGTAATTCTGTATAATGGTTTCACTTGTACAACTGTTTTATCTTTTTGTCCTTCTGAAATGACTATTGGCAATTATATTGACAAGTATGTAAAGATTAGTACAACGCATTTTTACCAGAAGTCCTTCGTGAGTGAGTCGTTAGATATATTCCATTTGTGGCCAATTAGTCCCGGTTTCGAGTTCAAATGGAGGACAATTTGTTTCAGATGTAAGTCGACAAACGGTTTGGACTCTGCTTTAAGCTTATATGACTCCTTCCAGCATAACCCGGTTGTTGCATAATAACAAGGTGAAACAAACTTATTTCTGTCCATATCTGATATAGATACATAGAGCAAATTATTTAAACAAAACAAAAAAAAAAAAAAAAAAAACTGGTTTAAACAAAAAAAAATCTTTTTTTTTCTTCTTTTTGTTTTCATCCTCCATCGATGTTTGCTTCGTACAAAATTTCAGCTTTTTTTATTGATTGATTTAGAAGTTACACGGTTGTCTCAAATTTTAAAAACTGATCTGTATATTGTGGAATGATTGAATATATTAATTATACAATACATATCAAAACAGCACATCAAGTATTTATTCCTGTGTATCATTGTATTTGAGTAGAATACGGAATAAATTATACTTTTGCGTGGAGTCAACTTTTCGATTATATTTTGTGTGTGTATGTTAATATAAGCTATTGATCTACAATATTTTAACTATTTTTAAAGAGAACAATTATAATGAAATGAATAAACTCCAGATATACTGGGTATTTCAAAACAACACTGACTTCGTTTAGAAGGTGATTCCTGACACCAAGATAAGACAAAAAATATAGACCAACCTGGGTGCACAAATGTGTCCCTTTGGAGTTATAGGCTGCCGAAAACATGAGAAAATGAACTTTAAAGGTTCATAGCTCCAAACTGTGGGACCTACCGTAGTCGGGTCAAAACTTTACTTAGGAAATAATATATGCCCTCTCCAAAAATGTGTGTTTCAGTTTCCTAAGGTACTCACGCAACATTTTTTATAGAAATAGTTTGGCTGCGGGCATATAATTTGAAATACTCACCTCTATAAAAATAGTTGCGGAAGTACCGCAGGATTCTGAAACTTGCATATTTGGATAGAGTACATACTATTTCCTAAGTAAAGTCTTGAACCAACTACGGTATGTATTATACTTTTGGAGCTATGGACAATCATTTTTTCATGTTTTCGGCTGCCTATAACTCCGAAAGGAAGCATTTGTGCACCCAAGTTGGTCTATACTTTTTGTCTTACCTTGGTGTCAGGAATCACCTCCCAAACGTTGTCGGTGTCGTTTTGAAACACCCTGTATATTAATAATTATTACATACTATTTATGGGTTTGTTTCGTGAATTTAGCAGAATAACTGTTTTCTGTCGTAGTCGAATATAATTTAGAAAACGTATGAATTGCTATGATTTTTTGTCTCATTTTCCTATTAAAAAATGCAAACATTACTACTCCATTTACGTCTCAGTCAATGGATATTTGTGGAAGATACTTCCATCAAATTTAGTTGCTGAAGAACATGTGCATGAGATTGATGGCTAGTGAGTTGAGTTGAGTTGCTTTTTAAGTTTAACGTTCCGTTAAACAGCGAGGGCTATATGAAACGTGGAGCTACTTATTAACATGGAATCCGAACCACATGAGCTCCCGCTGGGAATTAAATCGAGGTCTCTCATGTCAAACGCGCCTACACTAACCACTTAGTCACGAAGGAGCTCACTAGTGAGTTGATAACAATTACTTAACCCGAAAAAGCCCACGCGAATTTTACCCTTAAAAGGCCCACGGGGTGCCTCTGAGGCTCCCTGCTGCATATACAAGCTACCTGAACTCCCCGCGACCATTTGTATTTTCCGTCATTAATAGGAAAGGCTAGTCACTACTTTGCTATGAAATCATTTGTCAATGGTAATAAACAATGAACAGTATCAAATAATTAGAAAAGTACATACTTCAATAGGAGCCTCAGAGGCACCCCTTGGGCCTTTGCGTTAGTATAAAAAATAACGCTATTTTTTTCTGAGGTAAAGTAAAAAAAAACGCTTAGGAAACACAATCAAAGGGGGTATTTCAAAGAGATAGAAGAATTCTAGAGCGCAGGTCACGGGACGAAATATCTATTAAGAATAATGGCATTAAAAATTGACCAGGGTGCCTCCGAGGCACCCCTTGGGCCTTTACGTCAATATAAAAAATAACCCTATTTTTTTCTGAAGTAAGATAAGAAAACGTATGAACAACTCAGTCAGGGGGCATATTCCAAAGAGATAGGAGAATTCTAAACCGGAAGACACGCGACGAAAGATGTATTAAGAGTAATTGCATTGAAAGTGGACCAGGGTGCCTCTGAGGCACTCCCTGAGCTTTCTTGGGTTAAACATTTCCTTAAACAATTACTTACGAAAGTTGTTTCCAAATATGTGTTAGCAGTTATAGCATACTTTGTTTCCAGCTTCATCCGTGTGCAAAATCGAGACAAGAGGAGTGCCTGCATCTGAAGATCAAAGTTTTCCAAGGTCTCTGAAGGACTTCGACCCTACTCAGTATCTTGAAGAAGGAAGTAAGTCATCTTTTTGTTTCTTTTTTAATGTAAATTCTACAGAAGGTTGTTCAGTTTACATCGGACCGATTTTGGAGGATGCTCATCTTGGGAGAAACCTTGCCGCCATCATCGATGATATTCTGTTGAGCCCCTAATACTATGGACTACTTCCTGACATCGAACTTCCCATTGAGTAAACTCCGGCGAATTATGGACAAGGGAAGTCAATCCCATTCCTCTCAGCAAAGCTTTCCAGAAACTAACAAACGTGTATGGACACCGATTTGAGACGTCTTTTCAACAGGCCAGAGCCACAGAAATTCACTGAACTAGCGTCAGGGCTCTTTACAAGAATATCTTGAAACTCAATGATATGAATTCCTGATTCCCATGCCATTTCTTAATAAAAATGTAAATATGTTCTGGCAGTATGACGTGAAACCTTGTCCCTATTTATCTGCACCGTGCAATTGTGGGATGTCAACCCGACAGATAAGTGTCTTAACGAATTCTTGAAAGTATCTTGCATTTACTTGAACTGAAAACTTTTCCCGGGAGTGGCAAACAAAGTTAATGTGTACTTCATCTGTTCTGACGACTGCTTGCGATGTGGACCCCCGCGGGTGTTTTCCGTACATCTTTCTGCAGTACGTTTTTCATTCTCAATATAGCACGGGAGCAGAGGGTATACACGGGCTTTTACTGGTGCACCTCGTTCGGAGCCCTTACAAATGGTTATGTTCATAGTTTCAAAGCTGCCAAATTAAATCTCTGGCGTATGGCACGTAGGATTTGTAGATTGGCACGCCAATCGGCGGATCACCTGCAGCACGATGATGTCATTTTCCTAGCAACCCTTTTCATGGGCAATTGTTTCGTGACGGGCTCCTTGGTTTATGTAACGGATCACAGTAGTTACTGCGAATGTAAACCCATTCTGGCATTTTTAGTAGAATCAGAGCATTTACGTAGTGACTTAACCTTCCCACTTACTGTTTAATTTAGGCACCATTTGACAGCATTCATGTACTTAGAACTTCAGAAATACTATTCCTCACGAGAGCAAACGCGCCGTTCTAGCGTAATTCCCAGCAGACGCTAGCGTTGTTCGATATAATAAAAACCGAACAACTTTATTATTTTTATCATAATCTTCAAATTAGTATGCTTGTATGTGGTATTCCTGTGTTGTATTTGCATCAATTCTGTAACGCATCTAGTTGTAGTAGCGGGTCGTGCATGCGTACCGCTGAACGTTATTTTAATAATAATAATTGTATTTTGTTACTGTTGTTACAAATAGTTGTGTAAATCATTATCAGAACAAACAGCAGTACTTTCTCTTTCAGGACATTTTATCCCAGCGTGGAATGGGTTTGCATTTCCAACCTGATAACTAGAAAACAATCTGCACATTCGATGCACATTATGAATTCAATATGGCTTAAATAACTTGTTACGATGTGAAGGAAAATATGACTTGTGCGAAGATGTATACATTTCAGAAGTTGTAACATCCAATCATTTGTTACAAAACTCACTCGTATCTGACTGAAACATCACACATACCCATAGAATGAATAACTTAATTTAATGGAGATGTTTAGTTCGGCAGACTGGTATTTCAGATCATAGGCGCTGATTACATGGGTGCTGCGGGGAGATTTTTTAATAAGTACTCGGCACCCAATGAAATTTAGCATTGGAATTAAGTGTTATGCCGTGAAGAAAGCTATGTTGCTGTCTGTATATATGAATTTTCAGTTGTACAAGATGTTAACGTGATGGGGGAAACAACTACTGTATTCACATTTTCGTGATCTGCATTCGAAGAAAGAAAAAAAAAAGTGCCCGAAGAAAATTTTCTACGGAGGGACCCATCTCCATGGTTGTTATATTAACGTATACATTTTCGTGAGCCAGGGAAGCCCGGGCTCCACCTTGCCCTCCCCTTGGGCGCCCATGGAAAAAGCGTTCGAAACAGTCATGCAAGCCTGAGTGCTGAACTATATAGTGTTAGCCACAACCCACAAGAATTAGCACGGGAGGGTAAGCTATGTCGTGAATCTTCTGTCGTACTGGCCGGAACTGTCCGCAAGGATATGAACAGGGTTTGTTTATTTATTTAGGGTGTTGATGGCTTCAGTAATAGTTTGTGATTTCTTGAGACAGTTCCCAACATAGCCAGATTACTTAATTACGAGGTAGGATCAGAAACTAAGGTTACAGGCCGATATTTTTGGAGTTTCGTCTGTTTTAGAGGAATGAGGAGTGTGCGGTAATTTTACTACATGGAGTTGGCAACTGTGCAGAGTTTCTGCCACCCGCCATCTACGGCGCTAGTTGTAGGTAAACGCAAATGGCGACTTGTTTCGAAAACTAGTCTCGCGAAGAAGTCCGGTCAGTTATTTGATTTCTGTAGGCGAAATATGTAATTATAGCTGAAATTCACCGTCAGATGGTAGAGGTTTACGGAGCGACTGTAATGTCTTATCACCATGTTGCAGAATGTTATCGAAAGTTTGCAGCTGATAGAAAACACGTCACAATTGAAGCAATTTCGCTGGCACATCATCAACCACCCTCCCTACAGCCCGGACTTCGCTCCAAGCGACTTTCATCTTTTCCCGCGCTTGAAGGAGCACTTAGGAGGTCGTCACTTCGCTTCAGACGAGTAGGTGAAACATTTTGTAACAAAGCGGTTGAACACGCAAGGACAGGACTTTTACCAGAAGGAAATGTTCAAACTCATCGTACGATAGGACAAATGCCTCTACCAATATGGAGATTGTGTCGAAAAGTAACCTAATGTATGTACTATCTGTGGGCTGTATTGATTGTATGAAGTAATATATACAAGTTTCACTGTAGGCTTTGTAACCTCACTTTTTGATCACCTTCGTAGTAAGAATTAGACATAATTGCTTTTTCGCTGTTGTTTATAATATCCTTCTTAATGTATCATCCACAGGTTCAGCTGCGGGCAGCTACAGAACGTGCCCAGTGTGTTTGAAACAAGTGACTTCAACCAATTTGAAGAGACACTATTTAGCCTTACATACTCGGATGGAGGCAGCTAGTTGTCCTGCGTGTGGAAAGGTGTTCAAAAATAAATTCAGTTTGAAAACACACATCAAAGTAAGGCACGGAGGATCAATAGCGGAAAAATATGACCAAGGTACTGTGTATGATAATGAAGAAGACACACAAACAATGAGAGTAAATACTGATGACACACAATCAGTTGTTGAATAAATGTATAACATAAGGTGAAGAGGAAGTACAAATGTTTTTCTTCGAAAGTTACATATTATTTTATGTGGATATCTATTGATCCCACTTGTTTTGTGCAACAAACACTTTTAAAAATGTATGTGATGCACATTATGAAATGTTATAAACAGAATAGTTGGTAAATGATTGTGTTAGACAAACATGAAGAAGATTCTTATTTTCTTAAAATATTCTTTAAGGTTAGTGTAAAGGGACAAGTTTTGCCGATAGATGTCACTACAGTCTTCGTATCTCTCTCATGTATTTTTTACCTTTCACGAAAATTCACGATTTTTCTTACAAATTTCAAACAAGAGACTTCAAATTTTTAGAGAAGGAACTTCATAACATATCGAAGGCAAGAATCCTTGCCGATTTTTTATTTAGAATTTTCTTCATTGTTGAAATGAATATCCAGACCTTTAACAATATAACTGTTTCAAGGATGAAGAAAATTCTAAATAAAAAAATCGGCACGGATTGTTGCCTTCGATAAGTTATGAAGTTCTTTCTCTAAAAATTTGAAGTTTCTAGGTTGAAATCTGTAAGAGAAATCGTGAATTTTCGTGAAAGGTAAAAAATACATGAGAGATATACGAAGACTGTAGTGACATCTATCGACAAAACTTGTCCCTTTAAACCATCCTTAAGTAAAGTTCAAATTGTCAGCTCAAGTTGATAAAAGTTTTAAATGAATTTAAAGTGAAGAAAATAGTACGAGTATTCGTGGTGTATCCTGAGGAAAATCCAATCCGTTTTAACATTTTCTCAAACCGTTGTAAGCGATTGGGAAGATATTCATAAAAATATTGTAAGTAGTCTTGCAGATGCCCGTACGATGATAGTTTTGTGTGGAAATGTATCAGCAGTGTATTGGATTGTCAAACATGTATAGACAGACGTTTATGATCATACAAGTTTCTAGTCGTGTAATGTTCTAAAGTATAAATAAAGTCCTGTGGTAATTATTATTATTATTATTATTTTATTATTTGTGTTTTGCATGAAATGTAGCAACTTAAAATGTTTGTTTTAAAATGGGTTCTACCCAAGAAAATGAAATGAAATCTTTGAGTTTAGCGGTCACGATTATGCCTCTTAGAGTAAGGGAGACAATGATTAAAGCAAGTGAATGATGATCGAAGACTTGGTGGAATGAGAAAGTGGGAGGAAACAGGAATACTCCGAGAAAACTCACGAGCACGATGACACAAACTTGACCGGTGATCGAACCAAAGATCCCACGCACCAGAGGTAAGCACTTTACCACTGCACCACCATGCCCCTAGATTCTACCTAAGAATTCTCGAATAGTTAACATACATGTCTTTGTTTGGATTTTAGCGTTCCTCTTTAGCACTGAGGCTTTATACAATGTGGACCCACAATTTAAGATGAAATCCTAATTATATGTTTCACCAGTAATCGAAACCGGATCTTCTGACTCAAAGATAAGAACATTAGCCTCTGGTCCATAAAGAAGCTCACTGCCTCTACTTGGCAAGCGTAATCCTATTGTTTGAATTCTCACTGAGACCAAGGAAGACAATTGAAAATGAAATTTTTGAGTTTTTCGTCCCACGGTTATGTCGGTTAGGCTAAAGGAGACGATGATGATGAAAGATGAATGAAAATGGTGAGATGGAGAAAGTGGGAGGAAACGTGAGAACCCAAAGAAAACCCACTCACACGGTATTTGTCTCCACAAAGTTCACTTGGCGGGAGCAGGGTTTGAACCCGAGACCCCAAGCACCAGAGAGGAAGACAATTGGATTAACAGGAATGATGAATATGAAACAATTAGCGGAATGGGAATGTTGGAGAAACAAGAGAGCCCCGAGGAAACTCACGGACACGAAGGTGTCTATTACAAACTCATATGTCCAAAGATAGAGCTATGGATTCCTCGCACTAAAGGTGCGTTGTTCGTTTTATATTTTTGACGGGTACTCACCTCAAAAGCCATACCGCGCCGCCACCACTGATAATGTTCTTTTGAACCCCCCCCCCCCCTGTATTGCAGACTATCACACGGCACCGCAGTTTCCATTACAGCAAGCTCCTGCGCAGGATAGACATGGAACTTGTGTCCCACTGCTTTCCGCACGATTCCCATAGACCATCCACGGCACGCGCGCAGCGATGCTGAAGACATCGTTTCTACAGACTAAATGCGCAAAAATTCATTGGACTGGCATCTGGGCTTTCAAAGAAATGTCTTCACACGGAATGCGTACTTCCTCTGCAATTTCCTGCTAAAAACATGATGTTTTGGTGGTATGACTAGATGTGTTGTCAATATGGATCATCACTTGGTTCGCGTTCATTCCATATGATTGTGGGATGTCTCTCCAATAGATAGGTGTCAGAATGGGTTCTTAGAAATATCTTGCATTCATCTTCACGCTTTTGTCCACTTTGCGTGTCATCAACTTACCCTCATATCCGAATAACGTAACAATCATAAAGTTACGAGGGAAACTTACCCTGCACTGACGAACAAAGTTGCTGCCCTTGCCGTCAATGTTACGGTATGTGATCTCCCGAAGTGAGATGGACATATGATTTATCCACTGGAGTACCTGGACTTCAGTCAAACCTGAAAACTGGCATCAAAGCGCGTGTTTTTTTCTCTCTCTCTCCTCGAAAGAAAGGTCCATTTATCTTTTGTGTCTTTTTATGCTCTCTGATACATATTGTAGTTTGCAGATGCAAATAAATTCCGTTCATTACCTTTTTGCTCCAATACATGCAAACTAATGTAAGCTTTTTTTTTCTGTACGGGACAACTTTCCACATTTACACTACCCTGTCGCGACAAAACGCTGTAACTTTGGCGGAGCAGTTTTGCGAAAAAGAGCCGTAAAGTCGCTACAGACCGCCTAATTTCCTACTTACATCGAAATTCTTTTTGGCATATTTTCAAAAGTATTTGACAGCCCAATGCTGGCCCTGGTGAACATAAATATCGGTGGCGGGAAATTCAAAAATTCTTATAGCGTCAAAACAATGTAACTCAAGTTACAGCGTTTTGTCTCGACACGGTAGTACAGAGACCAGTGAGGGGATTTGGTATTCACTGGAAATGACAACTCTGTAGATGTAGCAATTCGACAGAATTCGGATTCTTCCCCCTCAAGCTTTTCTTTGGAAAAGTCATTTAACTGTTGCTTCACGAGAGGAGATAAACCACTGTTCTTTTCCGAGGCGTTGTTGTTTCAAGTTTTTAATAGCTGTAGACTCGGGTTCCCTATTTGGAGACCCAGGATTAAAAAAAAAAAAAAAAAAAAAAACCTACGAATCAGAATGCCAATCAAGCAGAAAGGAGTCACTAAAGATGTATCGAAAATAAGAAAATAATAATAACTGTTTTACAAGTTGTGCCATGGTATACTGTACGTACTTACGTTTAGAATCTACGTTTGGCCCCGTGGTTTTACCCCCGTAAGAAGAATGTCTTCATGGCTTTTCCCTTTAAAACTAGTTTTGCTCAATGGAACAAAATCAATATTCAGATATTAGGTTGGAAAAAAAAGTACAAATTATGTTCATCTCTAAAATTACGTAACAAGACAGAAAATGACGCCACGCAATCAGGGGCGGATCCAGGACCGACTTCTGGGGGGGGGCGGTTGGTTGTCATACTGCTACTTTTAAGGGCTCCAAACTTTGGGATGGGTTTTATTTATATATGTAAAATGAGAAAGTTTCCTCTTCTGGGGGGGGGCGATTGCCCCCCCCCCTGAATCCGCCCCTGCACGCAATCAACAGAGAATAGACTATGCACTACGAACAGAAGTAATAAATAAGAATAGATTGCGATCTTCGCCAATAATTAGTTTTTGGATCAGGGGCTACAAAATTTTTGAGCGGCCCCTAAATCGATTTTTTTTTTTAATTTTTTTATACGTAATAAGCACATAATGCTGAGTTAAGTGATAGTTTGGGTTTGGCTACAGTATATGTAGTTCTACAGATATAAGGCCTACAAGAAAATTTTTGATCAAAAATATAATTTCTCTCTTATTTCAAATATAATGTGTAAAATATATAGCTGTTTATCTAATATATATATATATATACAGTGTGCGAATTAGATAATCTATATTGGGGGGGATAAAATTAGGCCAAAGGACATAGTCTGAAGGTTCAAATTTCAAAATGAGACAATAAATGCCTTACCCCCATATATATATATATATATATATATATATATATATATATATATATATATATATATATATATATATATATATATATATATATATATGTGTGTGTGTGTGTGCGTGACATCTGTAATAAATAAGAGATTTATTAATTTAATAAATCTACTGATAATAACTATGCACATATATATTGTCTGACATACACCCCCACCTCTAAACCTTTCTGAACGTGTTTTAATGTTGTACTCACTCTTGTCCCCGTAGCTCTCTAAGGTTTATTTAGTTAATAATTCGGCTTGAGCGATAGCCATGATCACAAGCATATGTTAATTTTTCCACTCACATTGAAAGCTTCCACTTTGCATTAATACATACAGGTTGCGAAAAGAAACCTACTTCAGTCTTGTGGAAACCACTAAAATTATCAGTTAAACCGGACATTTTTTTAAAAAAGAAAATCTAGATATTAGCCTATCAAATAAGAAATGGATTGTTGCTGGACCCGATTTCTCACATCAAGGTCAAATCGAAGGCCAAATATTTAAAATCTCTCAATTCAAATTTCGAGCTTGTGCTTCTACTTCCCGCTAAAGCTGTGCTCATCACGACTTTTTTTCTCCAAATATCGATACCGTGATGGGCACGGAAAGTCAACACTTAAATATTACTTTACTGTTAGGTTGAAGATGAGTTGATTCACTATGGGCTACGTTATTCAAATAAAGTAAAACATTACACTGAAGTTTTTCAGACAACATTAATTGCGTGGACAGCAAACTGTACAGCGAAAAGATGGAAAAATGAAGGGTTAACTTTAAAAAAACCCGCTCCAGTTGAAATGCTTATACAGACACGGACAATGACACGGAGAACCAGTCGTATTAACAAATGCTGAAACAAATCTTGAATTATTCGCTTATTCACCTAAAAATCACCTTCATTAACAAGTCTGCTCACTAGGAGCGTATCCCCCAGCGTGTACGTTAACATATACTTACGAGAGAATACCTATATCTCAGATTTTGAGTACAGTTTCAAAAGTTCATTTCCGTAAAATGTAAAAGCAGTGATTACTATGCTAATTATCACAAATTAAATGCAACTTTTGAGTTGCATACACACAACCTACTAGGGAATGAAGACCATGTGCTAACAAAGCGTACACTGGAAAATGAAATAACATAACAAAAATTAAAATAAGATGATAATCGATACAAATGTAGAGGATGAATATGACGTGTCCGAACTTCGCCAAGTATGGCAGAAGAAGCTATTTGTTTACTTCTTCTTGGCCAACCGCTAAGAACATTTATAAATCTATATGTGGCTTTGTTATACGCAATTAGTACATTCAAATTCACAAACGATGACGAACTGAAGGGTACGAAGGTACAGTTGCAAGTAACAACCGTAGTCATAATAATATATAGTTCTACTAAACAACGTTGAAAATAGTGGGTAATTAGGTGGTAAGTAGAAATGACCAAAACTGAACAGCTTACAGCTAGAAGATTAAATTTACAAGAAATAACAAAAATCAGTGAAATTTGGAGTTATACTAAGCATAGTTTGAGGGGGAAAGCGATCATCCCCAGTGGGGATACTTCAGCTGACTTCTTTGGGGGGGAACAAAATGTGATTGAGGGGGAAAATCCCCCTCATCCCCCCCGGTAATTCGCACTCTGTATATATATATATATATATATATATATATATATATATATATATATATATATACATAACAGATACACGATTGTTTTCTATTATGAAATATAGCCTTGCTTTAGTTGAAGATTACGAAAAAATGAATTCAAATAACTTTCCATCTTTATTGTTCTTGTTTCCGATTCAGATAGAGATAAGAATTTTTCACCTTTATAGACTCTGATTCATGACTCAAGGGAACAGCCACAAGCAGAAAATCATTAAGAGCAAATGCTAAGTACCAGGTTCAAAAGTTTTTTCAACATTCAAAGTAGATATACTATAGCATGTAGATAAAATAATTAAAAGCCCATATGAAAGTGTTAAAGCAAGAAGGATATATATACAGGGGCCGGACAAAAAAATCTAAAAGCACTTCATACAGGACACGTAAGTTTGGCACTCCACTGTACAACACGTGTCGCGTTTGGCGGTCTTTTTTATTTTATTTTATTTTATTTTATTTTTTTATTTTTTTTTATTTTATTTTTTTTGTTGTTGTTGTTGTTTTCAATGTGTCATGTGGACCTTCCTCTTCCGTCAGCAGTAACCAGTTCACCTGTGAGTGCCGTGGTGTGAAAGTGGTGCGATAAAATGGGCGACCTGACAGACTTCCAAAGAGGCATGATCGTTGGTGCCCGTCTGGTTGGAGCTTCAGTGGCAACAGTGGCGAACATTGTGGGGGAATCGAAAGGCGTGTCCAATGTCACGAGGGCATTCACAATTCATGGGCAAACGACATCTGCAAAGCACAACAGTGGTCGAAAGACAATCCTGTCAGATAGGGACCGGAGGGCATTAAAACGGATTGTAGCAGCTAAAAAGAAGACCAGTGCAATGAAGATTACGTCTGAACTCAATTCCGGCCTACAGAAGCCGGTTTCATCGAAAACAGTGCGACGGGAACTTCATAAAATGAAAATTCCTGACAGGGTCGCTATCGCCAAACCCCTGGTCACAGCAATAAATGCGAAGAGGTGTATCCAGTGGTGTAAGGACCACAAGGCGTGGACTCGTAAGCAGTGGAAACACGTAATGTGGTCTGATGAATCGACCTTCACCTTGTTTCCAACAACCGGTCGTGTTTACATATGGAGAACACCGTCGCAGGCCTATGACACAGACTGTCTGCTCCCAACTGTAGCGCATGGGGGTGGTTCTGTTACAGTATGGGCAGTGATATCGTGCTTTGCTGCGGGTCCCATCATAGCCCTACATGGAATGATGAATGCTAAGGTGTATGAGGCCAGTTTGGGGGACCAGGTTCTACCCATGGCCCAAATATTGTTCCCTGATGGTGATGGCTTCTACCAAGATGATTTGGCACCCTGTCACGCTGCAAAAACGGTAAAATCCTGGTTTGAGGAGCATCACCAGGAGCTATCACACCTCCCCTGGGTCCGACAATCACCAGATCTGAACATCATTGAGCCATTGTGGTCTGAGTTAGAAAGGCGTGTTCGGTCTCATTACCCTCCACCAGCATTCCTTAAGTAACTGGAGCATGTTTTGGAGGAACACTGGTACAAAATTCCATACACCACGATTCAGGAGCTGTATACGTCCATTCCACGTCGGATCCAAGCTGTTTTGGACGCAAAAGGAGACCTCACACCATACTAGGTATGATTTTCACATTTTTGCAACCGTTTTAGATTTTTTTTTTTTTTTTTTTTTTTTTTTTTTTTTGTCCAACCCCTGTATAAGAAATATGACTGGGTTGTGTAATTGTAAGACTACAAATACAGCTTCTGAGAAAGAAGTCATAATTCTAAGATTCAGTGTACTTTAACTATAGTAAAAAGTCGTGTGAATTAAAGGCAGATGAGAATTCAATAAAATAATTCTACCTCAAAAGTATTTTGTATGTATGTATCTTCAAATTGCTGCAATAATGTAAAGGGATATGTCTATCATGTAATCATATAATCATTCCTGATGGAGGCCCCAGGCAGGAACGTAGCCAAGGGAGGGGTCTGGACTCCCCTTCGAAACCAGAAATGAAAACAATATTAAGGAAGGATGAAACAAAAAGAAGAATAAGCGTTAAAAATAAGAAAGCTCCAACAAGCGTTTGCTAACTCTTACAAGGAGCTTTGTATGAAGGAAACGTAGGATTAAGTTAAAAACGGTGTTGTAACGGAGCATTCTGATTCTATCTAGTTCCGTTATGTGGAAAGAAAGTTGTGTTAACATTTGATTCAACAGAGGGAGGATATTGTAAAATATTTTACAAGTCATGATTGGATATGTAGGCCTACTTTTTATAATAGTGGATATGTGCTTTTTATTAGTTCAGGTCATAATGAAAGGAAAATTGTTATATTTGAATGAACAAAGGAAGGAACGTAGATATTATAAAATCTTTCTCTATATTCTTTTACTCGAGATTTCTTCATAGTTTGTTATTAAAATACTTACTAACAAATCATCATTTCATTGTCCTCATAAACCAATATATGTTGCCAGTAAAATAGTTCAGATTGATCGAGCTCCTGGCGTGATAACCACAGTATTCCATGTTATGCCACTCTCCCATTACCAAACCCTGGCTAAACGAACTAATACATGTTGCCAGTAAAACATGATCGAGCCCCTGACGTGATAACCATAGTATTTCTTGTTACGGACTCCCACCCCCCATTACGAATCCTGGCTACATGCCTGCCCCAATGGTGAAATCCTCCCAAGCTCAACCTTAAATCCGAACCTGTTCAACCGTGTCATATTTGTAGCCGTAAATAGAGGATTGTATTTGGCTTGCCTCCCTGTCTTTCGCCAAATGATGCCTCTGTATCTACGATTACTATATACTGTATATAAGAAATACTAATGGACTTTTCGGAAATCATTAATCCTCTCTGATTGAAGAAGTTGGTGTACCTTGGAAATTGCACCTGCGACATTGGGATCCAGAAAAAGAACAAAGTGCTCGATGTCACTGGCGTCTCTGGCATGTAAAATTTGGGGAAGGGGGGGGGGAGCATCAAAGAAAGTGATTTAAATGGTACTACTTATAATGGTACTACCTAGCCGAACCTGTTTACTATCTTCAGTTCCATTTGTTACCATTCTGCTTACTTTTACAGACCCCTCTAAGGTATATCAAGAACTCTGCTATAATAGTTTCACGGCCTGAATATTATTTTCCAAATATATATAATTTTTATTATTTATATATTATTCTGTCGTTAGTAAATAAATTAGAATAAAATATTGAATATTTTTGTACTTCAAAATATTGGGGGGACTCGTCCCACCCCCACCCCGCCAGAGACGCCCATGCTTGATATTGTCAAGATTGTCGTACAGAAAATAGCACACTCAATCTAGAAAATTTAGAATAAAATTTTAAAAATTAATAATAAAGGAAAAAGGAAGGAGTGAAGAGGGTTTTAGTAGCAGACGAAGGCAATAAAGGACCCAAAAAGGGGGAAGAAGTAATGAATTCTGAACTGGAAGCAACAGTTGACATGCGGTTACTTTCAGAGAGGTTGTTTTTGGTCTCAAAGAAAAAAATGCACATCTAAAAATGCTAATCCTACTTATACACTGACGACACTAGAGGGAGCAAGAGGACGAGTCCCTCCCCTCGATTGTTTCGGTCGGCCCCCTAAGATATATTGTAATGTAGATCAAGTAATATAACACTAATAGACCCAGTTTTCGGCACACATAGAAACAGCTGCTCCTCAAAAGAATTCTCTACCCCTCTCCTTGCCCCTTTCCCTCAAGAAATTAAAGTTGGCTTCGTCACTGCTTCGAACAGACCTTAATCTTAAGTACACGAAAAACAGAAACGATTAGCTTTTAGTTGAAACACATACTGAAGAAGCCAGATAAAGTTTTTTTTTTTTTTTTTTTTTTTTTTTTTTTTTTTTTTTAGGCGTAGAACTTTATGTTGAAATAAAATACAGAAAAAGTTTTTAATATTCATGAAATTGGCTTTATTTGACAGCCCCTTTGATGGCATTAATGTTTGAGCATGATTTCGGGCATGTGGCCACTGCGGCTGGCGCGTTCATGGCATAATCTGGAGGATCAATTTTCACACACTGTTTGCAGTAAATCAGGCTGTATTTCGGCAATAACGCGTCGAATATTGGCTCCACTCAACTCAACTGTTACTGGTTTCTCGGCGTAGACATGTGACTTTACATATCCCCAGAGCAAATAATATAATGGCGTCAAATCGCACGAAAGAGGTGGCCAGTTAACAGGTCCATTTCTTCAATTGTTATTTTCAATAAAGTAATTGTGGCGCGTGCTGTGTGACATGTGGCGCCGTCCTGCTGAAAAGGACATGTCTGCAACATTAATGTCTTTCAATTGGGCAATGAAAAAGTTAGTAATCATGTCCCTGTTTCGCTTACCGTTGACTGTAACGTTCTGACTAACATTACGCTGCACACCATCAATCACATGTTGTATCCTCACTATATGACGTCTTACGGGATACGTCGTTCAGAGTAAACGTATTGTGAAAACGATCCATAGTTTCTTGAATTAATTGCTCTGATGGATGTGCATTATATGCACATGATGTCCGTTGAGTTTGTGGAATTGAACCATGGTTTTCAAAATAAATTTGCACAATTTGCAAACGTTGCTCTGGCATGAGGGCCATTCATGATGAATTGCTAAACCGAACTAGCCTCAAAACAACCGAGAACTGTGATATGCTGTCACAGAAAGCAGTGTTGCCAGTTTAAAGTTTTCCGCATATTAAAAAAAAAAAACACTATACATCTATCAAGAAGCCAAATATATTCTATATTATCATACCAGATTTTTAAATTTGACATTTCCAAAATTTAAAACGCGGCCTTATGCACCCCTCCCGAACTTGGAGAGAGTTGGACTAACGTACCCATTGCCAAAATTTAGAGGAATAGTGCTATATAGCCTTGGGCCAGTTACCATAGCCCCTGTGAGCAACGAACCCAGAGGTAGAAAATAGGGATGGCCAGAACCGGTTCCTGGTGGAACCGGTTTTCGGGTCTGAACGGACCCGGTTCTTCGGATCCATGTCTAGAACCAGGTTTTCAGATCCAGGTCTAGAACAGGTTCCGGAACCGGTTCTGAGAACCGGATCTTGAAGAACCGGTTCTTCACGGAACCGGTTCCGCTGGAACCGGAATGTTGTGGCCATCCCTACGCTAAACCTGAGCTGCTGGCAGGCTGTGAACAGTGAGCTAGATGAAATGGTGGAAGCGACAAGCAGGCGCCCAGGCGGCGGCCGCTTGTCTCATTTGGCTAAACAAACTAGGTAACTGGCAAACTCATTTAGCTAAACACCCACCGGTAGACCAAAATTATTATTTTGGAGGGCACAAGCGGGTCTGGGCGGGGAGGGCACAAGCGCATGGTACTCTTTGCAGTGTTTTGAACGTAAACTTTGTGCATAATTTACAGGTCTTTGGGGGCTTTCGGATTAAGGTCTGGAACCGGTTCCTAAGATCCGGTTCTGGAACCAGGTATTCTGATCCAGAACTGGTTCTGGAAACCGGATCTCCGAGAACTGGTTCCGTCGGAACCGGAACTTTATGGCCATCCCTAGTAGAAAAGTGAGACCATCTGTTGCAATTATTACTGTGCTTACATTTTTAGCACAATTTCGGCAGGGGGACGAAATGAAGGGTGATATGTAAAATATTGAAACGACCAATATTAGTATCTAATCCAACGTACCTCAACCTTTTTTTTTTTTTTTTTTTCTTTGGAGCACACCAAAGTACGTTTCAAACTTTCGCAACATCCCTGCGTGTGCTTGTTTTCCTAGATACAAAAAAAGCAAACATAAAAAATGTAATTGCAAATTAAGCCATTTTAAAAATTACAGAAATAAGCAGAAATGTGTTTGGTACGGGCGTTTGGTATGATATTCGTGACTTTAATCGGGAAGAAAACACCAAGAATCGTATTATTAAAATTAGTACTTTTCTGTGTCCAGTGTTTCTTTCCAAAGAAAAATCAACAGTCTTAAAACAAAATTTTCAGCTTTAAACTTGGAAGACAAATGTGAAATCAAGTCGATTAGCGATATTAAAAAAAAAAAAAAAAATCTTCTAAAGACAATTTCTTTGCGGAAGAGCTTAGAAAACATTAAAAATCTCACGACACGGCGGTTGAGAAACGCTGGTCTAAACTATAGTTTATGAGATGAATAGTGTTATTCTTGATACTGTTTCGGCCCAAATTCATCGCCCATCAGCAGGAGGATGGGAAATGAAGATAGGTAGGGGTTGGACATGTAAAAAGAAATCGAAAACAATTAATAGTCTATTAGTGTCCCATTTTTAGTTTTCAGAGTCCGCTAAAATAATCACCGTTGCCGTTAAAGTCGAAATTCTTACACACACCTATGCGTTTCTCAGATACTTTCTATAATCCTAGCTCCCCGTGCGAAAAACGGACATTTCTGTTAGTGCTGTATAAACGTATCTTGATTAGTATCACATTGCGTATATCCTATTTATTTCTAGAGAAAAAGGAAATATTGCTGAATTCGGTAGAATCAATAACAATGCAAGCACAATGTGCAAGAGATTCGCTACCAATGAGATTTTGTTTGTGAATGAATCTACTAACATCGAAATACGAATCTCGACTCAAAAAAAGCAAATTCGACCGAGTGCAAGACCACAAACCACCAAATCTTGACGCTGCGGAGTTTTCAGAGTGACGTCATCTATGACGTAGAAACACAACCTGGTCTGTATCCCGCGGAATTTGTCGATATTCTTGTAGTATATACCTTTAGCGTGTGTGCACGAATGACTGCATTGTGCAGTTAATATTGAGTGCAGGGCGGGATGAGAACCACAAATAGTTTTGTTTTAAATAATTAGTTGGGAGAAAGATGACCATTCATTAACTGAATGAAGGGTGAGTTTTATAATTTTCTTTCTCTTATTATTATTATTATTATTATTATTTTAAAAAGATAATATCTAACGAAGTCATAAATTCATAAAGATAAAAACACAAAGAAATGTTACTGCTGTGAGATGAAAACATAATTATCGATTAGTAATGACTAGTTCTTAATGAATTTACTGTTGGTTATCCTATTACCAAAATTCCATATTCAACCGATAAGACAATTTTACATTAGAAAGAACCAGTGGCGTATGTAGAGTTTGGTTTCGGGGAAACTATTCACAACACGTGAATAAACATTTAGGCTATATTTTTTCCCCTTTTCAGTGCCGACAAATTCTTAATGAAATTCATTTTCCTTCCAAACTTATAAATTTATTTCGGGGGGCTTGAGGCCAAAAATCACCCTTAAATACGCTACTGGAAACAATTATGAAGGATAAAAGAAAATTTTACGAAGGAGGCCAGCCAGGGTCTACAGTTGGAGGTACCATACTGGCATTCACCAGTTGAGATTAATCAAAAGTCCTAATCAAGATTAGCATCCATGGGACCAATATTTTAATATTAACATAATATTCTAAAGATATATTCTAAGAGGTTACTTCTTGTTTAGCAGAATGCCTTATCAGTGTGTAACGTTGCCAATTTTACCCATTCCTGTTTCGCATAATCGCAAAGAAAAGTTTGGTAGTACCACAATATTAGAAATATTTGGCGAAAGGAACAACACCCAACATAAATCTAAAGAGGTGTGGCTCGCAATAGTCTCGTCACACAAGTGCAATCGTGATTTACTGCAACAAAAACAAATTACAAACACAGGCACAAATTAAAAAAAAAAATGTATTGAACAAATAATAGTAAGAACCATAATAAATTAAGTATACAATTCTGACTCTTAATATCATCTTGACTTGATTGGAATGTAATTTCAACTATCGAAATGAATACAATGAGATAGATACTGCATTAAAGTACGGAATAAGGCCTAAACCTACTCGTAATAACCCGAGTACGACTGTCTAAACATCTCCACAATTTTCTCCGCGTCTAAACATCTTCCAGCAGCCGCATTCTTGGACTGTTCTTGCTTCAGAAGTAGACTGAATTTGTACTCTATACAGGAATGATATATGTGTATTTTCTATTTAACTTGAAATGCTAAACCTCAGCATTGTTCGTACTTTTTTTGCTGCTGTTATCAAATTTGTTTCTTATTGACCTAAAACATTAATAAAAATATAATTAGTACAACATAAGGAGTCAAATAACAATTCAATAAAAAAAAAAGTAAACTTTCAAATATTGCTGTATTTACGGGTGGAAGTTTGCATTCAGTTCAACATAGGTGTCCGCCAAGTAGTCTAGCAAAACCTGTTCCTCCGGAATGTCTGGTGCATCGCCTTGTATAGAAATGCATCAGGAATGCCTTCAAAAAGAACAAATGGAAGTGGTCTGCTCTCCTATCCCATTTTCTTATATGATTATCACCCTTGTTAAGTAGAGCTAACCCATTATCTTGTACAGTAAGGGACACTTCTAGATGGTACAACGATACGGAAATTTACGGCAAAAGTACACCATCCAGAAGTGTCCCTTACTGTACCTTTCACCATATAGATTGGGTAAAATGAAACAAAAAATGCATAATGCCGCTTGCTGCAATGTTTCTCTTGTAGCGTTTATTGCCGCTTGTTCAAAGTTAGTCGTAAATTCTTGCACACAAAACTGGAAGCAACGATCTTCAGCTTTATTCTTGATTTGCTGAAGCATGGATGTGTAGAATGACTAATTTTTGCTTTGCAGTGCTGATATACCAGCCATCTTGATTTTCTCAGTAATTTATGAAATAATTTGTTTGTTACAATTTATATGTGATTACAATATTGCAATGGAATACATTTCTCAACATGTAATACAGATAATGGCGTACAGGTTTTCCTCAAACTTATGTGGAAAAATAAAATCTATCATTCTACGAAACAGGAACACACACACATTGGATTATTTTGCTGTTCATCCAAACATAGCAACACTGAGCATTGAAAACCAGTTTGAACTAGGGATGGGCAAAACCGGTTTTTATAAAACCGAAAACCGGTTTCTATAAAAACCGAAACCCGAAAACCGACATTTCGGTTTTCTTCAAAACCGGTTCGGTTTTTCGCCGAAACCGGTTCGGTTCTCTCCAAAACCGGTTCGGTTTTCATCGAAACTGGTTTCGGTGAAAACTTTTCGAAAACACATAAAACTATTTCTGTGGAAATGGATTCGATTTCCGGAGAAGAACGAAACACCATTCTGGTCAGAAATAGAACAAATTTTGGAAAAAACCGGAATCGGTTTTGAAGAAAACCGAAACTGGATCAGGTGAAAAACCGAACAGGTTTTGAAGAAAACCGATAACCAGTTTCGGAGAAAACCGAACCGGTTTTGAAGAAAACCGAAACCGTTTTTTTTAATTTTTCAAAAACCAGTTTCGGTTTTTCTAAAAACCGAAAACCGAAAAACCGGTTTTTGTGCCCACCACTAGTTTGAACCCCTTTCTGCTAAACAGAAACACACGATTCCAATAATATCAATGTAAGCATTCGAATATTTTTTCGAACAATTATTCTACAATAAAAATTGGGACAAATTATTGGAATATCAATTATTTGAAAAAATCAAATTTTTCGAATAAGTACATAAGATTGGTCCAACAATTTATTCCAACAAATAATAATGTAAGGACAGGTAAGATTGAGTGGTCCAATAAGTTTGCTCACGGTTATTCTTCTGAGAGTGCAGCACCTATAGGTCTACGTACATTCTTCCATTTATGTGTGATGAAATCATTTTATAGCGAAAACATTCAACGAAACCACCTAAATTTTCGTGTTTAAAAGGAAATAAAGTGTTCATATATCATTTGCTGCTTAGTCTTTCGCGTTTCAAAATAAGCATTATATTGACCTAAAAATAAACAAACAAACAAACAAACAAAGTGTAGAACTCATAACTATAGACTATAGAACTCAGTCTTATTTGTGTCCTTAAAGAGAGAGAGAGAGAGAGAAACAATCCTTGTATTCTGCTGCACTTTAATGTATGTAAAGAAGTGAACTTTGTGGTGGACAAACACCGTGTGCGTGGGTTTTCTCGTGGTTCTTTCGTTTCCTCACACTTTCTTCATTCCACCATTTCATTCATTACTCATCATCACCATCTCCTTTAGCCTAACCGGCATAACCATGGGATGTAAAACTCAAAGATTTCATTTCATTTTGCAAAGAAATAGGTTAAGTTTTTAACTTGAAAGTGCAAAATACCTGGAAAAAAGAGCATCAGATGGGAATATGTTCGAAATAAAATGTTAATATTTTGGAGGTCCAAATTCACCTGTAATAAAAAATTAGTCCGCTCCCCTTGGGGATGAGATGAAGTAACTGAATGCTCAAATAGGGACTGATTTCTATTGCAGATTCGGATTCTACAAGGAAACATAAGTAAATTTTATTTGAAATATTTACTTCATTTGGTGATAGATGGCGCTGTAATCAGTGAAAATTAGCTTCCCTAAGATTTCTTCAATTAGGTAGAATAAACAACGCCGAAGGCCTTGCATTGTTCCCCTCTTAATTCCAGGTCCAGCTAGCGAGGGGTGGATCCAGAACGGACTTCTGAGGGGGGGGGGCGATGGGTTGTAATACTGCTTCTTAGAGCTACTTTTAAGAACTCCAAACTCTGGGATGGGTTTTATTTATACAAGGTGTTTCAAAACAACACCGACATCGTTTGAGAGGTGATTCCTGACACCAAGATAAGACAAAAACTATAGACCAATCTGGGTGCACAAATGCTTCCTTTCGGAGTTATAGGCTGCCAAAAATAAATAAATAAATAAATAAATAAAAATAAAATAAAATAAAATAAATAACTTTAAAGGTCCATAGCTCCAAAACTATGGGTCCTACCTTAGTCGGGTCACACTGAGAAAAATCCGTTCTCCGGACAGCGGTATATTGTACAAATATACGGTATCCTCTTGCTTACTATAGAAATCAATACGGAGCATACGTTATCCGTATGATACATAGGCACTGCCGTTTGATGTTACATCATGCCGTTGCAGGATGTATGACATCTAACAGTTTTCCGTATATCACATGTATATACTTATGTTACCTTCGTCAGCTATATGCTATATACGTCCATTTGTATGTGAGATCCTGACCGCCTACATTGTTTCATACAGAAAGTACGTATAGATGGAACACTTATACAGAAAGTATTATAAAACATGCGTTTTCAGTTATACGTCTGGTGTACGTTAAGTCCAAAAACTACAGGAATTACGCATGTAACCTATCTTTTTAAGTATGCCACCTACAATTTTTTTTCTCAGTGCAAGACTACTTTGGAACTAATATGTGCCCTATCCAAATATCCAAGTTTCAGAACCCTGCTGTACTTCCAAAACAATTTTTATAGATGCAGTTGGTGGGTACTTCAAATTATATGCCTGTAGCCAAACTTCCTCTATAAAACTTGTTACGGAAGTACCTCAGGATTTTGAAACATAGATATTTGGATAGGGCACATATTAATTTCTAAGTAAAGTCTTGACCCGACTAAGGTAAGCCCCATGGTTTTGGAGAAATGGACCTTTAGGGCCTTATGCAGAGTCATTTTGACGTATGATTAGCGTCATACTAAAGACCTGACTACTGCAGGAAACATATGTTAGTCGAACTCTTTAGTATAGCACTAATAACGCGTCAAAACGACTCTGCATAAGGCCCTTAAAGTTCATTTTTTCATGTTTTCGGCAGCCTATAACTCCGAAATGAAGCATTTGTGCACCCAGGTTGGTCTATACTTTTTGTCTTATCTTGGTGTCAGGAATCACCCCCCGAACGTAGTCGGTGTTGTTATGAAACAGCCTGTATATAAAATAAGAAAGTTTCCTTTTCTGGGGCCGATCGCCCCCCTGGATCTGCCCCTGCTAGCTAAGCTTTGGCTTAACTGTCATCAGGAATGCCACGAATCAGTTTAAAGACCCCAAAAACTATGTATTCAGCGCTAATCTCGGTCATTTTGGAAAATTTATTTTTCACTTCTCACCCCATGCAAATATGGGATTAACTTGGACTTTAGTGGCATTGAGTGTGTCACTATTCACCTCAGCGATCCCGATAACTATGGCTTTGACATTAATGTCTGTTGTTCTCCATTATGTTTACGTCACATCCTTCCTATTCCCCTCGGTCCTAGAGGTGTCTTACCCACATAGTATTTCTCTCCAGATTGTAAGTCTTATCTGTATGCGTATATCCACTAGTTTTTCAAAAATGTGTTTACAAACCGAGTTTCATCATCCTAACATGAGGAATTTGTGAGACACTTTCTTTTTCTTTTTAGGTAAATTTTAAACCACCTTTTCCCCTATAAAGCCCCTTCCGCCCTCTTAGGGTACGAACCCAAAAGTTATACAGGGTGGCAACGAGCTGACTGACACATTTCAAGCTTGAATATAGCGCAGGCGTAATAACTTCTATTGGTTGGTGGGGTGGAAACCGAAAGAGGAAAGGACGCCACGTTATATGGTCAGTCGCAATGGAGCATAAGCAATGAGAATTTGCACTCTAATTGATAACATGAATTTTTATCAAGTATGTGCAAATTCTCATTGCTGATCATTAATTAACCTAAAACACAACTGTTGCAGTAATTTTATGACAACAGTGTTGCTAGGGGCAGCATTTCTGACAAAAGACACTCATTTTACGGACTTGCATTAAATAGCCTTTTTATATGGCAACACTGCATCAACTTTGTCGCATTTTCGCAACAATGGATAAATGTTGATACATACTATGCATATACACAGGCATTCACCCGCAGGAAATCAGTTTTCTGCAACTGAAGATTAATTTTCTTCATTTTGCACTTTTTTTTTTTTTTTTTTAACACTTACGTTAGTTTCTTTCGTTCCTACACAAAAACGTTACAAGTACCAGCATTGGCCTGATCTCGAAAAACTCAACATAGAACATACTTACATTTGTTTCAAGTCTCAGGTTTTTATCATTCTTAGATCAAAAGATATACGCAATCAAACTTTTGGTTCCGCGACTTTACGGATACACTATATATATATATATATATATATATATACAGGGTGGGCCATTTTAATTAATCCACGGAAATATCTGAAAAATGATAAAACATAGAAGAAATTTTTGAATTACACGTTATATATTGCTAAGGGGGAAAACCAATTCCGCCAAAAGTACCCCTCCCTGCCCCCCCTAAATGGGGGTAACGGGGGGTAACTTTGAAATGTCAAATGGGAACATGGGTCGAGTAATACCTCGTTCGAAAGGTCTTGGAAAACTAAGTAACACTGTACCAAAAGATGTTTCATATTGTGCACCAGTTTCAAAATGGCCGCCATGATATGGTTCGGAAACTCCAGTACCCGTAGTATGAAAACCATGGAAGGTAAATGAATGGAACAAAATTGAAATACATAAATATCATAGGGCATATCGAATGATGTAATCCCTGTGATCCCAGTGGCCTAACTGAAGGGGTCTTGTGGGCTAACTTCAAAATTTCAATGTCCGACCGGACCACGGTTCGGGCGTACGCTTGACCTACCCAATGCTGTTTGGAAGGCAGACTTCATGCATAGAGAATTGGTGCACTAAGTTAACGCGGATGGCCACAGTTACATTTTGATTAACTATTAGCATTCATGTCATATTGTGAGCTTGAGGGACGAAACGGTGTGTAGGTATATCCCCGAAATGCTTTCTGAATAACCAGCACGCATTGCATAAAAGTTTCTCTTTTTTTAGTCACTACAGCGTCATCCTTACAAACAAATGTTTCACCATACCTATTTGTAAGGTTAGCCTTAATTTACGAATTAAAGTAGAGTTCTCGTTTGAACTTTCACTTTACTTTCCACCCCACTCACATACAGAGCGCAGGGAGAGATTATTTTGCAGGACTTGGATTTCTCTCTATACATTATGGCAATTTTACTCTAATATTTTTATCTCTGTTGTGTTATTCTCGACCCTTGGACGCCTCCGTGGTTTTCCTATTTAATTTTCGTTATTTTCATTTATGTCTAAACGTATTCATACTATGGGCACTAGACGTTTTCTTAGACACAGTCACCATGTCTTTGCGATCATTTTGAAAACGGTGTCTCATGTCGAAAATTTTCTTACAGAAGCTGTTTGATATTAATTTATCTATGTAACGTGATGTTACTCGCTTCAAGCTGCTATTTGAAATTTTCAAGTTGGCCCCGGATACCTTTCAGTTGGCCCTTGGAGTCACCCCGACAACACCTCTCGATGTGCCTTACGTCAGTTAGCTACTCCAGTTTTTCTTTTGTTGATTTATCTCCAATCGCTTTCATACTACGGGTACTAAACGTTTTCTCTGACACGGATACTATGTTTCGGCGGCCTTTTGAGAACACTGCCATTTCACATCAATCGTTTTCTCCTGATATGTTAGATTTATAAAACGAGGTACCACTCGATTCATGTTACTATTTGAAATTTTGAAGTTAGCCCCCAAGACCCCTTTAGGGAGGCCACTGGGATCACAGGGACCACACCGTTCGATATGACCTATGATATTTACGTATTTCAATTTTGTTCCATTCATTTACCTTCCATCGTTTTCACACTACGGGTACTGGAGTTTCCGAACCATATCATGGCGGCCATTTTGAAACCGGTGCACAATATGGAGCATCTTTTGGTACAGCTTTACTTAGTTTTCCAAGACCTTTCGAACGAGGTATTACTCGACCCATGTTCCCATTTGACATTTCAAAGTTACCCCCCGTTACCCCCATTTAGGGGGGGCAGGGAGGGGTACTTTTGGCGGAATTGGTTTTCCCCCTTAGCAATATATAACGTGTAATTCAAAAATTTCTTCTATGTTTTATCATTTTTCAGATATTTACGTGGATTAATTAAAATGGCCCACCCTGTATATATATATATATATATATATATATATATATATATATATGTGTGTGTGTGTGTGTGTGTGTGTGTGTGTGTGTGTGTATTTCGATGTTTTTTTATGCATACGCCACTGGATATATTAAAGAAATTATGAAACTTTATTTACTGGTAGGTTTGTTTCGTGATGCGTATCGAAATCAGCAAAATTATGTGGAAAGAAACTTCTGCTGTGTTGAAACAGAGTCCTATCTGTATAACCCAGATGTCATCATTGAAAATCAGATTGCCCCATAGCTTGTTATTCATAACTAAGACTCGGATTTCTATTACATATATTTTTAACCTGGCATCTTTATATATGTGTAATTTCGGACTCTTGTAATATACACAAAAATACAGTTTATATTGATCATATAAATACATATTTGAACCATTTTTTTATCCTTAAACGATAAGTTATTTGGGCACGAAATGATAAACAAGTATGTTTTTGATGATGTTTCATGCAAATTTCACTTATTGCTCAGAAATATATTCGACAATACTGGCAACGAGGAGAGGGTCATTCAGCTTTTGTTTTGTGGGGTCACGAGCTCACTCGAGGTGCTAAGCGCCCTTGTCATGGGAGACTCGGGCTCGATTTCCGGCGGGAGTTCATTTAGTTTGGATTCAACGTTAAGATGTAGCTCCACGTCTCTTATAGCTTCGCTGGTGGAAGGGGTGATAAACTAAAACTCAAATCTTTGTGGGGCCAGCAATGGGCTATGGTCAATGCTTCAGAGCTTAAAGATATTTATTCACGACAAAATAACTTTGTAAACTTCTTAATGAATCGATTAAACATTAATTCATATTTTGTGAATAATTCTGTGATATTTTTGCCATTTTAAGGCTTTTTTTTAAAGTTTTTAAGTCATAGAACTCCAAGCCCTACTCATAACACTTGGAATAATCCTGAATATTTAATAAGGACAAACGAAAAGCCGAAACTGCTTTAGCTTCTACTGAATCAAAAGTCAGATCTATTATGAACAGCGATGCCAGATCTAGCATAATTTGCATCTCTTTAGCATCTAGCATCTTGCTTTTAGCATCCTGCCCAAATCTAGCATAATTTCAGCAAGCTTATCAAAAAGCCGCAAAACCTGGAGATAAAAAAGAACTGCAGAAATGTATCCTCTCCCATTGATTTATACAGTCCAAGGATCTTATAAAATAGAGGAACTGTCCTTACAACAAATTCTTAAGCCATACGTCACAGTTTCGCCACCTTTACTCTGCCCACTCCGCCCAATAGGATCACAATGTTTTGAGCCAAGAATCATGGCGGAAACGAAAGTAGCCAATCAGACGATGGCAGAAACGAAAGTAGCCAATCAGACGTGCCGATGCTTGGTTGCTTTTTGGCTTCACCGATTTAATAGGATGAAGATACATATGGGCAGATCCTCTATTTATAACATCCTTGATACAGTCGGTAAAACATACAGGTAGTCTTATTGTACGAAGCAAGTTTGAAACGGCGAGAGGCCATCCCTTTACCGATGCCTTTAGGGAAGGGGTGTGGGAGGAAAAAGAATTTAGTGTTTCTGAAAATGAGTTTTATTGGAGACAGCAGCTTCTTGAAGATGAAACATATTCCACATAAATGCAGGTGACCGAAAGGCCTTTCGCCATGTGTTTGACTCAGTCAACCCCAGAGATGCTTTTTTCCCGTAGATCCACCCAGGGTTTTCTAATCCTTTGGCTGCGGGATCATTTTCTTTCAAAATATATAAAGAAACACTTTGCACTCATTTATATGAAATATTCTTTTTCTTTATTCTTCTTAGAAGCCAAGCTAACAACAACAACAACAACAAAAATAGAAAGACTTTCCTACATCCTGAATTGTTATTTTAATTTTAGGTTTGTTTTATATAAAAACTCGTGAATTAGTAATTATGAGGATCTAGCATAATTTCGATCAGGTTTTGGAATAATTCCGAGCTTTGAGTCTGGAACCCTGATTATGAAGAAATCTAATCATTATCAACGATGAGAAGGTGAACCCATGGGTGAACCACAATTGCGAAAATTTCTTCTCTTCTCAGATATTCTGTAGGGTTTCAGAGATAGCATGAATCACTGGGTCACAACTTTCGTCCGAGTCACCCGAGTCTCTATCAATATTTTGAATTTAAATTGCAATATTTAAATTGTAATACAACATTAAGGGGGAGACGAGGGTAAAACGGATCAGTGGGAAATGGGGATTCCCAAGTTTCTCTAAAACTAAATATACAGACTCGTTTCTAACAATAACGTTTCTTTCTGTTCTCTGGCAATAATAACATTAAATACTGTAGCTAATGACGCCATTCTGTCAATTAAATGGACAGAAGTTATTGAAGATTATTGTTTTTTTCATCAGTATAGTACAAATTTATAGTTTCTTCTAGATTTTATATCAAACACCTTTATTCCTTCACATTTTCAGTTATAATTTTTCGATATTGTGCTTGGTTTACTTTCTATTAAGTGTTGTATCATTATTCTCGCTCCTTTATTTACGCACAAAATTCCCCATTTTCTGGAAGTCTATTTTGGGGTAATGGCAATCAAATTGATCACATCGATAAATTGATTTCTGACTGTACGTTTTCAAATTAATAAATTTTTAAGAATTAAAATGAGATGGACAACATTATTTGGTTTAACAATTGTATTTAATACAGGATGTCAGAAGGAGAATGTAACTTTTCAAAAATATTCTCGGATTCCCTAATGTGATATTAGAATTCTTTATATATCAAAAGCAGGATAATATATCAAGATATTTTTATCTACCTTACAAAGATTCAATATTAGAGCCCTTCGTGACACAGCAGATATTTAGTCGATAGTCCATTTCCTCCCAAGCTCGAATCAACATGCCTCTCACAACGGCAGCAAAGGCTTCTGTGATCTGTCAGATCTCAAAGCAAATGTGGGGCAAAGACACGGTCTTTGACAAAGCCCTTTAAAATTAAGTTTCATGGTGTCATGTCTTGAGATTTCAGAGGCCATTTCAAGTATGCTTCATCATCAGGACAAGTGCGACCTACCCACGCTGTGGGAGATGTTCATTCAGATATCCTCTTACGTCACTATGGAAGTGGGGTGGAGCTTCATTCTGTTGGAAAATGAAATCTCGGGAATCCGCTTCAAGTTGTTGGTACACTTACAAAGAACGTCCCAGACTCCGAGCGGAGCAATGATAAGTCACCGCCCGTTTTCCGAACTTACTTCTTGGTGCTACTTTGGAAGGATTGCCTAACTCTTAACTCTATCCACTGTCTCCTCTGAATGCGAAGGACGGCCGGTGCTTTTGCCTTTATAGGCAACCTTTCTCGATGAGCTGGGTATGCGAACGCTTAATGGAGTTGTTGTCAGGTAGATCGACCCCAAACTGTCGCACTGTTATATCAGACGTTACAACACAAAATGCCTTCTGTTGTTGTGTGGGCGCCTGAAAATGTGAAAATTCTGCAAGATATTTCATATACTTTAAGTAAGATTTCGAGGGGGCTTAAGCCCGGAAGCCACCCCTAAATACGCCACTGTGTACAAGGAAATCAGTAAAGGTTACAAAGATGTAGATATATTTAATTGTTCTGAAAAGTCGTTTAAAACACTAAGTATTTTGTAAACAAAAAGTTTTCAAGGAAAATGGATTATTTTAATTTAATATCAGTATTATTATAATTTAATATTTTGTGTTCAACTACTAATGTCATTATAATTTAACATTATATATCCAAGTAACATATGTAGAGACTATAATTGGGCAGTGAGGCTTGTTGTGTCAGTAAACACACTCAATTCGGGCTGTTAATAAATTTCATAGCCTGAAAAAGTTACTGATTTAATATTTGTATTATTATTTATCTGTATTATAAACAAGTGAGTGCAACGTGCGCTATGGTATGTCTGTATCATTTTTAAATAATAATAATAATAATAAAAACAATAGAAAAAATCCACCGTGGATACTTCGAGAATCAAGTATCAAACGTGGTTCGGGATCCATGTAGGGTATTTGCAAGAGATTTGCAAGTGAAGTTACTCTGAGTTCGTGAATTCCACAAAATTTGAGAATGTTCTTAATTTCTGTTTTGACTGATCTCCCTCGTGACTAAGCGGTTAGCGTACGCGCCTGTGGCGTGGAGGATTCGGATTCGATTCTCGGAGGTAGCTCATGTGGTTCGGATCCCACGTTATCCTCCTCTGTAGATGTTTGCTTTATCTTTCGCTAACATAATAGATTATTATTTAAAGGGAAAAACAGATACAACGAGATTGTGTTTGTAGTGTTTAGGCCTTTCTGAGTGCGAGTGTCCTTTCCCCCCTTCGATGTTCATGATGGGGTAGTATACTAAAAATTTTTAACTTTTAACGTTTATTCTTTATAGAGAAAGATTGCGAAACATGATGCCATTGCATGGGGCGGCAAATTGCCTAGGGCCAGCTCTGGGTCCACGTCTCATCTAGGCTCGCTGCTGAAAGGGAAGCTAAAACTCAAAATTATATAAATTTCTGTTTTAATGGAGAATTGAAGAGGGAGTAGGGAGAAAATTTTCTAAACTTCGTTTTTGAATATAATTAGAAAATAATAATCATATTCCATATAACAGCGTTGGAGACTCCGCAGTAGAACAGGGGCCTATCTATCTTTAGAGGCTCTCTCTCAAGCTATAAAACGCGATTCACATAAGTAGTAGAAAAATGATCGATCTGGGCCAACCTAGCTCAGAAGAGAACAACTCACAAGCCCCTGGGAAAATGACCATCGTACACCGTGAGCCCACGGTCTTTTACGACCTCCATTTTAGGGGTGAATTTATTCCCTTTTATGACCACTTTTTAGGGGGTGTACTCGTTCTCTTTTACGAGCCCATTTTTAGGGGTGTACTCGTTCCCTTTTATGAGCATATTTTCCAACCCTTATTTTAACATAGCAGAAATTACACTGAGATTACGAACACATAGTAGAGCAGATAACACATAACACTACGTAACACACAGCAGAACAGATAACACATAAGAGTACGTAACATAACAAGGGTGTACTCGTTCTCTTTTATGAGCATATTTTCCAACCCCTATTTTAACATAGCAGAAATTACACGGAGATTATGAACACACAGCAGATACATAAGGCTACGTAGAACAAATAACACATAAGAATACGTGACATAACAAGGGTGAACTCGTTCCCTTTTATGAGCATATTTTCCAACCCCTATTTTAACATCGCAGAAATTACATAGCACAGCTAATAAAAGAGCATGGCTTATTTTCCAACCCCTATTTAAACATAGCAGAAATTACACTGAGACTATGTAACACACAACATCCTCCATTTTAGTGGTGTACTCGTTCCCTTTTCCAACCCCTTAGCATAAGAACGAACACATAGTAGAGCAGATAATAAACACAACAACCTCCATTTTAGGGGGTGAACTCGTTCCCTTTTATGAGCATATTTTTCAACCCCTATTTTAACATAGCAGAAATTACACTGAGATTACGAACACATAGAAGAGCAGATAACACATAACACTATTTTAACATAGCAGATAACATATAAGATTACGAACACATAACATAGCAAGGGTGTACTCGTTCCCTTTTATGAGCATATTTTCCAACCCTTATTCTGAACATAGCAGATAACACATAGAAGAGCAGATAACACATAGCACTATTTTAACATAGTAGGTAACATAAGATTACGAACACATATAAGAGCAGAAGACTACATAACATAGCAGGCCTCCATTTTAGGGGTGAACTCGTTCTCTTTTATGAGCATATTTTTCAACCCCTATTTTAACATAACAGAAATGACATAAGAATACATAACTCATTCCAACCCTTATTTTAACATAACGAGCAAAGATTACAATTGAACACCCACGGTCTACAGATAATCATTTTAGAGGGTGTATTCATTCATTCTCTTTGATGACAATTTTTTTCCACCCCTAATGAAATTACATAGGAGAGCAGATAATACATAAGATTCGTTCCCTTTTATGAACACTTTTTAGGGGGTGAACTCGTTCCCTTTTATGATTACTTTTTCAACCCCTATTTGAACATTTTAACATAGCAGAAATGACATAAGCATGTCCTCAAACTACTGACCATCGTGAACAAAGGTCAAACTCGAAAACGAAACAACATATCGAGGTGCTGTTTCCACATTTAGCAATTGGTCATCAAAAAAGTACTGACCATCAAGGTCAAAAATTAAAACAGAGCCACATTTAGTAATTGGTCATCAGGTACTACGTGTCCCAAAATTAGTGGCCATCGAGGTCAAAGGTCAAAATACTTAAAACCCAATAACTCGAAAATGGAGCCACATATTGAGGTGGTGTTTCCACATTTAGCAATTGGTCATCAGGTACCACAAGTTCCAAAATAGTGGCCATCGAGGTCAAAGGTCAACATACTTAAAACCTAATATCTCGAAAACGGAGCCACATACTCAGGTGCTGTTTCCACATTGAGTAATAGGTCATCAGGTACCACAAGTTCCAAAATAGTGGCCATCGAGGTCAAAGGTCAACATACTTAAAACCTAATAACTCGAAAACGGAGCCAAATATTGAGGTGCTGTTTCCACATTTAGTAATCGGTCACAAACTACTACAAGTTCCAAAATAATGATCATCGAGGTCAAAGGTCAACATACTTAAAATCTAATAACTCGAAAACGGATCCAAGTATTGAGGTGCTGTTTTCCAAATTTGGTAATTGGTCATCAACTAGTACAAGTTTCAAAAATAATGGTCATCGAGAATGGTCATCGAGGTCAAAGGTCAAAGTACTTAAAACCCAATAACTCGGAAACGGAGCCAAGTATTGAGGTGCTGTTTCCAAATCTGGTAATTGGTCATCAACTACTACAAGTTCCAAAATAATGACCATCGAGGTCAAAGGTCAAAACTCGAAAACGGATCCAAGTATTGAGGTGGTGTTTTCCAAATTTGGTAATTGGTCATCAACCACTACAAGTTCCAAAAATAATGACCATCGAGGTCAAAGGTCAATCTCGTAAATGAAACCACATATTGAGATAACGTTTCCTCATTTAGTAAATTTGTGTGATCTATTCAATTTTGTACAAAGCAGAAAAAAAAGTGAAGAAGAAATAAATTTGAGAACATAATTTTAACTAGCGCAGAATTTCTGTACCTTTTTGGGCTATTCAAAAGAAAGCAAAGATATGCCATATTAACTAGCTGAGAATTATTTAAGCAAAACGAAGAAAGCGAACATGGACCATTTTACTCAAATTTGGATGGAGTATTTATATTTCTATGAACCAGAAAAAATGAAGAAGTTCCGTTTTGACTAGTTCAATATTTTTGTACAATTTTGTACTACCCAAATAATCACAAGAAAATCAAAGAAGGGTCATTTTAACTAGATCAGCATTTTATACCTTTTTGTGCTATTCAAATTTGTACCAACCTAAGAAGAAGGGCGAAGAAGGACTATTTTATAATTTTACTACTCAAATAAACAATGGAGTATTTAGTTTTGTACCACCGAGAAAAACAAAGAAATTGCACCATTTTGGAGTATTCAAATAAACAAAGGACTTGTAATCTGTGTCAACACAAAATCAATTAAACGAAGTAATGCATTTGAGTGAGCTATTTAATTTGAAAAACCGAAGCAGGATCATCTTATACCACTTTATATTATTTCAACAAACAAAGAAATAAATTTATATTAACCAGAAAAAGCAAAAAAAGGACCATTTTAACTAGCTGCGAATTTTATATTATTTTAAACTAGTCTAATAAACGAACGCATAAATATGAGTGAGCTATTTAGCTTTGTACGAACCAGAAAAAAGTGAAGAAAACCCATTTTAACTAACTGAGAATTTCTGTGCCTTTTTGTACTATTTAAACAAACGATGAGATAAATTTGAGTGACCTGTTTTTTGTACTAACCAGAAAAATCGAAGGTCAAAGTACTAACCAGAAAAATCGAATACCTTTATACTAGCCCAATGAACGAAAGAACAAATTTGGGTGTTCTACTTTTTTATACCAAACAAAGAAGAACCATTTTAACTTGCTGAGTATTTTATACCATTTTGTACTACTCAAATAAACGAATGAAAAAGCGAAAAGAGTCCTTTTTAACTAGCGCAGAATTTCTGTAACGCAAAAATTAATTTGGATGGAGTAACAAGAAAGAAAGCAAAGATATGCCATATTAACTATTTAAATAAACGAAGGAATAAATTTAAGTGATCTATTCCATTTTGTACCAAGGAGAAATGCCATTTTTATCTAGCTTAGAATTTCTAGTGCATGTTGTATTATTTAAACAAAACGAAGGGCTAAATTTGAGAAAGCGGACATGAACCATTTTACTCAAATTTGGATGGAGTATTTAGCTTTGTATGAACCAGAAAAAAGTTAAGAAGGACCATTTTAACTAACTCAGATCTTTATACCATTTTGTACTACTTTTTGTACCAATCAGAAGAAAATCAAAGAAGGGTCATTTTAACTAGCCAAGCAGAAAAAAGGAAAGAATTAACACTTTGTACTAACCAGAAAAGGAGAAGAAGGATCAGCATTCTATACTTTTTGTGCCATTTATTGGGGTGTCTTATTTCATTTTGTACCAATGAGAACCATTTTTAACTGGCTTAGAATTTTATGCCTTTTTGTAAAATTTGTATCAAACCGAAAAAAGCAAGGAAATACCATTTTAAATAGCTCAGCATGTTACAGCTTTTAGTGTTTTTGGTCTACCCAATTTCTTGACCATGTTGTACTATTTAAACAAACGAAGGAATAAATTTGTGTGACCTATTCACTTTTATAGCAAGCAGAAAAAGGAAAGAATAAATTTGAGTGGCTTAAGCAAAGAAGGTCAATTTATACCTTTTTGTGCTATTAAATTTGAGTGACCTATTGAAGAATGAATAAATTTTGTTTGCAATTAAAAAAGCGGAGAAGGTCTACTTTCTGTACCAACCATAGAAAAACAAATTTGTTTGACCTATTCACTTTTATAGCAAGCAGAAAAAGCACGAAAAAAAGGGAAGAAGGTTCATTATAACAAGCTAGGTATTTTTATACCATTTTGTATTACTGGTGGTCTATTTCATTTGTGAAACAATCAGAAGAAAAGCTCAGAATGTTATACCTTTGTGATGCTACATTTTGTATTATTTTTGTGTCATCCAGAGAACAATTTAAATTAAAGGGGACGAATCTTATGTATTATCTGCTCTCCTATGTAATTTCATTAGGGGTGGAAAAAATGGTCATCAAAGAGAATGAATGAATAACCCTCTAAAATGATTATCTGTAGACCGTGGGTGTTCAATTGTAATCTTTGCTCGTTATGTTAAAATAAGGGTTGGAATGAGTTATGTATTCTTATGTCATTTCTGTTATGAATACACGAGTACACCCCTAAAAATGGGCTTGTAAAAGAGAACGAGTACACCCCCTAAAAAGTGGTCATAAAAGGGAATAAATTCACCCCTAAAATGGAGGTCGTAAAAGACCGTGGGCTCACGGTGTACGATGGTCATTTTCCCAGGGGCTTGTGAGTTGTTCTCTTCTGAGCTAGGTTGGCCCAGATCGTTCATTTTTCTACTACTCACATAAATTTTGTTTTCAGTTGTGCGGAAAGGAAGGGGACAAAATTTATTTCGTCACCATTTCGCTAACATATGCCCTTTGAGAAACGTTGCCTTAGATCATGTACTCTTTATCTTAAGTATGTAAATTTATTCGAATACACTGTATCTAAATCAAATTAAAAGAGTGTTATACCTTAAAGTACATACACAATTTCAAATAATACATCAATCATTTGTTTGGCCCATATCATTGTAATTTTTATTGTCTAAATAGTACGTTTTAATTCTTTATCACAAAAAGCTTATCTTTTTTGTGTTTAGTTCTTTAATCATAGATTTTAAATAGACTTTGTCAGCTATCTTAAACTAATTAGACAGTTTATCTTCCACTCTGTGATAAGTAATCAGTAAAAATAGATAACAAAGATAGATACAAACTGTCATTTAAGAAAGGAAAACATTCTAGAGACACCATTTTTCATGATAAAAGTGATGAGTGATCACTGATCAGAATCTTCAACGTATCGCTTTGTTAGTTATTAATTTGTTGTTCATCTAGATAACTTTATGAACGAGTCTTTTATACTCCATTAATATTTATTAAGAACTTTCTAAATATTGAAACGGGGACTGAGATTCGTCCACCACCTTTCATTATATCAATCTTTACATTAAAATTACTATACAGGGTGGCCCAAAAGTAAGTATACAGACCAGCATCGATCAAATATAACATTTTAATTTGTTAATATAATGAATTTATTTGCTTTGGTTTGTTCTGAGCTTAAGGTATAAGTGAAAATAAATTAAGAACAAATAAGGAAGAAACTAAATCAATACTTATATGGATAACAACAAGTAAATGACATAAAATGTCATGACCGATCAGTACGGGACTATATACCTACTTTTGGGTCACCATGTATTGCAATACAGTTGTTTACAACACGCATGCTGTAGGTCACTAGGATCTTAGGTCTGCATCTGAAAGTATAGGTGGCGTACAGTGTTCCCGAATGTAAGATAAATAATGTTACTCTTGTGTAGAGGGCATCCTTTAGCAAATAGTATCCCAGTGGAGCAGCCTTATATTTTGAATCCCTCCCCTCCCCCGCACAAAATATTCTGGAAGAAAGCCTGGTAATGTAAAAAAAATGAAATGAAATCTCTTAGTTTTACGTCCCACGCTTATGCCGGTTAGGCTAAAGGAGACGGTGATTATGAGAAATGAATGAAATGGTGAAATGAAGAAAGTGGGAGGAAACGGGAGAACCCCGAGAAAACCCACGCACACGGTGTTTGCCCACCACAAAGTTCACTTGGCGGGGGCTGGGATCGAACCCGGGACCCCAAGCACCAGAGGTGAACGCTGTACCACTGAGAGCCTGGTAATGTAGTCAGTACGCAAAGCATATATTTACCAACCGGACGACGAATCCTTCTTCCCTTCCATGAAAACTAGCTAAATGACTTACATTGAAATAAATTTTGTAAATTTTCTAGGACTTCATCTGAAGCATTATACTTGTACTCCTAGAAGTTATGCAACTGAATGAGAACACATATATTTAATGTGTTTTGTGTACTTGCATATTCGTTACTCGATTTCATCAGCATAAACACATTATGGGCATTACTTTGGAACCAATATTGCGTAAAATAGCACTTTTTCAAATTAGGCAGGACGGAAAACTCTGGAGAGCACCTTTCAGACCAGGATAGTCGATAGTAAGATTTGGTCGTGTTACCTTCCTATTGCAAAACTAAACCTTTGAGTTTTACGTCCCACGTTTGTGCCGGCTAGGCTAAAGGAAAGAGTGATGATGAGAAATGAATGAAATGCTGGAATGAAGAAAGTGGGAGGAAACGGAAAAAACCCACACACAAAGTCCACTTGGCGCGAGCTGGGACCGAACCAGGAACCCCATACATCAAGGGTGAACGCTCTACCACTGAGCCATCGCGTCCCGATTGCGAAACGAGAACGTTAACTATTCAATTTACACTCGCATGGTTTAAGTGGTCAAAGCCCTTTTTTCAACTTTTATAACATGCTCAAAACTTTTCTCTGAATTATTCTGAACAAATCTCAGGAAATTTTAACCAAAATCATTTCACCGCTTCCAAAAATAACTTTCTTTCGGTTTGACGTCCCACGTTTATGGCCTACAGGCTAACGGAGACCATAATTAATGCAAGTGAATGATGATTAAAAAATTGGTGTAATGAGAATGTGGGGGGAAACGGGAATACCCAGGGAAATCCCACGGACACAATGTTGTCTACCACAAACTTGCTTTCCCGAGGATTGAACTAATGACCTCACACACCAAAGGTAGGTGCTTTACCGTTCAGCCACCGTGTCCCCCATCATTTCCAAAAATGAACACAGATATGGCAACATTTAAAAAAAAAATAAATGAACATTCCACAATGTTGTTAGTGTTTGAAGGGGAAGATTTTTTTTTCAAACAAGCGAATTTAGCAAACAAAGGAAAGGCATGGCTAGGAACAACCGTGCAAACATGACATCACTCTTCCAGCTCTAAACATGGTATTTTATCATCAAGCCTTAAGGCGCACCCTTGAGTATGACATAAGTAATAGCAACTTTTCAGACTCTGGCGTATTTGTGATTCCAATTAGAGAAAAGACATAGCTACAGAAAGTGGGAACTGAATGTACTAAATATGGAATATGTACAGTGGGGGACACTTCTAAATGGTACACCTTAGCCGTAAATCTCCATATGGCTGTACCATTTAGAAGTGTCCCCCGCTGTACATGTTTACAAGTAAGTTAGTGCCGTCAGATATTACCCATATTATTGAGATTTTACAATAAAACAGTAGTTAAAGATCAACATATCTACAATTTTAGGTATAAGAAGAACTTCGAGAAAATGATAGCTAAGTTTCTGTGATCCTGTCTTCTGCGGTTTTCATGCATTAATTAGTGAGAGACTGAATGGTTTATAGCTTTGGCAGGTAATCAGTTAGATTAAAATCAATCAAGGTACTTACCTTAGCTATCTACCCAGATAATGTTATAGATTCCAACTCACTTCTAAATTTCAACTTTTAATGTAGTAGGCCCACTGGCGGATTAAACCAAACGTCTGAGGGGGGCTCTTTGTTGTGGAGTGGAATATGTTCTCATAAATACCCCCCCCAAAAAAAAGAAAGGTAAAACGGATTCAGGAAAATAGGGTAAAAGATATAATTGCTACGGAATATTCACCACAATGCCCCCTCCCCCAAAACGATATTCTGTCTACAGGCCTGGTCGTGGCTATGTTTTACTAAATATTTCGCTAGAAAAATATCAGGTTAAATATTTCTTAGAAAGCTCATAATGTTTCTGTATTTTAGTAAAATGAATTAGACAAAAGTACAAAAGAACTTACAAGTTACAACGCAAAACGCTCTTTTTTGTGAATACCACCCAAGGCGTATCTGTCGATATAATATTGTCGCGATCTACGACAATGTTCCTGTGACATTCAAAAGTGCTAGTCCTCCTACTTTCTCCATTCCACCATTTCATTCATTGCTCATCAGCACCGTCTCCTTTAGCCTAGCCCGCATAACCATGGGACGTAAAACTCAAAAATTTCATTTTCATTTTTTCCATTCAGCCGCTTTTCGCCAGAACGAGGTCGCAACCACGTTTTCAGTCGGTGCAATGTGGATTAAGATCGTTCTGCACTGGCCACACTCGAATGCAGGGTTACAAGTATGCACAGCAGTTTTCGAATAGTCACGCGAAGATCTTCGTCACTGGTGGCCAAGGCTTCCAACGCAGTCCGTGATAGAGTTTCACCTTCCTCTTTATTTCTCTTCCATTTAGAAGTACAGATTGCAAATTCAGAACTAAGGAGGGAAAACAGCATTTTTTTTTTCAGTTCCGATAGTTTTGTAAAGTCCGATAGTTTTAGAACGCGGAGGTGTTGCTCAGAGTTTTGTCAGTTGCACGTGTTGGCAATAGAATGTTGAGTCCGTATACTTTTAAAACTTCCGGCGCAAGACGCATTTTGAGGTCTTCTGCGACCGACTCTATAAACGGAATGTAGACAGTTCTTCAGTAGTGAGATGTCGTGTCATCTGCCCTGAAGTGAGTACGATGTGTTTGTCTTTGGATGAGATGAGGAGTTCGAATCTGCACGTCGACACTGGCAGCCATTATGGATATTGCTTCGAAAATTACCTTGAATTCTTCTTTGCTGTTTGAACGCTTCTTGTTTAATGCTACGATAGTGTCCTGAATGACATCTGACGCTGCGTTCATGTCTAAATCTGTCTTCTGCAAAAGTTGATGAAGGAGAGATTTATCGTGAGAACATCCTGAAGACAAGTAATAGTTACGATAAACTCGCTGTCGTGCATGGCAGAAGAAAGTGCCCGTGTTTTGGTTGTATCTAACTTGGATCACTTGGAACACACTGTAGAGCCTCACTATTTTTTTTGTTTGTTTGTTTTTTTAAATTTCAAGTGAACTTGTAACACCATGTCGTTCCGTTCAACCCATCTCGTTTCACAAAATGTCTCCAATTGGCCACCAAGCGTAAGCTTAAGGACAGTATTACGTTTTGACGATGCGGTGGAAAACACAATGATCTCTTTCATTGTTCCCAGACATTTCCTCACGCACTATACTGACGATGACCTGAAGATGGACAAGTTGAGACTGTGATTGCAATATGAACAGTATAGCGCGTTTGAAGCCTCCTTCTGGATCTCCTGCACTGCCCCGCGACTTTGAGAGGTCATGAGGGCGCAACCATCTGTACCAATACCAACGCAGTTTTTCGGGTCGAGTGAGAAGTCTCGAAGCAAAGATAGAGCAATTTTTCCAATTTTCCCTCCAGTCAGTGAGAGTTCTGCATTTCTGCGTTTTCGGATTCCGAGCTCGAACGAATGTCCTCACGCTTCAGCTCTGCTGATCGAGGATCAATGAAACTGAAGCAGTCTTCTATTATTTCACCCATGCGTTCGTACCTTAGAATCAAAGATAGCTGAGATGTGTGCGAAACGTCCGCAGTCTCATCAAACATAATAGAATAAAACTGACCCTCTCGCCGCACTCGATTGACAATATTGTAGACGTGATTTCTCATCCACAACCCACAATGAGGGCATTTTGTGTGGTTTTATTGGCAAAAATTGTCCTTTTCGATGCTTTCTTCCAGTGATTCTTTAAGACATCGTTACCACAAATCATTCTAAATTTGTCCAATTCTCGAAAGTTGCCCTTGTTGAACTTAGTTTCTACACCGTCACCATCTGAGGTCCAATTATCCGCACAAGCATCTTCCCTGTGGTCTTGCAAAGCAATGCCTTGCCTTCCAAGGAACATCACATTCTACAACATTAATTTCAGATTGTCGCGATTTAAGATTACTTGTCTTCTTGACGAGTTGATTTGATTCTCGACTGGTTTCACTGGTTCCCAGTAGTTTTTCAGAAACGTTTTTCCGACTTCAACGCGTTAATGTACTATTATGGCTTGTTGTGAGTTTCTAAAATACCGTAGAAAGTAACGAATTTCTTCAAAGGTTTAGTCACAAGAGTTTGGAGAGGCATGTTTATTCGATAGCCCCCAACCAAACCCGTTGCAAAAAATGAGCAATATTTACAAAAAAAAAAAAAAAAACTCTCATGGGAAAGAACTAGCCATGGATAGTTTTCCTGATGTTATGGCCTCAAGTAAAATCGTCCTTCTTCCTGAAATTTATCTGATATTATGACTCGAGTTATCGTTAGCGTAAACGCGACATGCTGGACAGACACAATTTTTAAATAAGATTTAAAGAATTAACCCTCTTTTGAAATAACGCAAGAACGATCCCAAACTTTCGTTCGTGTGGCGGTAAGCTACAAGCAACAGTGTGTGTAATTTTAATATTTTGGAGGGCTCTTGGGGGGGGCGATTGCCCCCTCGGCCCCCCTTTAATCCGCTCCGGAGTAGGCCTATGCTTTGAATGGGGGTAACGTCTCACAAATCGAAAGATAGGTTCCTAAAATTCATTCCACCACTGATAAAAGTATTGCTCTTTTAACATATTTAGTGTAAAAATCCCATACATTTTAATTTATGAGTTGATTTCTAGATCCCTGCTCTAATTTCTCAGCATTTCTAGACATCTATGATGCCATCCGTGTTATTATTACAACATGTATGTAACGTATATCCATTCAATTCAGTTTACCTACTTCATGTGTAGAATTTCTTTCTTTCTTTCTTTTTTCTTTTCTTTCTTCTTCTTTTTTTTCAGTTACCTCCCTTACGGGAGATTTATAAAGGAAGTCCCGGCTTTAGAGCAGCACTGTGAACTACGTCACTATATTTGTTTTAATTATAAATTGTTTGAAATAAAAATTGTACTAAAATGGCACGAGCCAAGATGGCCGAATTTGCCTGTTTTAAACATAATTGTTTATCACACTATTAATGTAATAAAGAAGGATAAACGGCGCATGAACATATTGAAAATGAAAAACAGTATATGAAGATTTTAACAAATAATAAAATTGTCCAAAGTAATGAATTGTAAATAGTAAAAATTAAATAAAAAAACGAGAGCAAAGCTCCCCAATACTTAGTGTTTACAGCGCCATCTCTTATCCTTCTGGCCTAGAATTTCTTTGAATCAAGTTTTTTCATTTCCATTTCCATAATAATAATAATAAATCAGACACTGGGGTGTTTGAATGAAGAAAATAAATACCTGGAGTCTTATTAAATATCCGTCTATGCAAACTTGCGATCCCAACTTAAGGTTTTTCTTCACTTTTGTTTTTCTTTTATGGTGAACCAGTGAAACATTTGCAAAAACTAAATGATGGCAAAGTTCAAAATTTGAATTACTAACGGTCATAACTCAAATACACAAAATCAATATTAAGACCAATTAATTCAATTTAGGCCATTGGAGTTGAGTGTCCCGTTGACCACCAAGGCTATATGAATCGACCGAACATGAATCACATGAACTCCCACCGGGAATCGAATCCAGATCTCCGTCAAAGACTTTTACGCTTATCATATAACAACGAGAAGATAATTGAATTTTAGTTCCTGATAATCGACATATCAGTTATAATTATTTATTGAATTTTTTTCTCTCTGTGCTCAGATCAGCAAAGTTTCGAAGATTTATAACGCCCCGATCATAAACAAGTTAATCCATTTCAAGTCGTAACTGGAAACTTTTTCGAGGGATCAAGCATTAATATTTTGGAACTCTTAAAAATATATGAAATTTTGGCTTCATTAGAATTTAAAATCATAAACATTTTTAATTACTTTTAGGAACTCCAGATGGCATTTGACTGAAGTAGGGACTAGATGACATTTATGCTTCATCTTAGGGAAACCTTATTTAGGGAGCAACAGCATCTTAAGCTATTTTCAATTCTTTTCGAAGTGGTATGGGGGACCATTCCACTGTTTACAAGTTTAATTGAGAGTATAATATTAGGCACAAAGCCTTAAGAATTATATATTACTGCTAGGCATCTTACTGAAATTTGCTCAGATCAGAGTTTCGTTTTTATTTATTTATTTATTTAAAGAGATGTGGCGAACCTACTCCATGCTTCATTTATTAGCTCTATATTCATCTTCGTATCGTAGCCTATCATACGGAGTAAGAAAATTGTATCTTAAGCTCGCTTTATATCTTAAACTCCTTTCAAACGATGGGCAGCTTAAAGGGACAGTTCCCCCTGCCCTCCACAAGTTACGGCACAACCATCTCTGAAATTGTACTCGAAGAAGATAAATATATTTAAGCAGTGGCGTACTTAAATGTGGGCTTCCGGCTTAAATTTTATTACTATATTATTTACTATAGCCCGAAATTTTATTTACTATATTAAAATAAATGAAACATCTTGCAGAATGTTCATATTTCCTACAATAAAGTTACTAAAGCCCCCCGAAACAAAATCGTAAATACGCCACTGTATGTAACAAGAATAGCCATTCTCTTATGTTCATTACGTCTCTTTTAATTATCTTGACATGCCTCTGCAACGAAACAACGGTAGTCATAAAACTATTAAGGTTCTGATATCAATACCCGTTTTGGGCTCCCCGGCTGTGGTCTTGAAAGAAGTATATTCTTTTAATAAACTTTCAAAGTTTTAATTTCTTAATCCCCTTGTAGACATCCCAGTGGTCCTCATACCGTAACGGTTTGCGTTAACGCAACGCAAAATTTGAGATTTAGTTTGCGACAATCGGCATAACTTATAATAACTCTGCGTTGTGTTGTGTTGTGTTGTGTTGTGTTGCTATATGCAGTATTTGCGATGACTAGTACGGAATGACCCCAAATGAGACTTATTTTGAAAACTGAAATTCAGCATGAAAATTTTGGATCAATGAATAAGACGAAGATATATCCCCTATGCTACCCTTATCACTTATTTATGCTAATGATAATAGGACATTCACCAGAATGGAAAATGCAAATATAATGTGCAACGAAAACAAAATATTTTTTAAATCGTTTGTCATCAGTTTAAACAAAGAATTCGAACTGTCATTATACATATTATATTGTATATATATTAAACTATTTTTAACGGAAAATACGCAAAATATTTCTTCAATTGTATTGAACACCCACTCTTCTGCACTCCCGGATGATGACATCATATTCACAACATAACGAGTCATGTCTAAAGTCCTTCGGTTTCGGTGAAGCAGGGTTGCCAGAAGTACAATTTTAATCGTATAAATACGGTAATTTCATCTTCATGTACGGCAGCGTTTCCCAATCTTTTTCAACTTGCGGCATACTACGGGTGTTACTTGGATTCTCGCGGCACACTTATAGATATTATTTGTAAATATAAAACACAGCGGTACTTTTTCTGTGATTATTGATCTCATTCTCACAGAGAAGAAAGCTCGAACACTGTTTTTCCCCCGTGGTAAATCATTATGCTTATTTTTCATTCTAATTTAAAAATAGAAAACAATTGCAATGAAATATTGGACTCAAGTTTTTAGAAATAAGCTTTCTTTTTAAAAACAGTATCCAACCTTTTACTAAGAAGGAAGATCACTAAATAACGAACGAACAAACAAATCTCTTTTACTTTTAAAACACAAATGTAGGTAATTTGTCGAAAGGATTGAATGATATTTTAAACTTTCAAGTTGCGAAATAGTCTGCAACAATAAAGAAGCAATAATGGTCATAACAATGACAACAAATACTTTTTTCAACATTAGAAATGTACAGAACAGTAACACGGTATGAAACTTAAAATTGTAGATTCATAGTAGAGGTTCATAGTAATGTGAGATACAAATATACATTTCCCTACGTTTTACAATTTGATTGCTATAAAATTAATAATTTTGTTTCGATTCCTCGCGGCACACCACCGGCCCATTCACGGCATGCGGCACACCGGTTGGGAAACGCTGATGTACGGTATACGATTCGACTGCTTGACTGTACGCACTATATACATTGGCACAAATTCCGGAGGATGAGGGGAACATGTCCCCTCCAATCTTGGAAATGGAGGGACTGTTCCTCCCAACAATCCGATTTGAAATGTGTTTTTTGAAAAAAAAAAAAAGTTATGATTTGTGTCCGATTGCCACAAAGAAAAGTGAGATGAAATTGATGTTCCCCCAGAATAAGCCTCAAATCTGCCCGCCTCCCAATGTTGAAGACTCCCTGATCCTTCACAGGATTGTTTTTCAACTTCACAAATATTTTGAGCATCGCGTAACAAAAAAAAAAAAAAAAAAAAAAAAAAAAAATAATAATAATAATAATAATAATAATAATAATAATAATAATAATAATAATAATAATAATAATAATAATAAATTTTAAAAAAATAAAAAAATAAAAGGTCTTATTTGTCCCCCCCCCTAATGTTGAAGACAGATTTGCGCCGCTGAGCAACATTTTATTTTTAAGCATTTTCTGTTATGTTTTCTATATCCTAGTAACTTTTGGTCCAGAATTCATAACAACTTGTAGTGTTACTTTCGGTGCTGACTTAGTTCCTCGTTCATCATTCAATAAAATAAATGTAGACTTTGTACTACAGTGAAAAAAAAAAAAAAATGAAATAACAGCATATAAACACGTGGTTAATTCAATCATTGTGCAATGTAATGGGTTCATATGTAATAGTTTGATACCATCCCAAAATAATTAAACTGCATGACAACTTGTTTGTTGTGCAATTCGAACACAAGGTTGCATTCAATGGAAAGTAACGAATTTTCCCTTGGAAGGTGGAGATAATATCTTGTTTTAATTATTAACAATTTGGCAAGTGTTTTTTAAATGTTATTTTGCCGTGCTGCAAACTGATTTTTTTTTTTAATTTTAAGTCAAATTAAATATTTCATAAATTAAAAGATATTCTGATCAAAACATATATTAACTAATAAATAGTAGCGTTACAGTTTCGGCAAATTAACTTTGCCTTCATCAGACATAAGTTAATTTGCCGAAACTGTAACGCTACTATTTATTAGTCAATATATGCTTTGGTAAGAATTTGTCTTTTAATTTATATAAGAAGTGCCAAAGCTAGAATGGGTGGTATTTAAATATTTCAGTTTAACGTCCCACGTGATGTCCTTTAGGTTAAGCGAGACGATAATTAAGGCAAGTGAATAATGGAAGAATTGGTGCAATGAGAAACTGGAAGGAAACGGGAGTACGCCGAGAAAACACATGGACACAATGTTGTCCATACAAAATTGTTTGGTCGCAGATCGAACCAGAGGTCCCACGCACCAAAGGTATACCTAAACGCTCAACCACTGAGCCACAATACTAAAATAATGTAGGATTTAGGATTTAGATTTTTGGGCTTTCGGCATCTTTGCCTGTATAAGGGATGACGTCCCTCGGCGAGCACACTATTCGGGGAAAGGGAAGGAAGAAAGCATTTGGGAAGGAAGGATGCGTCCTGGGACCTATGTTAGGTACCTTTCCGGCATTTCCCTGGTGTGAATTTCCCACAAAAACCTCTTTTAGGATGACTGGCTTGTAGAAACTTTTTACACTTTTTCGACCCAGTGGCCCCACCGGGAATCGAACCCGGGACCGCTCACACTAAAATAATTGTGTAAAATAAAATAATAGTATATCATTTATATTGCTTTGTGCATAAATTCAACGCAATACTATAAACATGCCTGACTACAAGAAAAAAAAGTATGTTTAAACAGTAAAGGGATTCCATAAGTAACTGTAAAGTATATAGTCCTAGTAAGAATAAAACGGTCTATCCTTATCTTGCGTACGGTTTTCGCGTTTTGTGAGACTGGCAACGGTGCGGTGAAGTGAAGAGAAGTGAGAAACCTTGCTCAGCCTGAAACTGAAATCGGCAGAGCAAACGCACCAAAGCAACAGGAATATCCTCCATGTTTGTAGTTGTGTTTATTCCTTGATGCTGTGAATTTTTGTTTAATTCTCGCTGTAAATAAGTGACAAGATGTAAGTAATTACTCAATTAACTAACTGTAATTAGCATAATATATTATTAAGAATATTTAAGGTATTAACACATATAGGCGAAGCATAATTTAATCATTGTCAAGTGTGTGTTAAGTAGGTTTATTATGTGTAAAATGTACAAGTTGAGCGAATTCGAGGTGACAGAGTCGTACAATATTTATCTCTATGATTGTAGTTAGTAAATACAAGCAATTTTTACAAATGATCTTGTCTTCCAATCTTAACGAGAATATTGACCTTTTGAATGCAGGAAACACCCTGTTGAATTTGCTTGAAGGAGAGAAAGTTTTCCGGATTCTTTGAACTTTAGGCACTATTACTTGCAGAATACTATCAATACTCTGTTTTTTATTTACTAGCCTATTTTGGTAGATCACTCAGTCTTCCTTTAAAATGGAAAAGGGGTTGATCTCTTCGTAAAGTAATCGTGTCACACGCAAATCAGAAGGTTACGATTGTTAGTGCATGAAATTGTTTTGCGCCAGTGAACAATATATAAAGTAAGCTGGAACTTAGAACACAGTGTGTGGAAAAGCTTTTCCTTTACAAGGAAGTAATGGAATGGAAGTAAACATATACGGAAAAAAGACTCAATCACAACTTGTTTTAAAGCTTACGCTGTTAAAGGTTTTACAATTCGAAAATTAATGCCTAAATTTTTTTCGGAAGTGTGATGACAATGGGTCAGATACATAATTTTCGCAAATATATTTATTTTTAACTACATGACAAAATGAACAAGTGAAAAATATGTTACGCTACAAATCTCGCAAACCCTCAATAAGCCAACAATGTGAATAACACGTTAAGTGTAGTTTGGTAAGTGATAATTCATATGCAAAGAGAAAACATTTGTGATGCCAGAACGCTTCACCCCAACCAAATGATCACGTGAAAATAGATGCCATCGTAATTTCGTGATACACAACATTTTGGCAGTTTAAACTCTGGGTTAGTAGGTTTAGTTCGGTTACCGAACAGTAATTTTTGTTATCCTTAGTGCACTTACTGCCAGTATTTCAGTGCAACAAAATACAAAATATTCGTGTTACATGTCACGGCGCAAGAATACGTTATGATGCATTTAGACCTTCATTCAGTTTTAATACCTTACCATTGTACGCAGTGACAGTGTGTTTTGAAAATTATAACTCAGCAATATTTGCATTCTCTTCCTTATTTCTTTTGTTCTTTTCAAGATAAATTTCGTACAAGTTTTACAATTATAATCAAATCGGATATTCGGTTTGATAGAAACGAATTGTCGGATAAGCAGAATTGAAATTCAGCACCAATTGAATCAAGGCTAAGGTTCCGTTGATGGCGCCCCGTGATCAAGAACATGAAAGATGTTTTAAACGTTGTCGTCCCGTTTCATTCAGCGTCCCATTTCGCAAATATTTGATAATTTCCTTCTTCGTCTTTTATTTATTTATTTATTTATTCATTTATTTGCTAATCACGTATGGCTCCATATTGAATTATTGCTCAAAAGTAACACATTTCAACTGTTCAGTTTTGTAAACACTATCATTATTCAGAAATGTTCATTATGATGGAGGACGAAGCTTGGTATAAAGACTACAGTGCATAAAACACGAATCAACTTAAAAGCACAAAACAACTTGTGTTAGGTGGCCAGTAAAAAGCACGAAAACTATCTGAGCCAGGGCAAAAGCGCAGCGGGCGGGTCAGCGACGGTGGGCAGGTCTATGCGCTTAAATGACGGTAGTGGAAAAACACTTCATATGCCATGAAAACACGCCTTGTGACACAGCTTTGCAGCATTTCTATGATCACTTTGTAGACTGTGTACGTATAGTAATTCACTTATTCGTGTCTTCCTTGTGGAGTACTACGTTTTAAGGTGTACGCTTTCCATTTCGTATTTCTATATTTTATACATATAAGAGGTGGGATTTGATTATTTATATAATCCTGTTGTGAACTCAATTCACATATTTCTTCTGTAGGTTCGAGCCCCGTAGGAGCTATACATTGATGAAGTACTATTGAGTGTTGATGGAAGCAATCGGTAACTTTCTCTCCCCTATGCACACTTACTAGTTTAGTTGTTAGTAATTGATTTTAAACTCTGACACATTATATTCTATTATCGGTTCAGTTAATATTCCCTCACTCCGCACTTTCCTATAGTCCAAGATTGAATTTCATTTTTCTCCGTAATTATTGGCCATACAGTGAAGACCTCTTTTAATTTTTCTCGTTTGTCCGATGCTTATATTCTGTTATAAGCATATAAGCATTCTTATATTCTGTAATTTCTTATATTCTGTTATTCGTCCATAAATTTAGTAATTTTGGGGGAACACCTGCGGCACTTAACTCTGAATCAGTAATTGTTAAAAGAGCATATGTGTAACATTTTAAACATAGTGGAACGTATTTTCATTTAACAATGACTGATTCAATTATCTACAAGACAATAAGAAGTGAAAAAGAAATATCGGGCGCTAACTTCAGTTTTCGGCGAAAATTATAGCCTGTGTTTTATAATTAGGCGTACAAGAAACTCGTTTACATCAGTTAGTCATGTTATTTAACTAGCTTATTTGTAGGCGTACTCATGCTGATGATCAAGTTTGTTATCCATCGAATGCATGGGACCTATGCAGAGTCGTTTTGACATATGATTAGCTTCATACTAAAGGCCTGACTACTGCAGAAAACATATGTTAGTCGAATGACACTAATAACACGTCAGAACGACTCTGTATAAGGTGCATATGTTTTGGAAATTTCTTGTAAATTCTGTGGATTTAGGTTATTCGAATATTTTTGTTTTCTAAATATTCGATTTCTGTAATTGGGATAAATATTTTCAAAATTATTCACTCAGAAACTTCGATGATTAATAAAAATAGGCGGATTATATTCATAGTTTTTGTGTATGTCTTAATGTAACCTTGCCATGGAAATAGGCGTGTGAACCCCTAATCTGCTGGACGTCTGGGTTTGAGACTAGGTACTCGATGGTGATTTAAATTAAAATGGAAGTACCGTAAGTCATATGTAATTTCTGCTCCTGCATTAATTTTACTATTTTGCTGCTGTTAGCAGAATTAAGGTACGTTACACATCTGAAGTTAAATTAGTGAAGGCCAAAAGGAAGTATTAAACTGAAATTATGAAAGAAAATCTACTAAATAAAGCAATTGTGAAAAGAATCAGTAACGTGATTCGTTTCATCTGCTTGTTGAATAATATATATAGATCTTGGACAATACCTTAAGCTGAACTCTTATTTTGGTTGAAGGATTCTTCAAAATTAAGGTAAAACTAAGCATAACGGTTTGGAGGTTCTAATAGTGCAGTTCAGATTCCTTTTACGAGACAGACATTGAGTTTTGAGACCATGAACATGATTCGTGGCTAGTTTTATTTTAGTTCCTCCTCCTACAGTGTGAATTGGCTGTATTTCTGAGTCTTCCACGATATTTTACTACACTTCTAAATCACTAGTGTTTTTAATTTATTTTATTTTTAAGTTCAGTAACTTAAAATTTATAATCCAGATAAAATGAATAGAATAGAATATTTTTTATTGTCGTTAAACAACATTTGTTGCAATAGACAACGTCAAGAGAGTATACAAAATATATACATTGAATAGGTACAGAACTAGTCACTTTTTATTTTTTAATTCTTTCTCAAATTCTAAAACGCTATACACAGCTGTTTCAATGAGCCAAGATTTACAGCGTTTCTCAAAGTTTCTATTACACATACCACGGATTTCTGTAGGTAGAAAATTATACATCTTCATCGCAGTGTATTTATAACTCTTTTGTGTTTTACTTAACCTGAAATATGGTGTATCGAGGTCGTCTCCGTATCTTGTATTATAGCAATGAATTTCATTTCGAGTACTGATATTTTCCAAGTTTTCTTTAATATACATGAGACAGCTATAGATATACATTGAGGGCACTGTCATGATTTGCATCTCTTTAAAGAAAGGTCTGCAAGAGTCATTATCACGTAGTCCCTTTAACACTCTTATTGCCTTTTTTTTGCCATTTAAATACGGTTTGAGCACCAGCTGAATTACCCTATAATAATATACCGTAGAGCAATAGAGAATGAAAGAAAGCATAATAAGCTGACAGAAGTATTTTTTCATTAACAACAGATTTTAGTTTACGTAATAAATATATAACTCTAGATAGTCTTCTACATAGAATTTCAGTATGTATGTTCCGGTTTAACTTTGGATCCAAGTGGATTCCTAACAGTTTTACAGAATGACACTCATTAAAATCATTTATGTTGTTATTAAGATGAAAATACAAAACATCCTTCTTTGATATATTTAATAGCAGCCTATTACAATTTAGCGATACTGAACACGTTTCTAACATTTGAGTGTTTTTAGTTTGAACATTTTTAAAATTTTTATCCATGGTTAAGGCAGTTGTATTATCAGCATACAAAACACTGTCAAAAGGAAGAAAACTTGGAAAATCATTAACGTAAACTAGAAAAAGAATGGCCCCAGGAGACTTACCTGTGGTACACCAGTTGTTACATTAAAAAATTCTGAAGTCGAATTACCAACGCAAACAGCCTGTTTTCTGTTACTAAGATAAGATTTAATCAGAGACAGTTCTTTTTCTTTAACCCCATAATAATGCAATTTTGAAAGGAGTATATCATGTGACACTGTATCGAAAGCTTTCGTTAAATCTAATAGTGTTGCACAAACATTCATATTTTCAAAACAGTCTAATACTTGTGATACTGATATACTAAATTTCTTCAAACCAGTTTTGTTTCGTAGAATAATTCTTATTACTGCACATACAATCACAGCAAATAAATATCAGTGGAATAAGTACAGTTTAATGCATACTTTATTTAAAATGATTCTTTGCTGGTATTTACAAAAATAAGTGCCACAATTATTTAGACTTCATTAATTTCTTATTTTGATTCTGGTACAGATGCATGCTTAGTGGCCCAGGCAAAATAGCTATATTATAATTACGTGGGCGCATGGGGGGATATTCAAAATTAACAAAAAATTGGCTACTTACCAATGAATCCTCCCTTGAAAAATTTAAAGATTTTGACGTTTCGGAACTCTCAGCTGGTTTCTTCCTCTGGTAAAACCAGCTGAGAGTTCCGAAACGTCAAAATCTTTAAATTTTTCAAGGGAGGATTCATTGGTAGGTAGCCAGTTTTTTGTTAAAACACCTATATGTTTAAATAATTGTTACAAATATTACAGCAATAATTGTAAGTAGTGAAATGTGAATGATAGAATAGGAATAGAACAAGAAATTTCTATTTATGTATGAACCAATATTAAAGTAAAGTAGTGACGTGTGTTGTAACTTGTATAGAAAGCACCCAAGACTATTATCCTATTTTTCATTTGTTATATATATTAACATTCCATGTATAGAAACAAAATAATGCATGTAAACACGTAAGCACAACGTGGTAAGAAAATTTGAAAGTTATTGAAAATTTCATAATTACATAACTATTGAAAACCAATTACAGTGAAAGACAAAATTTATCCATATCAGTTGTCAGTAAAAGTTTATTGCAAACTTTCTTTTTCTTTTAAAATGTCCGTATATAATTTGCTGTGGGTTATTTTTTTATTTCACAATAGGCCATTAAAAAAAAGGCCAGATCAAAGAATTTGTATTGAACAAAGGACACTTTTTGGCCGGCAGAAAAATGCCGCCGAATATTCAGAAAATATGATTGATTCACCAATAAATAAACAGGGATGAAAACTGACCTTTTTTTCCTTTCAATTTCTTCTGTCATAAGCACAGGATTTTATATTTCTTCACTGTTTGATATCGCGAATATCCGTAAAGCTTCGTTTGTATTACAACCTCTTATGTGCTGACTTAAGGGTTTCTTATAAATTCTATCTAATAGGGAAATGAAATAATCTATCGCGAGTTTGTCTTCTGCAATAGAAGTGATTAGCCAATCGTAGAAGTTAGGAATATGATCGATTTTGGGTTTGCTAAAAATGTCTTAGCACGCTTCATGCATAATGCCTCACTTACAAGATACGAGCAAATAAGTGTGTCTCGTTATTCTGATTCACGAATAGTACGTAATATTGTCTTCGTTGAAATGTTTGCCTCACTTCTGGTGCTGGTCATTTATTCTGTTTCGGTAGGCAGCATCACGTAGCAAGTGGAGCAGAGGTAGGGTGTCAGTTTTCTTTTCCCGTGGTTAAAAACAAAAAAAAAAAAATGAAATGAAAAAGGTTCCGAGCCATGTTGGGATTGCTGACCTTGAAGAGACAGACAGTATAGAGGAAATTACTGCCTATGAAGGAAGAGAGCTCAGTCTTTCCGTACCCAGCACAGATCTGCATTCAGCATTCACTGCTCATTTCCAGCAGCGCTGGCAACTTGAATGAGGCTAGACTGTCAGTAATAAAACATTTTGTACTCAAACCGGCACTTGGCGTCGGGATCACCAGTTTCAAGGTTTCGACTTGACAAGAGGAACGAATTCTAACTCTACATTGCATCGGGCTTCGAACTTAATACATGAATTTCTGCTTTGTGGCGACGATTTACCATTGGGTGGATTCTTTGGAGCTAGATAGTATTCAACATTCGCTTGTGGATTGTTCACATTATGCTCAGCTTAGAGCTGACTTTGCCTTATCAATAGTCATAGCAACACTACTCGAAGATGACTGTCGAAAGATGTCACAAGCTTTTATGTTTCTTCGTCAGCCCATGCCCTAACTGCATTGTGGTCGCCCTAGTGTTTATACTGAACTCATTTTTGTTCTCTGTCTATTGTCGCTTAATGCGTTCTTTGTGTCAAATTCAAGTGCCAGTCTTGGGACGTATTTATTTACCTTTTCTCTTTAATACTAATTCAGGCCTTTCTTTTATCTTTAATACTGACTCAGGCCTTTCTTTTATCTTTAATACTGACTCAGGCTTTCTTTTATCTTTAATACTGACTCAGGCTTTCTTTTATCTTTAATACTGACTCAGGCTTTCTTTTATCTTTAATACTGACTCAGGCTTTCTTTTATCTTTAATACTGACTCAAGCCTTTCTTTTATCTTTAATACTGACTCAGGCTTTCTTTTATCTTTAATACTAACTCGGGACTTCCTTTACCAGTGCTGTGTAGCCGGGGCAAAGGAAGGTTAATATCCCACAATGTGTGTATGTTTTCTATATTATAATGACTTTCATGGCAGAGACGTTGCTGAATTTTACACGTTGATGAGTGCAAAGACCTTTGTAATATAACACACCCAATACCAATATCTTAGTCTAAAAATGAAGGAGTAAAGAGATAATATAATTTAAGAATAACTGTACGTGTACATGAACTATGTAATTATGATTAATAATAATCTGTCCTGGAAATCTTATTCTGCTTCTTTTATTCCTAGTACGATTTCAGCAAACAATTCTATTGTCTTTTACGGTTAGACAGTACCGCCAATGTATCTTCGACTCTTCATTTCTTTTTAATATTAACATTTCCATGTAAAATCTTAAAATTAGTAATAAGCTCACACACTAACTCACAACTTCGCGGTGCCAATATGAAAATAATTTACAATGTAACTCTTCACGCACGTTTCATACAATTTAAAGTGTTTCACTTTAGCTCAGATCCTTTCTTCATCTTTAACACACAGAGAAAAATTTCTTCCATTTATACAAATACTAGCAGCGTTCACCCCGCTTCGCTGCGGTCACCCCGGAACGCAATAAACTTTGTTACTTAGATAATTTTTACTTTTTCGCTTTCAAGTGATATGATAAAAACCATAGAAGATTGCAGTAAATCTTAACATTATATCGCCTGTCATTTATGTTAACCCGCCCCGCTTCGCTGCGGTCATCCCGGTGCTGGCATATTGTAAAAGTGTCTGTAAAAATAAGCAAATCAATTAAAAAATTTTAAACAGAAGATTCAAGCTATTTTCCGCTGTATATCGCCTGTCATTTATGTTAACCCGCCGGGTGACACGGTCATGCGGGTTGCATATAAATACGTTTATTTTTACCTATGATGAACTAATAACAAAGGATTTGTACGTTATGGACACTTGAATGGTCAATTATCTCAAGACACTGGTAATTAAAAATTAAAGTGATATGATAAAAACCATCTAGGGTCCAAATCCTAATAACCCCCCAAAAATGAAAGAAATTGGTTCAGCCGTATTAGCGTGATGAGCGGACAAAGGATTTTGTACGTTCTCTTTTATATATATAGATGAAAATTGCGATACCTACCTTTACGGTATGAAGTTATGAAGGATTTCGTTTTTGAATAAACCTGTTTTATAACTAAATCCCAATTCTTATTGAGGTTTCCTTCGTCTAAATATAACGTTGAGTATTTTGTTCTGGTGTAACATGACGGACACATTTCTTTCAACTGATGATTGCGTTTTCTTATTAACTTTTGACCTCCTTTAAGTAGTGTTCATGCATACCTAGATGTCTTGATAAGCCAAAAACGCGGTAGAATCCTAAAGTTTTTCGTCTTTTCTGTGTTCTTGTATTCTAGTTCCTATACACCTCTTTGTCGTCCGAATGTAAGAACTGTAACACTGACAGGTAGCTTGGTAGACACCAGTATGCAACATACTTTTTGTAATCCGAAAATACTTATCAATATCCCTAGCTGATTTGCAGCTGAAAGATGAGTATTCGTTTATCTTAAGAGGTGTCGATTTCCCCTCAAGTACTTGGGCAAGATTCCGCCAATTGTATCATTCTCTCTATATATGTTATTTAAGACTTCTGGGTCAAAGGACAGATTGTCTGAATATTTCATCTCTTTTCAATAACTATTTAATGGTCTACAAAATATACTCTTTAAAAAAAAATCAGTATAGTAAACTTTTGGAAAGAAAATCTTAGTCTATAGTGCATAGGGGAATGACAGAAAAATTGAAAATCACAAACGCTAACAATATACAAAAAAGAACACAACAGAGGTACTGACAGAGTTTATGATAGCCCTGTCAGCGCAAAGTATGTTGATTTCATTCTGTTTTATATATATTTTAATCTTTCCATGGAAATATCTCGAAAACAGTTGAACATAAATCAACTGAACAAAAACTCAAATAGAAAATACCATGGGGCAAATCGAATAGTGATGTCGCGAAGCCCCCAGGACCGCTTTTCAAGGAAGCCCGGGACCCAACTTTAAAATTTTAAATTGGAACATGGAGCGAGTGACACCTCATTCGATAGATCTTTAAAAACTAAAAAGCGATGTGGCAAAAGATTTTTCATATTGGTCACCGTATTCAAAATGGCCGCCAAGATATGTTACCTGTATCAGATAAACGTTCAGTGGCACTAATATGAAAACGGTTGAACATAAATGAACCAAACAATCAAATAGAAAACCCATGGGGTAAATCAAATAATGTTGTCCCGGTGCCCCCCAGGGCCGCCTTTCATGGGAACCGAGGCCCAACTTAGAAATTTTAAACGAAAATATGGGTCAAGTGATACCTCGTTGGATAGATCTTCATACACTAAACAGTGTTGTGGCAAAAGATTGTTCATATGGGTCACCGTTTTCAAAATGGCCGCCAAGACATGGTGCTTGTATCAGATAAAACGTCCAATACCACTAATATGAAACGGTTGAAGATAATAACGGATGAACAGAATAAAACTCCTATAGGAAATCACAGAGGGTATTTATCATTGCACGGCTCGAAAATGTTGCAACAGAGGAGATGATGATTAGAGTAAAAGGGCCATAATGCAAAAGATGAAATCTAATTCCTAGAAAATTATCGGTCCAACGTTAAGTGGGTGAAGCGGGACGGGAAGGAACGGAGAAATTGCAAACGAGAACCTTAGTTTTTGCAAATTATATCTACACAACAAAATTATCTGAAGTGTGCTTTTATAAGAGATAGATGTCTGTAGTAAAATTCTTGTTAAATGGTACCTTCCATTTTGATTACAGGTAATGATTTGTGCAAAAATAAATAAACGGAAATGCGAAACCAATTTGTTGAACAATGTAATTTTAGAACAACGTGTACAAACGTTGGTTTTGCTCAAAAAAGTCGTCTGCACAATATTCGTTCATTACAGTACCAGTCACTTGTATACCCAAGTGTTTCAAACAAACCATACTTATTGCAAGTAAAAGGAGGGTTCTCATTTGAAAGTTTACCATTCATTCCCGCTTCACCCACTTACGGAGGGAGATTGGAAAGACAATTTTCTAAGAATTAAATTTCCTCTTTGGCATTATGTCACTTATACTTTAATAATTCAGGACGTGTTTCAGCGTTTTCTGGCGTGAAGGAAAAATGATACGGGTTGCAGTTGTTACAATAAAAATGGCCATATCTCGAAATCCCTTAAAATTAGACATGCGTTAGGGATATGAGAAGTGCAAGAGTTTCGGGGCGAAGTTGATAGATAGCCGAAATCTATTTATACATATGTGCCTATTATGCAAAGTGAGAACACCTTTCATAATTTAAGGAAGTAATTTGTATAATTTTGGAAAAACGCAAAGTACTGGAAAAAATATATTTCTTCCACAAAATGTTAATTCATTTTGTTACCCTACTTGGTTCGATTCCCAGTGGAAGAGCATCGAATGCACTGCAGTGTCAGCTTGTAGGTCTCTACTGACAAGAGACATAATTGCAAATCAATCAATTCTAACGCCGTGCATTTTTTTTTTTTTTTTTTTTTTTCCTATTCGCCGTGTACTGTTCGTTGACTATTCTCACACGTGTCAATCCCAGAATATAATTTCACATGGTCAGAACTGTTTACTAAAACTGAAAGTTTGTGTTCTAGTTAGAGCCCCTGTTCTATATTGTTACTTTTCGAGATAGTCGTTCATTAGATGTTCTGGAAGAGTTTTAAAAGAACGCGATGACCTTAGTTTCAAGGTAATGTATTCCTGTGTGAACGCGTGTGCAGCTGGGAAGTTGGCCAGGATGTCAATAACCTTGACCTTGTTCACAAGGAAGCTCATCAGATCACTAGACTGACGTTTAATTGCTACTCAGGAATGTATAAACAGTTTTTTTTCTAATAACCATGTATATAATTAATTTACATATGACGATGTCCAATTAAAGGGCGGTAAAAGAGAAAGGACGTACTATTTATAGACTTACACATATACAGGTACTTATATACATTATGACCATGAATTTTAGCTCTATTACCTCGCTGGTCCTATTAAGCAGAATGTACTGCTATATTCAACCAACTTCGCTGTTCTGTAAGCTCTACGAACGGTTTCTCTGTGGGGCATAGTAGCTCAGTGTTAGTGCTCACCTCTTGGGCAAGGCTTCCCTGATTTGATCCCCGGCCACACGCCTTTGTAATAGACAACATTATATTTGTGGGTTTTCTCGGAGTTTTCCCGCTTCCTACATTCTCATTCCACCATTTCGTTCATAATCATTCAGTTTCATTCATCATCTGTCTGCTGTGGCCTAAAAAACACAATTCTGGGACGTAAGACGAGAAATTGAAATGAAATGAAATCTTTAAGTTTTACGTCCCACGTTTATGCCGGTTAGGCTAAAGGAGACGGTGATGATGAGTAATGAATGAAATGGTGGAATGAAGAAAGTGGGAGGAAACGGGAGAACCCCGAAAAAGCCCACGCACGCGGTGTTTGTCCACCACAAAGTTCACTTGGTAGGGGCTGGGATCGAACCCCTGACCCCAAGCACCAGAGGTGAACGCTCTACCACTGAGCCACCGCGGCCCCGCGAGAAATTGTATTTACTTTCATTTTCATGTTAAGTTGTAAATCCAAGTATCCTTTAGCATCGGCCGTGAAAATGGACGTTACTCAAAACAACGAAATAATGTGATTCCGGTGGGTAATTTACTATTGAAAAATGGATATATTATTAAAAATGCTTTATTATTAACAGAAAGAAGAAAACTTACAATATGTATTGTACAAATTATAATATGGGGGATGATCAGAAAGTAAGGTTACAAACCCTGCAGTGAAACGTGTATATATTATTTCATACAACCAATACAGCCACCAGATTGCACATACATTAGGTTATTTTTCGACATAGTCTCGTGGGATGAATTTGAAGATTCCTTTCTGGTAAAAATTCTGTTTTTGAGTGTTCAGCCACATTGTAACGAATTGTTTCACGTCCTCGTCGGAAGCGAAGCGACGGCCTCCTAGGTGCTCCTTCAAGTGCGGAAACAGGTGAAAGTCTCTTGGAACGAGATCTGGGCTGTAGGGAGGGTGGTTTATGCTGTCCGAGCTGTGTTCAGGTCTATTGATGGCGTGCTGAGTCGGCAACTGCGTTCCTTGTCAGCGACGTTTTCTCTACCAGCCGCAAACTTTCGACACCATTCTGTTGACATGCTGATGAGACATTACAGTCTCTCCGCAAACTTCTACCAGCTGCCGGTAAATTTCAGTCGCGGTTGCATGTTTCGCTCACAGAAATAGAATAACCGAGCGGACTTCTACGCGAGATCAATTTTCCAAACGAGTCGCCATTTGTGTGTACTTACAACTAGCGCCGTAGGTAACGTGTGGCTGAAACTGCAAAGGTACCAGCACAATGTATTAAAATTACTGCACACTCCTAATTTCTCCATAACAGGCGAAACTCCAGAAATATCGACCTTGTAACTCTAGTTTCTGATCCTCCCTCGTACATTGGAAATTCAAATGTACAGAAGTAAATACGTACAAAATTAGACATTATATAGTTAAAATTATAAAATGATAGTGTAATAATAAAAAATATTATTTAGCAAAATCCAAGGAAAAAGGAAATCGAAATTTCTCGAAGGAAATTAGCCTAGTCCGTATTTTCCTCAACTTATCCTTATGGAAAGATTATCCCATACTAACGTACCTAGCATTCCAAGGACGATACGGCCTGGAATTGCAGAAGTCTTATTTTGCGGTTTCCTGTATTATAACCAGTGTTCGTAGTTTGAAGGAAATTTCCCTAATCTAGGGAAATTTCGTAGGTAAATTTAGCAAAAGGGAATTTTTTCAATAAAGCGTGAAAATTCAGGGAAATTCTCACTCTCACTGATTGATCAATATAAATGCTTAACTTTTTCTTTGTTCGTCAGAGATAAACCGGTACAATAGCAATAGTGTGTGTGTGTTTAGGGAATGTCTTTTCAAAGTAGCATAATTTGCACTCCATTATTGAGTGGGTGTATATGTGTATTATTTTCTTTAAAAGAGTGAAGGAAAAAGTAAAAATAATAGAAATAAGAAACAAATTAGCAAAAGAAATGTGCATGGCACTTCCTTTAATATAGCGAAATTAATCTTCTCACAAAACTTCTGTCATAGAAGTTGGACAGTCAAACGAGGGAGAATTTGATAGGCAAAGGGAAAATTTTGTGTCAGTCGAGGGAAATTTTCTTAAGAAAACCTGCAAACACTAGTTATAACATGCCACACATTAATTACAAGGCCCCAAAATACCAGACTGAAGCTGGATTTTTTTTTTTTTTTTCATCCGTGAGTAGTTTGTTCTGATTAAAGTTTCATTCAGTCATATCAGGCAAGTGCAGTAACAGACCAAACTTTTCCACGCTGCGGCTCCCTTTAGAGTCTACAATACATGTGAAGGACCGCTTGCAATATATACTGTTAATATTTATATTTGCTCTATATGTTAGTGTATATAGCCTATATATGGGTGTGGGTGTGTTTTTGTTTTTCTTTGCTTTGGTGTAATCATGTTAGAGTAGTATGATGCCTACCCCTCTAATCGGGCAGTCCTGTGTTTCAAACCTGTGATCGGACACCTTGTTTAAGATATCGAAAATATATAAATAAATCCAGTATGTAGGCTTATAGTATAGGCAACTTCTTGTAGGCCAAATATCACTTCCCACACAGATTGACTTGTCATTATTAATTCGATCATTTAACTTAAAATGGTGTATTTGTCACCACTGTGTGTGCCTTTCTCAGACTGGCTTACGGACCACCTGAGATCGTCTTTCAGACCCCAGGTAGGGAAAGGCTGAGTTAGATGTTACCAAGTTCCATTATAATATATTTGTTTATATTACCACATTACTGGTGAAATAACGAAACTAACTAATTAACTCTTTGGCCTATGGAACCCGGAGTTTCAATGTCGCGTTCACAAAAGCTCTTCTTTGACTTCTATCCTTAGCTAACTGCATCCAGTTTCTACTTTGTGTTCCAATGTCTGCGAGATCCATCTTAATATTGTCCTCCCGCCTGCGCCTAGGTCTTCCTAATGGTCGTTTTCCCATTGGTCTTCCAGTCAAGACTTTGAAAGCGTTTCTACTTTCTTCCATTCTAGCTACATGACCTGCCCACCTAAGCCTCCTAGACTTGACGATCCTAACAATGTTGGGTAAACCGTATAAATTATGTAGTTCTTCGTTATGAAGTTTCCGCCATTCTCCATTTCCGTCCCTCTTGGGTCCGAATATTCGTCTCAGGATTTTGTTCAAGAACATACTTTCAGTCTATGTTCTTCCCTCAGAGTAAGCGACTATGTTTCGCAACCATACAGAACAACAGGCATGATTATCATTTTATATATTTTAAGCTTGAAATTCCTCAACAGAATTCGCGACGACAGGAGATTTTGAACCGAATAGTAACACGAATTTCCTGCTTTTAGTCGACATTTAATTTCTTCGTGAAATAACGTAAGAAGAACTATTCTTCTTTTCTATCTCATTCTTCTCGTCTGTGCAAGTTAGCGTGGCAATACAATTTGTTCCTTTTGACATTTGAAGACTCTCCTATTGTTCGAAACGTTCGAGTCATTGTGGAATTAATTTGTTGAAATAGTAAAATATCTGAGTAATAATCCTATTATCAGCTTCAGATGCAACAGTTTCGACAAACTTAACCTCTTATCAATTGGATTTTTGTGACGTTAATTGTTAGCGAGTTTATGACGTAAGTTGCAGTGCGTGTGTGTATATATATAGAGCAGAAGAATTTTTCTTGTAACATCTCCAAGGTCAAACATTGATGTATATGGTTTTACCTAGTTACATACGGAATCAAGTTAGATATTTGAGTTCATTTTATTGTGTTTGTGTCGCTGTTGTGATGCCTACAGACTTGGTACCAGGCACTATTGTTACACAGTAATCGGCTTGAGTCAGTACACTCGTATTGGTTGATTTTTTGTTGATATAAACAATACAGAGTCATTGTTAAAAGTAATGGACACAAACAGAAGGTTTTGAAAACAACGATTTGATGTCAGTATTTGGAACAAGAAACTCATTACATAAAACTCTCCACAGAAGAAATTTTATTCGTAGCAGACCCATAACTCAGCTCTTATTACGTATTGTCTGTCGAAATGAAAGTGATGCATATCAAATCAGAGGCTGTGGTTAACTCAGTGGATAGAGCGTTTAACTTTTGTGCGAGGAGACCCTGGTTCGATCCCAGCTCATATAAGTTTGTGATGAACAACTTGTTCGTGAGTTTTGTTGGGAATTCTTTCGTTTCCTCCATTTTTTTTTTTTTATCATTTACTTTATTGATAAGCCGTCTCCTCGACTTTAAATTAAAGGTTTCATTTTTTTTTTTTTTTTTTTTTTTAAACAACATATCCGATTGATGTCAGATGTAATGTTGATACTTTAAACTTCGAAACAGGTCTGGAAACAAATTTAAAACTGCAACACAGTCTAATTTTGCTTGATAATCGGAGTACTCAGGAAATTCAGTTTTTAGTAATTTGTTCCCACAGTGTTTTCTTGGCACTGAGAACGGCATTGAAGATTAACCCATTTCTTTACACTTTCGTCGCCATTTTAAGGACAAGAAGAGCACTATTAAAACGGATGTTCGGAATAAAAATTCTTTCTTGTACATGTTTCGAATTGCGGTCGACAATTATCTATTTCAAATGTAGGACTTCCGGTCTGTTGGGAAGGTTGAATATTTCACTATTTAATAAAAAAATCCAGGATATAGTTATTATAGTATTTAATATTTTGGTAATAAAGAATGGACGAGCTTATTTATCCCTTGCAATTTTAGCAGAACAAAAGAAACGTCATAGAAGAAAATACTTGGGACAAGTTTATTTTCTTCCTTATATTCAGGAGCCGCAGTGGATCAATGGTAGCGCGTTCACCTCTGGTGCGTGGGGTTCGATTCCCGCTCAAGCCAAGTGAACTTTGTGGTGGACAAATACTGTATGCGTGTTTTTCTCGGGGTTCTCCCGTTTCCTCCCACTTTGTTCATTCCACCATTTCATTAATTTCTCATTATCACAGTCTCCTTTAGCGTACACGGCATAAACGTGGGACGCAAAACTGAAAGATTTCATTTCATTTCATTTCATTTCTTGCTTATATTCTGAATTTAGAATTTTAAAAATGCACTTTCCATTTTGAAATGTTCGGTTGTCAGTCTATGAAGAGTTATTTTTGGTCTGTTGTAGGTGTTGAAAGTTTTAGCACATCATTAAATTTCCCCTTAAACGCGAAACATATAATTCTACCGGGAGAGATATCTCTATTGTTCCGCGCCGGATTATTTATCCAAGCAGTGTAGGAATTGTGGTACAGTCCGTGTGTTGCTGTTTAGAGAGGACTGTGTAGCGTAGTAGTTACAGCATGCCACAGTAAGCCGAAAATTCGGGTTCGATTTTCCGCCCAGTCGTGCATTTTCTCATTCGTTGTATATTATTGGCACATGTGTGATTTGCAAAGGCATGTTATGATTTCAAGACTGTGCTGAATGCCAGTCATGTCGTCATCAAATATACGTAACGAAATTGTGACGTCTGAGCAGGACGCATGTCGTAAACTTGAGATATGGCAAGGCAAGTTAGGAGGGTCATAGAAAGTAGAATCTTAGGACGGTAGGTTTCGAAATCTAAAGAGTTAACGTAAGCAACTAACTGCAAATGGCGTGAATTCACTGGGTCCTTACTACGCTCACTACATTTTGTAATTTTATATAAATAGTAATAGTAATAAACAGTGTTTCAGCTTTTGAAAATGAGATATTTAATGCTTACAATATCCTGTCAGGTAAACTTAACTTGACCTTTGTTATAGGGCAGAAATTTGAATGCTTTACAATTGTCATACTCTGTGCATGCAGGTGTATGACCTGTGTGAGAAACATTAGAAGCGAATCATAGTTCACTTAATAGGACTTTGTAGCTATTATATATTATGTAGATTATCTAGTTCGTTTTTTTTTAATCCTGATTATCTTTAAATTCGTGAATAAAATTAAAAAAAAAAAAAAAACTGAGGCTCCTAACATGCAGAGATAACTGCAAAGAACGTGAATTCGTCTGTTTAATTGTTTAATCGTATTTAAAATATAACGCCCTTCCCTGTTTTTCATTCTTCAAAATAATGAACATTAACATTATTATTATTATTATTATTATTATTATTATTATTATTATTTTAAGCAGGTTCCAGGACTAGTGGGTTTTTAAATTTTACGTTTGGGCCTGGAAATGTTTCTTCCACTTTTCTCAATCAGTTGTGTCCTTCCAACTCTCTGTCCATTTTATCTTCTCCATCTTCCTCCAGCACCACACATCCCCACAATCCCCAAGCTCTCTAAATATTTCTTCTCTAATTTCCGTAATGTCCAAGTCTGAACCATACAGCCCAACACTCTATGTATAGCACTTGGCCAATCTCTTGCTTAGTCCAATATTAAGGCTCTGGTTAACATTGATCTTTTCTTATTGAATTCTTCTTTGCTGTGGCATTTCTTGATCTGATCTCTTTGGTGCAGTAAGCACAGTGGTAAAAGTGAATGTAAAAAGGTAGGGGGACGCTTGACGTCATACGTTTTCGCTTTATGTTCTCGTAAATACGTTTCCTTATCTTTCTTATCTTTGTTCTGTTTGCCCTTTAAACTCCTTCTAACAAGTCGTATTCTTTCCTCCATTATAAAGCCAATACAAAACATAGCCATTGTAATTTCTATATCTACTACATATCTTTAGAACCCACCGAAAACAAAGAATGCAAGAAGTTCGGTCGGAAATACGTCCTGTTTTGACCTATCCATTAGAGTGAATACAGGCTTTTGGGGACACGTGCTATCTTTATTTTTACGATATCATCTGTCATCTTCGTGATTCATGTTTTGAATTACTGTCATAATACAGGGTATTAATGAACTATACTGACAAACTGTAAGACGTGATTCCTCACATCAAAATAAGCGAAAATGTTCATATGAACCTATTGCGGAAAGTGCAGTTTCAGAGCTAGGGCAGTCCAAAAACAAGAAAAAGCTAAATTTCAAGATAGCCCTGTTTCGAATTTTAGAAACTGTCTATGGTTGTCCTTATCAGCGCCAAGGGAGTCACGCATACACAATCCAAAAATGCATATTACATCAATTTCCAGTGGGTGTGTAGGGTTTTCTGTACAGGGTATATTTCTCAAATATGCCCTCAATAGAGTTTTTAGATATACCCTGATTCCTAGGGTAGTCCAAAGTAGGCCGGAGGTAAGTCTAGACAACAATCGACACATCCAGTGCTTTGGAGGGAAGTCGGAAGTGTTAGGAACCGGCAGCTCCATATTTTTGTGTTCGGAATAACGTGTGATGCAATGTATTTCGTCACGGTATATTTCACGTTTTCTTCACTTATAAGCGTGAAAGAAAACATCGCAGTATGCTTTTTCCCGAGTACGAGAGACCGCGCCAAAGGATTCCATGTTTAGTGCTGTCAAGGCTTATCGTTTGCCTACTTTGAACCAATCATAAAATCAGAGCATATCTCAAAATTCGGTTGATGGCGTGTCTGGGAATTCCCACCGTGCAGGGAATAATCCGTACACTCATTCAACATTAATGAAATATGCATTTTTGGATTGCGCATGCGTGACTTAGTTTACACTGATAAGGACCACTACTCCATGATTTCTCGAATTCCAAATAGGGCCTCTTGAAATTTGACTTTTTCGCGATTTTGAACAACCTTAGCTCTGAAACCATGCACTTTTCCCCACAGGTGCATAGGAAATTTTTGACTTATTTTGATGTGAGGAATCACCTCTTACAGTTTCTCGGTATAGTTCATTAACAGCCTGAAGTCTTCAGACGGTGAATGCCTGATTTCGTTGGTGTTATAGGGGAGCCAGCAAGAGGTCTCTGACAGCTCGCAGTAACGTTGCCACTACTCACGTGTCAGGGCTTTTTACGGTGCATCTATAATAACTAATTAATGGTGTAACAGAGTGACCGTGGTTGGTAACATTAGTACCAAAGTAGGGACTGGATTGTCCCTACACATGTAAGAAACCTCAGAGACCATCTCTTGTTGGCCCTGCTATAGTCTCCGATCACATTCGTTGGAAATTGGCATTTTATTTAACAGCAGGTGAAATAGCCGTTCTTTGTACGGGGAAAATAAGGTTTGAGATATTCGTATTGGAACGTAAAGAAATAACTGAGTTAAAGAAGAAATAGTAATGCATTCGGCGTTGCAACTGTCAGTATAAATGTAATATACAAAAAACAAAGAGCGTCGCTCCTATCAATGTGAGTGTAATAAGTAAAATGCCTTGGAAATTTTCATTGTCAGTTCGCGGACAGGATGCCATGCCATGCCATTTCTTGCCTAAATCGGGTCTATCTCCAGTCAGTTTAGCCGTCCCGAAAACTATGGACTTGACACTAATATCGGTCATTTTGGGCCTGTTGTTCTCACCTCCCCCAAAGTGTCATAACATAGTAATAGTCCGCGTTCCGGGTATTCATCATCTCTCTCTTTATGCATACATGTTGATCTCTTTCCTCCCTCCTCCATGTGCCAAAATTTAAAAAAGGGGGGCTTCGTAGGCGATTAGATCTGATGAGGATTTATGGGTGTACAAAATTTAATAGCTGTATGTCAGTCCTTTCTGTGCGAAAAGCGACGTAGACACACACACAGTTCATTATTATTATTATTATTATTATTATTATTATTATTATTATTAAAGATGAAGTTATTTCTTCCAAATATATGCCATCCTAGTTTAATACCTACTATGTAAATTTCATCTTTAATACCGCCATCTTTAAAAATCTTGTGTTGCAGTAGAGTTAAGCATTCTTGGTTCCGTATTTTTAATGTCGACCTTTTACAATCTTGCGTAGTCTCGACTTCCTTGTTTTTCTAATTAAGTTCTCCTATCATATCTTGTACTTCTTAGGTTCTGTGAGTAACGGGAGCGATATTATCAGCGAAACGAAAGATAGGTCAGAGATTTCTCGTTTATATTTATCCCTTTGTTGTTTCTCCCAATTCAACAGCTGTAACACGTTTTCAAGTATGATTGTAAAAAGCTTGGCAGAAATAGCAACACCATGTCGAATCCTCTCGTCGAGTGTTATTGTCATACAGCCAAACAGTTGGTTGTTTGATTAACTTAGATGTTGTCAGTAACTTGGATGTAGGGCAGCGCTATATATTCGAAGCATTGAGGTGAGCGGACTTATACAAAGGACTTTGAACTTCTTACATTCGATTCGCAGTGGACACCCAAATGTTTCGAATCCTACGGTAAACCGGATAGGCATGTCTGGATTCGAAAATCCATATCGATCAATAATATTTTTTCGATATTTGAAAATACGTATTGATCGATATATTGAAATATCGCACAACCCTAACCGTAGGTCCACGTGGCTGGCACGGTGGTTCAGTGGCAGAGCATTCACCTCTGGTGCATGGGATCCCTGCTTCGATCCTAGCTCATGCCAAGTGGACTTCATGATAGACAAACACCAGGTGCGTGATTTTCCTCGGTGTTCTTCCGTTTCCTTCCACTTTATTCATTCCACCATTGCATTTATTTATCATCGCCATCTCCTTTAGCCTAGGCGGCATAATCGTGGGACGTAAAACTTAAAAGATTTCATTTCATTTCGTAGGTTCACATTCCACTCAACCTGGCTGCTGAAAATTAATTTAAAACCGGTTTCATAAATAAACTACTTCTTACACTCGAGGACATATCAAATAGGGATTCCTTTCCTCTCTTCTTGTGGAGATTTGTGTCTGTTTATTTCAGAATTGTTTCCATAATTTGTCAACTAGTATAGAGTAAGTTTGTATATTTTTAAGATTAAAACTGCGCAAGTGGGAACGGTGGCTCAATGGTAGAGTGCTTACTTCTGGTGCGTGAGGTCCTTGGTTCGATACCCGACCAAGTAAGTGCGTAGGTTTCTCTGGAACCTCTTGTTTCCTCCCACATCCTTATTCCACCGGTTCTTCCATCATCACTCATTTGCCGCAGTCACCCCGTCTCCCTTAGCCGAAAGGTTATAATTGAGGAGTTTGATGTAATAAGGGCGTAAGTGAATTTACGCCCTTTTTGCATCAAACGCATTTGTGGCTTTTGCCATGCTTGTTTAGCCTCCTGGTAACATTTCAATTCAATATCGGAATAAAAATGCTCCATATTACATTGTTTTATGTAAGAAAAAGAACACTACATAAAATTTCAACATCGTTTTTCTCCAACTGCTTGTTTCAGACTTACGCCCTTATTGTCATACTCCTCAATTGTCGAACGGTATACTAAATATCTCGCCTTGTACTCAAAACTACGCAAGGATTACCTTTAGTTGTAAGAGCACTCGACTCGCAATACGACGTCAATCTAATAAGAATGATATTCGAAGGTCATGATTATAGTCGTAAAATTGTGAAGGATAAACGCGTGAATATTTTCTTGATTTTTTTTTCCTAGTAACATAGTAGTAGTAGTAGTACTGAAGTATCCTAAGAAATTGAGGAATTTTTGTACGTATAAAAAATGTCTTTCATGTCAAAGATATTAGCTTCACAGTTCTTGGAAGGAATTACATTGTAGCGAAGTTATGCAATTCTAACATCGTAGTTCTGTTAAATCCAAGTAGTGCTACGGTTTAATATGGAACAGTTGTTCAAGTTACAGAATAACCCCAATAATATTGAAAATTATAGTATTAGTGTAACATTTCACGACGATGCCTGTAGAGTGACAATAATTTATCATAAATACGAAAAGATAATTATAAAATTTAGTTGAGGGTGTCGCAGTGGCGCGTGCCAAAAATGCAAATGAGGAACAAAAGTGAAATTTCTGTTTTTGGTAAGCAAAGTGATGTTGCAGCCTCAATACGTGATTGGAACATTTTAAAATTAATCGTACAAATGCACTATACTCGTAATTGTCATGCCATATGATATGGAAAGTTTCTTTTTTTTTTCTTTCTTTTTTTTTTTGTCGGGTTCTTGTTTCGATCCCCAGCCAGGTAAGTTTGTAATGGACACCATCGTGTTTGTGCTTTTTTCGGGGCTACTTCCATTTCTCATTCTACCAATTCTTCCATTATTCACTTGCCTTAACCATCCATCTCCCTTAGCCTAAAGACATAACCGTGGGACGTTGAACTGAAATATTTTTATTTTTTATGCATTGTTTTTCACAAAGTAGGGAATTCGAGTTACTATTCGGTTCAAAATCTCTTGTTGTCGCGAGTACTGTCGAGGAATTTGAAGCTTAAAATGTATAAAACGATAATCATGCCTGTTGTTCTGTATGGTTGCGAAATATGGTCGCTTACTCTGAGGGAAGAACATAGACTGAAAGTATTTGAGAACAAAATCCTGAGACGAATATTCGGACCCAAGAGGAACGGGACTGGGGAATGACGGAAACTTCATAACGAGGAACTACATAATTTATACGGTTTACCAAACATTGTTATGGTCATCAAATCTAAGAGGCTCAGGTGGGCAGGTCATGTAGCTAGGATGGAATAAAGTAGGAACGCTCTCAAAGTCGACTGGAAGACCAGTCGGAAAACGACCATTAGGAAGACCTAGGCGCAGCTGGGAAGACAATATTAAGATGGATCTCACAGAGATAGGAATACAAAGTAGAAACTGGATCCAGTTGGCTAAGGATAGAAGTCAGTGGAGAGCTTTTGTGAACACGGCATTGAACCTTCGGGTTCGATAAGCCATAGAGTTAGTTAGTTAGTTAGTTGTTTTTCCACATGTCACCTAACGAGTCGATCGCTTTTGGGAAGGATATGAGAAAGTAAAAAGAAACGGAGGAATCCGTGAATACGGTGTTGGCCACCATAATTTAATATGATTTCGGGTTGAACCAGAGACATTTAAATTTAATTTAAATTAAATTATGTGCTACGTATTTCTTATGTTCAGTGTAAAGACATTTTTGCAGAGAATCTGCAGATGGAAAAGAATTTTCTGAAAGTCTCAACATCTTGGTAGGACTGAAGGAAAGCTGGAGAAACCTTGTTTTCAGGTTACATTTTTTCCACGAATTAATCAATCATAGTTTTCCATAATTTTACTGGAACATCTGGAAGTTAATCTGTAGGAGTGTTTTTGTTCTCTGTATTATAGTGACGATCTATAAAACATTTAGGTGTACAGTTAAGTTTGAAGAGTCTGTTGTAGGGTTTGAACTCGAAACTTCCTGATCATTTGTTCTTTCAGAAAAAATATTCCGGGGGGGGGGGGGCACTGTTGGTACTTTTCTATTTATTATTATATTGTAGACGTATTATTTTGGTCTCCTCCGGGGGGGGCATTTAAGAGCTCGGGAGGCAGTGGCCCCCCAAAAACAGGTCTGGAAGAAACACTGCTCCTGATTATAACTCAAGGACATTTGTTTCTGCTCTTATTGTTTAAAATAATAATTAAAAAGGAAAACTTCCTTATAGGCTAAATAAGATGGATGATTAGGAAAGAATTTCTTGGAATCAGAATGTACGACGAAACTGGATAACCTCGAAGAAACCTATGAACACAATATTGACCACCTCAAACTTACATTGCTTGGAATCGAACCAGGAACCCTTGCACCTGACGTTCACTGAGCCACCATGTCGGTTGTCGCTGGTCCGTTTTATTTTCTGTTTGTAATTATACTTCAGCAGTTCGAAACAACACATGGAGTAGACTATTGTAAAGATTTCAGTTAATAACGATTTGAGTGCTCCAAGAGCATAGCCAGAATGAACTTGAAGAGAATTAATTTTTCTTATTAACCTGTACAGGGTTTATACCAATTGAAGGGTAAGGGGGAAAAAACAAGGAATGTCCATGTATGTGCTTTATCTGGTACTTTGTCCTATCTGTTGGTGACTCTTGGTACTATTTGTCTGTATATGCCATGCATGCATAGATTTAAAAATGTCCATGTAAAAAGGGGCAAAAGGCTTGATTACCCTATTCTTTTTTACGCGGTTTAAAATATAAAAACGCCGTTTTCTCGAAAATGCAGTTGTGTGACATTCCTCCTTTTTTTCCCTTACCCTTCAATTGTTCTAGGTTCTTTATTATTATATTCATTAAACAATTCTTGTAATATATCTATCCATTTATAATTTTTTTTCACTACACAAGTTTTCCACATGTTTTGTTTTAGAGTTCTGTTAAAACGTTCTGTGATTTGTTATTTTACGAAAACACACACTCAAAATGGAGGAGGGGGCCGCGGTGGCTCAGTGGTAGAGCGTTCACCTCTGGTGCTTGGGGTCCCGGGTTCGATCCCAGCCCCCGCCAAGTGAACTTTGTGGTGGACAAACACCGTGTGCGTGGGTTTTCTCGGGGTTCTCCCGTTTCCTCCCACTTTCTTCATTCCACCCTTTCATTCATTACTCATCATCACCGTCTCTTTTAGCCTCATCGGCATAACCGTGGGACGTAAAACTCAAAGATTTCATTTCATTTCAAAATGGAGGACTGAAAATTGTAAAAGCAGCAAAATATCATCTCTCTATGACTTACGGTTCCCGAGATATGGCACCTTAAATTTCCCGATATCGAAACTTTTTTGGTCGCTAGCTCGGGAACGGTAAGAGTGAGCGAAAAATTCCATCACATCTTTGAGATAGTTTTTGATGCTCAATCGAATGCAGAGCTCAAATTTGAAACATTCACAAATAACACACACACACACAGTGACATACAGAATTCAGTAACGAAACTTTTAAATTCATTGAAAATCATCACATTTTACACGTGTTTCACATGAAAACTCATCGAATCTTTTCTTACCGTTGATGAAGAATACCACCGTAAAGTAATGATTATATGTAAATTTTAACATTATGCAGAACATTTCTGACTTCAAGTTAACCTTCGCTAAGTTGTGTTGCATTTCCATTGCAGGATAAACATGACCATATCGCTTATCAGTAATATGTTTCAGTATATATATATATATATATATATATATATATATATATATATATATATATATATATATATATATATATATATGCGTAACATCATGTGCTCCAAGTACGTATATAAAGAACTTCGTTCTCATTCGAGTCATGTGATGGTGCGTACGTAAATTGACCAATTCGGCTGATGCTGCATAATTTATCCTCGTGATTCAATATTTTGAAAGATACGTGATTTCCGTATACAAATGATAACGGAATTACTTCAGAAGGATTAGCTCAGCCTGACACACTTGGAAAGTGATGTAATAATAATAATGTCTTTCAGTGAATGTTTATAAATAGAGAGGGCAAAAGGTTTAATAGAAAGAATGAGTTTTTATTCATCCCGGCGACGCTTGCACAACTTTTTACAGTAGCATAATGCAGACTTTGTATTGACAAAAAGCACAGATGTCCAATAAGAACTATTTCCGGCACTTCTAATTTGAATGGTTTATGAGATACATTTTAACGAATATTCGAAGTAATGTATGAAAATGAATTCTCAAACGTGCTCCTATGCAGGTATATTTGACTGATGTATCACCGGGAATTGAACATTAAACTATGCACACCTAAAAGGTGAACTTTCGTGTGTGTATATATACAGGGTGTCTCAAAAGTTCCCTGACGTAGGGTAACCCTATTATCAGTTACAACAAAATTTACGAGGGAAAACCTTCTCCAAATATGATGGTTTCAATATAAAGTGAAGATTTTTTTTTTTTTTCAAAAAATCGCTTTATGTGCCCAATGTTAAATGAAAATGCAAGGTTGCCATTTACCTGTATCCACAACATAAGTGAATGAAGTTACTGTTTTTTACGCTAATGTGTCGATGGCCAGTCCTCATTTCAAACAGTAACTTCATTCACTTACAGTATCTTGTGGATCCAGGTAAATGGCAACGTTGCATTTTCATTTAGCACTAGGCGCATAAAGAGTGTACAACCCAAACGGCTCGTATGGTTTAAGAAAAATCTTCACTTTATATTGAAAACATCATATTTGGAGACGATTTCCCCTCGTACATTTTGTTGTAACTGATAATAGAGTTACCCTATGTGAGGGAACTTTTGAGACATCTTGTATATTATATATTATATAATAATCAGTTTTTTTGTTGTTTTTTTTTAGATATTGATTTTTGGTTTGCAAAATTAGAAGCAAATTTGCATTGCAATTTAAGTTTTGTATCGCACTCTCTGCAGCCAAGAATATTATTATTATTATTATTATTATTATTATTATTATTATTATTATTATTATTATTATTATTATTACTGCACGGAAAAGTGAAACATGACATACTTTCGGCGTATTTCGTGTCCAGTATATTCCAAGTCCAACAGATTTGTGTAACATGGAATTTACAATAGTGATGTTTTGCACTGACCTATAACAAAAGAAGAAACTTGAAACAATAAATTGATATATTCCGGCCGTTGTTGTGAAAGGAAGTGAAGAAATTGCTTTCCGCGCCCATTGACCAGGTCGTAGCGGACGAATATGAATCACACTGGATCTGTAGTAGTCTGTGATTTCAATTCACGCGTGTGTTAAATTCAGGTGTTTCAAACTATATCGTGTAAGCGTGACCTTCAACTTGGTTCTTTGTTTTCCTTTACATAAAAATGACAGTCTTCTTTGTCTTGTTTTTCTTTCTTTCTTTCTTTATTTTGATATGAAAATTAATTCGGTTCATTAGTAGTGCACAGACGAATTCATAGTTACATCGTATGATCGTATGTAAAATATTAACAGTAACTTAATTAGTATCTATAGTAACTTTTTTTTTTTTCAGAAGCTAAATTTTCATTCAATTAATACTTCTGTTAATTTCCAGTTTAAAATTATTTTCATATATCCTAATCCTAACTCAATATAAAACTACATGGACTGGCATGGGGTACTTCCGGTTGACGTCGAAAGTTGAAATTTGGCATGATTGTAAATTTTTGGAACTAACCCACAGGAAAATTGCCAAAACGGAATACTTTTAATTTTTAGGGTATCTAAAGAGGGCATGAAGAAATTCCCCATGTTATTTAAATTAGCTTTTTTTAAGCCTATAATCTCATGTATTAGGTTCTAGGAATTGAAACAAAAACTTGAAATTCGGTATGCTTGTACATTTTCTGTAGGATTATTTAACAAAATCGCTGTAAATAAGAATTTCCTGTCCCTCATAATTTTTATTCTCCTCAGATCATTATTGAAACCGGAACTTGTAATGGATTCTATCACTTCCGGTTTTAGTAGAGAGTTAAGGATGAAGAGGAAATAGTCTTGGGAGCTCAATCGATTGTAGACAAACGCTTCTTGCAATCTGTTACTAAATTATTTTGTTCAAAATGGGGCCGCGGTGGCTCAGTGGTAGAACGTTCTTCTCTGGTACATGGGATCCCGGCTTCAGCCAAGTGAACTTTGTGGTGGACAAACACCGTGTGCGTGGGTTTCCTCGGGGTTCTTCCGTTTCCTCCCACTTCTTTCCACCCTTTCATTCATTTCTCATTATCACCGTATCCTTTAGCCTAGCCGGCATAATCGTGGGACGTAAAACTGGAATTTCATTCCATTTTTGTTCAGCAGTGATCAACGTTAAAACCAGAAATAATAGATTCTACCACTTCTGGTGTGTGGATCGCCTGCTCACACAAACTCAGTTCCTCACTTTTGATCCTCCATGTCCTGACAAAATTTGAGTGGTTCTTCACAAGTAGTTTTCGATGTTTATTATGATTTTATTTATTTATTGTCTCCCGGACGGACACGCGGTAGGGTACATATATAAATAAGTGGAGATAAATATTAGAACCAACCGTTTCAAAGTTTCTCTGCTTCCTTTCATCCGCTAAGCTATAACTAAAACTGGTTTCGTACTCATGCTTCATCAGAAAACCTCTGAAAAGAGAAATAAGTTCGAGAAGGAGCCTCAGTAACCTTCAAGCTATATATATTTTGATTTTAGTGAAGTTTGGTTTACCGAAACTCCTTTCCATATTTATCCTGTGTGTCTCCGTTCTGGAGACAATCAGGCTTAACTACTGGATAGATCATCATCAATTTTGGCCAAGATGTAAGTCAAAAGTCAGGGATTTAGTTTGTTAAATGGTCGTGATCCGTCCGCCGGAAGTGCTAGAAATGAACTACTTCTGTTTTTAACGTTAATTACTATAAAACAAAAACGCTAATAGGTAGCGAGAAGCTGTTTCCTGTAATCGATTAATCGTTCCAAGAATACCGGTACTATCATCATCGTCATCCTTAACTCTCTACTAAAATCGGGAGCAGTAGAAATCTGCTACCAAATGAAAATGAAATCTTTGTTTTATGTCCCACAATTATGCCGGCCATACCCTGGCCGGCGAACGATGATTTCTGACAGCTCAGCTCGCGAGGACGACTGAGGAGTGTGGTGTTGCCATGTGCTTCTCGCGCAAGGAAAGAATTGTCTGCTTCCTCGTTGAGGGTGAGAGGGGGTGAGTGAAAGTTTGGCAATGTGCGGTGGTTACCATGGAGAGGAGACAGGTTCTGAGCCTAAGGTTGGTTGAGCTGCTGTCTTCTGCTCGCTCGCTGTGGCCTATGCAAAGATGGTGCAAAGCTGTCAGAAATCATCGTTCACCGGCCAGGGTATAGGCTAAAGGAGGTGCTGATTGTAAGAAATGAATGAAATTGTGGAATGAAGAAAGTGGGAGGAAATGGAAGACCCCGACGAAACCCACGCACACGGTGTTTGTCCACCACTAAGCTCACTTGATACGGGCTGAAATTGAACCAAGGACCCCATGTAACAGAAGTGAACGCTGTGCCACTGAGCCACCGCGACCGAAATCCGCTACCAATTCCGGTTTCAATATTAGTTGCGAAAGTAACATGCTATACAAACCAAACTCCTTGACGTGGTGTACACGTAATACAGCTGCTTATTTGTCGGATGCAAGGCAAGATTTATTTGTATTCTCAACATTATATCTTTTTACGTCTTTTAATTATACCTATTTGAAAGGCTTCTTTTTACCATTTTTGCATTATTTTTCAGTAACAAATTATGCAGAGAGTTGCGAGTTTTTAGATGATTATCAATTGGGAAGTTGGATCCTTGAAATTGTAGACATGTATGAAGATGAATTCTTCGTAATAACATTACCGAACCCAGTGGCATATGGTTCAGTAATCCAGCTCTCTCAGAAGCGATATGGTGTGGTGGTGAAGGGTCTGTCCAACCACCAGATTCAACCCCTGTCATATTTTGGAGTTCCCTGTCCTTCATAACCTCGGCGTTCCAGAAGGACGTAAAACAAACAAACAAAAAAAAACAGTTTGTACTGGCATTATTATTTTCCTTTCGTAAAAATCGCAGAAGTGTTAAAAGCAGTGAAAGAAACATGGGCATTCAAGAACAACTATTCTCTTTTTCGTAATTCGTGATTGATGAAACAAAACCACGGTGTGTTAACGATGTTTATGCACATTGAAGCATTGTATTTCAAGGACTTTCTAACCTTGATTGAAATCTTTTTGTTCTGTCTTTGAGGAGAAAAAAAAATAAAAAAGATTGAAAGAAATACAGTTGCAGCCAAGGCCTGTGGGAACGAAGATGTCCATTTTTTAACATTGCACCCCTTAAATGTTGATAAAGAAATATTATACCGTCTTCGATCCTGCTTATTATGTAGACTTATTGTTTTGTCATATTATCCTTATTATAAAATAAAAACGTATCAGTCCGTGAGTAATGCTAATTACTAATACTTTTTATTTTAACACCTGCTCTTCTACTACGTGCGCTGCTTTACGTCGACAGGTGGCGCTAGCGTGCAGTCAAATTGGGAATTTAAAACTATTGTGACGGCTTATCGCCATTTGAAAACTGAATTGTTTCAATTTAGCCATTTCAGAATTTGACAGTCATAAGCAAAGTTACCTTTGAGCACTAATATATTTCTCTTTCTACGGTAATATCGTATATTGTAATGATTAAGTTAGAACGTAATTTAAAAAATAGATAGTGATAATGCTTTTTATTATTAAGACGAGTGCCATAACCATATTTAAATTTGAACATTAATATTTGTACAGTCCGCAGCAAAAAACCTGCAACATGATCATGTAAGTTTATTGTGAAACTAAACGTAACAGCGCAGGGAATCAACATAACGTCTAAGTGGCACGAATCACGCCAAGAGAAATCTTGGCGTCTTCCCCTACACACTTATTTTGGAGCAAAAAACTTCGTCGTTTCACAATAAACTTACATGCTCATTTTGCAAGGTTTTTGCTGCGGACTGTACAACCATAAGTTAAAAAAATAAATGTAGCCAGTTAGAAGTTTATATTAAAGACGATTTTTAAGTTAGTCAAGTAATGAGCGAAACCCGGTACGTGACGTTTGGGCGCGGACGTTTGGGCGCGAGTTAAAAAGTCGTTATGTTAGGCGCTGAGTACTAAGTTCGAATCAAGATATCACAAGGTGTCTACTGTAGTGGAAGTCCTTGAATTATACTGGATTTTGTTTTACATACTAGAAATACTGGAATTTCAAGATTATAAAAACTGAATTAACAATTAAACTTCGTAAATTTAAGTTTCAACGAAAGTTAAGTGTGCTTTTTATTTGATAATTTTTCAAGCCAAATGTAAGTCGGCCACACTACATATGATTGATTGCATTACATACATAGTGAGCCTATTCCATTAAAAACCTTAAAGCAGGCCTTCTACTGTAGTTACGCAATAAGTGTGAATGTCAAACACATTTCTAGTGGCTAAATGAGCAATATATGTACACTTAACTATTATTTTTCACTTTGAAATCGTTGTTGTTTTTTTTTTTTTTTCCTTTCGCCACTTTCTTTAATGCAGATTAAATGCTTACAATGGGACGAAAAAAATGTGTGTTAAGTTTTGATTTTTATATTGGAATGTTAATAAAAAAAGTGATACCAGAAATACGGCATACTACAGTCCCTAAACTCAATGTGTTAGACATCCTGTATGCGAAATATGTCTTAGACACCATGTATGCAAAATATCTTTCCCTCAACTCAATTAGGATATAGGATTTTTAGATTTCTTAGCTCTCGGCATCTAAGGCCTTTTAGTCCGTCACGTTTGAGGGAGTACACTATCCGGGGAAAGGGAAGGAAGAAAGGATTGAGGAAGGAAGGAAGCGGCCTGGACCTATAAATTAGGTACCACCCCGGCATTTGCCTGATGTGAATGAAGAAAACCCAGGAAAACCTCATTCAGGGTGGCTGGCCTGAAAGAGCGTGTTACACTTTTTCGACCGAGTGCCCCCACCGGGAATCGAACCCGGGACCGATCGCACCGAAGGCGAGAGTGTTAGCGACTATGCTGAAATATTTTATTGGTAGTTCTTTATTGGACTTAAGGAAGAGAAGAGTTTGGCAAACGTAATACGAAAGAAAACAAATTTTAATATTCATAAATATGTAATTATTAACTTTCTTTAAAAAAATACAAAAATTAAAGCAATATGTTTTATTGAACATTAAGAAAATTATTAACAGTTCGTCTGATTCCTTCATTTCCTAGCTTTCTTATATATTACAAAAATTAGATCAACATTAGATCAGAAGTACAAGAATCGTGAACAAGCGAAAAATCAATCCATGACGAGGTTAGGCAACAAATGCCACAAACGTATTAAACTATTTAATTTAGATGAATAAATAAGATAGAGATAGAAAATATACAGATAAATGAGGTGAGATAAAGATAGAAGTGTAGGAAATGTATATATCTTGATTGGCGCTTAGTTTTCAGTGCCTAGCTTACTTTATATGTCGTAAATTGTGATTTTTACTATGTACCTCGCGCCAAAACGTCTGGCGCCTAAACGGCTTTGCGCCCAAATGTCTGGCGCCTAAACGGCTTTGCGCCCAAACGTCTGGCGCCTAAACGGCTTTGCGCCCAAACGGCAGCGCCAAAACGTCCGCGCCCAAATGGCGGCGCCCAAACGTCCTGTCCCGAGCGAAACGGCCGTCGGGAATGTTGGTAAACAAAACAAAAATGTTACGTAGTTAGAGAAATGTTAACTTAGCAAATACAAAAGGCAGTTTAAGATTGGACTTTTTGCATCTGCTGAAAATGAACTTTTTCTGCATGGGAGGTGTCATAAATTTTCAAATCTGGTGACATTTTGAAATGAAATCTTTCAGTTGAATGTCCCATGGGTATGCCCTTTAGGTTAAGGAAGACGAATGATGAAAGAATTGGTGGAATGTGAATATGGGAGGAAACGGGAGTACACCGAGAAAACTCACAGACGCAATGTTATCCACTGTAAACTTATTTGTACGGGGATTGAACCAGGAACACCATACACCAGAAGTAGGCGCTCTGCTACTGACCCACTGTGCCATCTATCCATGACATTTTGAATTCGGCTTCTTTACTGTTACACGATTCTTCACTTCTGTAGTCTTCAAAAGTGAAAATGCAATCGCTTAAACTCATTGAGTAACGAGTAACCAATAAGGTTGAACCGTTTACCGAAGAAATACAATTCCTGAATAATAAATATTGGCTGAGGTTCAAGAAATAATTGGTAACGAAACTCAGTACATAAACTTGCGGAAACATTATATAATGATGGTTCCCGTTGCAAATAATGGTACCGAGTCTGGTAAGCTTTGTATAACAAATGTTTGCATTCTGTTTGTAACATCGAAACAAAGGAAACAATTACTGAAATGACGTAACCTTTTTTTATCACTTATTCTTAGAGAAACCTAAGTAATTCTTGTGATTTTCCTGACATTTTTGATAGCAAAACTTCAACTGAGGTTGTTTATTTTATTGGTGCGACAGTGGCACTGACCTAGTTACAAACAGCTGTACTATATACATAGACAGATTTTTTTTCTTTTTTTATATAGTAAATAATCCCTAATCCACCACACACGATCAGTGCTGTAATTCAAATCGTTTAATAACCGGTTGCACTATTAACATAGTAAATTGGTTTAGTATTAATTGTATTTTACACGGGCGTCGATCCTGGGAGCCCGCAGGGCCGCACTTTTACCACTAGGCCTAGGGACGCATGGTGAACAAAAAATTAATAATCAAGACGAAAAAGATTGCAGAGGTTAAATAATAGTAATAAACATGATTAAAGCACCAAGCAAATATTCTTCTGTTTGATAGTACTCGTTGGTGGCTCAGTGGTAGAGCGTTCACCTCCGGTGCTTGGGGTCCCTGGTTCGATCCCAGCTCGCGCCGTGTAGACTTTGTGGGGGACAAGCACCGTGCTCGTGGGTTTTCTCGGGTTCTCCCGTTTCCTCCCATTTTCTTCATTCCACCATTTCACTCATCTCTCATCATCATCGTCTTCTTTAACCTAACCGGCATAACCGTGAGACGTAAAATTTTAAGATTTCGTTTCATTTTTCTATTTCTGGTCAAACTACTTGGTATCAGCTAAAATCTTTTATGCCCTTCTTCCTGAAAGAAAATAAAAGAAAACTGAGTCACATGTATTTATTTAGATGGAATGTTCTATCAAGATAGTAGATCCATGTGACGATCATGCTAATATTTTATGATTTCTAATATAATTTAGTTATAATCTTATCAAGAAAAGGTCAACTACCTCACTACAGTAATGCACATTAAATTCTTTGTGTAATATATGACAGGACCATTTCGTAATACATTTTCTTTCACTTTTTTTTCTTTCTTTCGAAGGTTACGATACTCTATTTAAGGTTATATCCGTTTACTTATTTTACACCGATGACTGACAGTGAGTGACCTTTATTATTCAGATCCATTCAACTGAAAACTAAGTAGCGAAGAAGTCTTGCATGTAAGGGTTTTCGAAGTATATTGGAGTTACAAGCTAGACGAGCTTTTCTTATCAGCAAAACTTCAGAAAGGACATGAGCGGCCACTTTCAAATGGTCAATAAGTCGAATATTCATGCAGTTACAAACAGTTACGTCACTTGTCCTTATCACCAGAATGCATGATTCAGACTGACCTGCTTTTTTCTTTAATTATGTTACCTTTAAATCTTCACTTGTTATGAAAAACTTGTTTGTGTTCAAACTATAATCGTTGTTGTAGCTTTCAAAACAATGTGAGCATGTAGTGCTCTAGGGGGAAAACTTCATTGCGTAGAGTTTAGCGGACTGACACTAAGGTAGAGACGCGAATTCTATTCCTAACCAAGTCGCATCCTGTAATTTTTGAATTTCGTTAATTATAGAAAAGCACCTGTTGTTTCATATATTTCCCATGTATATTCTAGAAATATATTTATCGGTTTGTCGTGGATGAAAAATGGATCTCTATTATGAGATTTTCACTCCTCCCTTACAGTCTTGTAAAATTATCTAATCTACATTATTCTGCAAAAGGTTCCCTAACCTAGTTTGAAATTCTGTACTGAAATATGTACAAAGGTGATTCATAAATCTTGCAATATTTCCACAATTCAGTTAATTTTTAGTAGCAGTGGTGATGAGTGCTCAACAGCGTGTGATAGGTGAAATGTTACTCCATGAGTTCAAACTTGGGTACAATGCTGCGGCTTCAACCCAAAATATTTATCATGCGAAAGAAGAAGATGCAGTGAACCACAGCACAATAGCTCGTAAGTTCCAGAAATTTCGTGCAGGTTGTAAAAATGTCGATCAGTCAAGGTCCGCCCGCCCCAGAGTAAAATAACCTGAGGTTATACAACACATTATTGAGAGAAATCCATCCTCCAGCACATGATGATTGTCAAATAAACACGGCATGCCCCAGTCCACTGTAGTACGTCACCTTCACAAACTCGGGGAAAACCATTAGGAGCTACCATATAAATTGATCCCAGCGCAAACCTAGAGGAAAGTGATGTCTGCTGACAACTGCTGCAAAATCCACATGATATACGTTTCCTGAAACGAGATTGTCGCATTCTACGAAACGAGGCTGCTTTCTGAAATCCCAGTGTATAAAAACAATAACTGAGCAAGGGCCAACTTCCAGAACCGGTCGTCAAACAGGCCCGTTTCGAGCATAAAGTCATGGAACTACGAAGTGATAATTCATTTCGAGTTCGTGCCATGAATGCTGATTTTCATTCCGAACACGTATACTTAACGCTTTTCGGACTGCAAATCGGCATTGATGGCACAAACTCGAAATGAATAGTTGGAGCGGATGTTATTCTATATGTGCTACGTCAAAAGTATCGTACATTGGTGAACTGAAAGCACGCCGTGCTGCAACAGGATAACGGAAAATTAAATTCGGCTAGAAAACACAACAAAAATGCTGGAACTGGATAACATGGAGCTAATGCCATACTTAGCATATAGTCCTGACTTTCTCCCTTCGAATTACTGTATGTTTCGGTCCATGGCGCACTTCCTGAAATCACGATGCTTTACTAATCAGCTGGGAGTGGAAACAGCAGTCTCAGAACCAGACGTGATATTGACGTGGAACCTACAAACTGGCAGGAAGATGGCTGCCGGTATCTGAAGGAGGTATTCATATCCTATTTTAGATACTTTCATTTGTAGTAGAACTATAGAAATGTTTGCATCTGCAGGGTCCTCCTAAAAAACTCTCTTCACCTGCATTTATTTAATCCCTACACTGTAAGTCTGCAGAACACTTTCTGGCGGACTTGCAGGGTGAACGCATCACTGATACACTAACTTCTGCACGCGGTTCGTTTCGGGTTGATGGACGACCAGAACTTGGGGCATCCAAAACACTTTACAAGTGAAGAGCTTTATTCTCCCACGTGATCGAAGGCGAACGACTTGGTGGCTCCTTACCAAACGGTTCACGAAGCCTATCCATCACCTGTGGCATATTTTCGTTGTTATGCGTCCGTTCATAGGCCCATACACATGCCACCAAACGCTCCTCCAAAATGAAGTCACTGGTATCTGCCATTGTAACTCACCAAATATAAAAATGTGAGACAATGAAATGGTCAACGCACAGTCCTCTGCGGGCAGTCACGTGACGATTCACGTGAGGAGCACTGTTGCCATAAAAATGATCAGGATATGTGGTTCAAAACTTAAATATATTAACATCTTACATTGTTACGCACAATTAGTTCGGGTGTAAAGGGACTTCCTGACCACTCTGTAAATACGAGAAGGGAATTGTGATAGAAGTGCCACAAGGACAAAATATGCAACATGGGGCATCTGATATAGTAACCTAACATTTAAAAAAAAAAAAAAAAAAGTTATTAAAAGGAGAAAACAATGTAAAAATACGGCGAAGTGATAAATCAATGTTAGTATTCTTCATTCAGGTGCTGAGAATTGGAAATTTTTCATCAACTTAGATCTATCGTTAACTTTTTTCCCTCGACGTAGTAACCCTCTGAAAAGTCTTCATCCCGGCGAAATTAAAATACCGCTAATTTTACAGTAATTATGTGATATCTTCGAACAGATAAAAGATAATCGAAATGTGGAACAAGAGCGCCCTAGACACAGGCCCGTAGCCAAGGGGGGGCTAGGGCGGGCTCAGCCCCCCTAAATTTTTTGCAGCCCCCTAACTAAAGTCATAATTCGAATTAACGGGGGATGCCGGGGAAATTCCCCTTCGGTAAAAATGTATGTCCGGCTCGTATCACAGAAGTAACATAACATCCATTTCTGGGATAAATTTTTGCCTTCTACATTTACAGCAAAAATACACAAGCATCCCCCTCTCGTTCGAAAGTTTAATTCGAACACTGACTGAAATGTTGTAAGAAATTGTATTTCCAAATGTACTTTAGAGTGCTGAATTAAAATTTACTTTTATTATCCTCATTTAAGGTATTGGCCTATTTATGCGCTACGCTTCTTTGAATTGCTAATATTTCTTTGAGCGTGATACTTTTTTTTTTTTTTTTTTTTTTTTTTTTTTTTTTTTTTTAATGCTTCATGTGCAAACGACCCTCGCTGCAGGAGAAAAATAATTTATGGTTATTCTATCGGCAAACGTGCATTTGTGTTCAGAAACAACATAGTTTTACCTTAATCTGCGGACGAAGAGTTTACTTCTTCCTGTCCTTGGAACTTGCAACTGAAAACATCCTTTTGCTGTGAGTCATTGGCTTTCGGTCAATATGCGAGAGATTGAAAAGACAGCATCCCTCAACAGGGGGTCGCAACTGCTTCGCTCTAATGCTGGTTTGTTTTGTGTATATTGGATATGGAGAGGGGGGATTTTGACTACGTTTTATGTCACGTGATAACGGAGTAAGAAAGTTTCCTTTTCTGAATTGTGTTTACTCTTGTTGTGTTATGAGTTGAACATGGTTGTAATTGAAAGTTGAACGATGCTGGTTTCTAAAGATGCACCGAAGTTGACTTGAAGAATGAGAATTGTAGTGTATCAGCAACTTGACTATTTGTTAAATAACTTGGAATAGATAAGTAATACTTTTAATATATCTTTAAACTAAAAATAAGTTCGATTCACTTAATCTTTCTCGGGGATGAATTATTAGATACTTTATTAAAATAATTTAACAATTGTTGCCAATCTTTGGTGCCAGAATCAAATGTTCATGCAGATCATCAGACGTAAGCCTAATCATCCAAAGTTACTATTTTGTAAAAGAATACCTTGCAATCTTCTGGTATGTAAACAAAAAATGTAGCGGACTAAACGGAGGTAGTAGTTGCACTTATAAGAAAAACAGAATTTTCAATTAAAAATTGAACCTTATTGGATGATAATATGTATAATGCTTTATAAATTTGAAATTTGACCTTTGACTTAAAACAGGGTGCGTTGGGGAGTTTAGCGTCCCTCTTCAGCAGGGAGGCTATGTAGACACTGGACCTATAGCTTAAAGTAACGTCCAAATCACTATCGGTTTGAATCCGAGGACTCCCAATACGGTTTGAACCCGAAACCAGACGCACCAAAGGCGAGCGCTGTACCCATGAGGCTACGGGGTAGCCCACAAAAGTAACAATTTGTTAATGTAGTTTCATTTTGAAGAAGATATATCTTCAATAGAAATAAGTAAATAGCTGTTTAAATCATTAGTTCTTAACTTAAACTTTTTTAGTACCTACGAAAGCAACTGATCTCGAATTCTTATTTGTACAATGTAAAGAAGAATGTCATGTATACTTTGATATGAATTGTACTATACAAAGAAAATTTAATGAATTGTTACTTTTCTTACCAATTTCGTTTCGGGAAAGAATGTAACTGCGCTAGAACAGGGAACTTTTTTGGAGTTATTTCTTATTTGAATGCTCGAGTACCAAAACGTAACATATTATTTTTACTTAAACATGACTTTAGTAGCAATCGTCCTAAATGATTGTTGATAGTAAGTTCCAAAGAGTCTAGAACAGTGGTTTTTAAACTGGAGTCCGCGGACCCCGGGGGTCTGCGTGACCTGGCTACGGGGTCCGCGACGTCTAAAAATTGAAATGTGTTGTGATAAAATGGAACTCACAGCTGTTATGCAAAATGTATGTTTTCAGTTACTAAAAAGAAAGCAATTAGAAATTATACCTACGTTTGTAAATTTGAATATTTTCTTTACTAAATTTCTGCCCTGAAGCCGGTCAACCGTTATATAGGACTACTTCAGGTGAGAGGAATTCCTTCTTTGTTAGGGCATTTTTTCAAAAGGAGTTGTACATTAACTGCACCGTGCCGATCTCGTTTTGTTGAGTTACAACAATAACATCACCAGAAATCTCGATCTGGACACAATCGTTCTAAGATTGGCAGCATCCAAAACAAGGAGACTTATACTGTGATTGTGTTGTTAGTGATTGTTCAAATGTTCAACTTGTTTCTACTATAGTTTGCTAACATGAGGAGTGTATATATGCGTGTTATGTTTGTGTTTCTTAATCTTATAAAATTTATAAATTTGTAGATAGCAAAAACCCATAAACATATCATTATTTCTTTTGAACATCACTATAAAAAACTGATCAAAAAATGTTTAGAAGTACAAGCGTAAAATAAAGCGCGTAATATTTGAAGAAATATAAAGTTTCGTATCTAAGGACATGTAAATAATAATACAGGTAAGATGTTAATTTCATTTTTCCAATATCATATATTTGTTTAGGCCACATGTATGTCAAAATATTGATTTAAGATTTTGAGACCCTTCTCTGTAGAATCTCTTTGAAGATAGTATTAAATCTCATTACTCTCTAGATGTTTTCAAGTTTCACAAATATTTTTTCAGTCCATCAAAAATTAAAAAACGTATTTCCTGTACTAATTCTTTGGAAATTTTAATGATTGGTTCGTTCGGCCAACTATTTTTTTTATATATTTTTTTTATTTCCTTGAAGATGAGAAAACGGAAGAAATATTTTGTTGCCATAACAAATAAATAAAAAGGAAACACACAGTATTCTAGCTTTCAGGTACAGTTGTACTAACGGTATAGGGGAAAATTTTAATAATTCCTTGACGCTGTAGTTTTAGTTTTAAGAGCATAAGAAATTATTCATCATCACACAGAGACAGACATTATATATATATCTGTGTGTGCCCACCCTAATTTACATTTAGCCCCCCCTAAATTTCGAGGCTGGCTACGGGCCTGCCTAGACAATATTATTTTACATGAGAAACCGTTATCACAACTCACTTATCTGCTTTCGATTTCGAGCCATTTTGAAAATCGGCATTTATTTTCGCGTTTCTAAACAGCTGAAAACAGAAAGCCACTAGGTGACTTGTGATAACGGTACCTCACGCAAAATAATATTGTCTAGGGCGCTCTTGTTCCATATTTCAATTATATTTAATCTATTTGAAGATATCACATAATTACTGTAAAATTAGCGATATTTTAATTTCGCCGGGATGAAGACTTAAATGCTGTCCAATGTTCATCCATCGCGCTCGTCGTTGTCTTTTTATTTTCTTCTTAAATAACAGTCTGTGATATGGTATAACGCTAAGGAGCAGATAACATTTAGCATTAACCTTGAAATCTGTTTATCCTACTTAGTGTAAAAGTTTTATAATTTCACGTCAAATTTTCGCTTTCAGTCGAAAACATTGTTAAGATAAGAAAGGCGAGTTACACCGATGGACGGACACAAACTTTTTAGGTAAACAAGTTATTCCACTGAACTATTCTGTTCGTTCGCAAATTGCTTGTACGCTAGCGACACCTGTTAGCGTGAACATGAACTGCTAGAAATTAGGGTGAGCTGTCTTGCTATTATAATAAAAATGTACTCAGATATTTTCTTTCATATTCTTATTTTAAAGTACAAATGTACTTGCAAAGATTTCTTTTATTCACATACTAGTAAAAGAGTCCAATCTTAACATGGAATGAACAATATGCAACCGTACAACACAGTCGAGTACCGTGGGTTATCTAACGTGAGAAGCATCTGAGATCCTCTATACTTTTCGAACCTCCCCACCAACCAACCCACCTTCGAACTGAAAACGAGAAAGAAAAAGGCTTCGAGCACAATTAGACCTGGTTGGAAGATCTCTGTGTACAAAATGTGGTGACTTTAGGTGATTCCTTTATCTGAGAAAATCTTATGACAGACACACACGCACCATATATACACCGTGTTTCAATAAGAAGACCTGATTTTGGACGGTAATAATTACTGAACATGGGACGTGCCGGCAAGGAAATGAGTGTTGTATGAATGGGCGTGGCCTAGTTTCAGAAAATCGCCGTTAGATGTTAGTCAATGCCAGGAACGGCACCAGAAACGTTTGATGGGGTGGGCGGAAAGAGGCGGACCTAGTTGCTGGGTGGGCGGACAATGAAAATAAGAACTGAGCAATGTAGACATTTTTTGACAATAATTTTCAATTTTTATACTCTTTAGTTAGCTAAGGCTCAGACCGAAATAGGGGAGGAACAAGTATGTGGAAAATAGCTGTCTTGGCCTTATAGAAGGTACAATTTCGACATTCGCCTGGTGGGACTGAAGAAATGCAGGACTTAGGATGGGCTGCGGGAGTTCGTGGCTATATGCTCGACCTACCGAATTCCAAGTGGCAGACACACTACTTCATCTTTTTTTTTTAACGATAACGGTGTGTACTGTGTAGTCAATGAAGTTCAAGACAGCTTTACCTTCTCTCTCTCCAAGAATAGACATGAATGCATAGAAACAAAAGAAGGTTCAAACAACACAGACTAACGGATACTACTCTATCTTTCGTTAATAACATAAAATAAACAATAAGTAGGTAAAGTAAAACAAGGATAAAATAGGCTACTGCGCTGTTCTGATTTGTGTAATGACACGCAAGAATTAAACTACAGAACCTTTATTGATAACCATATTTTGAAAAACCCAACTTACAATACCAACATACGCAACATTTTTATCTTTGAAGGATTTATTACAAGAAAGCAAGAGAAAAAATTAAATCATTTATATTTTCTCTCATATATTCTTAATTTGTGCACATTAAATTTTTTAACGTGATCTCTATATGCAACAGCAAAGACCTATTTTACTAAAAGAATAAAGACATTCGACAGCATGATTGTTTGATCATACCTTACACAGAAATCTTTGAAACTGAAACTCAAGTTGGAAAAACAACTAAAACAATTATAAATTGGATAAAGAAGTAAATAGCAATTAACAAAACTTCATCATGAGCCACAAAAACAACAATGTATTTTAACCTATGAAGGGCTGATCACATGTTACGAACAAGCTTGCAATAAACTTTTATACCTGCACTTTAATTAAGTGCAAATCGTCGATATTTGTGTCCAGCATCGAATGCGTTTACCACATCCTCTACAGCAATATTCATTACAAGTTTTCTTTCTACTGAAAGGAAACAAAGATCGCTTATGCGACCGTTTGCCATTCGATTTCTTAGTTATGTTTTAACCCGTCTAAGACACGAGAAAGAACGCTCACATGGTGAACTAGATACAGGAATGGTGATAGCAATTACGGCTAATTTGTGAATTTCATGAAAAGCAATTTTGAAACGATCCATCACTTCAGTAAACTGAGAAACGGAGGTAATTTTGCATTGCTTTTCCTCCTCATGGTGTTTCAAAACTTTCGGGAGAAGTTTCAGTTCCACCTCTACATTATCGACCTCACATCCATAATGACGTGCAAGTGGTTCAATTTTCTCAAATGAGAGGAAGTGTTCACTTTTAGAGTGAAAACTGTTTATCCCACTTAAAATCACTGTTCATTGCAGAGATAAACAGGGTCCTAGAACCTATTACATTACACTCGAAAGTAATACCTATTGCTTTTGAAGTACATTATGTTACCTTCATTATTCTACTTCTGTTGGGGTGGGCGGATGGGTGGGCGAGGGAATACATCGGGTGGGCGGTCGCCCACCCTTAATGCCGTCCCTGGTCAATGCGACTTCTCAGTTTGCAGTCAGTCAGAAGTAAGATGGCGTCCGCCCAACAAAAGGCGTTTTGTGTGCTGCAGTTTGCAAAGCCTGGGTCAGTGGTTTCGGTCCAGCGTGCTTTTCGTCGGTGTTTTTGGCATTAATCCGCTTGCACCCAAAAACCTTCGTCGTTTGTCTCGCCAATTTGAAGAGGCAGGATGCTTGTGGGAAGGTAAAGGGTCCAGTTTGGCCTCGTACTTCCGATGAAATTGTGGAAACAATTCGGCAAACGTTTCTTCTGATGCACACACAAAGAATTTGTAATAGCATAGCTAAAACTTGAAGAATTTGTGGGTATTTTGCAGTTTATCCCATTTTTGTAGCATGTTTTCATCAGTGGATATGGACTTTTAAAATCAGATTTGAAACACCCTATATATTGGATTCTTCGTGGCTGTACTATTAGCACATGAGCCATGGGTGCTGCAGATCTGGATTCGATTTCCAACTGTTTATATTGTTCAGTATTTATCGTATTCAACTTCTGTTAGTACACAATAGTTTCTATTCTGACATTAGTATATCACAATCGATCGAAACTGCAATATGATCGAGACTATGATGAGATAACAGTCGAAGTCTTAAGATGCTAAAACTAAATTATTATTAAAAAATAACGTGGGGATATCAGCTAGATAGGAGCTAAAAACGCAGCCTGTTGTGTTTTCTCTCTAAATACTGTTACATCGGTACGTTGAGTTGTTAATAGTGTAAGAGACATCAATTGCTGTATTTTTTTTTTTTTTTAATCACGAACAAAATCGTATGAAAACATTTTTAAATTGTCCAGAACTATATCATATATTTATTAAAAAAAAAAAAACGAAAGAGAGCCTATCGTTGTACGAGGAAAATAAGAACATAACGCAAAACGTGCCAGGAAACTAACGAAAAAAAAAAAGCGTTAACATCTAGCAACTATATTCAAGCTGTAGGTCTCATTCTTAGGGTTGCCAGGCGTTCCGGTTTTCCGGGACAGTCCCGGTTTTCAATGAAAGAATTAACTGTCCCGAAAAAAGGCTTTCCGGACGCCTGTTTGTCCCGGTTTTCGTTCTTCAGCCTGAAAAAAATCAACCTGCAAGAACTAGTATGTCTCACTAAAAACGGAAGATTTATTTATGTAACTCAATTTTACTAAACAAGCAACAAGGAGTTTGAAAATCGCATCCATTCTTTCGTCCTATAGGGTTGTTTCGCTTTCAGAGAAAAAGAGATTTTTTAAAAAAATATTCAAGAGTAGCATATCTTATGGTAATAATTTCTCGAGTATCACTTTCAGTAGAAATGAACGTCTTTTACTCGGTGATAGACTTTAACTACTAGTTATTTTATTTATTTATTTATTTATTTTATTTATTTATTTTTTATTTTTTTTATTTATTTATTTTTTTTTTTTTTTGCTAAATGCTAAGTTTACATTATGGTAGTATTTTTGACTCAGGTGATGACGTAACAAAAGAAACAATATCTCTTTAGTCATAAATGGTAGGGTGTGTTGTAATTGGAGCAGTATTTAGGATCCGTTAAACACAATTCGGAATAAGGGATGCCTATGTTACCTTTTCTCATTCTTTATACACCTCTTGTGAGGCTTTATTTGTGTTAACTGTGTATAGAATAAACTGGAAAAGATAGGCACTTAATTGATTCTAACCAAATGAGTAGGAACCCTCACCTTATATATAGCCTGAGATTGGTGTTCCGGTTTTTCGTTTACAAAATCTGGCAACCCTACCAATTCTGCATAAAGACGTTAAGAACCTGACATACTAAAAAATAATACAAAATTTACCATTTTTTCTTTTGCATGTTTTTCATAAATGAAAGGAGATAATGAAATGCAACTTAACACAATCATAGATAATGTTATTCTACAACAGAAAATATGAACTTAAAGAATTTTCATTGTTGACAACCCAAAAAATTAGTGTGGCCAGAATAACATTTCCCACAACATCTAAGTTAAGGCAGTGACTAGAGGAACGAACTCAGCTGGATTTCATTACGTATCATGTTATTTTGCTTTTTAAATAACATTATTATTTAATTTTAATAACTGTATGTTAAAACTATTTTATTACAAAATAATGCAACTCTTATTTAAAAAGTAGTTTACAGGATTCCAAGACATGATACGTAATCAAATGCAGTTGAGTTCGTTCCTCTAGTCACTGCCTTAACTTAGATGTTGGGGGAATCGTTATTCTGGCAACACTGTAATTTCTTTGGATGACAACACTGAAAATTCTTCAGGTTCATATTTTCTGTTGTAGAATAACATTATCTATGATTGTGTTAAGTTGCATTTCATTATCTCCCTTCACTTACGAAAAAACAAGCAAAAAAAAAAAGTAAATTTTGTATTAATTTTAGTATGTCAGGCTCTTAAGGCCAAATAAACTCATTTCTATCTATGTATAAACTGAACAAATAAAGCAAGTATATTCAAACAAAAAACATTATTTTTGTCAACTCTGAGTTAGGGATTTGCATGGACTGTGGTTCTCCACTAATTTTGTAGTTTTAACAAGAATTATCTTTAATATATTGCATTAATTGTACCTTTCTTCCCTTGCATCTCTTTTCTTCTGCCATACCTTTTATCATATCCTTAATAAAGTAGTTTCATCTTAAATGTCTTAACCAATTAGCCTTCCTGCTTTCAACTGTTTTTTCTCTATTTAATAGTTTCTCTTCTTTCCCAACTTTGGCTGATACTTTCCCATGAGATTATAGTTACACTCAGTGAATTTTCCCCACTCCAGAATCATATTTCGAACGTTTCCACCCTGTTTCGATCACACTTTCGTACTGCCCACGTTTTTCTACCTTGCACAGAACAATACTAAGCACGAAACTATGTAACATAATTCTTTTCCATAGCTATTTAACTCACTATAAAATATGCTTTTCTTAATAATAATAATAATAATAATAATAATTCTTGTTAAGTAATACGGATACAAGCAAATGCTTTAATATTTATCCTTGTTCTGTTTCTTTGCTTCCGCTGATGACGTTTTTCTTGTAATCTATAGTACTTGCGCCGAGTCGTGAAGCATGGGCTCTAAACCAATCATAGAAATATTTTGCTTGAGCTCCAACACATCGGAAAACTTCGGTACAATTCGTGGAGCCGCTTCCCGAGCGCACACTTGGGGAAACGTCAAAACAGCTGAAATTCACCAACTAGGTTGCCAAACTTTGAAGATATAGTAAACGAGTATATATATATATATATATATATATATATATATATATAAACATTTAAAAATTAGCAATAATAACACTGCACAACAATAACTACTGTAACAACTATTCTAAAATGGTAACAATAACACAAATAGTGACAACGAAAACATAACACAACAAAAAAGAATTAAGAAAATGGAACTTGACGCCAATCCGACAACACTGTACTCTCGGGAGATGTTTTCCGTGTAGCGCGAGAGAAGACATTGGCAAAGTTTGATGCGTGGGGGTTGACGACCGGAACACACCCTCGCGTTCTATTGGGTAGTGAAATTGGTAGATATAGGTCAAGCTTCACGACTCGGCGCGAGTACTATAGTTCATTACGAATTGTTTCTGAGATTTTAATAACTTTTTCTTTTTATAGGTCTGCAGAAGGTACATCCGTATCGCCAAGTTCGGGGCTCGGAGATGGCGCCCCAACAGCACCTCAGCGAAATCCTCAACACACAGCAGCTACGAAGAGGTTACAACAGACCCAGGCTCAAGTTGACGAAGTAAGCTTCTTCCAATAACTGAATTCATTAATAAATCTGAGATAATTGTAGATAACTGGAAATCTATTGACTTTTTTCTTTAAGTGGAAGATATACGGGTGTTTGAAAAAGAACTCCCTAGTTTTAAGTGTAAATTTAATTCGGAAATAAATGAACATTTACATCAATGAGTACATATCATGAAAGAAAATTTCCTTCAAGTTTTGTTTAATGTTGGTAGACTTCAACGTGCTCGCCCTGCACACGTCGAGACGATATTCCACTTGAAAGACTTTAGCCAATGACCGATAGTTTTTGCTGTAGGTGGTTCACCACCATACTGATGTCTAAAATTACGTTGCACTGTTACAACTGACTCAGTTTTCACAAGCCAAATAACACACTGCGCTTTCTGTTGCGGAGTACACATTGTTGCTGAGTTGCTCTGCACTGCACGCTTGCCTGGACTGAACTAAAGAAGCAGAGGAAAAAAACAGCACTGATGCCGTCTCAAGGTCAAGCAGACCTGCCAACTGCAGGGGAGCCGAACTTGGAGAGTTGATGAATCAAACACTACAAACTAGAATAGTGTATGTCACTTCGTACAGATTCTAGGACACATTAAAGCTAGGGAGTTCTTTTTCAAACACACTGTATATTATTAAGTGCTGCTTCTTGTTTAAATAAGTATTATTGCTCTGTGTTGATTTTAGTTCGTGTTCACTGGAAATACTGATCCTTCAAAGTTGCTTTTCCACATCAATATGTGTAGTAAATGAAATAATAATAATAATAATAATAATAATAACTAGGCTGAATTCTTCCCTCGTGAGAGCTCCCTCGTGGCTAAACGGTTAGCGTACTGACCTTTGGTGTGGAAGATCTGGGTTCGATTCTCGGTAGGAGCTCACGTGGTTTGGATTCCACTTAAGCCGTGGGTCTGCGTCTCGTATAGCCTCGCTGCTAAAAGGGACGCTAAATTGAAATCAAATCTTTCCTCCAGATTTTCGGATGAATGATTGTAGTTCAGTTAATAAAATTCATTTGTGCATCAATGATTGTGAATAAATTATCAAAAAAATATCCTTATTTATATAGAATACCCAAAGGAGGTGGGTAAAGGTCGGACATATTCCACGTGTGATAGTCATAAAAAGTAAAAATATTCATAAATGCCAGAAAAGCGTATGTTTGTGAAGTTCAAGCATTAAACGTTACAACTATGTAAGGTGTGGCAAGTCATAAAAAGAATCCGACATACCATGATGGTGGTCATTCTGCCAGGTTTTTTTTTTTTTTTCCTCCTCTCACTTGCAACAACAATTTTAGTATGAGGCACCTCACGAACCATTATATATATTTTCGTGCAGACGAGAGTTAATGATTTTACCTGGAATCATTCGTTTATGACTATCAAAGGTGAGAAAAGGCCGATATTTACCCACCTCTTTCCAACTCAATAGTATATTCCGTTGCAGAGGTACATGAAAAAATGTTGGAAGTGGAGTTTTTTTTTTTTTTTTTTTTTTTTTTTTTTTTTTTTTTAAAGTCAATAAATTATACAATGCTTGATATAGACGTATTCGTGCTCCATGTGCAGAAAGAAATACAAATCATAGTTCTTATTGTTTAATAAAACATTCACTCAGGTAATATTGGTATCAAAACAATAGATCAGGGGGAAAAAAGTAAAAACATTTATTGGCAATACGGCTTAAAACAACTGAGCTTCGATTATCTTTAATACGTAAACAAGAAGCATGACTTTTTTTTTTCTCATGCTCTTGTTTGATATCCCATCAAAAAAGAATACCGTTGTCATTTTCAGCAGTGTGAGACATAAATCCGTACATATTGCGATTGATAAAGAAGTTGTTACCTACCCGTCATTTAGTCTCGAATGTAGCCCCTTGTAAGAAGTGCTGAAGCTATACGTCATTTTAGCTTCGAATGCAGAGCCCTTTGTTGGAAGTGCTGAAGCTATACGTCATTAGCTTCGCATGCAGAGCCTCTTGTGGGAAGTGCCGAAGCTACATGTTATTTAGCTTCGAATACAGAGCCCCTTGTGGGAAGTGCTGAAGCTACACGTAATTTAACTTCGAATGCAGAGCCCCTTGTGAGAAGTGCCGACTCAGTATTTAAAATGCAAGTACTAAAATAAAGAACGAAATAAAGTTTACTTTTCGTATATGGGATAAACTGTTTTTATATGACATACAATTACTCAGCAGGTTATGTTGAACCTGACATCAGGAATTAAAAAGTGTCTTTTTCAAATACGAAATCTCACCAAACTTAGCCCTACTCCCCCTTTTCCCCCTCCTCAAAAAATCTTTAAAAGCCATTCACAAATTACTAACTTTGGTTTACGGAAAAGGATATGGGTTCGTTGGATGTACGAGACTATTTGTCAGTGCACGAAGAGAATGAGAAAAAAAAAAAAATACAAACTAGCGGTGACTAGATAGAGCTCTCACCTCTAGTTTTTAGAGGTCCTTAGTTCGACCTCAGCCAAGTGAGTTTGTGGTTGACAACATTGTGTTCGCGTGTGAAATTTCTCGGTGTTCTTCCGCTTTCTCCCACAGTCTCACTTCACCAGTCGTTTTGTTATCATTCGCTTTCATTAATCATCCGTCTCCGTGGGGCGTTAAATTAAAGATTTTTTTTTTTTTAAAAAAAAAAGGTGTATAACATGCCACTGACAAAGCATGTTTTTACATAATGTGGAAAACGAATTAAAGAACTGTTTTTGAAGCATATCATTTTAAAAAGTAATCACCCTAAATGTGGATCAGAGCAATCTACTTTTTTAAAAATAATAATAATAATAATAATAATATTGTAAAAAAAAAGTAAGGCATACTTCAAGCATACTTTCTGTATTGATCAGTAATAAATACAGAAACTCTTAAACTTCATTTTCCTTTTTTTACTCCCTTTCAATAAAAGAAAATAAGAAAATCGTGTATTTTTCATTATATACGATGAACTTGCTACTGCTTCGTACTGAGTAGTTCGGCGTAGCAAATTATATGGAAACGTTTTGACACCCCTGCTCTAGCTCGTAAGTTATTACCACAAGGTCAGTTTTCTATGTCTAATACTTAACCTGGTTTTTAAAAAAAATGTAGTTACTTTCTATTTGAAACGTTCTTGTATTGTTTGTTAGTACTTGTAGTACGAAAACTTTTTACTCAAACTACAAAATACGTACTCAGAAATATGACAAAAGCTACACAACCACACCAAACAGTGGTGATAATAACATTCTCCCGGAAGATCAGGTTTCAATTTTTGAATTTCGTATGGATAAAAATTGCATCACTTTCACGTAACGTGAAATATATTTTATTTCTTTAATCTGATCCGTAATAAAAGGAGCATGATACATTATTTAACCCTTTAACTGGTTATGACGTACTAGTACGTCATGGTATATGTGCAGTGGAAACTGCTACGACGTAGTACTATGTCTTGACTAAAAAGTCTCTAATGTTCAGTGGCAATGACGAAGGTCACTCTTGAAAACTTTTACATTTAAATCTGAAACAAATCAATAGATGGCTCTGAATGCCCATAATGTGCAAACGACATTAATTTTTTAGAATAACAGATGGCACATTGTTAGTCGTAAGAAGAACATTGCTGCTGCTGTAATAAAAGAAACAAACTGCATTTCAAAACAATAGCAAACGTCTTGTGACGCGGGAACGTCTTTGTAACAATTTTTTTTTAATTGTTTAATTGTTGTGTGCTATTGATATTTGTGTGAAACATACATCATTAATTCATAATTCTAAGATTCTTGTGGCTACGACGTAGTACTACGTCTGCCACCTGAGAGTACACATTTCCAGAGAACTGTGCCAATTAAAGGGTTAATGATTGGAAGACACAAGCACTTCATTGGCTCCGAACAAAAATTTCAATTATTTTAGAGTAGTGGAAATTATATTGCAAAATCTGTCATCACGCTGTAATGTAGTTCTCGCATAAGAACATTACTTTGTTTATCTGCTGTGAACTTGATGTTCTGCTCTTTGAATAACTATTTGAAATTCCTGTCACAGACTATTAAATCTCCACGGTTTATGAATTTAAGATGCAAGTGCATTGTGCGTTACACCATTGATTCTTGATTCACAAGAATAGGTAGCTTTGGGTTTTGCTTGGCAGAAATCTTTACGATGACAGTATGTGAGATGCTGCGGAATTATATTCTTCGTAATACTTCTCCGATGGAGACTGGACAGTACTTGTTAGTAACTGTTTGTTGTGCATAACATATCCTTTGCTACTGATGTTCTTAAGGACCAAAGATTTGTATATGTTCAGCGAAGAGTAGAACTAAAAGTGCTCAGAATTTCGCGTAATTGGCGAAAATGAATACGATACGTGAGTGAATACATATAAAGACATTGTAAAACGTGAACTGTTAGCACATATCAAATTGTTGGCAAGATGAGTGAACTTGAAAACCTTTCGATTGATTTTAAAATTGGTCAGGTGAGCACCCCAGCAGGTCTGTTTTGTGGTGTCCAGAAATATTTATTTCCAGTGTGCGAGAACCTAAACGTCTCGTAAACTCAAGAAAGCAGAGTATTTTGTACAGTCAGCAGCAAAAATAATTATCCGTCCCATATACTTTTATTATTATTATTATTATTTTGTGAATTTTAGAACGACTGAGCAAAATGTTTGTGCGAATTTTGACAATATTAATTACGTTCTTTCTATTATGATTGAATCGTAAAAATCAGTCGAATTACGATAAGACTACGTGTTAGATAGTCGTTGTAAAACCGCACTGAGTAGATTTACTTTTACACTTTGTTTTCGCTAAGTTAAATGCTTAGTTTTCTTGAATGCGTGCATTAAAATTTCTTCGAGAGAAAAAAACTTTTTTTTTTTAAATCACGTTTCAATACGGCCAGAGAAGAATATCACAAGAAATAAATGAAAAGCTGGCAACGTCAATTTTTTTTTTGTTCCGAAGTGTTGATGTAAGCAACGCAATTATCTTGCGTATTTTGGTTTTATTCCTGTTTATGTAACTTTTCCGTTAATACGTCAGCTTCTTAGAAGCACATCTCTTAGTAGTAGAATGCGTACCTCTGGTGTGAGAGGCTCGTGGTTCGATCCCAGGCCAAGTAAATTTATTAAGCACTACACTGTGTTCTGTTTTTCACGGTTTTCCTGTTTCCTTCCACTCCGTCATTCCACCAGTTGTCATAAACATTCACTTAACCATCCATCCCCTTTAACCTAGAGGACGTTAAAGATAATTTTATTTAATTTTTTGTAAACTCTTTAAAATGATGAAAATTTAATTTAGCGAAAGTTTGTGAGTATTTTTTAGATTTATTCGCGACTGTTTCAAGTTTATCATCCAGGTACCTTGCCTTTTATTAGTGTTCTTTGTAGTTAAAGCGGGTCCATTCAATAAATAACTGGAAAATGTTGTATAAAACATATAAAGCTTCGACAAAGTTTGTGCTGCTTTGTTATTTTTGGTGGTATCCTAGAACTATTATCAGATGGGCCTGACATGCCTGCCCCGCAAACGCATTCCGATGCTGGGAATAAGTGAAACAAGATGCTGCATCCTTTCAGGTTTGTGTCAACGTGGGGCAGCGGATGTCATTAGATTTCTGGTAGCTGAAGGTTTGAAACCAATAGAAATTCACCGTCGGATGGCAGTGTAATGTGGTGAACGTTGTTTGAGTCGGACACAAGTGTATGAGTGGGCAGAAATATGTTGAACAAGTGTTAAAAGATTCGCCACGACCAGGGCGCCCTGTCTGTACAGTCACGGAGAACAACATTGCGAGAGTTGTTGAGTTGATACGGGAAAAACAGGCGTATTACGATGGGTAATATTGCAGCAAAGATGAACATCAGTACGTTATGAAAAATATGGTGGGCTGATCCGACACTGATGTTCATCCGACCCTTCAGCTAACAGAAATCAAATGACACTCCGCTGGTCCACGGTGGTGCAAAAACTTGCAGGCGTGCTGCCATCTCGTTTCACTGATTACCAGCATCCCGTTCGCGAGGTAGGTGAGCCAGGCTAATCTAATAATAGTTCTACACGGTGTCTATCAGTCACGAAAAAGTCACGAAATCAGAAAACGGTCATGAAAGTCACGAAATTTAGCGTTTCGGTCACTTTTTTTTTTTTTTAACTGGGCAAATCTAAGTACAGATTGGAAAATGTTGTTCTATAAAACGTCAAAATTCACCACCAAAAATGTCTATGGTCGGCTTTAGACGCTACCAAATTGCAAGTAAAGTATGTTTTTATCGCATGGATGAAAATACGGCCTAATTCGCTATTGAAAATGTTAGGAAGTTTTATGATTTGGTGAAGAAAAGGTCACGAAATTTCATTTTGGAATTTTAGTAGACACCCTGTTCTAGGACACCGGAAAAAAAAAAAAAACTATCGACGTTTTGTATTGCGGTTATTTATTGAGTGGAGCTTGTGTAAGTCGAATTGAATTGGCAGATTCATCCCAAAGTTAAAATGGGAGACTTAAACAGGGTGCACTTCTGCTGGCAGCCATATAATACCGAAAAAGATCCAAAAGATCCAAAAACTTACTCTTGCACATGGGAACAAGTCTTTAATACTGTTTTCCAGGTTGCAATGTTTCCTTCTCAGAATTTTTAAATAAATAATGTAGAATGTTAACTTATTTCTTAATGTTAAGTGATTCCTTTTTATACATTACTGCGTGCCTAGCATGTCAGTAAAGTTTAAAATAAGTAAATAGATATTGATTAGTTTTTATATTTTGTTTGGGTCTTGTCTTCCCATAGGTTGTTGGGATCATGCGAGTGAACGTGGAAAAGGTTTTAGAACGTGATCAAAAATTATCAGAATTAGATGACAGAGCAGGTGAGAATCTAAACGAAGCATGAGTCACAAGAAAAAAAGAGGGAATGCTTTGATTTTCTTTTTCCCCAGTGTAAGACATTTCTCTTAGTAGAAGCAAGATACATATATTTTCCAGGCACGACAGAATGTTTGATCTTAAGCTAGGGTACAATTGAAGCTTGTTGTTGAGCATTTGATATTTGATTTTGAAGACTGTTTTGTTAATGCTTTCCGTGATCAACAAGTAGTATATTTTGCTAGGAATGAACATGTGTATAACAATTCCGTCAGCCCCACAAAACTTAACAATTCTTCAGATTTTTCGAGTACTCTATTTTATTGGTAGATGAAACTATATCATCCTCTGGCAAAAAGTGACACTAAAACGCAATAATTTTGATTTTTTTAAAAACATCTTTCGTCCTTTATGAATCAGCATTTAATGTTTTACATGTGTAGTTTATAAATTTAATCCTCATGAGGTGTTCGCTCCTCTTGGAAAATGCAACATGGTCATATTTAACGTTCAAATCTGTGTAGGATGTATAAATGTTTGCAGTGATGCGAAACCTTAAGCAAATATCTAGTTTCTTCCTGAAAAATATTTTGAGTCACCGTGGCGGCGTCGTTTCTCTCTCTCTCTCTCTGTAATGATGCATTCTTTTAAGTGATTTTTTATTATATACTATTGCCTCAATCGATGACCGCTGAAAAGTACTGAACTTTGAGAAGTCACAGCAAAGTGTTAGATCCCTTAATTTGAGAGCTTCTAAAATTTTTCATTAGGGATTTAGAAGTAAAGTTGTATGTTATATAACTAGATTCTCGTCACTGGTTCCAAAGATTGTCCCACTATGGCAAGATAAAAGTGGTATTTTAAAGAAACGAAACAGTCACACTATTTGTAGATATTTTGTTGGTAACGAAGTCTAATATCATACTAGATCACCAGGTATAAATACGTCTCTATTAAAGAAGTATGTTGTAAAATAGAAAAAAAATCCTAAATGAATGGAGTTTATTACTCTATTTGATTACTGTTTCTGCAGTCTTAAGTGGAAGGCTGTAAGTGTATTAGCTGAAATAACAATCCAAACTTATTTCCTTAAACTTATAGGTACTGTGTTATCCAATTTTTAGCATTGTCTTTTATATAGATATATATATATATATATATATATATATATATATATATATATATATATATATATATATATATATATATATATATATATATATATATATATATATATCTCTACCCTTAGAACATAATATTTAGATACGGAATTTTACCTTAATTAGTCAAAATACAGGGATGCTTGACGCACAAATCATTATATTGTATGTATTGCATTCAGTCTTCAATATCAAATACCAGTTGCTTTTTCTTTTCAAAGAAGTAGCTTGTAAGTTTTAAACTAATGCAAATTATTGTTTCTGTGCATGCTGCTGTAACTGCAGGTAGTGGGTATTATGAGAACTAACGTAGAAAAAGTCCTGGAGCGGGACCAGAAGCTCTCGGAATTGGATGACCGTGCAGGTACAGAAACTTACTCGCAGTTTTGCAAGTATTTTGTTTTTCCCTAGGATTGTTTTATTGGGAAGAAGGTGGTGTTTTCTTTGCTTTCAGTGTTTACTCGTTTTTCTTTTTTTTTTTTTTTCCACAGGTAATATTTTTATATACAGTAAACCCAAGCTAATTTTAAAATACGAAACGTAAATATGTTATAGTGTTGCCAAAATGTCTTCAGCCGTGGCAAAAATGCGAACTAAAAGCTCACCCCTCGACACACCCACGCGTTGAGCCAATGAGGGTTCAGCTATTTCTAACCGAGAGAGCTTTAGCGGAAGGGAGTGAAATTCCTTCGGCCGATAGCAGCGCTTGGAACAGAAGACTAAGTGTCAAGTCATTGTGATATATCTTTAGCATGTATGTTTGCTATAGTAACCCTCATAGCAGAACATGCCGCGATCTGCGATATAATTGCAGAAAATTTGCCGCGCCTGTACAGAAAAGTGTAAAAACATGCCTGCTATATGTAGATGTCTTAAATGCATGGACGACTCGCATAAATATTGTTTGAACTGTTTTTTCTGTCGCGTAAAGCGTATTTTTAACAATCACAAGTGTTTCTTCTGCAGAAAATTTTTGAATAATTCCTGCAGAAAATTTTTGACTCTAGGAAAGGCATCGCAGAAAGACAAAGAAAGTTCTGCCATCAGGACAGTAACTATATCGATTACTAAAGAATTTATCTTGTATCCGGGAATTTACTTTTTTTTTAAAAAGAAGTCAGTTCCCGTACTGTCTGGCATCTTTTTCCAAGTCATCTACTGCCCTGGTTGAGTGGAAAGCATATTCACTGCGATTGACACTACTTGTTCTTTCTGACAGCTCCTGCGCGCACGTGGTGCTCAATGCTGTTTTGCCAGCTTTTGCGTCGGGTATTGAAACACGAAATTATTCACTGCAATTAAATGACACAAAAGAGAACTAAAAAGAATGCTCTCAGTAACCAGCAGGTTCAGTACTCAAGTTGACATTCGACTAAAACGATGTGCATTTGTTTATAATCAAATTGGCAACATGTGGAAAGGGTGGAATATTTACCATTGCAGAGCGAGAAAAATGAGCCACTATAATTGGCTGAACGTGCTGTTGCCATAGAAACAGTTGATTGTTGTGACCACGTGCAAGAAGGGGAAAAAACAGAGGAAAGTACCTGTCAGAAAGGACAAATTGTATCAAATGGAGTGTAGGTGGGTTCTTTTCTTTCCATGAAGTCTTTTCTTAAGAGAAATAAGTAAATTTAGTTCCCGTTTCAAGATACTACACAATTTTTGAAGGGAGAATTGAATCTACTAATTTCTTTTAAGAAAAGAGACTCCAGAGAAAGGAAGAAGCCCGTCTCATGTTACTAGTCGAGCAGCGCAGTAGATGCATGTGAAAAAAGGTACCAGGAAGCAACGAAATTGTAAAGTAAATTTCTTTATTCCCGAAAGCAAGGTAAGATCTTTTTCTCTAAGTATTTTACCATGTATATTGAGAGAAAAATAGAAATGGGAAATCCAGTGCTAACTTTGAAATAAAGAGAACTCGGGTTTAATTTCAAGTACTCCATATGAAATTTTCTTGATTTCTCTTTGTAAACAGAGCGAATATCGGACTGGTATCTTGATAAATAATTTATTTTATTGAAAATTCTTTCACTGCTGAATTTGTATTCCTGTGATTGTGCTAAATATTTGCTTCTGCTGACCGCTTTGTACTGAATAATAAATTTTGCAGTTATTAACCCTTTGGGTGTACAGGGTGTCTATCGGTCAGAAAGTCACGAAAAAGTCACGAAATCAAAAAACGGTCATGAAAGTCACGAAATTTAGCTCTTGGGTCACGATTTTTTTTAACTGTACAAATGTAAGTACAGATTGGAAAATTTCGTTCCATAAAACGTCAAAATTCACCACCAAAAATGTCTATGGTCGGGTTTAGACGCTACCAAATCGCAAGCAAAGTACATTTCTATCGCACGGATGAAAATTCGGCCTAATTCGCACACAAATTCGCTCTTGAAAATGTTAGGAAATTTTATGATTTGGTGAAGAAAAGGTCACGAAATTTCATTTTGGAATTTTAGTAGACACCCTGGTGTTGCTCTATCAGTCTTTTTTCAGAGACTGAAAAAGATCGACTCCCTAAAACTCATCCAAGCATATGATTGAATATTGAATGATTTATTTGGCAAGTTCAAGGGAATGAGTCTTGTAAATCATATTCGTCCTCCCCGTGCAAACGTTGTTTATATACCACACCCGTCCTCAACGAAATGTGTTATATATTTATATACCAGACCCGTCCTCAATGGAACGATCTGATGTGTTTGTGCCACACCCATCCTTAACGGAACGATCTGTTATATGTTTATATACCACACGTCCTCAACGGAACAATCTATTATATGTTCATATACCACACCCGCCCTCGCTTGGTTACAATGTGAAAAGAAACGAAAAAAGTCAGATGTATTTAAAATACTTTTTTTCTTACTTAGTTAATAATTTAATTGTATTTTGAGGGTGTCTTTTAAATAGTCATATGTATACAGTTGTAAAAAAATCGTAAAAAAAAAAACTACAATGTCAGCCATTTTCGGAGACACAAAGCCAGCATTCATTTACTAGTAACACACCTTTTGTTTTAGTTGTATGGCAAGCGAGATGGGGCGCAGAACATACTACGATTTCAGTTGTGAAAGGATTAAAGAAACTGCATTATGTGCCAGAATTACCTCTAAATAGCAGTCATGGAACCAGTTCGTTGTCGTCATTTCACTCCTTAATACGAAGGAATTTCTGATCAGGATCTTTGTACACTCTGAAAGAACATACTAACTTCATACAGGCTCTGTTATCAATAAATTCCGTACGAATGAATTCCGTACGTACTACGGTAATATGAATACGGTTTCTTCCAACATAAAGGAAAAATAACTAAATTATAATTTTAAATAAGTTAACTAGAAACTATTACTTGAATCAGACCATTCGTTTCCAAGTTACTGATCACCTACAAAATAGGTACTGGCGGCTGTATTAAACAGAGTTAGCCGAGTTTGGGTTTACTGTACCACAGCATGTGACAATGTTCGGTAAGCTTCGATACTGCTCTTTCATGTTATATAATTAGAAAGAAAAATATTGGGCTTAGTTTATATATAGTGGAAAGAAAAGAACGTGAATGGCCAGTGCTATTTGTGCTTGCAAGTAGTTAAATGTAGATAAAATATTATCTTTGGTGGCTTACAACGTAGATTTTTACATCTGGTTGGGTTAGAGTAAAATTCGAAATTTATCTTAACTTAGAGTTGTTCTGGTAGAGCTTATTGTGAGTTGTAACTTTGTTGCAATGTTTTGACAGGTATTGACAATAACTTTACAAAAAGTAAAAGCTTTTCTTGGTTTTTCGTTAGCAGTATTTCTTTCTCTTGGACATTATAGTTGGCATAATTTTGCATGTCAGATAAAGAACAAGCCATTTTGTTTCACACGCGTACACTATAATGTAGCTGATATCTAAGCTTTCGCTGTGAAATAAAGTAATTTCAAGTTAAAGGAGGGAATAAAGTAATTATGTGACAAAAGTACACTCCAAGTAAAAGTAAATTGTTTATACGAGGGCCGTTCCGAAAGTAACGTTCGATCAGTTAAAAAAGTAACACCAAAGTAAGATAAGAAGAAATTATTATATACATCTGAAAACTACTACTTTGCTCTATTTTTCAACATCGTTTCCATAAACATACAAGCACTTATCACATCTCTGCACTAGCTTAGAAATTTCCCCGCCTATGCCTAGAGCCAGCCTGGGACCATATCTTTCAACTCATCATCATCATCCAAGCCATTTCTTCATATGCATGAAAAGATGATAATCCTTGGGTGTCAAATCTCGGATGGGCAATGTTACCATCAATTTTCTGGAAACGTTCATCAGTGACCACTGATGGCCTGCCACTCCTCTCTTCGTCATGAATATTTGTTCGTCCACTTTTAAATGAACGAACCCATTCACGAACAACTCCTTTACTCATCACACTTGGTCCATACACGGCACAGAGTGTCCGATGAATAGCTGCTGCCCAATATTGTTTTGCCGTAAGAAAACGTATAACAGCGCGGACTTAGCGGGGTTTTCTATTGAAGCACACATTTTGATACGCTACAAAAGTGGAACTAGTGATCAGACAGCCTTCACTCTACCACGGCTGGATGCAGACTGATCTACCGTGCACGTCTGTGCAAAGATGGTAGCGCAGCTCCACTGCTTCATACACAGTGACCAATCGGAGAGTACTTTCCGAACGCGCCTCGTATTTAAACACAAGTATTCTTAATGCGTGATGTCCTCTACAGTGTTTGATACATATGTTCCTAATTTTTCTATCGTACGTAGTCATGTTTCAACGAACAGCAGGATGATTTAAATCAAGAAAACTCAAGTTTCCCTTTATTGGAAAAAGCCTACCGAGAGTACGCAAGTCATTAATACTCATATGTGTGTGAAACAAATGCTCAGTGTATTGAGAGACTAGAATTATACATTGCTATAAACATAAATCAAGTTACAACTATAACTAAGAGATAAGAAACTGCTTTTGAATTAGTTGTTAATAGTTTGGGTTACTTTTTTTTTCATCTGTATTTTCTTTTAGTATTATTGTGTTTAGTATTCTGCTTCTAGATAGACAATAATGAATAATGTAATTTTACTAAATGCTGTGTACACATGTCTGTTCTAAAGCTCTCGTAATCATAAATTATAAGTTTCGATATGTATATATATGGATATATTTACTGTATTTCTACCTACTAAGAGATACAGGTTACACAGTTCAGTTATTTATTTATTTATTTATTTACTTGACTATATATATTTGTATTGTAATTCAAGACCTGTTTTGCGTAGCGCATAATAATCAAATACTTAAACAGTGTGTGCGCGCAATGTAGGTTCACCAGAAGTCTTAACGTAGTCAGTGCCGGAAAACTCGAGTTGTCTTCCTGATGGTGTTAGGAAAGCGGTTTGGAAGCAACATGGTATAGGACGAAGTATACTGACATAAGTTGAAACTGTATTCAAAGCAATCCCAGCTCGCGCCGTGTGAACTTTGTGGTGAACAAACACAGTGGTCGTGGGGTTTCTCGGGATTCTCCCGTTTCCTTCCACTTTCTTCATTCCACAATTTCATTCATCTCTCATCATTACAGTCTCCTTTAGTCTAACCGGCATAACCATGGGACGTAAAAGTCAAAAATTTCATTTAACCCAGATATGCCTACCATCCTTTTAAAAGGACACTCTGCAATACTGATTTTAAGGCGTCCTCGTCTATGCTCTATCAATCCAATGTGCTTTCTACTGGCCCTTTTTAAAACACACCCCCTCCCGGTGAAACTGGAAGTGGGGATCATCTTTTTTGCCTTTTTTTCGTCATAAGGCAGTAATATGAACTAAAATAAAAAAATTAAAACAATTAATAGTAGAAATTTTTTCAGGCATAACTGGGTTAATTTCATTTGAAGTGTGTCACTAAATTGGTTCCCTTGCAGTTTAAGAAATACTGCGATACTATCAGCAGTTGTAGTCAGTGTACAAGCAATGTCTGTTAACTATCGCGTACATCTCAATTTCACTGAAGGAGATTCTGTTGAAGACCAGTTTGAATAAATCTGCTCCATTCTTCTTAACTTTCTCAAAGACTATCGGATCTGCGCGACTGTCGGTAGCCTAACAACGGGAATAAAATAAAATTTCAAGTAGTTTCACAGGAATGTCTGTAAAAGGGTTGTAAGATTTTTTTTCCACTTATTATCCGCTCTATAAACGGGGACGCGGTGGCTCAGTGGTAGAGCGTTCACCTCCGATGCTTGGAGTCCCTGGCTCGATTCTAGCTTGCGCCGTGTGGACTTTGTGGTGGACAAACACCGTACTCGTGGGTTTTCTCGAGGTTCTCCCGTTTCCTCCCATTTTTATCATTCCACCATTTCACTCATCTCTCATCATCGCCGTCTCTTTTAGCCTAACCGGCATAACCGTGGGACTAAAACAGATTTCATTTCCGCTCTATAAACGTCACCATTGACATATTGACTTCGCCGTATGACTGGACACCTTGTAATGGTGAATGACAACTATAGATGCATTGCTGCCGTATAGGGATGAAGTATACGCTGGTATAGTGGCTCCAATCTAGCATAAAGGCAGTAATGTTGAATTTATTTGTACTATAAGTAATGAATATTACAAAATATAACTGTGTTGTGGCATGTTTGGTAATTGTAACGTTTTTTTTTTTAAAACTCTAGATGCTTTACAACAAGGAGCTTCTCAATTTGAACAGCAGGCTGGCAAGTTGAAGAGGAAATATTGGTGGAAAAATCTAAAGGTAATAAAAGAAATTCAAAAATGGTTTCTGAATAAGTTATATATATATATATATATTTGAAAATAGTTTGTTGTATTAATCGAACCATCCCACTCCGCTGGTTACTGTCAAAATTATTCTTTTTTCTTTTTTAGTCGTCTTGTAAAGAACAGAATTAACCAACACTCGCCGATTGTGAACCCTGAGAATCCTAATTGAATGATTCTATTCATGAAATGATTCCAGGAACCAATCCTGTTGCTTTCCACAGTCAAACACAAATTAAAAAAACGTGTTTTTTCTTTTTTCATTTCTTTGAAAGCAACATTAAAATCGGCAATAACTTCTAAAACTGTCGCTTACAACACACACTGATTTTCAGTATGCTGTTGCTGATTGCTGATTTTAGTATTTCCAATCAAAAGAAATATTAAAAAAAAAAAAAAAAAAAAAAAAAAAAAAAAAAAAATACTAAGTGTAATAAACTCTGGCAGAGACAATGAAGGGGGTCACATGAAACTTATGAATGAATCTACGCTAGTAGTTCAAGCGATTTGGTTAGGGTCTAGTACCCGAAGTATGTGGGGATCTATCTAAACTTTTTTTTTTTTTTTTTTAAACCAACCATAATTTCTCCCAGTGCCTAGGTATGGAAGGCAGCAAGATCGATCGTCCAAACCATGTCAGGAACAATTGTCCAGTTTGGATTCCCACGGCACATAATAGATGAGTGTTAGAAATACTGTAATTTAAAATGTTTTTATATTATTCTGAGATTTCGTATGTTCGTTATTTTAAGCATTGATTTCTCCAGTTTTATTTATTTATTTATTTATTTATTAAATTTGAGTTAAATATTAGAAATAGCAGCATCATTTTCATAGATTATACGTACAGTTGCAAACGAAAGGCCATATCCTGCTATACAATTTATTTTCGAGAAGTCTGTGGAACACACAGGCTAGTTTAGGTACATATACTTTAGTGCAGGCATTGAAAATCGGAAGAAGGTTGGGCCAATCACAAAGGCCTTAACTACTGTTGAGGGCCGTACGAGATAATGTATAACATTTTCACAAGAATTAAATAGTCAAAATGAATTGAAGGTAAATTGGATGTTCCAACGCAAAGCATATTTTCAAGGCGGACGTCAGTTATCCAGGAAAATAAATAAATAAATAAATAAATAAATAAATAAATAAATAAATTCAAGTTAAGAGGTTACGTAAGAAATACATTTCCATTAACAGATCAGGCGGGCTGGATGAATGGGTGCAGTGGGCCGCAATCAGCGCGAGGGCCGGCTGTTGAACATGGCTGCTTTAGTTCGTACCATTTCTGACAAGAGTTCAAAATTACAAGTAGCTCTTCGTCCTGGTAGGATGGCTAGTCTGCGCGGCTTTAGTTCACAGGGTGTCGATTTGGATTCTCGGTGTGGGAGAGCCTTGAAATTTGATTCAGATTCCACCCTTAACCAGTGTTTCTTCCAGACATGTTTTTGGGAGGCACTGCCCCCCGGAGCTCCGAGAGTGCCTCCCCGGATGAGACCAAAATAATACGTCTATAATATAATAATAAATAGATTAGTACCAGCAGTGCTTCCCCGGAACATTTCGTCTGAAAGAACGACTGCTCTTAACTGTAGGTCCACGCCTTTATACAGGCTGAGTCCTGAAAAACAACCAAACTTCAATAATTAACAACTAAGTTTCAAAGTATCCTTAAAGAAGTCTATTTATGGCCCTTTTGATATGCCGGTAAATTTGTGCTTTTATCGCCCTAAGTCATGAAAACGCTCGCTTGAATTCAGTTTCTTAATTCAGCACAGAAACCATGTGTTGTAACAGATTGTCAACTTTTATTTTTCGCGCATTTAAAATCTTTGGTCCAGATAAAACTTCCATTCATTGTCAAACTAGTACTTAATTAAGATCTGTTCCTTCACTATAATAAATGGATGTGTTGTGCTTTATCAGATCAGTACTTCACTAGAATTCTCAGAAATACAGTTTCTGTGTGATCACTGCCCTTTCAATATACGCGCAGTTGAATAATAAAAGCATTTTTAAAGTACATCTTAATATTAGAATAATTGTGAAGCATCCAATTAGGCGCAGTGTTGGAAGCACAACTGTCAAAGTATGATAAAGACCCATTTTTGTTATAATTCATTTTTTTAATTTTATTTATTTACTTTTACTATTGTTCCTTGTAATAAATGCAGGATATGTGCTTTATAGTTGTACAGTTAGAATATAACATTACTTGCTCTGTTGCCATTCGTATACACAAATGTCACTGTTGATGCCTCTCCCGCAGATGAATTACGCCTCGAATGTAAAGGGTCACGATAAATAATGATAAAGGAAAATATTATAAATATTGATAATTTTCATCACATATATGAAATTTTTCATTTATATATAAAACTGTAAGCAATAAGCAGCGATAATAAAAGAAAAAGCTTATTACAAATCGGAAATTCCTTATGGAGATCGCTGGCAAGAGGTTTAATAAAGGGTAGGGGTTACATGGTGTGAAATAGGTTGGGAAATCTTGCTTTAAGTAAATAGTGTTGACAGCTTTATGACAGCTTTCTCTCAGAGCAAGTGCGTTTCGACTTGCTGCATGCTGTGTCAATAAACAGTATCGACTGGTTTAAGTAGAGTATAATAAGTGATTATTGCCATATACGAAGCCTGTCAGGAAATAGTGTTGACTGTGTTTGTAAAACATGTTTATTTACAATGCATTACAAAACCATATGGTCACCTTCGAAGTAGTTCCCTTGGGAAGCTACACACCGAAGCAGACGTTGCTCGCACTCATGGAAGCATTGCTAGAAGTCCTCAAGTGACACCCTTCGAAGTTCCTGTATCACGACCCTTTCAATGTTTTCTACAGACCCAAAATGATGGCCACGAACAGCATTTATGATTTTGGGGAATAGGAAGAAGTCACAAGGACTGAGATCTGGGGAATAGGGAGGTTGTGGCGAAACAGGAATGCCCTTATTCGCGAGATACTCATTAACAGAAAGAGCAGTGTGGCACGGCGCATTGTCGTGATGGAGGATCCATCATTGGGACATGTCAGAACGGACACGAATGACCCGATTCCTCAGTCTTTCCAGGACCTGGATGTAAAATTGTTGATTCAATGTTTGTCCTTGAGAAACAAATTCTTTATGGGTCACGCCTTGATGATCAAAGAAGCAAATCAACATGACCTTGATTTTTCATTTGCTTTTCCTGGTCGCCTTTGGTCGTCGTGAGCTACTTGTGTGCCACTCAGCACTTCGTCTTTTGGTTTTAGGGTCATACTCGAAAACCCATGTCTCATCACCTGTCACAACATGTTTGAAAATGTCTGGTTCAGTTTCGATGCGGTTGATGAGGTCACGACACACAGTCATGCGATGCTCCTTTTGTTCAATTGTTAAGTTGTTTGGCACCATTTTCGCACAAATTTTTCTCATTCCCAGATCTTGAGTAAGAATTTCGTGCACTGCTTGGCGATTAATGTTCAATTCATCAGCAGTCATCCTAACCGTTAAGCGCCGATCTGTTCTTACCAGATCCCTCACTCTCGCAACATTTTCATCGTTTCGTGTCGTGCTTGGTCTTTCTGAACGTGCCTCATCTTCAACTTCCTCTCTACCTCCATAAATGCCTTATGCCACCGAAACACTTGTGCACGAGACATTGTGTGGTCCCCATACGCCTGTTTTAATTTTCTAAATGTTTCTGCTGCATTGTCCTTGAGTTTCACACAAAATTTGATGGCGTAGCGTTGTTCCAGTCTTGTACTCGCCATCTCTCCGACGAGCAACACTAACACACCCTCACAAAATATGTTATATACTCACTTGTGTTCACCGTAGGTACTTCAAATTTTCACTGCTTGTAGCCAAAGGATGCCTCTATCAGCTCCATTGGTTTCATTGAACAACTGTGTGTAGTTCCTGAAATAGAGAAACAGTCTCATTACTTTCCTCACAGACCTCGTATGCCTTATAAACGTACTTTTGGCACCTCCCACGTATCGCGAGACGTAAATAGACAAATTCGTGGATTAGAACTAACTATTGGAACGAGTTATTAATTTTAATTTTGCATTTATTTTCCTGTTTATTATCCCTTCGCACTCCTACACTTCCACGAATCACCCTTTGTTTTCTAGTATTTCGGTTTCCTCCCTATTTCTTCCATTCCCTATCTGGTAAAGCGTTCTGACCTGAAAACGTAATAGTGTACTTTCTCATTGTGTCTAATTATGTCTTGACAGTCAGAAGTTACATATCAAACCATGTGTTTAGACACACTGCAGTTTCCTTGGAGTTCTTTATCTCGTATTTTAAAGGAATGATTTCTACTGACAAATAGAAATGTTCCAATAAATTTAATACTGCAATGAGAACTAGGTTGTGTCAGTTTTTATATTTCATAATGATTATAAAACAATTTCTACACTACGAAAATGTTAACGCTTTTTGTAATTCAGACGTGACAGCATTGCTGATTTGAAGACAACCATGCAACTCGCTAGCTGTCGCACACACTGAGTCGTCCTGGTAGTCGGCAAATAGTAAACAAACTCATCGGTAGAGAGAGAAATTTGTCATAAGGCGGTCATCTTGTATTTACAGTCGAATAAAACATTTTTACGAAGTGGTTAAAACTGTAAGACTACAGACATCATAGTTCGTTGTTGTATGTGAAATGTTTGTACAAATAAAGGTGAATTATGTGATACACGCTCTGATTTAATTTGTTTTGCTATTTCAGTGTGCTTTCAATTTATACGCCGTTACGTCTATATGTTAGAATTTCCGCTCAAATTCACTTGTATTATTCTAAATCAGATGACATTCTTATTCTGTCCGTTATTGTAAATTATGATGGGAATATTATGACGAGGCGCATCCAGAAAATAACTTTCCCACGCGTGTTATAGCTAGGAAACTGTATATAACGCGAAGCGACTGCGTGCACGTGAGAGAGTGAAGTCCTAGCATGGCGCATACGACAGCGGAACTTCCCTAGTGCTCTCAATAGCGTCGAGGCGGTGGTTGAAGATGGACGATCCTATTCCACCTCCTGCCGCGTGTGAAATGCGAGCAATGATAATTTTTGAATGCACAGGGCATAGCGCCGATTAAAATCCATCGTCAGCTGTGCCAGGTCTCGGAGCCCAACATCATGGGCAAGCAGATGATGCGTTGCTGGTGTAGACAGTTTGCAGCAGGACGTCAAAATTTGCATGATGCGTCCTGTAAGCAATTCACGTTTCATCCCCTGTGATGATCGGTCCTTCTCTCTCATCGTGGTATCGTTGCAAAAATGTCAATGCTGATTTCAGGCGCCTTGCTTTGTGTTCAGTTACTTCGGCACTTTATCACTGCTCGCACTTCACACGTGGCGGGAGCTGGAACAGGAACGTCCATCTTCAACCGCTGCCACGATGCTGCTGAGAGCACTAGCATGTGCCATGCTAGGACCTTACTCTCACGTACATGCAGTCACTTCGCGCATCATACGGTTTCCTAGCTATGGAACGCATGGGAAACTTACTTTCTGGATGCGCCTCGTATATCGAGGGACAGAAGGAAATGAATACTTCCCTACATAAAATCATTTGTCAAAGTTTTAAATATGATGTGTCTAGTCTACAATCTTAAGAAAGGTATTTAATTGGTACGGTACCTAGTTTGAAGATTTAAGTGTTTGGTACTAGATAATGATAATTATACTTGTAAGAAATTGGGATTTTTTTTTTCTATTGGGACGCTTTGTATTCAGTGGCAAAATACATTTTAATTATTATGGTTTTTCAGATGATGATAATCATGGGCGTGATAGCTCTTGTAATATTAATCATAATCATAGGTAAGTAATTATATTTGGCCTAGTTGTAGAATCTTTCTCTAGATACCATGCAGCATCTTGGAGCATGAGTGGCTTTCCTGTATGTAAACGGTATGGAAGTGCTTCCTTTCTTTTTTAAAAAAAGAACCAAAATTATTCTATTCCATTTTTTGTTTTTTCGTTGTTAGAAAAACCATTGAACTTGTCAAGGAAACGACCAGCTATCATCGCAAAGGATTATGGTCTTGAATTTGCCAGTGAAGTAAGTTGATTTTCTTGGCCGAGCTGTTCTGTTATATGTGGGTAAACGTGCCTATTAACAGTTGTGTGTTTCTTTGTTGCGGAGATTTCTCTCTCCTTTTCATTTTTTCTTTCTTTTTCTGTTTGGGATACGTGTTTGCGAATAGCACCTTTTCTGTGGCACCTCACCTGTATGACCTTTGAGCTTTATATTAACTTTTTAAAGGCGATTCTTCTAGTATGAGGGTCGATTGAAAAACAAAAAAAGTGCACAATCTTATGTAACTTGATAGGCAACTATTACTATATTACGAACTACATTTCTCCGCTACAAATATGCCAAGGTTCGTGTAATTCTATTTAGTCATCTTGTATGAATAGCCAGGGTTCCCGCTAAAATTGTTTACTCGTAAAAAGTCCTGAAGAGTCCGGGAACTTCATAAAAAGCTGAAGGAATCTGATATTGTCAGGGAGTTTTAAGTACAGATTTTTACCTCCCAGAAACCATTTTTTCTTTTTGCCTTATTCAGTTATTTAGATGGGGATATTTTATAAAATAACTTAGTTCGTTTTGTGGTATATATATATATATATATATATATATATATATATATATATATATATATATATATATACACACACACACACACATATACATACATACATATACATATATATATATATATATATATATATATATATATATATATATATATATATATATATATATATATATATAGAGAGAGAGAGAGAGAGAGAGAGAGAGAGAGAGAGAGAGAGACTTTTTCAGGTTTTCCAAATCTGTATATAATAAAATAAAAATATGTTTTCCTAGGTCAAACGTCGCAACACACAAATTGCGGAAGGTTTTTTAAAGACATGAGCTTGAGTTCGTGTAAATTCTCATTCAGAACAGTCGTAAATGTAAATACTGTTATTCCTCAGGGTAAGACAATGATTGAGGTGTGTTTAGTTGTGTACAAATCTTAATTATTTTTCTTGAATCTTGCTTCTGTAAATAAGAAAGTTCTCCGAACAAAAATTTCAAACTCGTATGTACTCCTGAAAGCAAACTGCTTTGTCAAGCAGTTTGACCTCAGTGAACAAATTCACTATTCCTGGAAGAGACTTTTAAAACTAACTAGCTAACTCTATGGCCTATGGAACTCGGAGGTTCAATGCCACATTTGCAAAAGCTCTCCATGGACTTCTATCCTTAGCCAACTGGATCCAGTTTCTACTTTGTATTCCTATTTCTGCGAGATCCATCTCAATATTGTTCTCCCATCTGGGCGTAAGTCTTCCTAATGATAGTTTTCCGATTGGAATTCCAGTTAGAACTTTCTGTTAGAAATTCCAGTTAGAATTTTCTTCCATTCTGGCTACATGGCCTGCTCATCTGAGCCTCCTAGAGTCGATGACTCTAATAATGTTCGATCAACTGTATAAATTATGTAGTTTCTTGTTATGAAGTTTCAGCCATTCCCCAATCCCGTTTCTCTCGGGGCCGAATATTCCCTCAGAGTAAGTGACTATGTTTCAAACAGAACAACAGCCTCACGCCAAATCCCCAAACTGGAGGACCACTGCTTGTCTGTCCGCGACTGCTTATTCAGTATATTCTAGCAAACCTTTATATCTAGAGGCCTTCTTCTTGATCCACAGCCTGAGGATGTGCCATGCCGTGGTGACAGGGACCCACATTACATGGAGAGTGGACTTTTGGGGTATATAAATCCTCAAAACGTTCACAAAGCAGAGATGGAAGAATTAATGTTGCTTCAGAATTAGGTGATTTGAATTAAATCTCATGGCTGATTAATCTCACTAAATTTTTCGTTGTCACAACAGGCGAATATACCCTGATTAATTTATTTTCAAGATTTCTGGCCGATTCTTATCCTATTAAGTTATTTTTTTCATCACTGCAAAATGACTTGATCAGCTGTATTTGAAACTTTGTTCATGATTAGCATGCTTGCCTATAGTGCACTTAATCTGAGGTTGGATTCCCGGTGAAAGAAAAACTTTCTGTATTGACTTAGCATCATGGAGCATTTGAAGAGCTACTTGGATTAAGGGCCATCGATTAAAAAAAAAAAAACCACAAATAACAGAGCTGGCCATCCATTACCGAACAATTATTTAACAAATTCGGATGAAAAATCATAGTGCTGAATAGTATGTCATTTCTACAGGATTACAGCTCTAAAAAATCGGCATCTAATTGTATCATTTGCTGTATATTGGTATAACTCCTCCGAATATTAATTGATAAATTGGTTGACGAGAAAAGAGCAATGGAAAGTATTTCTTAGACTGTGTATATTCTCTCAAGTCTTTCTCTACTTTTCTATCTCCACTTCTTCGTACTTTCGTAATCAGCGACAATCAGTTCTGCAGTGAAAGAAAGCAAGCATTTCCAATACTGGTAACAGTGCATGTATTTAATTTTCTTGGTTATGTTACTAACATTTAGAATGATTCTTTTTTTAATTTCAGATGCTGCTGATATTAATAACAATTGCAATTGTACTAATTATTATAATTGTAGGTGAGTTAGTTTAGTTGTTTTCAAGCGCTTATGTGTTTTGTCTGGAATAGCTTTGATTTTTTTTCTCTCCTTACAAGGCTCTTATTAAGAGTTCTCTGTGGATTACTTTTTTGTTTAATAGCGGCGAAACAAAATGTATTAAAATCCCAGATTTCTAGTGGTGAGTACGTAAATGCATGTACTACGAAGTACTAGACTTTCTTGAGGTATGGGAATATATCTGATATCTGGCTTGAAGCGATTTCCCTCTTGCCATTAGGTTGAGTATCTTGTTTCCTATTATTAATTCGTCAAGAGCTGATTACACATCCTTGTCTCAGCATTTGTCAATGGGGACAAGCCACTATGGCGAATGTTTTAAGTCTAGTATATGCATATAAAGTAAAAATCAACTGCTTTCAGGACAGGTAATAAGGGACCAAGGCTGTGTATTTGCGAAGGTAAAGGTTCCACAACTGTCTTGACATGGGCACTCAAGAAGGTGGCATAGTCAACCCGATCCTCCGATTCCCCGTAACTTCCCGGATTGTTACAGATTAGGGATGGGCAAAACCGGTTGGTTTTCTCCAAAACCGGTTCGGTTTTCACCGAAATTGGTTTTGGTAAAAACTTTTGGAAAACACAAATCTATTTCTGTGGAAACAGATTCGGTTTCCGGAGGACAACGAAACACTATTCTGGTCAGAAATAGAACACATTTTGGAAGAAAACGGAACCGTTTTTGAAGAAAACCGAAACCGGATCCGGTGAAAAACCGAACCGTTTTTTGGAGAAAACCGATTTTTGTGCCCACCACTATTACAGATATCCCAAGATATTGAATAACCTGAGCCGCATTAGAACGACGGTAGAAAAAAAAAAAAAAAACGCTTCCACCGGAGATCGAACATTGAGTGGGAGGGTGTATGGCTATTCTGGGAGCGAACTGGGTAGCGTAGTAGTTAACGCATCGGCACGGTACGCCCAAGATTCCGGGTTCAATTCCCGCTCCGGTTCATGCATTTTTTCTATCTCTGTGTAAGGAATTTTAATGGTTTGATTTTACTAATGTCTTCAAATCTATTTAAATGTCCCTTTTTGGTAAATATAAAATTTTGTTATGTGTAATTATAATGCTTAATTATCAAATTTCAGTAAAATTATATTTATATATATTAAAAAAATTCGGGGCCATAGTAGAACCGTTATTTGTAAAAATGCGAAAAAAAATGGAATGTTGTTTGAAGTAAGCTATTTTCAGTCTAAAATAGTGAGAATTTTCCAAACGCATTTGTTCTCCGTATGGGTAGGGCACTGTATGTTACATGAAAAGGCAACATTTCCAGTTCAGCAGGCTGTGTGAACGGAAAATAACGGGAGACAACGATGAATGACGAGGGGGACGCGGTGGCTCAGTGGTAGAACGTTCAGTTCCGGTGCTTGGAGTCCCTGATTCGATCCCAGCTCGCACCGTGTGGACTTTGTGGTGGACAAACACCGTGCTCGTGGGTTCTCCCGTTTCCTCCCACTTTCTTCATTTCACTCATTTCTTATTATCACCGTCTCCTTTAGCCTAACCGGCATAACTATGGGACATTAAACTTGTTAAAGATTTCATTTCATTTCAAGGATGAATGACGCATGAAACGTGTACACATTGTTGTATGATGGAACTAAACGAACACCTCGAATCGGTTTCCCAACAATCCTGTACTGTTGATATTGTGAGGACCAAAAGGAACAGCCTTGTGAAATGATAGCATTACTTTTATATTTAACATAAGGCGCCGTACCAATGTGAAGCCCAAATAATTAGTACAGTTGGAAAAATTCCAACATTTTGGATTGAAAAAGTACCTATTTCAAGGAACTTTTCTTTTTTTTTTTCATATCTTTACTCATAAGGGAAGTAATTATGGCCATGGACTTTTGATATGTCCTGTATAATGCAAATACAAACAAAAGCCAAACCACTTGGCGTAACAGCCCTTTTTGTGGGCCTGAGCCGTTCTACGCCATCTTGTTAGCTAGTGACCGGCTGAACTATGTCCAGTCTAGCGACGAAACACATGATGAGAGCGCTGTGTCGCCATGTCTCTAAATAGGCGTATCAACAGATTTCTAGACCTAGTGATCGTCACGTCTTTTTGTTAACGTGGCTCCCCAGTTTGCCTCACGACGCTTGGTGTACGTCGAAAATTGGGAAGCATCAGCCCGGAATTGAACTCGGGACCACGTGGACGTGAAAAATGAAATGAAATCTTTTGAGTTTTACGTCCCACGCTTATGCCGGTTAGGCTAAATGAGACGGTGATGATAAGTAATGAATGAAATGGTGGAATGAAGCAAGTGGGAGGAAACGGGAGTACCCCAAGGAAATCCACGCACACGGTGTTTGTCCACCACAAAATTCATTTGGCGGGGCTGGGATCGAACCCGGGATCCCAAGCACCAGAGGTGAACGCTCTACCCACGTGGACGTGAGTTCAATGCTCTAAGCACTAAACTATGGTGTCCCCGTATAATGCAATGAATTTTAAAAATACAAGAGAAATTTAAATAAGCTTGAAAAAACGTTCAGTAAAATCATATCGTTAAAATTCCAGTTCATTAAAAAAAATCTATAATTCATGAGCTACGTAGGAACTGACACTGTTAAAAGGTATGTGTATATCAGCATTGCATCAATATGAGAGATGTTATGCGTCAGCCTTCTGTTCTCAATGTTCTAAATAGAGCTCCTTCGTGGCTAAGTGGTTAACGTGCGCGCCTTTGGCGCGGGAGACCCGGGTTCGATTCCCGGCGGGAGCTCATGTGGTTCGGATTCCACGTTAATCAGTAGGTCCACGTCTCACATAGCCTCGCTGCTGAACGAGACGTTAAACTCAAAATCAACTCAACTCAGTGTTCTAAATATTTTTATAGTCTGGAGGAAGTTTCTGGTTGGTGGCGTGTTCCAAGTACTTAATTAATACACCTTAATTATTTGGGCGATTTTTAATTATTGGTATTTTGGGCTTAACGACTAATAAGCAATTCATCATGCATGATAGGTTAAAAAGTTGATTAATTACATATTCATGTTTGTAAGAATTACATTGGGTTGTATGTTTTTTCTTTTACTCTACATTTTCAATAAAATAGTAGTGGTTTTAGAAATTACTAGAAAGGAAAATCGTAATTACTCACTGAGGAACATAGTATACTTTAGTATAGTATAGCTAATAGTATATTTTAATAATATACTATAAAATAGCGCTTCAAATTTCTCATCGGTTGGATATAATGAAGATAAATACAAGAAGATCGCATTGAGTGACTTCTAAAAAGAACATAAATAATAGTTGTGCTTATTAAAATAGTAAAAAAAAAGGTATGATCTCTTAACTGGTAAGATTTTTTAAAAAATATTCGTGAATACGTCATATAAGGACGCAAATATGAAAATTCTTTACTAGATACCAGTGCTAGTTATAATAGCTGTGTGAAAATATTTGTAGGAAAATAATTTAAGCCCTTTGCTCTGAGGTAAATTGACCGATAGTTCAATTGAAATACCTATTCAAGAAACATACAGGTGAGTCAATATACTATTATTCATATTCCGTAACCTCGTGAGAAATAAGAATGAAGCATTTGGGTTTTTGCTTTATGAGTTGGAGTCCGTTTTGTGAATATCATAGTGCTTAACTGGATTTTCTTCAGACTTACTATAACTATGCCGATAGCTCGGTAAGGAAAGATCGATTTTCTGTTGTTTTTCTAGTGAGCCAGTTACATTTGATGCTTCAGAACTTAATTATGAAGTTCAAAAATCATAAATGTTTTTAATTCCGTTTGCCATGTATTTATTTATCATGTAAGAAAGTTATTATTAACCTGTGACATGACATTTCTTTTGAGAATTTCTATTAGTGTAGCGTTTCATTTTAAAATGTAGAAGAATTACCTACCGTGTTTGTATATTTCACTTCTCAAATGGTAATCCCATTTCTAATTCGCGGAAAACATTTGCATGATCTACTTTCTTCCCCCTTTAAAGCCTTGATTAAAGTAATTCGTAAGTTTTTATGTACTGTGTTTAATAATTAATGTACTGTTAACTGTACTGTTTCAGTATTCTTTGTTACCTTTGTTAATAAATCTGCATAACTTTTTTCTTTAAAAAAATAGCCTTGACTATTTCGTGTGCACGGTAAAGAACGAAATCAGAGAACTTGTTAATATGATCACGTAAAATCCTTGCAGTAGAATCACTTACTTTGAATGTCTTATTGCTATAAAGACTTTTGTGGGTCGTGGTGGTTCAGTGGTTGAGCATTCACCTCTGGCGCGTAGATTCCCTGGTTCGATCCCAGCTCGCGCCAAGTGAACTTTATGGAGGACAAACACAGTGTGCGTAGGTTCTCTCGTGGTTCTTTAGTTTCCTCCCACATTCTTCATTCCACCATTTAATTCATTTCTAATCATCCCCTCTCCTTTAACCTAGCCGACATAAGCGTGGGACGTAAAACTTCATTTCATAAACACTTTTGAGTAAGATTTTTACGAAAACTTACAAATTTGTGATCTTTCGCGTAAGTTTTTCACAGTAATAAGCCCTTCAAAACAAGAGGATACTAGTGCAGGGAATTTAAATTACCATATTAATAAGTTGTTATGCCTTATCATTCACAGTTTTAATACCGTGCACCGAAATAGTGCAGGACTAAATTCTAAGAAAGAAGATAAGCTCCATTTGAGTTGTCCAGATGTGCTGAGGAAGGTGTCAAAAGAATGCCGAAATAGTACAGTTAAACAATGCATTAAATATTGGACGCATTAAATAAAAGAGTAAGTTTACTCATTTTTATAAATGTGCGTCAATTCATATCCTTGAATAAACACTTGTTCAAAATAATTAAAAATAAGAAAATCTAAAGAAAAAAGAGAACACGCTTATTGAAGAAGAGCAGAAGGTATCATTGGACTATTTGTCTCCAATGCATTCGGTCCTCTACTTTTTAACCGCAATCACCAAACGATAGGGGTAGGGCAAGGATTTATCAAATCAAAAGAAAATCAGACAACCAGTAGCATTCCTGAGCTTCCTGTATAGCGATCGAATTTTCCCAAATGGGCTTACAGGCAAAATGGAAAAAGGTTTACGATGTAACTAGTGAAAACACATTGTTAATGCAAGCTGCTTGAAGAGCTGGATTATACACGGTGAACCTGAAAGATGTGCACATACTCCGGGAAGTGATTCGTGACATCAAAAAGACAAAAAGTTCTTTTGCATGTTTTCGAATTTGCCACCTTGGAATCGAAACTCGAATCCTGACAATTGGAACGGAATAGAAGGATGTGTACAGCGTACACGACGCGGAATTCGACAGTAAGCTAGAGGACTTTTTGTCTTCTTTTGATGTCACGAATCAGCTCCCAGAGTTTGTATACATCTTTCAGATTCACCCTGTATATGAACAAATGCTACTCACGTTGCTCTTCGATTGTCAAAATCTGACTGCAGTAAAATAAAATAATCAAATTTTAGTGGCCTTCCCCGGCAGAATTTTCAAGACAAAAATAATAAATAACAGCTATTGGAAATAGGTTTCAGGAAGTTAATTAGCAAGCACAAGATATGTCCATTAACGTACAGGGTTAGCATAAATGATTCATTCGTTTTTGAAAAGCCTATATTTTCAAAACTGTTGCACGTACACACATGAAAGATATATGAAAAGAAACACAAACTCACGATTTTTATATTGTGTGGGAGCACGAGTCAATTATCTTTCCGATCGGATGTGGCAGTACGAGGTTAGTACCTGTCGAAAATGGAGGAAAAGCAAGAAGAAAGAAAGAAAAAAAAAAAAAAACGTCGAGTATCGTGTGGACGTGTCTTGTCACCAAAAGGATACATATTGGTCAGTGGTGCCCCCCCCCCCCTCATGTCCATGACGCACCTCCCCTCAATTGCCTATCCGTAGGTGTTCTTCCATGAAAAAAAAAATATTTTCGATTAATTTTTACACCCTCTCAAACATATTTATTCAGATTTTTAACCCCCCCAAATATTTCAATGACGCAGTTTGCGTCATACCCCCCCTTGTGGACACCCCTGTATTGGTGAATATTTGTGTGGGGTGTATAAACTTGGTTCTTTTCATATATCTTTCATGTGTGTACATGTAATACTTTTGAAAATATAGCCTTTTTTCAAAATGAATGAACCATTTATGCTCACCCTGTATAAATATAAAGGAAGCCTAACACTCCAAAAACTTCTTATAACGGTTTCTAAAGTATAAAAAAACTTTATTGTATTGGTAACGGCCATGAAGTAAAGTTGCATCGTAAGCCGTTTTACCTTCCTTTAATTGTCGGAGGAAGTAATGATGTTTGATTAAGAGAAACATTTTCCTTCTAGCTGTCCAGAAAGGTAATTTTTTTTTTGTTTTTCAATTGATTATGGTGACGTGTGGTGTTGGCAGTATGAGAATTCAGTATATTTGTTTCATAATGTGTTCAAATCCTAACTTAGAAAGTGTAATCTTGGTGTTCCAGGTAATAATAAAATCGTTATCAAGTGTGTGTGCGTGTATTTTCTTATTAAATTAAAGTATAATCCAGTTGTAAATATCTTCCTTAACGTTGCTTGATATTCTCCAGTAATTCAGTAATTGCTAATTATCCATTTTTTTTTCAAACTGTTTTGAGCTTTATATAACTAATTGTACAAATGTCTTTTAGAATCGCAAGTAGAATGGGCTTGTTTCTTAATGTATTGTTGATATTGTAATTAATGTACTAATCATGGCTTTATTCGAATGTTTCTTCTTTCTAGTTAACTTCATGTAAATACTCTGTGCTCTTGTGCAACTTCTTGTTTCATAAGGCTGGCAGGTGTGCGCTATTTTCTCTTATCTTTCTCTTACTGTAGCTAAGCCTTAGGTGATGGAATATTTCAGAGTGTTAAGGGGCACTGTGAAAAGATCGATCTGAGGTAGTGATATATATATATTTAAAAAAAAAAAAAAAAAGTTACTTTAGTTATTCCAATTTTTTTTCTCCTGTAATATGAATAATAATTCGAAACATTATTCAAATTACAAATTATTACTTGAACACTAATTTGAAATTTGCATGCTGAAAATTTGAAATTCGTCAAAATAAAAAAAAAATAACGCTTTAATTGAGAAAAAGGGAAGAGGGCTAAAACTAATTCACAGTTCTGAAAATTTCATAGTACTGAACGTTGGTTACAGCAACATTTTACTGTGTTTCCGTTCTCAACCAAAGTTAACTACTGTTCAATTGAAGTAGCTAGGCCAGCAACAAAATTTGAGTGCTACCCGGTAATTGAATCCAAGATCTGTAAGAAGTTTAAATTTGGTAATTAAAAAATAAATTATATTGTCTCTTGTGATAACATTTTTTTCACAGTTCTCTTAAGCTCTTATTGTTAATAATATAGATATAAATTATGTGTAGAAAGTGCGAATGTGTTGTGTGTGTGTGTGTGTGTTTGCATAATAAATAATGTAATATCAAGATTGCATTAGGCTTGTTAAAACTCAGTACTGAAATATTAAGTTTTCTGTGTTAATTATAAATGTTAGTTTTGTGTCACACAATCATAGTCATACGTCTTGCAAAGAAAATCAGAAAAATAAACACACTGCTGAACAAGACTGCACTTATTTAATATAAAAACACATTTACATGTGACGTTTCGATCTTCTAGCTAAGATCCTCATCAGACGTACACTCTCGTCTGATGAGGATCTTGGCTATAAAATCGAAACGTCACGTGTAAATGTGTTTTTATATTAAATAAGTGCAGTTTTGTTCAGCAGTGTGTTTATTTTTCTAGTTTTGTGTGTTAATTAGTTTAATAGATTAATTTTAAGGGAGTCGTAGTACAGCTGACCAAAGTAAATGCGCAAATATACAACTTATTTCTAAGCAAATGACTATTTTCGGCGTGGAAAAGTGATTTTGAATGATATTCTTGAAGAATACCAGCAAAACATGTTATAAAAAATTAAATTCAAACTGGCAAAAAAAAAAAAAAAAAAAAAAAAAAAAAAAGAAAGAAAGAAAGAAATAAAGAAAGAAAAAAAACTTGTTTTCGCAATTACGTTCATCTTCAAAGCCTGCACTTCATAACGCGATTCATCATTATCGGAAATTCGCAGAAAATGCGTTATCCGAAATAGTAGGCAGTATCTGATCACATTGAAACAAAACCTTCAGTTTATAACACCTCGCAATTATGTGCTTTAAACTAGAGAAGATTGAAAACAAATGCAAGCAAACAATTATGAGCAAGAAGACTTGGAAAAATTCCGAGAATATGTATATCTTCTGTCTCCATATTTAGTTATGTACGGTTTTCGGGTCCTTTTTGATATGGGAAGAGCATTGGTGCCGTCTCAAGGTCAAGCAGACCTGCCAACTGCAGGGGAGTCAAACTTGGAGAGTTGATGAATCAAACATCACGAACTAGAATAGTGTATGTCACTTTGTACAGATTCTAGGACACATTAAAACTAGGAAGTTCTTTTTCAAACACACTGTATTAAGAAGCTTCTGATTAACCGCACCAAAGTATAGAGCAAGCAACTAACACTTTTGTGTAGAAAAATATCATATGTCCATGGCAACGATCAGGAACCACATCAGTAATCCAACCATAATAAACAGATGAATTTTAAAGGTGTGAAATTCAGTAGATATGGATTTTTAGATTTGCTTTCTAGAAATCTAGGTGTAGTCTTGATTATTACGAGCATATGAGTTGAATTGATTTTGAGTTTAACGTCCCGTTCAACACCGAGGCTATATGAAAGGTGAACATACTGATTAACATGGAATCCGAACCACATGAACGCTCGCTGGAAAACAAATCCGGGTCTCCCACGCCATAGGCGCGTATGCTTAACCACTTAGCCACGAAGGAACTCAGGAGCATATGATAGTGCCAATGATCTTATAGGAGAAGATACATGTAGCTGAGGTGAATTTGTACAGTGCATTACTTTTAGGAAAACTAATATTGTTCAAAAAGTTTTAATAGCAGAAAAATGGTATCTGGCTTCGTAGTTTTTCTCGTAAGTTGGCATTGATTTGATTTCTTGTGTTCATCGTATTCCTACACGTGTCACTATGTAAGCAGGAAGAATGTTATATACACATATATACTTATTCTTTCAAAATTTACTTATCTCTGAGATCAGTGCGAAAGAGAGGAACAACAGTAAGCAATCACGTTTTGCTTCGCAATAGCTAAGTTTCAGGCAAGAAACAGGGTAATTATGTGAGTGATAAAGGACAGTTCGGGTAGAATTTAAAAAAAAAAAAAAAAAAAAAAAAAAAAAAAAAAAAAAAAACCGCCGGATAGAATGACAGCTTTTCAAGAAGACAATAAAGGTATGGCGACAGGAGTAGGGAGAGCACCGACCCTTCCAGTGGTGTTTGATGAGGCAAAACTTAATCAGTTGGCGTTAATTTTTAAGAGTTGAAAGTACAGGAAAACAACAGAAGCATAAGTAATATTAGATGTTCGGTAATGACTCAGATGACTAGACAGCTGAACTCTGGTTAAGGTGAGACTAAAAGATACTTCACGTCATAAATGACGATGCCTTACAAGAGAGAATTGCTGCGGAACTACATGTAATTTGTTCAGAAGTAGCCAGATGTTACACGTATCAATATTACTATCATCAGTGGTAACCGAATTGCGTATATAATCCACGATGTTAATGTCAGCGATTATTATTAAATAATTTCTGGATATAACCGGAAAACCACCACAGCCTCCAAAAGAGATTCCTCTCACTCTCTCTCTCTCTCTCTCTCTCTTTCTGTATATATATATATATATATATATATATATATATATATATATATATATATATATATATATATATATATATATATATATATATATATATAATATTTGAGAAACTTACCCAGTTTGAATTCACGGAACGAGGCTAAAGTGTTATTTCAGTTGTACTCCTTAGGATACTGCGCAAAGCGTACGAGAAACTTTCAGATCGTCATTCTCAGAGGGGATAGAGGAGGCGAAGAAAAAACTTCCATTTACTTCGACAAACTTTTAAGGGTTTGGATAGCAAAACTTCGTTTCAGTTATCACATTCCCATGACAACTCGGACAGAATATGGTAGATTTCGCTATATACCAAATAAGATGGGTTAAGTTACTGCAAGATTCTTCAAATAAATAATTAAATATGTGAAGATGCTAGCGCATATGCAAATACATAAGAACAACTAAACTAAGACATTATTAAACAATAGCAGAAGGGTGTAGGATGTAATAGAGCGTGCTTTCGTGACCAAAGAATATAGATGATTAAACTTATTGCTTTTTCTTTTAACATCATGGACAGAAAACGACAGAACTTTTCTAACTATATGAGGAAAATGGAGAAGTCTGACTAGCTCTTAACTTTAGTGATTTTTCCTAATAAATCCGAAGGATGATTTAAAATAAAAATCAGATAGTCAAAGAAATCATACTCTTACAGTACGAAAAACACTACTAGCTTTGTATTCAATAATTGATTGATTTCTTGATTCAAGTCTAATTAAACGTTAGTTGTATTTGCAGTCGATTCAGAATATTATTTCGTATCTTTGCTTGGATATATGTGTGTATGTGTTTACTTTTAGTAATGTATGGTTAACTTCGTAGATTTAAGTTTATATGATAGCTTGTAAGTTACACCTAACAGTCTATAATTTATAACACGAAGGTAATATGTGGACTTCCAACGATTTCCATTTATTTTGTATCAGAAGCAGAGTTGGCAAAATATAATGGATCTGGGTTTAAAGAAAGGGGCCTGGTTAATATATATCGGTCGTAACTGGTCAAGAACACTTTCGAGGTCAAACTTTGTAATTCGATAACAATGTACTCAACAGTAGGACACTCTATCAATCAGTGTAGGTGCACAACAAGTGTTCTCGCATAATCTAAAGGTTTCGGGCACGAATTTGAAAGTTTTATATGATTTTTCGTCCGTCTTATAAGGAAGTTCTGAGACAGCATTTTGAATAACATTTTAAAATATAGGGTCTGGATGACTTCAACCTCTTGTTTCATTGTTGAATATCTCCAGTGTACAGTAGCTTCAAAACGAAATCGGAGACTAAGGGGCGCGGTGGCTCAGTGGTGGAGCGTTCACCTCCGGTGCTTGGGATCCCTGGTTCGATCCCAGCTCGCGCCATGTGACTTTGTGATGGACAAACACCGTGCTCGTGGGTTTTCTCGGGGTTCTCCCGTTTCGTCTCACTTTCTTCATTCCATCATTTCATTCATTTCTCATCATCACCGTCTCCTTTAGTCTAACCGGCATAACGTGGAACGTAAAACTTAAAGATTTCATTTCATTTTATGAATCGGAGACTAAATTCTGCGATTTCTTGCTTTTTGTTACTTTTTAATTCATCTAGTTTCTTATTACATCACGATGCTAACTCAGTCGAAAATATGGAATCCAGGACCACACGGATCAATGTTAAGGCAAGTTATCGATTCGATTACACGAATCACAAAATAATATGAGGAGAGAAAAAGGTAGAGGATAGTCTCAAACTTGCCCGTGATCGTAAATTGACGTCTTGTGTTCCGTTCGTGTAGTAAATAAATGACGGTAACCAGAATTAAAGGGATGTCCACGTGTTACTGAATTGAAGGGTTTATTTCTAGTCATCTATTTACAAGAAAATCGCAGAAACCAGCGTTCTTTAAGCACCAGAAAATTCGATCATTTTTGGAAATACCCTTCAATTCTGAACTATCATACCCTTTCTATTTTACCAAGTACACCGTTGACCTTATACCCTTCAATGGTAGTGCGTATGGTACAAATGAAAATGCTTCATTTAAGCCATATCAGTGTTAAATAAATTTAGTCACATATTGTGTCTTTCTTTTTAGTTGCAATAGTTCTGAGCTTCTGAGTGTCTTTAACGGGTTAATGTGTAAGTTTGTCCAGTTACAGCACGATAATAAAGTTGAGTGGGAAGTTCTCTATTGTGCATTTGGAATGATTGTATGTTTGCTGTGATATAATACAACATTTTCAGAATAGCTTAGGTATGTACACAGTACAGCAATTAGAAAATGAGACTAGTTATATAAAAATAATAAATTAATACCAAGAGGAGTCGTATCATCTCGTTTTATTGAAAGTAGGAACTTCCTTTGTCTACACATAGCTTTGCACAATCCAGTAAGTCATAGAACGACTTGTGGAAGCCCTGGACAATGATGTTTAAGGTCATCACTGCTTTCTGAATGATGGAAACATCGTCAAATAAAGCAACCTTTCAGTAGTGTTTTTAATTTGAGAATAAGAAAATTATCATAGAGGGAGGTCTGGGCAATATGTGGGGTAGCAGTGGCCATTAGTTCCTGATAATGATGCACTCTTTTCAATTTCTGCTCCGTCGTTAGGAAATGGGGCACAAAATGTGCAGGTAGTCTCCGTTTCTTCAAATTTTGTGCTATTATTTATCGATCTTTCCCTATTCACCCCGACAAGAGTTGATGTCCTGAAACTTGCATTTCAATGATGCAAAATAGTATGCCAAATTTTATCATTCATTTCAGTTGTTCTGACAGACCTGAAGGCTCGTAATTTCTCAGAAACTCTCTGCCTATATTGAACCTTTTATGCCATTCAGAAATACGGCACCGAGAGAAGCCATTGCCCCCTTAAGTCGTTTTCAATAACTCAAATATTTATGTTGGTGTTTTCTCTAAACGCGAACAGAACTTGATATTCACTTTATGTTCCGTTGTTGAAACGGTGACGAGGTATCGCAGTCTATACTTAGCCGCATCACACGCTATACTGGCGACCGGCCGAGTTGGAAATTTGTGGACGTGTTTCTAAAGCGAGATTTCACCATTATGAAAAACCTTCGTGACAAAACTGACTACGTAGAAAAAAAATCTCGCTTCCTAATTGCCACACTGTGTACATTTTGCTACACGTTTCAAAATTAGTAACAGTCACGAAACAAGGGGTGGTCTTTATATTTGTCAAACAAAGATTAAGCATAGCTACACTGTTCTTTAACTTGTGGAAGAGATTAGATACTTTTCGTTCCAGTAGGGATATCGTATCTCTGTATACTGTTGATCGTAAACAATGTAGATGTTCATTCTGGTAATATAAGCACTATAGCTAGCACTTACTAAACACAAAAGCCCGTATAGGACGTGTTTCAAAACTATTCAAAGTAATACAAAATGCTTGTTTTTTATTAACTAAACCAAAATGTAGTCTGAATACCACTCATTCCAGCTTTGGAAGTTCCATAAAATAAAAGAGAAATTCTGACCAAAGCATATACTATTTAATAAATAATAGTTGGCAAAGTATCTTTACCTTGATCAGAATGCGTTTGATGAAGGCAAAGATGCTTTGTCGAAACTCTAAGGCTAGTTTTAGACGGAAGCATTTATCGTAGCATTTCTCATAGTAAAAATCGTATCATCGATATCGTACCGTGTAAAGTAGCAAATGCTATAGCATTTCCCATGCAATGGCATATCCTATGGTATTTCTTGTCGATAGAACCTGCTTTATTTCGTAGCATTTTTCCCTGCATTTCTGGTCCGATTGCAGCGCCGTGGTGTGTTAAAAAGAAGCGAAAGATTTTGTGCCAAATATCCATGCTCTTTGTTTTGTATGAGAAATTGAATTGTAGTAAAGAAAAATGAGTTGGAGTAAGGATGCTCTTTGTCCACATATTTCTTTTTGATTTTCGTTTTTAATATGACCGGCGAGAACTGTTGTTACAATTACTATAGCTTTAGCTACCTCACGCTTACTTTCGGAGCCATAATTGCGCTCTTCTCCAGTGATTTGTTTGCCACGTCACGACAGATGCTTATCAAAATGCTACCGTTTCAAAGCACCATATACTTTTGATGCCATAGAATATTATATGAAATTTTTGGCAGCACATTTGCTACGACAAATGCTGCTATAAATGCTTCCATCTAAAACTAGCCTAACGCTATTATTTATTAAATACGTAGTATTTGCTTTGGTCAGGATTTGTCTTTTATTTTATATATATAAAAAAATACAGTATTAGAATTTATGAGCATTCTACCCTGAATCATAGTCTTGAGTGTTACTGTTAGCAGAGAAATATTACTGTTATGTCATCAAATTGAACAATTCTTCGCTGAATATAGCATATGCAGAATTTGTTGTTCAGACCACTTTGTACATGCCAGAACACAATGGATTTTAATTTGGATTTAATGGATTTCAAATGTTCTACATTTTTAAAGAAACAGGAAAATGGTGCAAAGATTGTTAATGACCCACTTGAAGTACACACCTTTTGACTCGTCGACACTGTTAGCAAATGTGGAACTTCACTTACTTGTTCGACAAATCTTCAAGGTACAACTGTTGAACGTAAAATTTATAAATAAATACCCGTTACCAGCGTATTGCTTGAACAAGCAAATAACATCAGTATTTGAAATATTAAATAGTAAGAAATATTTAGCTCGGCCAACAGTGCAGTCATTTGGTCGTTGGAAGTCCATTCATCACGTAATTTAAGAATGTGTGAAAGCAAGCATGATTGATTCTGTGTTGAATTCAGTTACATTGTTTTTACTTCGGAAGGTTGTCTACACGTAAATGTGGTATTCCTCTATGCAAAAGTACATTTGTTTCGTAGCTAGCATATTTGAATATCTCCGTCCTCGTTCCGCGTAATACATTCTTGAGTCAGTGTACCAGGACGAAACAGCCTATTAGGTTTTTTATTATTATTATTATTATTATTATTAAAATAAACTAACCACCGAAAGTTGACTCAAGAACTGAAACTGTAAATGTCCAAAGCGTTCGTAAGTATTTTCAGTCATGGCTGTTAGGAAAAGATATAGTAATTCAGATTTAGATTTCGTGTAACGATTGGGCATGGTGGCTTAGTGATAGATTGCTCACCTCTGATGCAAAGATCCGTGATTTGATTCCAGATTATGAGTGAGTTTATGGTGAACAGCATCATGTCTTCCCGTCCCGTTATCATTCTGTACCAATGGTGGATAACATTGTTCTCGTGGGTTTTCTCGCGAGTACTTCCGCTTCTTCCCATATTCTCATTTTACCAATTCCATCATCATTCACGTATCTTAATCCTCACCGTTAGCCTAAAGAACATAACCGTGCGACGGTAAACTGAAATATTTCATTTCCATCATTCTGTACCAGAAGCTAAACTCGGTATGTTTAAGCCATCCAGCCGGCGATTTAAAGTGCGAGGTGTGAGGTCAACATATCGCCATTGATGGTAGTTTTCTTGGCTAAGTCTGCTAGAGCCTGTTTATTCCGCCTGTGCCCTCGGAAACTATGCGAACTATACACCCCCGCCATCCTCTGATGGACGAAATCCTCCCTTTGCGTAGGGAAAAGAAGTAAATGACCTCAGCTATGTTGCCAGTTTTTCATTCAATCGTTTGGCCCTGATGAGTGAAGATCGTAGGTTGCTTATAATGGCTAACAAGACAGAGCACAGCGAAGTCCGTGAAATAATTCATTGTGTCAACGCTTCCGCATCCAACAATTGAAAGATATCGGCCGCAGCAACTTGTTCCTCCTCTTTCGAGGGAAGTACAGGAAAACACATCGACAGCAGCGCCAGAAGGGGCACAGTTCAAATAGAAAGGCTCTACCTCTTCCTTGTCAGGTGACTTTGTAGCAGTCTTCACGATGATGGGTGAACGTCACTCTGTAAACGGTATCTGGTTTTCGGTAGTATTTACCTATCTAAGGTTTAGCAAGACCACGCACTTCTTGACTTTGATAATGTCACGAAAACTGAAAGATCAATATGACTAGGGTGTAGGGTAAAAAAGACATCTTTAATTGAACCCTCAACTTTATGCCCTTTAGGCTGAAGGTGACGCATGGAATATTGATAAAACTTCGTTGAATCGAAGTTTAGCATATTTTGCAGCACTGCGGCTATATGAGACATGAATCTACAGTTTTAAGGTAATCGAAACATCGTAATTCGTTCAGCTTTCAAGACTGACTAAATGGAAAACGAATCCTATGTACCAAAGGTAAACCAGTGGCGAGGACTGATTAATGAAGGTGAAAGTAATTGGTGGAACGTGAAAGTGGAAAAAAAAAAAAGTAACGGACGCGATGTTGTCCACCACAATCACACACGGCTTGGGTTCCAACTGGGAACTCATCGTAGCTGAAGCGAGCGCTCTAGGCTAAGGCGCAGGCATTCCATTACCATTCACTTACTTCCGCCATTCGTGTCCTTTATTCTATGGACAAGGGAAGTGTATGGAAAGTTAAATGAAAGTCTTTTTCATTGATTCGGATAATGAAAGCAGCACAGTTAATGCAGTGACATTTCAATAATCACCTCGTTAAACAAAATAGACCAGTAATCGCCAAACCGTCGATCGCGAGCTACTAGTAGCTCGCGGGGACATTTTTGGTAGATCGCGTTAACGCCCCGGTTGGCTAACTGTGATTATTCCACTAATAACAGAGGGTGCTGACGAAAACAACTTGCTTCTTTCTCCCGCGCAGCTGACGTTGGTAGGCTCATCCCTCACTTCGATTTGTATACGCGTAGGGTTGTGCACGTTATGTTTTTCGTGTCTATATTAGACATTTGTTAACTTGGATAGATTGATTTCATATTTACTAGAGATGTAAGTTTATAGGCAATAAACAAATGTAAGATATATTTAAAAAAAAAAAAAAAAAAAAAAAAAAGTTGGTAGCTCACAGTAGGATTTGAAAACGGTATGGTGACTCAGAAGTTTCATAAGTTTGGCGACCAGTGAAATAGATGGAACAGATTATTTTAGTGGATACAAGACAGTTGTCAGAAGTTACTATTTAGTGAGTAGGGAATATGTCTGAATTCAACACTTTTAAAGAATTGTGTGTTTGTGATATGTATTTATATATTTTTTTCCTTTATGCTAGATACATTAGAATGGTATTAGAAATTGGGAAAGGAATATTTAGAACAAGTAGAAAGTCTAGGGGAACACTATTACTAACTATTAGCTTGAACTAACATTTCATTTAGATTGCACGTTGTAAATCTTGCTGTAACAAATTCAACTGTTTGGGAAATTAAGTGTTATTTATTGCTACTTTGAACTTTCGTATGCTAACTGTTTTGTGCTGTATGCTTGGTTTCTTCGCAGCTTGGGCGGCAGGGTAACTTCTCTCTCACACTCCTTGTGTTCGTTCGCTCTATGAACAGAACAAGAGTTTGAAAGCCTATCGCATGTGGACTTCTTTGACCAAGCACTTCTGACAACTAATAAAATGGACGACCCATGAGGACGTTGGGCCCTTTTAGTTATACCTGTTCTATTTTCCCTTCAACCTGTGCATTTAACATTCTCTGTATCTTGTCGTTTGTCTATGTAATACAACTGAATATGGGAATTAAACTCCCATATAACTGACTGCTTTAAGCGTATTGTTAATGTGGAAAACTGCTTGTAATGTTTTGTAAATGGTAGTTGGGTCAGATGCAATGAGCTGCTGTTATATGATTGATAATCAGAAAAGTTGGTGTCAAGTATTGTTAAAAGCTTCGTGACGTATGTAATACAGTGATTTCTGTCTTTCTGTTCTTGTTTGTACATGTTACTACATAACGTTGCTAAACGTTGACAGAAGTTATTTCCTTCATTAAAAAAAACATATTATAGAAAAAAATGATTTAGTGTAGAGGTGTTGATCAAGATATACAGGGTGTTTCATATATTAAATAAATAAAGACTTCCATTTTCCATGCATCACAACTTTCCACTAATCTTTTTGTTTTGCCATACAGTTATTCTACATTTTCTTCCCTCCTTTCTTTCACATCCAGGTTCTGCTCACTTTTTATCTATATCATTGTTATTCTCTTCTCCGTTCATGCTAACTTTCCTCTGTTTTCATCTTACCCTCATAATTCCTTCCATTCTTCTTCATATCCATATTTAGAAAGCTAGTCACTTTTAGAAGTTTTCACAATGTCCATACTTCATGCTTCGTTATAACAGACCAAAACCGTATTCACGCAGTAATAAAATGTCGACTAACAGCAAGGAATTCGTGTTATTATTCAGTTCAAAATCTCTTGTCGCGAATTCTGTCGAGGAATTTGAAGCTTAAAACATATAAAACGATAATCATGCCTCTACGGTTGCGAAACATGGTCGCTTACTCTGAGATAAGAATGTAGACTGAAAGAATTTGAGAACAAGATCCCAAACGAATATTCGGACATAAGAGAAACGGAAGTAGGGATGCGAAAATTTCTTAACGAGGAACTACATGATTATACCGTTTATCAAACATGATTACGGTCATCAAATCTAAGAGGTTCAGGTAGGCAGACCATATAGCCAGAATGGAAGAAAGTAGGAACTGGAAGACCAATCGGAAAACGACCATTAGGAAGACCTTGGCGTAGATAGGAGGAGAATATTAAGATGGATCTCGCAGAAATAGGAATACAAAGTAGAAAGTGGACCCAGTTGACTAAGGATAGAAGTTAGTAGAAAGCTTCTGTGAACGCAACATTGAACCTCTGGGTTCCATAGGCTGTAGAATTAGAGATATGTTTGACGTGATAGTTTCATCACAGTCGCCACGTGAAAATTTGAATTAACCCTTTCTTTCTTTCGCAATTATCAATATATTTTTTTCCCCTGGAAGGCAAAACAATGATGTCGGGCATCAATTATTAAAATCTGTCTCAGTTTGTATACCTAAACTTAAATTGACGAGCCATACTTGTTTGTTTACGAAATTTAACCGTAAATAATTCTTAGAGATATAAATTCACTCACAAGAATGATTAGCTTTCACCAGTAAAACTTTTATGAGGCATAGATTTGATTCTGCCTGACGCAAGAATAAGCTAAATAATAAACTACGCGTAGTTTTATCTTAATATTGTAAAGCTTTTGTGTCTTTTATAAACCTGAAACTTCTGACGCCAGTTCTAGCTGACGAAATTATCTTTTCACCAGTACAGAATAAGGTGAGCCTGTATTTGTATTTTTTTTTCTTTGACTGTGACTAGAAACACCCTGTATATGGGAAAGTGCTCTTTAATTCTATAAATATAATGGAGGAAACAATTTCATGCCATTCTGTGTATTTGTTTTATTCTGAAAGTGTATTGCATAGAGATCGAGAGATTTATTTCTAATAAAAGTAATAAATCCCTCTATCGTGAACAGAAGCTAGTTTTCAGCTTCGGAGCTGCCTATTGAAATGTATATGCAAATGGTCATGCACACACATACAAATCACACCAACCTCATGAAATGCTGAAGATATTTAAAATAAATTTAATTTTGTATCTCAGTTCTTAGTCTAACGCTAGAAAGATATTGTGTCGGTTTTTAGATTTTCAGTGGGACTGTTTCAAATATATTGCATATTTCGTAATGAAACACCTAATCATTTAGTACAAAATCCCCGGAAAAATATTGAAATCCTGTAGATATATTATTGTAGGTAGTTTGAAGAAATATTTTTATCTTATAATAAATTAATTTTTAGTAAGATATGATATCGAAATACTCATATAAAAAAAGGAATCAGAACAGTTAAAAAACCCACTTTATTATTTCTAAAAATACAAGGAATTTCGTCATATGTACGTATAGCTCTGATGAAATTTCCCTTATTTACAGCCTTCTGAAAAACAAAAAAGAGTTAACTGTCGTACCTGATTAAAAAAAGAATGAGATTTATTTTTATACTGAAACTTTAATTACCTTGCACTCTTGAAGTATGTATAAAATGTTTGGAAATTAATTTTAGATTCGAACAGAACGTAAGCTCTAACAGTATTATCTTTCGTGTTGTTATATTGAAAATAAGAATAAATAAATAATAAAACAGTGACCAATTGCCCAAAATAAATGAAATCTTAAACTTGTGGAGCTGTACTGACGTTAGGCAGCATAAGGAACCTGCGCTTTGTCTTTTAAACGGACATCAACCTTTAGAGAGACAAAGAAGTTACTGTGCCCAGTAAAAGAGGCATTCTTCGTAATATTACGTACAGTAATGTTAGTGTAGCAGGATTATTTGAAAGGTTACATGCAGTAATGACTGCATGGTAGGATTGTTTGAGATTACTAAAAGAATGCCTGAAAAATTACACACAGTAATAAGTAGGAAGGTTATTTAAATAAGGAAATGCTATCTTTTCGACAAAGAAAAACTTACTCCAGGAATCAAGCACAGGAAAATATAATCGATGTTTTTTTTAAACTTTCTAACAGTAGGATGTGACTATAAGTCTTTTTATTTTGTACAGAAATCAATCCCAACTTTAGGGCTAAAGGCAAGAAAGGTGTTAAAAAAGCACGTAGATAAAAACTACATTACGGTTTATTTATTTATAGAGGTTCAAAGGCATTTTTAAAACTTACCTGAATCTAAAACTTAGCAACAGATTATCATGTCTTGTGACGTGATGTCAGCCGGAACGTAATAGATGATTGTTGCATTTAAGTATAGATAAATTTTACTTATTCCTTAGTATTCTAGTTTCGATAACGTTTTTCTGTCTAGAAAATGACATTGATTTTTATTCAAAATGTATCGAATTGTAGATTAACGTGCTGTTGTGGAAATTTGTAAGGTAAAATTTTGTTTTCATATTCCAGTTGGTTAATATCTTCGCAGGTTATTGACCGAAGAATAAAGATAAAAATCTCATATTCTTGAGTGACTTTTCATGTGAAGCATATAGAATCGTGGAATAAAGCTTTAATGGTGACCTATCATTTTAAATTCATCTTTCAGATCTTAAAAAATAATGTTCTTGTATCTCAAAATTTAACGTATTAAGTCGAAAATATAAGTAATTCAGTTTTGAAAGGGCCTATCCGGTTTGTCATAAGGACCAGACTGTGTCACTTGATCAGGTCAAACGTCACGTTGCGTGCTAAATCAAGTGTGGAGATTCCAAATCCAAATATGAGAGATTTCAAGCACATAATGACACGTGCTCTCGTGGGGGCGCCCTGGGTAATTCGAAGAAGATACATATACCTTATCATTATCATTGATTTTACTCAAACAACTTGACTTTTGACAATGTTCTATCCATATATACCTTACGTGTTATACATCGTTTTTTGAAGCTCTTCATTATGTCTTTGCAAAAATTTTTCAATTAGCATCTCCGTATTGTAGTTTTTGAGATATGTGAGCGACTTAATTTTTTCATTGATTTTCCATTGACTTCAAGTTTTCATGTTTCGTGACGTTTCACTATGTTCCATCCATTTCTGGACGGTTTGCTTTTGAAATATAGAATCTACATAGTTTGTTCTATATTTAAGCTGAATTTCAGTCATCTCCCTCGTTTGGTTTTTGAGATAAGTGGAGGAATTATTATTATTTCATTGAATTTCCATTGACAATGTTAATGTTTCGTGATTTTTTTAAAACTATGTTCCGTCAGTTTTAGGACAATTTGCTTTTCGAATATAGAATCTGCATTGTCTCTTCTATATTTAAGCTAAATTTCTGCCATCTCTCCAAAGTCTGTATACATCATTGCAACCGAATAGGCCCTTTCTTTGGAAAAATCTAAATTCTGCATCGGACTTTCGCATAATGGAGTGACATTTCGGTTTTGCTAGCACGAAAGAGTAGATAAGATAAAATTATTATAATTATTTGAAATATTACGCATATTAATGCCAGTGTACGAGGGTAAATGCTATTTGAAATATTACATATATAATGTCAGTATAGGAACAGCTTCAGACCAAAGTGGGTGGCCAATTGTTTTAAAAGTATATTGTTGAATTAAGCAGGGGTAAAAGTGTATCTGAATAGGTAGGGGGATGCATGACGTAACGCCGTCCCCCGTATCTATCTTTGCCCATTGTAATTTTTTAGAAAGTTGGGGGACGCGACGGATATTTTCTTGAAGCGGGGGTACGACGTCCCCCTGCGTTCCCCTTAACTTTTACTTCAGGAATTAAGTGAAAATACCATAATCAAAGTTTGTGTGTGCATTATCAATAAATATCTTTCGATGTTGGTTAGTACGTTTCTGTTTGGTCGTCATGTAAGGCACTGTTACCAGGCCCATATTCTTGTTGAGAACTTGTGAAAGAAAATTAGGATTGTACTGTTTTAAACAACAACAGAAATAATCCTCGAAAAACAGAAAATTTGAAGCAGAGTTCAATTATATTTTAAGCTGACTTTAAAAAGTATCAGTTAATTTTTTCTAACCTAGTTTGTAATCTCATAATATAAATACGTAAATCTTTTAAAATGATACCTATGAACATATCATTGCGTAGAAAAAATTTGTAAATTAAAACGATCAGTTTTATTGGATCGTGTAATTCTGGGAAATAAATATTTTTAATATATATATACATTTGTATAGGATAACTTTTTTCTTGTAATTTCAAGCATTTGGTACGAGTTTTCGTTACTTCAGCAGATATAGTAGTTATTTTTGCTATTTGATAATCCTTATATAGCATTATAGGTGATACACAATTTGAATGTATCTTAGTCTATAATAGTAATAAAAATGAAATGGGTAAGTTTTCTAGGTATATTTTCATAAGTACTATTTTTTTTTAAAGAGTAGCTAACACTGCCATTGTATAGAATCGTTATTACGTGTTTAAAAATTGAATTATGCAATTTTTTTTTAAATAGCTACTTATGAATATTCTACACAGTGGAGTGAAATTTTACCAGGATTGTATTTTCTTACTTTCTGGTGTTGAATAGCTAAATTTTCATAAAACTTTTTCTAAAATAGTTTTGACACCACTTCTCGACTTGATGAATTAAAATCATGTTTGGTATTCAAGTGTACTTATTTCTTTGACGTGAACAAACAGTTCCATGCATTCGTGAAACTTGGCATGTTTTTGCAAGATTGATAAGGTATATGTTTAGTAATTAAAAGTAGCGAAGTAAATGATGATTCATCGAAAGTTTTGGTAAAACTACCTTTTTTTTTTTCATGTTTGTACCTGTTGGGGATGGAACTTCTTACCTGGAATGTATGAATATATAATATTACACTTACAATTGTCATATTTACGAGGGGCATTCGATAAGTTATCTACCTAGACAGGAAGGAATGCAGATAGGCTCACCTGGTCATCACTGTTTTCGATGTAGTAGTCTTCATGAAGGTCTATGCACCGTCGCCACTTTGTAAGCAGCGAAGAAATCCCAGAGAGAAAAAAGCATTTGTCATTCCCTGCAAATCGCTGGGAAACAGTCTGTTAGACCTCGTTGTCCGACGAAAAACACGGATGCTGCATCCCAGTACACTTTCGCCAGACGATCTTGGGGTTCCCCACAGTGGCCTTGGCGTACATGTCAGACGTCATGCTCCACTCCTCCTTTCCTGTCAAGGTAGATAACTTACTGGACGCCCTTTGTATCTCCCTGAAGAAGTAAGCTAAGACTCACGAATGAATGAACGAAGTTCGTTCACGACGAGAGAAATGAGGGTAATAACTCAAGGTAGGTTAGATTAGCAAGTTGGGATCAGAACTTAATTCTGAACTATCGGTAAGGAACTGGTTATGTGATACGTGTTCTTAAATCAGAGTAAATTACTTACAATATACTGAAAATATTCTCCAGAGAAAACTGAAGTGATAGTTAAGTTTTGATATTACAGTAACCCCTCGACTTATCTAAGTAATGTGTTCTGTAAGCATATAGAAACACATAATTATTTTATAAATGAAACATCTTGCGGCAGTATTTACTCAGATATAAAAAGGCTCTTTTACATGTATTCTTGTATACAGAAAAATATGTATTAAGTATGTCTTAAATACTGCAGTGGATGTCAAAGTCGTAAACATGTTCATAAACGCAAGTAGTCGTATTTTTTCCAGATTTACTACATAACTCCAATTGTCGTAATTCGGAAGGCTACAGTACTTTAGATATGACTGTCCTGTTTGAGCGTCGACATTGTATGAGACGGGAATTGAAACCACATATAACTGTTTCCAGGAATTAAATCCAGTTCTTACCTTTTGATGCGAGAAACTTGGGTTTAATTCTCGGAGGAGTGCATATGGTTCCGACCCTACGTTGAACCGTATGAGTCAACGTTTTATATGTACTCATTGCTTATATTTGGAACACTCAACTCGAAAACACATCAAATTAACAAATTGAAACTGTTGTAACTTCGTGTCTTATTCCGTCTTTAAACCGTTCCGAAGTTAAAACAAGTGTTTCTTTCGCCATATACACATAATATGAACACATTTTGATCTGGGGCTTGGTAACTTTGTACTCCTACGTGTTATTTTAATGTGTAATGATCATTGTTCAGTGTTTGTGTGCATTAGGGCTGAATGTTAAAAAAAATCTCAGTTTTACGTGTTAAATTCCAAATTTCATAGTATTGTATTACAGCGTGGACATTATACCTCAGTTCAGTGGCGTATGCAAAGGGCAAGATATACAAAATTAAATACATATACAAACATCTGAAATTATATAAACTTGGGAGTTTGAACCCTCCTCTCGACAGACTTTTGCGTACGCCACTGCCTCAGTTGACCTCAACCTCATTATTAACAGCTATGGTCAGTGAGGCTTGTGTGGTCTTACGAAAGTGACTCTAATAGTGCAAGAGCAAATGTGAGATATGCGCTATCTTGGCTGTATTCTCATCCTTAATGTATTTAGCTTTAATAACAAGTATTACTGGTAGACAGGATTTTCCTAGTAATTTGCTACTGTTGTTATTTTATATTACCATAAAGAAATTGGGAGACTGAAAATTAAAATTAGAAATAAACCCATTTCAGTAGTACTTTTTTTGGACGCAGATAACATGCTTTTGAAATACTATATTGGTCCGAATTTCGGAAAGTTCTTCTAAGAAAGACAGCTTGTGTATGTGACGGTCTTACATTAATTAGGATGAAGGCACGTTATAAAGAAGATAAGTAAGTTATCCAAGGTACTTATGAGGCAAACCTAAGTGAATACATCAAAATTAAAATATAAAGGATTACTTATCCTAATTAAGGTCAGGAACTATTTTATGATAAAATATGTTAAGTTCTCGCCTTTCTTGGGTATTATTCTGATTCACTTGCTGTGTCTCTGATCCTACGTTGAAATCGATTCTCACTTGTCAGTTCTAGCCTCGATGCTGCAATGGAGCGTTGAGCTACAAAGATAAAAACGCGTACGGTTAGGCGTGTATACACTAGGAGATAAGTTCCAGGAAATATCTTAGGATTTATCTGAGAAAAAGTTACATGTCTCGTACGAAATCCTACTCTTTTGTGTCATACACATAACTATACTGCATATCCTACTGATATTAATACCAGGCGCTATATTGTTAAATTGCACACCTCTAAACAAAGTATAAAAATCAGAATATAAATTAGCAAAAGATACCTCATCAGGTCCTGCACCACTCTTCGTTTTGTCGAGTATTTTTACTCTTTCACCCTTATACGGTTGGCGGGAAGAACACAAATTTGTTTTCACTTCCTCTCACTTGGTGTCGCTTAAATCGAAATCTTACGAATTTTCGTTCCGAAATAGAGCGTGTTCTAAACAAGAGAAATCTCGTAGGATCGTTCAGAACATAGGAAATGATACGCGATCTGATGCCATACACGTTGAGATTTTTCACTCTAGGAGAAATCGTAAGAGATTTCCTAGGATCTATCTTATAGTGTATAGCAGACCTTAGCGTGGTTTAGTGTGAAATTAGCCAGCCAGAAATGTGAGTTCTGTGTTAAGCTGCAGATATTGTGAGGTAGGACTTTTGTAAAGAAGTTTTCAAAAGAAAAAGAGCTAATTTCACCATCATTGTCAATCGTCAAACAAATACATTACATTTTAAACTCACTTTCAGGTAAGTGGGTGATCCTGTCATAAGTTAGTGAGAAGAAATTTCTGTAAAACTGACATATAGTTATATTCGGACCTATACGGTATTGCAATGTTGCAACCAACTATTGAGTGTAGTCAGGATATATATTTTTTTTCCTAAGATGTTTGTACAAATGCTTCATATCGACTGAATAGTAGTATTGATTTCGTAAAAAATCATGTATATTTTCTAGTATATTTATATTTATATAAATACCATATAATGTGTCCGTGAACTATATATGGCTCGAGTTCTTCCACGCAGTATGACCAATTGATTAGAAGCTATTTTTGTACAATTAACAGTTTCTAGTTTTTGAAAACGCAAAAGAAAAATAACGCAAGCATTGTTATGTAAATATACTACCCTTCAAACAGTGGACCAAGTCTTTATAACGTTTTAGCTGAGTAATGCTTCGTATTTTTGTATCTATATTATGCTACTCCGTGGTGTGCATTATATATATATATATATATATATATATATATATATATATATATATATATATATATATATATATATATATATATATATATATATATATATATATATATATATGTGTGTGTGTGTGTAGCACTGCTTTGTCTAACTCATATTGTGGTTTAGAGAAAGAAGAAAAACTGTGAATAATTGTCAGTGAGTATGTATTATTTTAAACTGCCTAGGACGGGTGTTAAAACATGAGTTTTATTTGGCAAATGTATAGTTACAATGCCATGTTTATTATGTTTAATGAGGTTTTATATCACCCTTTCGAAGCTTTTTATGAAAAAAAATATGCCCCTGTATTCCTATAAAAAATTAAGACTTAAACTCCCAGTTACGAAGCACCGAAGAACGTTCCATAATTCGTATAAGTTCTCGTATTTCTACCATTTATTTGTATGCATAGTGTTTTAAATGTGATAAACTTCGAGAATCAACATCTAAAAGTATTTCTATTTGAAGTGTGCCCTCGGAAAATATATGAAACATACTTCGGTTCTACTCCCGCCGCCCTCTAACGGGAGTAAATCTTCCCTTTGCTTTGGGGAAAGAAGTGAAAGACCTCGGTTGTGTTGGCAATTTGTCATTCTGTCGTTTGGTCTTGGCAAGTGAAGATCGTAGGCTACTTAAGAATGGCCAAGAAGACAGAGCACAGCGAAGTCCGTGAAATAATTCATTGCGGCAACGCTCCCGCATACAACAATTGAAAGATGTCACTACAGACAAGCTCTTTCGAGAAAGGTAGGGAAAAACACGTCGACAGCAGTGCCAGCAGGGACACATTTGAAATAGACTCAAGCCGCACACTGAAAGAGCAAATAGGTGAAGTATGTGTTGCTGCAGTTATTTTCACTCCGTTGGGGTTTTGACGGAAACTAGCTCCCCATGCATTGAAATAGGTCAGCCGCACACTGCTCCAGGGTAACTTGCAACACCGCGCGGCAAAATTGCGGGAGAATTTCGATCGGTACGTGCGCAGACTGTAACCTTATACTTCAAATATGTATACACTCACTACGAACACGAAAAGTGATTTGATAACATTCTGCTTCATTTGGATCACAGTGCGCCGTCGGTGTGAAGTTGCACACTGAGGAATCAAAGAGTTAAATTGCTCCGGGCAAAACTGTTTCGCAAAACTTCCTTCTTCCAGTTTGCTCCCTCCCTTTGGGTCCGACAGTGTTTAGATTTAGAGAAATTACGGGTATTGTAGACGCACTGTCTATTTGTATATCTATAAATCACCGAGTTTATATGCAGGGTAATTCAATACGAATGATACAAAAAGGAAAAATTGCCGGTGATTCTCTAATGAATGTATTTTGTGAATACCGATGAAACATGAACGGTAAACTCCCATAAAGTTATTTTTTCTTTCGGACACATACACATTCATAGATGTTCGATGTGGGTCCCGTTCGGTAGATATCTAAACAATGGTCACGGTTTTGCTACACCCGCGTTTGCTTGTGCAATTTTCCTTCCTCAAATAGTCCGTCTTAAACTGTTTCGTCCACCGTGAGATGTTATGCTGTTGCACAGTGCTTATTTAATAGATGTTATATGGAAATGTGTCTGAACAGCCGTTACCGATGATGCTCTAATGGAAGCATTTGAATATACAGTAATCCTTCGCAGGCGCTGGTACCACCAGTTTGCAAACTCGTATAATTTCGTATAGAAGCAAAACTGGATGAGAATTACCGGATAAGGACAGAAACTCCTCTTGAAAATAGCACATTCCCCTATATAATGAATTATAAGCTCACGCTGGGCGGGGGAAGTATATATTTGTATATTCCAGTGTATAATAGAAAGCATTTTGCGGATTTTCAAGTGCCATCTTACTGTAAAAATAGCTTAATTCACATACTGGATATGGCAGCGTGACTCGGTGGTAGAATACATACATCAGATGCGAGGAATTCCTAGTTCTTACAATTCTGCGTGAGTTGTACAACGTGGGTATTTCTAGGAATTATATCCTTCCAGCTTGTCATTTTACCAATTCTTTCATAAGCTTTCATATTAATTATCCGTCTCCTTTCGCCTAAAAAGCATAATCGCGGAACGTTGAATTAAAAAAAAAAAAATCCACAGGTCTCACGATTCCAGTTTCACTTTGTTCCTTCGTATCCTCTTGAAACCATTGGTCTCGTTTCACATTTCCTTGGTGCGAAAAGGGAGTTAAAATCAATCCGTTAACCCAATATATATAGTTTTAATGGATAAATATGATCTCAATGGGACATCGTTCTTCTTTTTCGTCATACCTGTCAAGCAGATGTTTCTTCCAGCTCTAGTCAGCTCCGCCCCCCGTTTTCCAAGCAGTAAGACTAATACTTTTCAATTTTAGGGGAAACATCATAGTCAACACATGTAATTCAGTAAGATCATAATATGAAACTTTAAAAACATATATTGAGAAAGTAAACACATTTAAAAAAAAAGTCTCAACTTTCCTTCACACTTTATTCAGGCTTAGGACTGACAATGTAGTATGTCTACATTGGCTTGTTCAAAAGCTGTTGAGCACTTTTGAGTCTCCTTTTCATATGACTTTAAAATGTCCAGTATATACAAAAGCTGTAGATCTGCCAATTTTCGTGGTATCCCCTTTAAGATCAGAATGTGTTAGTCTTACCGCTTGGGGCAAGATCAGAGATGCTGCTCGGGACAGGTGGGTGGAGCTGAATTCACCTGGAAGAAACACTTGCTTGACAGGTATGAAGAAAAAAAACAACAGTGTCTCCCTGAGATTATATTTATCCAGTTTTGTTTATACAGGGAGCACATTTTATTGTGTAATGTTATGGCTTGAATAAAACATTGAATGTATTAAATCAGCAAAGAGTTAGTTAAAAGAATAACACAATTGTAGAATAAAATTATGTAATTCTGCTCGTATGTATAAGATATATTTTAATATGTGTATGTGTGTATATATGATGTTTGTAAATATCTATATAGCCTGCTTTAAAAACATATAGGATAAAAAAATGTGTAAAGTTGTGATAGAAGTAGATTTTATTTTATTTTTATTTTTATAATTATTTTTTACTGTTTCTTTCTTTTAGTTTGGGCCACATCCTCAATTTCGAGCGATGATAGTGGAAGTGGAGGAGCGAGTCCGGTAACACCCCAACCCCAAAACGAACCAGCTGCAAATTCAAACAAAACTTAGGCAAAACAAAAAACAAACCTTTTTAAGTTTCCGAACATTACTTTCTTTTTTTGTTATTATTCCTCTGTTTAATCAACTTAAACACATATTTTGCGTGTGTTTTCTTTAACCTTTTCAGTTGTAGAATTCATAAATTTTGAGTTCTGTTTTTCTCGTCTGCCCCTCAGCCTCTTTACACATATGTATATGTAATCTAAACCAACAAAGCAGTATTGCCCATTGCTGTGATTTCTCTACTGTAAAAATAACACCACGTGAAAACAGCAGAGCTGCGCGTAATTATATACATAACCATATCTCTCTTTTTGCAAAGATGAAATAACTATATATTATATATTTGGTGCCTCAATGTTAACTATTACTGTTGAAAGCAAAAAGAGTAGCACATGAAGATAAATATATATATATTCTTGTTTATATGTATTACGTGTTAAAAAAATACATAATAGAGGAATAGTGACAAGTTATATGTACTGAATGTAACAATGCGTCTTGCCTTCAGGAAAAATAAAAAGTGCTGTTAAAATCTGGATAAATTGACCGACACCTTTATATTCATGAAACGAATGATAATTTCAGTAATTAATCCGTTTTAACAGTACTAAAAATAATAATTGATTTTTTTTTTTTTTTTTTTTTTTTTAAAAAAAAGGAGGGCTAGTCAATCACATGTGTTTGGTGGAAATTTGTGGAAAAATAATTGTTGGAAATTCGGGTCTTGATATGAGAAAAAAGTCCACAGACCAAATTAGTTGCAAACTGATTATGACGACTTGTAAAAAATATGCAGTGGTAGGTGAGGGTTTATTATGTGTTACTTTGATGTGGTAAGTGATTAATGGTATGTAATATGTATATATATAGATACTATAAAAGAAAACAAATACTTTGATTCAGGTGGATGTGTTGTTGCTATTAAATAAATAAATAATTTTTGTAAAAAAAATTAGATTTTATCATTGATTGAAGATAAAAATGCCTTAAATATGTTCCAATAGTTTTATCCAAAAAAAAATATATTTAGTGATTATGTCCAGTATACTACAGGTAGTATGTAATATTAATTAGCTAAGTGTACGTTGTTCGTGTTATGCAATATTTAACACAATGCTAGGAAGAAAAGAAAAAAAAACAACAACATGGTGCTGTAAATGTTAACATGTGTTTGCTTGTTTTTTTTGCCCCATTCATACTCCATTCCAATGTATTTATTAATGTATAGTAAAGCAAGGTTATATATTGGTTCATTAATTTTCTTTCAGATAAAAAAAAAAATGATAGAGTATTTTGTATGTTACTGTATAGTAAATAATGATTATATATATTGTATATGACAAGACATGCATCTGTGTCTCGAATTAAAAAAAGAAAAAGACTTAAATATAATAAATGGTAAATATTAGCAGTCGTTTTTTCTGTTGTTGTTGTATACTCCAAGTTATTCTCCCGAAGTCGTTTTTGACGACCCATGGTCAATTTATTGAAAATTATGGTTTTAGAGATATATGTAAGAGAGATGACTTCGTACATCGGTACCATTGAAGGACGTTATCTGCTTTAGTCCTACCGACGCAACTAGGCTAATTGTCGTCCGGGGCAAGAACTCGTCTTAGCAACCCCCACCCCTCCTAAGCAACCAAACAAAATGCTCCCCAACCACACCTCATATTGGCATCACACAATAATTCTTCTATTTCATTTTTCTTCAAATGGTAAAGCTTGATTTCAAAATTGGAGTACATAATTTAATTTCTAGTAGAAGATAAAACACCAAACTAATTAGTATTTGATTGCCAAATAATCTGAGAGTAGCATATGCTTGACATATTCTTATAGTCTTATCATAACAACTGCAAATCACAATGTTTTTGGAATTATATCGAGATGTGCATACGAGTATGTATGGAATGAATCAACAGTCTCTTGCTTTAGAATTGAATATTTATGACAAACAGTCAAGGTGTTGTCTCGAATATTATACTCAGACATTTTGGAAATCTTTTAAATGTATGTAAGTTAAATGAGAAAACAAAAAGCTGGAACTAAAATGTAATTTTGCAGGCCTTTTTGGCTGCAAAGGTTTTCACAATATCCTCAAAAGATAAGTTTGAAGCTAAATTATGTTTTATGGATATGATCCTAAGGTTGGTGAGTCATTATCCTGTTAAGTTTGAGGTAATTCTTATCCTTGCTAAAATTGCTTTTCTTGTCTTATAGTGAAAATAAATATTTGCCCCGTTTTGAGTCTCCCCCCAATCCGGCGCCCGGGGCACAAGCTCCCGTTTGCCCCGCCTTAGTTACGTCGCTTTAGTCTTTGCTGATTCCAGAAAAAAAAAACTCATGAAGAAGATGGCTTACTGCAGAAGATGACTGCAGAAAATAGAACTGCGTTTTATTCTTCTTTTTGAGTTTATTATACATATTACCCGTCGCACGAGTCTGTGCATTTGTTTTGTAGTGGCGCTGCTGTTGTGTTTGTTTTGGCACTGGGCGAAGGGTGTGGTGGGAGGGAAGGCAAGAATGGTTTTCTGTATTCCTTTACAGGGTTGCCAGGACGTCTTCCTACAAAGTAACAGGCCTTGTGCCTCCGCCGCCAAACACCCTCATTTCCCTCATAGAGTATACCATGCATATCATTTCCCTATTTTATTCTCCTGCCGGCACCATCAACACAGTGTTAAGCAACACTGAATGAAAATATTTCTGTTCATATGCTTTTGATTTTCTCGAAAACCTGACCATAAAGGAAATCTCAAGAAACTAGTACCTCTGGCAATCCTGCTATGTTGCTCCTACCACTTGTAAACAAGGAAGTTAGTTCTCAACTTAGCCGCATGCAGAGAAAAATCAGACGAGTAATAGTTCTTTATATATACACAGACAGTGGTGCTATTCAGTCGATTCGCTAGAACAGGTTGTTAAAAAATTTCGAGTTCGCAGAACCGTTTGTTACTCCCAGACATAAACACACACAAAAGGACGCATTACCTAGCCAAGATTGAAAGAAGAAGCCAAACAAATTTGTGAAAATACCTCTTTATTTTCCCGCTCGCTTGTATTATTGTGAAAGCAAACAACTTTGTGTCAATTCAGTGGGGAGACAAAAATTTGAAATGAATTCCGGAATTTTGCCCTGGATACTGGGATCTGTGAGTGTGATGAATGTGATACATATCTAATGCCTATTACGTGTGCTACCTACCTGTTTTTGGACGATTCCGATATCTTCATTAGTACAGGAGATATGCGCCTTAGAAGCAATGTGTACGAAATACAGGTCTCTTCATCGATATCTCGAATGATTGCTTGTCAGACCAAGACTGTAAAGGTAACCAAGAAAGTTCTGTCGCTTTTTGTGGAAGTATGTGGTCAATCGGCCCTCACACCGTGAGTTGCATGCGAATGGAGATAAGGCGAAGGTCAGTAGCTGGTGTTGATATATCCAACATACTACCTGGTTGTGGCAGTGCAGTTACACCGTGAACTTGCGTAAGGTCAGATTTGGCGATTGCCAGTCCTCTTAAACAATAAGGAACCAACATCAAACACAGCGTGCAATTGCAAACACATACTGTACCTATTGCATAATGTGATTGTCTGCTGCTGTAGTTGGGCGTGGTCGACCATCACCTCTCCTTCGCACAGCATTGCCTGTGGTTCGGAACGCTCTTCTCGCACGTCAAATGATGCTGTTGGCCACACTCGCCTTAAGTCATCTAAATGATGATGCGAGTAACACCATTGCAGTCCGCCTTAACAGCTCTTTGGCTAACACATACTGTCTCTCCCTCTTTTTCACCTGCTTCATATTAGGGAAGCAGACCCATTCGGGGCTACGCTCACTTATACAATATCTTGCTCGCTGTGCATGTGTGGGACATCTCTGGTTAGATGCTGCCAGGTTTTCATTCCTTTCCATCGACAATGCAGTATTGTATGCTACTTTATCTATCTCGGCCTTAAGGTTTGCACACGAGTGAATCTACAGCGCTTCTTTCAGCTTCTTAGACATTTCAATGTTGTTTTATTCTGAAGAGGGGAGTTTTTTACTCTTGACATTTGTCGATGTTACAAATAGGCATTGCACAAGCATGCGACTTAAGACAGGGCGCATCTGGCATTTGGTGTTACCGATGAGTGATCCGTTGGCCTCAGTCCATAATGGCTTGCCGAAACACCACAACGCAACATTGCATTTTATCATAGTTTGCGATAATCACCCTTTATAATTGCTTTTTTCTATTTTTTTTAACGTTATTTTGTGATCTGTAAATTGAGCTTCCTTGTGATAAGCTGTTAGCATATGCGCATTTGAAGTGAGAGATCCGGGTCCAATTTTTGTTGGGAGCTCATGTGGTTCGAATCTCGTGTTAAGCTGTAGGTTCACGTTTCATATAAGGTGCCTTCCATCTCAATTCAGGCAGAGCATGTACCATCACCATCTCAGATATTGTTGAAACTTTTTTATAGTAACTAGACATGTTTTTAAGAGACCCATATTTTTTTGTTTTGTCGAAAAAAATTTTCCCGCCAAGTAATGGGCCATCAAAGACGGAGTACAATTTATGAATTGTAAAAGACATGGAAAATGGTCAACTTCGGAGCCCCACCATTCAGCTATGGAGACAGGTAGAGATATAATTCTTGTTGTGGTATGTATATTTTATTGTACTTCGGTTTGCGCATGCGTACCTTTTTGTACATAAATTAACAAATGAACGTTAATATATCTGAAAAGTCGAAGTTTGCGATTTTTTTTCGAGCACTTCCGGTTCGAATTTTAAAATTCTATTTTCACGGTTGGTAAGACCCAGTCACCTGCTTTCCGAAAAAAAAATTTGTATCGCTTCTGTGTGCAACCGTTTTGTCGCAAAAAATTCGAGAAATTGTAAAATTCTCAAAAATCGCCATTTTCTCGAAAACACCATCTTTTAAAATTCTGAAATTTTGTCAGATGGTTTAGCTTTACATGAATAATAAACACACCAAATACCATTCTCGACCAATACTTCATGAATTAACTACAGCCTTTTGAAGTTAGCGAAGTTTCGTTAACTTTGATGTCACAGTTAGCAACACTGGAAACAATAAAAGTGCAATGATTTGATGATGTTTGTGGTTCACATTAATTAAATGAAGAATAAAAGGTTTTCCTGACTGGTTTTTGTTATTTTGATCAAAAAAGCTCTCTGGAATAGTAAAATGAGCCCCCCCCCTTCCTTACTCGTCCGTTTTCTTAAATCAGTCATCTGAAATGGAAATTACGATTACGAAACACACAAATTTTAAGTTTACTTAAAATGGCCATCCAATAAATTCTGATGATTTATAAAAAGCCTGCACTATTACCTCAGTGATGACTTGGAATGATCCAGACAAAGTCTCAATTAAGTGCGATGCCATTACAGTGATCGAAAAAGGACAAAAAGTTTTTTAAAAAATCCAAACAATTTCTTACCCGTTCCATCAAAGAAATTATGGACTTTCTTTTAAACAGAACAATCTCAGCATAAGAATGGGTCACTCGGAATTTTATAGTATTCGACTAAAGTGGGTCAGTCCGCAACCTGCTAGGGAAGTGTGTGTGTGTGTGTGTATTGTGCAAATTTTAAGTTATCTGCTACTGCATTGCAACAAATCAAAGGTGCAACCTGTATTGAAGCAGTCATGAGAGACCTATTTCCTTTAGTAGTATGATCCGCTGAAAAAGACAGCTGTCTCCTTCAAGAATGTAGTGAATGTCCTGAAATGAAAGGAATAAGTGTGGAGTCTTTGATCCTGCTGAAAATGAAAGTGTTACGTATGCCATATGGGAAAACAATGATCTCGTTAAACAAAAAACTGTGCCACTTTCCGTTTTCGTATCGTACATTGCTGGTTTAACTGTAAGACTTGTAATTCATGACTACATCAAGAAAATCCAAAGAGAACTAATTGCTACCGAAAGCATCGTATAAAATTTCAAGATACAAATTCTATTTTACTTCATGTGCACTTCGTTGAAAACTGGACTGTTATTCTGCAAAGTGAAATTCAGTTATATCACCGGAATATGGAACAACTGACAGTTTTGTTGTAATAAGCGACGACAAAACACACGATTCGGCTCATGTACTCATAGCCATAGACAAGATTCTAAAAATACTCGAAGAAAAGCGAAAATATAGGTTATAGAAAAAGGTTCGAATACGTGGAAATAAGTGTCTACAATTTCCCAAACCGTGTCAGTGATTTATGATGGTGTTGCATCCCACTTTAAAAATCGCTTTCAGATGTTCGAGATGCAGACAGGTCCGATAAAGCAGTGGTTTTGCAGTGAAACCGGCCATGTTAGGGTCTCTGCGACAGTATTGGGGGGGGGGGAGGGGGAGTTGTAAAGAATGTGGCAACGCGGCATAACCTTAGGCAAAAACAGGTACACAGTATTAAAACCGCAGAAGAATTCGTGAGTATAGTGCAAGTATAAACTCCGGGTATTACTCTCGTTTTGTTGCCTGGAACTGAATTCGACAACTTCCGGAAGAAAGAAAGAAAGAAAGAAAAAGCAAGAATGGGAAAGTATGTGACCGGTAACTGGTATTCAACGAAGTCACCTTTGGCTTTCGGAAAATGGCGAAGTTTTTATGGCAGTAACGGGTCAACACAAACTAACTTCATGCTTCTCCCAAAATCGAGCTTCTGCAATTCAAAGTGTAGATTTAAGAAGTCTGCAAAAAGGAACTTTTGTTACATACATATGCTCAAAGGCTCCGATTTCTCTGTAGATTGAGGGGGGGGGGGATTGAGATGCAGAAGGTATATATATATATATATATATATATATATATATATATATATATATATATATATATAAATCATGAATTACGTACAGTTGAAGTGCTGTTTGTGCTTCCACATGGATTTTCAGCAGGGTACAGGTTTCCAGAAGAGCATAAGAGAAGTGAAAATAAGTGTTTTGTGATTATCGACAATGTGCTACGCAGGAGCGGATCCAGGACGAAACTTCTGGGGGGGGGATGAAATACTGCTACTTAGAGCTACTTTTAAGAGCTCCAAACTCTGGAATGGGTTTTATTTATATATAAAATAAGAAAGTTTCTTCTGGGAGGGCGATCGACTCCTTGGATCCACCTCTGGACGAGTTGTAAGTGTACTACTGCTATTAGCGAAAAAGACACCAAGCAAGCAAATGATAAGCCCATACAAAAAAAAAAAAAAAAAAATCAGTGAAATTTTGCTTCCGAAGACCATTTTAAGTAAATGAACTTAAAATTTATGTGTTTTGTAATCGTAATTCCCATCTCAGATTACTTCGTTTTTAAAAAAACGGAGAAGGGGGGAGGAATAATTTTACTATTTCCGAGCGCTTTTTTGATCAAAATAATAAAAAAAACAGTCAGGAAAACCTTTTATTCTTCATTTAATTAATGTGAGCCACAAATATCGTCAAATCATTGCATTTTTATTGTTTCCAGTGTTGCTAACTGTGATATCAAAGTTAACGAAACTTCGCTAACTTCAAAAGGCTGTAGTTAATTCATGAAGTATTGGTCGAGAATGGTATTTGGTGTGTTTATTATTCATGTAAAGCTAAACCATCTGACAAAATTTCAGAATTTTAAAAGATGGTGTTTTCGAGAAAATGGCGATTTTTGAGAATTTTACAATTTCTCGAATTTTTTGCGACAAAACGGTTGCACACAGAAGCGATACAAATTTTTTTTCGGAAAGCAGGTGACTGGGTCTTACCAACCGTGAAAATAGGACACCCATGTTTCGCCTCCGGTGAAGACGCGATCGCTGAATTGCTGAAACGTAAGGTCAAAACAGACGGCATTTCTTCATGGGCTCCATTATCAGTTGTTTTCTTTCGAATCCATCGCACAGATAACTTGCGAAACTGCAGTCGATGGGTGGCGACCTCATTCAACAGGGAACGGGCAAGCACATGTATGTGCGTTTTTTAAGACTTCAAAATTATGTTATGCGCATGCCTGTTTCTTTGTCTATCAATAGGTATCAGAGCAAGAAACTTTTTTTTTTTTTTTTTTTTTTTATGTATTCAGTTACTTAGAAGAGATTCCATCTCATCCTTAATCTTCTATACGAACAGAAAGTGGTGGAAATTAACTTTCTGGTTTGAACGTTGATAAATTACCACAAGGTTGTAAAAAGCTACAGTATTCATTTTCATACAAGAACGATAAGCGATGAAGAAAAATTTACTCTTCAATGTGGATTCCACGGATGTTATAAAATAGAGGATCTGCCCATTCGTATCTTCAATATATGAACTCAACGAAGCCCAAAACAACCGAGCATCGTCTGATCCTTCAAGTCTGATTGGCTACTCTCGTTTCCGCCATGATTGTTGGCTCGAAACATTGCGATCTTAGTGGCGCGGAGTGGGCAGCGTAGGTGTGGCGAAGCTGTGACGTATGGCTTCACGATTTTGTTGTATGGGCAGATCCTCTATTTTATAACATGCTTGGTGGATTCAGTGTGCCAGGGACTGAGTTTCGTCATCACCCATATCTCCCTCTCCCTCTATTCAAACCGGAAGTAATAAAAATTAAGAATTTTCGTGTCAACACTGATTTCCACAGAGAAATGATAAGTAACAAAAAACGATTTTTTCAAAAATATGGATGGATTCAGTGTTCTCTCTACCGGTTTTTAGCCACTAAAGCCACAGGTGGTAGCCTACTGATTTACACCCTCCATTCCAAAAGAAACCGAACTTTTGAAAACAAATAGTACCACTAGTGCCATCTGTTGTAATATTTTACCGGTAGATGGCGTAGTCCCTCATTGACAACTGGTATAAATGTCATGACATTTGGATGCACGGCAACAAAGTTATTGCGTTTCAACTGTCAGTGTGTTGTGTACATCGGTCGGAAAATGAGTTTCAAACAACGAGCTGCAATTGAGTTTTGTGTTAAACTGGGTAAAACTTTTAGTGAAACGCACCAAATGCTACAAAATGCATATGGTGATGAGTGTCTATCCCGTACGCAAGTTTACGAGTGGTTCAGGCGATTCAAATCGGGTAGAGAGACGCTGGATGATGACGAAAGATCAGGCCGTCCCAGAACCGGATTATCGGAAGAAAACATCGAAAAAGTGCGTGAATTCATCAAACATAACAAAAAATCGTCGGTGAAAGTTATTGAAATGGAATTAGGCATTCCTCAAACAACCGCATACCGCATTTTGACCGAAGTTTTGGGCCTTAAGAAGGTTAATTCGCGGTTTGTACCACACAAACTCACCGAAGACCAAAAACTTGATCGAATTGCGCATTGCAAAGACATCGTTAAAAGTGCTCGGCAGGATAGAAACTTCTTGAAATCGATTGTAACTGGTGACGAGACGTGGTGTTTTGAATATGAGCCCGAAACAAAGCGGCAAAGTGCTGAATGGAGAGCGCCGGATGAAGGAACACCCAAAAAAAGTCGCTTGGTGAAGTCAAAAGTTAAGGTGATGCTGATTTGTTTTTACGATTCAAAAGGAATTATCCACAAAGAATTTGTTCAGCCCGGCCAGACAGTCACTGGAGAGTTTTACTTGGGCGTCATGAAGCGTTTGCTGGCAAGAATTCGTCGTATTCGGCCCGAATATCGCGAAATCGGCAGTTGGACTCTTTTGGACGATAATGCACCATCACATCGTTCGCGACTTGTAACTCAATTTTTGGTCAAAAATCACATTATTCGGTTGCATCATCCGCCCTATTCACCAGATCTCGCTCCGTGCGATTTCTATCTGTTCCCGAAACTGCATTTGGCGATGAAAGGAAAGTGGCACGCATCGATTGATGCCATTGAGAAGACGACGACCGCCGTCCTAAAGACCATTCCAATAAAGGACATGGAGAAGTCGTTTGACAACTTGTTGGAGCGTGCAAATATGTGTATCGATGCAGAAGGGGAATACATTGATTAATAAAAATGATTTGTTCCAAAATGTACATTGCTTTTTTTTTTTTTTTTAAACGTTCGGTTTCTTTTGGAATGGAGGGTGTATTTATGCTGCCGTAGAACTAAAATTGTAATACGTGGATTCACCCATTCAAGATTCCAAGAACAGATTCCGTCGTAGCTCTTATTTTTCTACTGAAGCCGGAAGTAAATACAACCTAGTGGAACTTCGGGTTTCAGTATTCATTTCTATAGTGCAAAAACCAGTGGCGGATTCATGGGGGGCGATCGCCCCCAGAAAAGGAAACTTTTTTCTATTTTATATATAAATAAAACCCATCCCAGACTTTGGAGCTCCTAAAAGTACAGTAGAGCGTCGATTATCCGAACGTCGGTCAACCGAACTGTGTACTCACTCGCACCTATGACTCTCCCACCCTACCGTCCATCATCCCCCTCACTCCCAAACCAAGTTTCCCACAGTAGTCGCCGCACTGAGCCACCGCTGGCGGAACATTGCCTCTAATGGGGCCTTCATAAGGCGCTGCTGACCGGCCAAGCCGCCAGTCGCTGTGTTTCAACAATCAGCACACTTCTGTCGGTTTGGCACTAGCTGTAGAAGTACAGTACAGTACAGTTCGATTATGCGAACAAACCAGTTTTCCGAACACCCATGTCCCCCAATTACTTCGGATAATCGACGCTCTACTTTAACTCTAAATAGCAGAATTACAACCCCTTCCCCCAAGAAGTTCGTCCTGGATCCCCTGGCAAAAACTATAAAAGAGAGTGTAAAAGTGTTTTTGATATGAATTCAGCGTCGCAAGAATAGGGTCTCTCTCGAACTTTCTGATTTCAGTGTTGAATCTCATTGTATGGAAATGAGGAAACGGAAGATGTGCGTACATTGTGAACCACTTGCTCCTCACTTTCAACCATTCAGACGTAATCATGGACGCTCGGCCACTACGGTGTTGATCGTGTACATTGATGCGGTCTGTTAAGAATTTCTGCACTATCTTTTCTAGTTCTACCTTTGCTCATAACATCTAGTCTATACACTTTGCACAGCTGCCGGTGGATTTCTGATATCGACAGCTTTTTAGCGTGGAGAAACCTGGTTACCACGCGCTTCCACTCGGCGGGAGACTGTATGTATGCAGCCACGGAGTCGAGTCAGATCCAGGTAGTACGGAGCGAAGCAAAAATATATTTTTTTAAACCTGTACAAGGAAATTCTCTGTTACTTTTTAAAAGTTACGTTAATTTTGTAAAATGTGTAGTTGGCATTTTTTTTCACCTTCAGTACTCTGTCTGCTCATCTAAAAATTGTAGAAAAGTATGAAATGTTCTTTGCACCATATTGGCTACATTTGTTATCAGTCATCAAATTTCAGGAAAACGTTTTACCCCATACATGCAATTTGAGCAATCAGAAAATCAGTTCTAAAATGTTACTGTTGGTGATTCTGTATGCTTAACAATCTGCTTTATTTTTGTCTTTGATGTGTCTTTTTCTCTTTGTTTTTCCAGTTTGTAACTTCTTTCAGCATTTTGTTGCACCAATTTTTCCTGAACTACAAACGAAATTATGAGTGAATGTTTGCGGTAATTTCACTAGTTCTTTAGGAGCCTGCCTTACTAAAAAAAATAATACAAATTTTACCATTTTTCTTTTGCTTGTTTATTCATCAGTGAAAGGAGATAATGAAATGCAAGTTACCACAATCATAGATAATGCTAGTCTACAACAGAAAATATGAACCTGAAAAATGTTCAGTGTTGCAATCCATAGAAATTACAGTGTTGCCAGAATAACAATTCCCCCAAAATCTAAGCTAATGCAGCGAGTAGAGGAACTCAACTGCATTTGGTTACGTATCATATTGTTTTGGTTTCCTGTGAACTACTTTTTAAATAATAGTTGTATTTAGTTTGTAATAAACAAAATAGTTTTAACATACAGTTGTTAAAACCAGGGGTGCCCACAAGGGGGGGATATGACGCAAACTGCGTCATTGAAATATTTGGGGGGGTTAAATATATATAAATATGTTTGATGAGGGGGGTTAAAATTAATCGAAAAGAAGATTTTTTTCATGGAAGAACACCTACGGATAGACAATTGGGGGTGCGTCATAGACATAAGGGGGGGGCACCACTGTTAAAACTAAATAATAATGTTAATTAAAAAGTAGTTCACAAGAAACCAAAACAACGTGAGTAGAGATGCAAAAAAGCCGGCTTTTTTGAATCGATGGTTTTTTTTCACATAAAAAGCCGGCTTTTTTGGGAAAAAACGAGAATTTTGGAAATTTTGGCTTTTTTCATTTTCATGATTTTTCTATCTAAATAGCTTTCTTATAGTATATTCTATACTTAGATAAGAATTCCATGACCTAAATGCCATATTTCACTCTAAAATTCACCATCAAGATGGATGGAGCACATGTTTTACGAATTAAAGCTAACATGAAGAATGTAGTATTTGAGGGCAATTTTAGAGGCTATTTAACTTTATTTTAACTTTTGAGTTATCGATATTTTTTCTTCTCGATATCATTTCAGTTTGTCGTCTGTTTCATTTCTAAGAGCTTAGTACTCTAGCTTCTAACGCAGAAGTTAAACTTACGTTTTTCTATATATCCGTCAAAGCGTACGTTTTTCAATATATCCGTCTAACCATACTTCCACATTTCTGTTATACTGTAGCTGTGCAACGATTTAGCAATAATTTTCCGTATACAACCTTGAATACTAATTTATACAAATAATCAGTAGCGGATTTAGAAACGTACTTTGGGACGGGTTTCTCTGATTGTTTCATTTTCTAAAATCTCCTAATTTTATTTGGGAGGAGCTTGAAGTTTATGAGTACAGGCATAACTAATACTGTATTTCGTTTCGTTTATATATTTAGCGATAATCTTCCGGATACAACCCTGAAGATCATTTTATACTGAGAATCAGTGGCGGATTTAGAAAAGTATTTTGGGAGGTTTTTCTTTTCTTACTAATGTTTAGTTTTTCTAAACATTCGTAATTTTTATTTGACGGCAGCTTAAAGTTTATGAGTAAAGGCATAACTAATAGATATTTCGTTTGTTTTAGACATTCCGTAATTTTGGGGAACAGGCTTCAGTTCGAAAGACCGCCCCCTCTAACCCTCGCAAAACCGTCACTGCTGGTAATTAGTAATAATAACGATTTAAAAACAATAAGAAATGAAGTCAGCCAACTCACAGTACACGCACTATTTCTACTTCATAGACGGAATGAAGAAAATTTTGTCAGAATAGTCGAATGCTGAGTTGAATTCCGGACTTCTCGATAGAAGCGCAAAAGCTCCAGTCAATCATGTTTGTTGTGCAGTTGTATTTATCTTAACTTAAATATATTCCGTAGTCCTTTTTTTGTGTGTGTGTTGGTGGGGTGGGGAGAGTTCCATAATGATATGAAGGGTGTGAGCCAAGAACATGGTAACTAACAAATTTTCAATTGCTGAGTTACGCAGCATCAGATAGGCAGCAACGCATACCGCTTCGTTTAATCCCTCATGTATAGACTTATGTGAAAAATCAGCTTTCCGACTTTCAAAATGGATTGTGCAGCAGAAAATTTCTAATTTCTTAAAATAGTAAAATTATGGGTTACCATGTTCTTATCTCACACCCTTCATGTTCAATCCCTCTTGTTAAAAATACAGAAAACTTGAGGACTGAATAAACCGTGATGGTGCTTATATAAAACTGTAGAATTTCAAGAATATACAAAACCAAAAGCTCTAGGTGTGCAGCCTTTAAGTGTATCATATAAATCTAAGTATTTTTCTTATGTTTTATTTTAATTTTATTTTGTTCCAAAAAGAGGGTATGGAATATTTTGAAGTAAAAATACTACATGGAATTTTGCTACTTATTTGAGTATTTTTTTAAAAGAAGTATTTACTTTTAGGGTTGGCTGGTTTACACCAGCTGTTTTTCTTCTTTTTTTAAAAAAAAAAAAATAAACAACTGGTTTAAACCGAAAAAAAAAGGTACGAAAAATGCGAATCGTGTGAACTTCATGGTGACGTTTCCATACATCAAACCATCTGCATTAGTTTTATTTCCTTTTCACCTTTTAATAAAGGTGTCCCATGTTCAATTCTCGGTCGAACCACAACCCTTCTTTCATGCGTAAACAAGGTAGCGGTTCGGATGTCACTTTAAGCGAAAGTCTTTTCCTTGATAACCTCGGTATTACGTAAGGATGTTAAGCCTGAACATACGAAACGAAACTAAATTGTATATTTCTGCATGCCTAAATGCCTGTTGTTTTATAAAGAAGCCAAGGTTGCTTAAATATACTGATATAAATTGACAAAATTTATCGATTGCCTTAATACCTCAGTTTTAGCGTACTGATTATGATACGTTGACCTTTAAATTTTACATGCAAAGCAATAACAGGATTTTTCCGTTATTGTTTTACATTTAGAGTAATGACGGGATTTTCCCGATGGCTAGGGCGGGAGTTTCTCAATTTAAGAAATTTACTGACCGGACTTCTTTAAGCTTATATGACCTCTTCCAGCATAACCCCGTTGTTGTATAATATCACCAAGGCGAAACAAACTTATTTCTGTCAATATGTAATATAAATACATAAAGCAAAATATCTAAACCCAAAAAAACCTGGTTTAAACCAAAAAAGCCTAGTTTAAACTCCCCCCAAAAACGGGTTTTTGGCATTTTCAAAAACAACCATGGCTCTTGCCAACCCTGCTTACTTTTGTATGTAGGAGATTTAAAAAAAAAATGTTATTATATACATTGGTTAATCCTTTGGAATTCATAATGTAAATATGTTGAGAAGTAAAACTGTTTGAAATATCTTTTCGAAATTCATGGTTTATTTTCGAGGTTTTATATTATTATCGGCATCAACCACTAATTAAATGACTTTTTGTGTTGTGGAGAAGCGAAACAAAATCTGGTTTATCAATTTAAAGCAGAATTTTCAAAAAAGCCCAAAATTTCCCAAGCAAAAAAGCGAAGCAGAAAAAACCGAGTTTTTTTCCAAAAAAGCCGGGTTTTTTCCGAGCCCTTGCATCTCTAAACGTGATACGTAATCAAATGCAGTTGAGTTCATTCCTCTACTCGCTGTCTTAACTTAGATTTTGGAGAAAGTGTTTTCCTGGCAACACTGTAATTTCTATGGACTGCAACACTGAACATTCTTCAAGTTCATATTTTCTGTTGTAGAATAGCATTATCTATGATTGTGGTAACTTGCATTTCATTATTTCCTTTCACTGATGAATAATCAAGCAAAAGAAAATGGTAAATTTCGTATTATTTTTAGTAAGGCAGTCTCTTAAACCTTCAATACACCGTCAAAAGTGAAATTGCATCAGGGGAACCTGCAGAGGAAACTTGTAGCTTCGATTCTGCAAGTTCGATATACATGTGGTAGATGGCACAAGTGTTCTGCATTTATGTAACGAATTGCCTTTTCCTGCCATCTAGGGATCGAAATTAAAAGATCTTGCCTTTAGTGACGAAAGTTGAAGAGCGTTTGCGAGACAAGAAAAGAAAAACATCGCTCCTTTGTTCAAGTTACAGCATTACAACTTCTTTTATCTTTACAATTAGTAGGGTAATCACAGTTTCCAGAGGAAAAACAATTTCAGTTTTATTAGTTACCCAGAGCATTGTGCTAAATTGTAATTGAAAGAAAATTTTAAAAATCTGTTAAATGCTAGAACAAGTTTAAAAGCTATTATGTAATTTTAAACTGGTTTACCTGACAATATTTACAGTTATGTAATACTAATAGGACAAAATAGAATGATATTTGTTGCTTAAAGCATTAAAATATTTCCGTAATAAATGAAAACTCAAAAAGTCTCAGTACAATGGCGTCCATATGATTAATATTTCCAAGAGGGTAAACTGGCAGGCGGGGGAATCCAAATGAAATCGACCAATTTCCAGGTCAAAGGTTGCTGACAAAATTTATTTATTTTACCTGAGATTGTACGACATTCAGGGAGTTGTAAACGGGTATTCATTTATTTTTTAGCCACGCGAGTTTGTTTGTAACGGCCATTTTGTATAGGCGCGTGTGTGTGCGTATTTTGCACTTTTCAGGGGATAGCGTTAAACGCTGGAACTTTTTAGGTTTTAAAAGTAATGAGTTTAAACTAAAACCATATGAAATATAATGAAATGGACAACATTCTGTGTTCTGTGGACATTGAGACGTACTTTAGAACGTCGGGGGAAAAGCTCTGAACATTGATGTTGGAACCTAAAAATGACCGTTTTGGAATGTATATTTTGAAACGAAATAAATGAGACTCGCCTTCAATTTCTTGTCTACATAGACTAGATAATAGAAAACGTTCCAAACAAATTTCAGATTTGAGAACCATATACTTGATTTTTTTTTTTTTTTTTTTTGAAACTTTTAAACATTGCAAATTTTCGAAAATCGAGTATTTTCATCATCAAATATCTCAGGAAGGACGTAAGTGAAAAATTCCAAATTTGCACAAAATAGACTATAGTTGTACAGCAACACGTGGGTAAAATTGCATCACTCGGACTTGAGTAGTTTCTAAGTTATAGGTTGTTGCAATGATGTGAAATTCGAAATTTTAACAGCTGTACAGATATACAGGTTTTGTGTTGACACTATCTCAGGCATACAATTTATCTATGTTTTATCAGAGAAAGTGCAGTCAAACAGCAAGAAATTCGAGATTTGCTACTTGTAAAAGAATTATCAATACCAGATCATATCATAGATTTGTACCTTTGACGCAGACAAATCAGATGTTACGAATTGTCACAACCAGATGAATTCACTGAATACAGTGCTTCAGTACTTCCAGAACATAGCATGTTGTCATTTGTACCTAATGATATCGTAGTCTGTATTTACGACGAGAAATGGCGGATTGGGAGAATTGAAGACATCAGTCAGGACGATCTTTTTGCTCACTTTTTCCATCCCATGGCCCAAAAACCTCTTTTAAACTACCTATGAATGACAAGGTGTGAGTGCCAAACACTAAGGTTTTCCGGAAACTCACACCCACAGAGTTCAAAATTCCTACAGGTCGTACTTTCAACATCAGTGCCAAACCCTCAACATAAATTAGTCAACTGTTTACCTCACTGATGTCTATTGTGCTGCCAAAATGTCTTGAGCCGTGGCAAAAATGCGAACTAACGCTCACACCCACGCGTTGAGCCAGTAAGGGTTGAGCTGTTGCTGAGCGAGGGAAAGCGAGTGGAATTCCTTCAGCCGATAGCAGCGCTTGCAGTGGAAGACTAGGGATCAAGTCAATGTAGCATATAGTAGTAGCAGCAGCACTATATCTATAATAGCAGCGATATAGGTAGAAAAGAAATAACAGACGCGTTTCGTTTTTTGTACAAGATATGATTCATAAATTGTGCACATTTCACCAATTTAACATTACTGTCGTGTTATTTTGACTTTTGCTACAAAGTTTATATCCGCGCCTCATGGCGCTTCATGATATTAAGTCCCAGTAAAGAAAACAATTATAACTCAGAAACCACTCAAGTCTCAGTGATGCAATTTTACCCACTTGTTACTGCTATACTATCGTGTATTTTGTGCAAATTTCAGATTTTTCATACGCGTTCTTCCTGAGATATTTGATGGTGAAAATACACGATTTTCGAAAATTCGCAATGTTTAAAAATTTCCAAAAAATCAAGTATATGGTTCTCAGATCTGAAACTTGTTTGGACCATTCTCTATTATCTAGTCTCTATGTAGGCAAAAAAATTGAAGGTGAGTCTCATTTATTTCGTTTCAAAATAGACATTTTTAGGTTTCCAATACCAATGTTCAGAGCTTTTTCCCCCGACGTTCTAAAGTACGTCTTAATGTCCACAGAACACAGAGTGTTTTCCATTCCATTATCAGTCATATGATTTTGGTTTGAACTCATTATTTTTAAAACCTAAAAAGTTAGAGCGTTTAACGGAATCCTCTGAAAAGTTCAAAAAACGCTCAGGCGCCTATACAAAATGGCTGCTACGACAAAACCTGCGCGGCTAATGAATAAATGAATACCCGTTTTCAACCCTCAGAATCTGGTACAAACTTAGGTAAAACAAATAATCAAAAACTAAATTTTGTCAGCAACTGTCATTTGTCGATTTCATTTGGATTGACTGAGGTGCTATATTTGCAAGTCTTTCATTTTAAGTATTACACTGGCAGAAGTTACTTTTTGAATACACACAAATACCTTTTAAACTCAAAGATACACAATTAAAAGTTGAACATGGCTTTATCACAAACAAAAGTTCTTAATGAAATAACTACAATAAAATACAATGTACACCATATTCCAAAAAGAATGAGCACATTGATTATGGCTGTTTTGAGATTTAAAAAAATCTAAGTCCAACTTTGGGTATCTTCGGAAACAGTAAACCAAAGATATCAGGTTCGAACCTTCAAGCCAACCTTCGCAAACGAGTAAAATTTTGCACCTGTGCTTTTCTTCTTTTAAGAGTAATAAGACATTTTGAAATGTTATTAAGCGTAGAAAAAATAATATTGATTGAAATTCTTAATGATACAATATTTCGAAACTAGGTATAACCTATATGTGAGCACATGTTGGTTTTGTCATTTAAAGTTTTCCTACGTGAAAGAACATTTCGAATGAAATGAAAGACAGCGAATCTCATCTTTAATGGAATAAAATAGATAAAGGAGAGACAACAACAAGAGCATTTACAACGGATATGAATGTCATTGTCTTGGAAATTTAGTTAGATTTCTTCAGAAGTAGCTCTACAAGGGTGATCATGTTACCTCAGTGGTAAACTACGAGCTTCTGAGAGTAAGGTCGTGAGCTCGATTCCCGTTTGGTAATGTAATGTTAAAATTAACATCTCATTATGTTTAAATTATAACATCTTGTTAGATGTGCTAGATGTTTACAGCACGCCGGTATATTACGTGTGAATATTAAAATACAAATTAAGAAAATCATGTGATAGCAATAAGTAAGTGTGTGCAGTGTATTTGTTTACATATATTTATCATTCGAAAGTTACTTCTCAGTATTCTCATTATAACCGTGATTTACGTTCGTGAAATTTAATCAGAAACATAAAGAGAACATGCGGGTACAAACAGAAAATATCCAAAATCGAATCATGGTCCCAGACAGAAAACTCACGTTCCCCAAACTCATGTCCACGAGAACTCACTTCTAAAGAAGCTAAATCGAGTTTTAGTAAAGAGGGCAGAACAGAACTCCCATAGGTTTTCGGTTCAATAGTCTAAAAATAGTTTTATATATGAAAGTGGTGAGGTTTTGGTCACTTTATCATCTTTCTTTCTTTCTTTCTCGCTCTCTCTCTCTCTATCGAAATTGACCGATAATAATGTCGAATCATTAGTCTCCAGCGCAGTGGCGGATCCAGGACAGACTTCTGGGGGGGGCGGTGGGTTGTCATACTGTTACTTAGAGCTAGCCTACTTTTAACAGCTTCAAACTGGGATGGGTTTTATTTATATATATAAAATAAGGAAGTTTCCTTTTCTGGGGGGCAATCGCACCCCCTGGATCCGCCACTGCTCCAGCGTCGCTAAGTTAATTAGTGGCAGTTCTGATGCCGTTCAAGTCCAAATTCAACCCTAGTGGTGGCAAAACCCGCTTAACCTTCGAGGGGCAGACATAAAAATGATTAAAAAAGAGATCTGTATTGGTGTTGAATCCATAGTTTTCGGGGTCACTTGATAAAGAGTGACTCTCCAGATGACATTTAAGTTCAAGTTCAGCCCCCATTAACACACTGAAGGGAGTGTGTGAAAAACTATTACCTACTATAAACTAATACGCGGAGTTAGTGAACAGTGATTCCTATATTACTGTAATGAGATATTTTACTGTGAAGATATATGTTGAAATTAGCTGTGATGGTGTTATCATATGACTATAGTCAGTGCAGTGAAAGTCAACGTAGTGATCTCAGATCCAAACAACGTATACAATATTTGATCACATTCTAGTGGTAGTCCTACGTTATTATGCAGTAACCAAGAACACGACAGAAAGACTAAGTTCTATTGTCAGTGGTAATTGTACGGCGGAATAATCTAGCAGATAGTGGACATACAGTTCATCAGCTAGGTCAGTAGTTCTCAAAATGGAGTTCGCGACGCCTAAAAATTGAAATGTGTTGTAATATAATGGAACTCACAGCTGTTATGCAAGAAGCATTTTTCAGTTACTAAAAAGAAAGCAATTAGAAATTATACGTACGTTTGTAAATTTAAATATTTTCATTCTTTACTAAATTTCTGCCTTGAAGTCGGTCGACCTTTATATAGGACTACTTCAAGTGAGAGAAATTTCTTCTTTGTTAGGGAACTTTTTGCAAAAGTAGTTGTACTATACATTAACTGCACGACGCCTCGAAATTTCATGGATTTCATCTTCAAGTGAAATCGGACCTAATATTGAAGGTGACAAAACTTATTCCAGATTTCAATGCAATTATAGGAAAAAACAGAATTTCATTTCATTTGAGAACATTGTTTATCAAGTAGATTTCGTTAAAGGAAAAAAAATATGATTTTCAGTCCTGAAAGTTACTGTATTTTCAATTGAAATTTCGTTCACTAGGAAACAATCATGTATCTTTAGGATAAATTACTTATTGCATTATTTTTCTTGTCAGTTTTTAATTCTAATTAGTATATTTTTTTAATACCATGTGAAATTTCAAATAGTATTGCAAGGAGATCCGCTGATCACTTTCCGAATGAACAGGGGGTCTGCTTATGGGAAAGTCTGAAAACCACTGATCTAGATCTTTAGTAGTCCTCCACAAAAGTTTAGTATTTTGAAAACTCCACACACATCGTTCCTTCAGAATTTTGCTTCAGTATTACTATCCATTATATTCACTAATTTTTGAATATAAAATTAATTCTCCTAAGTTAATAATAGAAATCGTCTCTTGGTACTCATTTGCCACTCTAAAATTCATTTTATGATGTCTGATTCCTGTATTCTAGACCCCGATTCAGGAGAATCAAACCTCGTAAACAAACGTTAAGTTCTAGTCCTGGGAACTTCAAAAACAGAAAAGGGGAGAAAGAAATCCAATAAAAGAACAGCAGGAAGTAAATACGGAAGCGATTTAAAAGTGACAAAACTAAATCCACGCAGTGCGTGCTACGCGTAAAGGACTAGCACTAAAGGATGGGGCAAAACTTAATGTTTTGCGCGTGGCTATTCTTAAGGTAAGTTATCATGACTGCGTAAACCACGTGCTTAGAGAACTATTGGTAGCTAAGTAACCAATGAATTGAGTACCGCAATCAACATGATCACGTCTCTATCCAAGCAGTGCTTTCGTGAGGGTAGCCAACTGTAAAAAATAAAATTACCAGCACCCGCTCATAATTCTCAATACAGATGAAGAATAGTTGCATTATAAACCATGAAATATATAGTTGAGCTTGACAAAAATACCGGCCAGTCGTAAATTGACTTGAGTTGATTTTGAGTTTAACGTCCCGTTCAGCAGCGAGGCTATATGAGACGTGGACCTACTGATTAACGTGGAATCCGAACCACATGAGCTCCCGCCGGGAATCGAACCCGGGTCTCCCACGACCAGTCGTAAAATAATGGTCAGTTGGCAACCGTATGTTACATTAAGGTACAAATGAGTTTCCTTCTACATTTTGGAACTACAGTAAACTATGTGAATTCAATTCCGGAACGTAAATAGTAGATACAGCCAGTGGCGTATTTAGGGGGGCTATCGTGCTCAAACCCCGCCCGAAATAAATTTCTTATTTGCACAACATCATTAAAAATTGTCGGCACCCAACAGGAAAAGTATAAGTGCTTATTCATGTGTTGTGCATAGCCCCCCGAAACAAAATCTAAATACGCCACTGAGTAGACATCTATACGTTCTGGTTGTAATACAGAGGTAGGGCTAGAGACGGAACCTGTTCATCGGATGCTGAATCTATATCGAAACAGTCTCTATCTCTCTTACAACTATTAAATTGAAATGAAATTAACGTCCCTTTTCAGCTGCGAAGCTATATGATTGATTGATTGATTTTGAGTTTTACGTTCCGTTCAGCAGCGAGGCTATATGAGACGTGGACCTACTGATTAACGTGGAATCCGAACCACATGAGCTTCCGACAGAAATCGAACCCGGATCTTTCACGCCAAAGGCGCGTACGCTAACCGCTTAGCCACGAAGGAGCTCAGTGCCATTCTTGTGACGTAAATATCTAGTATTACAAGTTGTATTTGTGTATTTATGAAGAAACAAAAGTCGATCTGTAATTTCATTACGATTGACGATCGAACAAATATAAATTACACGGATATTTTGTAGGCATGGGTTACTGCCTTAAGTTCCATGTTTGTCCAACCGTCTATTTTTTGTAACTTCAAAAAATGTTTTTGAAATATTAAAGCTGCGTTTAAATGACAATAAAATTTTTGCTCTTTATCGAAAGACACTATTGAAAACGTACTTTTCAAAAATTCATACAAATAAAAGTTAAAAGAAAGAAAATGACTTTCGTTCATAGTTGCATGAGCGCTGCAACTACATATTGAGCTTTATATGAGCTTTTGTATTCCTTTACAAACAAAAGTGCATTTATATTTTCACCTCTCCAATGTTCTCGTATTGTCGACAAGTGGTTGTAGTCACTTTGCAACACTGATTTATACTTCTATAATTCTTACGAATTTCTCTATCTGAAAATGAAATGAAATTAAAACTCCCAGTTTAACGCCCAATGATTATGTCCTTTAGCCTAAGGAAGACTACGGTACCGTAAAGGGGGGGGGGGTACTTTGACATGTTTTGGAAAGTTTATTGAACATAACTCTCGTATTTATTTTCGATATTATATTGCATCTGTGCAGTTACACCAAATGGACCTTCGGCTACAAACCCCTACTAATAACGTTTCCTTACACTAAGTCTTACACCAAAATATTCTGACTTAAATTGGTGACTATATAGCCCCACGATTTGGGGCTAGTTTGACACGTAACTTCTTTTCATTTTAGGTCAAATTTGGGTGCCTTTTGGGGCTTGTTTAACACTTGATTTTATTTTTTAAAAACATTTTTTTGTTAATGGATGATAAAGGCAGATTTTGGGGCAGTTTTGTACTTTTATTTGCCCTTTCTACATTTGACAACACTTTTAACAAATTCTGAAACTAAAATTTGGCTATCAAACAAAGTGCAACAATAGAAAAATAATTAAAAAAAAATTGAAATTGAAACTACAAAATGTTTTGTAATAAGTAATGAGTTCGAGTTCTATTACATATCATCTTAGTAAATTTTGCATTCATAGAACGGATCTCTGGATCCTTTGTTACATATCCCGCAGACCCACAACTTGCATGGCACACAACAAATCCAATCTCTTCCTCGGTAATGGGCGAAATTGCACTTACAAAGTGAACAAAAATTGTCGTCTATTTTCCTTTTCTTGGCCACATTGGAACACGCTGGTTCATCCAGTGGGAAGTCATCACTTTGCACTTCATGTTCTGGAAATTCTTCAGATTCGAGTTGATTGTTGTTCTTGTTGCTTTTCAAAGTAACTGGTGCTCCAGGTGCTACGTTCACTTTATTTTCTCTTCTGTGGCGGATTCTCTCTTGGTTGAAACCTCGTTCTTCCTTCAGAAATTCCAAAAGGCTTTCACCCAAGATCCTTTCAGATGTACCACTGTCATCGCCAGGAAAATTCTTGAGCACAGCCTGCTTATCGAAGGGATCAAGTCCAGTTGTTCTAAAAGCACTTTGGAGATTGCTTGTAACTTTAGCAGCCAAAGCATGCATTAGTCTTTTCAATATAATTTGAACTTGCTCCTTAGGTATGATTCCCTTCCGACGCGATTCCTTCCTCCATTTTTCCAAGATCTGTATCCAGTGTTTTTTGAGGGGGGCAAATACTCCGACATCTAAAGGTTGCAGAAGAAGCGTTGAGTTAGGCGGCAGACAAGTGAAATAGATTCCTTCTTTCACTGCAGCTTTTACAACATTTGGGTAGAAATGAGATCCCAAGTTGTCTCCTATTACAACAACCTTTTCTTTTCCATCTTGGTGTGCTTGAATGTGAGTTAACAATATCTTAAAGAACATGGTGTCAAAGTATCGCCGAAAACGTCAAAGTTTCCTCCAAAGTTTAAGTAGCCCCCCTCTACGGTATAATTAAGGCAAATGAACGATTATGGAAGACTTGGTGGGATGAGAAGGTGGAAGGAAATGGGGAATATCCCGAAAAAACTATGGTTTCATATGAACTTTCTCTTCTAACAGCCAAAGATAAGAAAACCTCATACTATTGGTAAAATTCTTATCAAACCTTGCATACTTAAGGTGAAAACAATTACAAAATATCACTTTCAGACAATAGTGTGAAACAGAATTAATTAAATGGCCTTGGATTTAAAAGATCAGGTAGTTGAAAGAATAAAACATCTCAAATTTTCGCACTGCAATGTCATGATTCGATGAACGTATCTCAGTATTATCCTTTAATAGTGTACTGTTGGTTCCTAAATGAAAACAGGTCAATGGAAGAAATATTGTTTTCAAAAAGTTTGGAAACATCATCCAATGGTTCTAATATTTTCTCTGCTATCAGTTCTCTTTTAAAATGATTTGTCTTGAGACAGAGTTGTAGGACTATTTGCTGATGGGGCTCCAGAGTCGTAATGGCAGCACCTGATCTAACTTTGGACTTTGACCCCGACCTTTGTGACGTCATAGCCCAAGGTACCTCTGCCAAAATCTAGAGGGGGTGGTCCTAAGTACCCCTAGGGCATTGAACCTGGGCCAAGGGCATTGATCTTTGACCTTTGACGGCACAAAGGTTGGGGCCAAAGTCCAAAGTTAGATCAGGTGCTGCCATTACGGCTTCCAGCAATGTTATGTTCGCAGTCTAGAGTTTTAAAGTTGGCTAAGTACAAGAATCCTAATCTTATTGGTTCGCACTGTAAAAACTTTACCAGAGAAAACTGAAACAGGCATTATCATTGGCTTTAAAGTTGTTAAATTTGAAAAGTCAAGAGCTCTGAATATTCGTCTCTTTGAGGCTTTGTATGACGACCTCAGTACTGAACACAAACTTTTACTTTTCCATATCGAAGTTCGTTGGTTGTCGAAAGGTAATAAGTTAAGTAGTCTGTACAAGCTTAAGTCTAATGTGAAAATATTTCTCCTAAGTGTAGAAAAGATGAACTTTATACTTCTGTTACTGATGACATATTTCATATCTTGCTGCGTTTTTATTTATTTATTTATTTATTTGTTCAAATATTAAATAATCCCAATTTCAAACTGCTAGGTGAAAAGCTTCTTGACAATAAAGAATGTGATTCAACCGTGTGGAGAGACAATATCAACTTACACCTAGACTCAGAAATCTTTGAGTTTTACGTCCCACGCTTATGCCGGTTAGGCTAAAGGAGACGGTGATGATGAAGAATGAATGAAATGGTGGAATGAAGAAAGTGGGAGGAAACGGGAGAACCCCGAGAAAAACCCACGCACATGGTGTTTGTCCACCACAAAGTTCACTTGGCAGGGGCTGGGATCGAACCCAGGACCCCAAGCACCAGAGGTGAACGCTCAGTCTATGATGAATTCAAGCGATATTTTCCTTATTTATGTGAAGACTGGCAGTGCAAATTAGCAAAGACACCTTTCACCATTTATGTGGATTTATTTCTATATAAAATTCAGGAGGAAGCTATTGAATTGAGGTGCGATTCAGGAGCCAAAAAAACTGTTTCAGATTCAGTCGACCTCTTTGGAAGAATTTTGGGTTTGTTTTCTGCCTGTTTACCCAAGAGTAGCAAATAAAAGTCTTAAAATTTCTTCTTCAGCTCTCGGCAACTTACCTCTGTGAATTAGGATTGTCTACGTTCACCACAATAACATCAAAATATGGCAACCATTTGGAAGTAGAAAGTGATCTGAGGTGTGCTTTGTCGAACTTATCACTGAATATCATGGAGCTTGTAAAGGAAAACCAATGTCAACTATTATACTGATTGTTCTTATTTGATAAGTTTTGAACTCCATTTATACACTCAAATAGCATTTTATAGTCATTTTTGATCATTTTGTTTAAAAAATCTAATTTGCATAATTATTTAGTGTTTTTTTTTTTTTTTTTTTTTTAACAAAGTAAAAACTTGAATAGGAATGCGAAAGGTAAAATGTCAATCATGTATTGTTTTCAAGTTTGCTAAAGCTAAAATGTAAATGCTTATTACAAATTGTGTTTTATTTATAATTTCACGTTTTATTTCTGTCATATCTTGCGTCTCTTTTGCTCGCTCTTCACGTTCCCCACGTTGGGAACCACTGCAATAGAAGAATAAAATAGGAGTTGGAACCTTTTTTTTCGGTGCTGAGGTTCCGGTTTTGATACCCGGTGAGAGCACTCGGTCGAAAACTTTTTGAAACCAGCCATCCTGAGTGAGGTTTTTTTTTCTGTGTTTTCGTCATTCACATCAATCAAATGCTGTGATAGTACCTAACGTAATATTCCCTTCCTTTCTTCCCCATTCCTTTTCTTCCTCTCCAATTCTATGGGCAGTGTGATCGTCAAGGGACATCATCTCTCATACAGTATGTCATAGGGCTAAAATGGTCATAGATGACGAAAGCATAGAAATCTAATTCATTATTCTAATCTTAATCTTATTGAATCATTTTTTTAAAACTGCTTCTTGCTATCTATTACTGTTTCCTCACTATTGTGATCAGCGTTGAAACCGGAAATCGAAATTTCCATCACTTCCGGTTTGAATTAAAGAGAAAAAAAAGAGATGAAACGTGGAATGTTGAATCCATCTCAGAAAGTCATTAATTAGCATTGTCTTTTCTCTACAGAGATCAATATTCAAACCGGAAGTGGTAAAAATCTACTACCACTTCCAGTTTTAGTAGAGACATAAAGGGTGGATACAAAATCTCTTCCTGCGGTACTGAAAAACTTCTTCTCGCTGTTTATTACAGTTTCTTCAGTATGATAAACGGTGTAAAAACCGCAAGCTGTACAATTCCACCACTTCCGTTTCAAACATAGGAATAACAGTAGAACAGGGCCGGATTAACTTATCTGGAGACCCGGGATTAGAAAAAAATATGTGGCCCCTGCTGACTTCACCTAATACATTTCTGCGAAAGTACGATACAGCAGGAAATTAAGGAAATATGTTTCATATTTTTGGTTATGTTTTATTTTATAATGATGATTGTATCTTGTATGATTGTTTTTAGACAACCAGTCGAGATTCGGATCAGAGTGGGGGCCCCTGTCCACCTACAGGCCCTCTAAGACCCCTTAATCCGGCCCTGTGGTACAAACACAACTTATTCTTGGTATGCTGATTCGATATCGAAAATCCATTTCTCGCTGTCTCTTATAATACTATTTTTGCTTTGTGAAGATCAATATTGCAACTGGAAGAAAATGAAATTAAATAATTCAGTTTTTAAAATAATTTTATCTCCGTTTCAACTGTTGGAAGTCTAAAGACTAATGCTCTCACTGTAACTTACAATCCGGAACGTGAAAGTCGCTATTCTCGCTTCTGTGTTTCTTCTCTTAGCTCTTGTATAGAAAAAGAAAGAAGCATCCTAATTATATCACCATTTTAGGGGGCTGCTGGGGGTATGTTAGGATTTGTAGATAAATCACTGTTTCCAACAAGTTGCGAGTATATATCCTTTTTCCCTTTCAACTGTCGGAAATCTACAAAACATCACTCTCACTGTTACTTATCTAGGTATGATCTGTCAGGAAAGTAAATGTACACCTATTTTTCGAGTCTGGCATTCCTGCGCTCCATCCGTGGAGGGTATGAGAATTAAATCAATCAAATGTTTACTGAGGGGCAAAAAGAAAAGCTTAATCTGAATAAGACATTGCAGAGGGGCACAAGCTGTGAATACGAATAGTGCATTGTGTAAATAAAGGACGACACGAAAGAGAAAGCCAGAAACAGCTGTTAAACTTACAAAAAAAGAGTAAAAATTGTCGAAGTGGGAACATAAAACACAAATACAACAAATACGCCGACAACTAAACGGTCTCCATGCCATGATCTTGGTGTAGTGGTTAAGGTGCTGGCTTACAAATGCAAAGGACGCAAGTTCTAATCTTAAGCGAGTACATTTTAAAAAATTTTTGTTAATAATACATACAACTCATGAGAGATGGTAAAAGAGGTCGTATTTAGTTTTTCGTAGCAATTATTATTGGTAATGTTTAGTACTGATAATACTTTTTGTCTTTGCGTATTGCTTTTATTCTTTTCTTCATTTCCAAAGAGAAGAATATCCGAACAAATGCCACCAAAATTCCTCATATTTTGAATGTAAACGCCATTTGCAATTAGTAAAGAATAAAAATTGAACGTTCCGAAGTAGCTGCAAAAAGTAAAAGGAAAAACATGGAAGTCGACCATACTCATGGTTATTAAAAATACAATTTCTACATGCCTTACACCTCCCGACCACGTTTCTACGTTAGCAAGTAAGAGGCTTGTGTTTAGGTTAGGCTCGTCAATACGTTTTGCAAAGGGGCCCGGTTTAGCTCTGACGCACCACAGGTGCGAGAAGGGAGAAAAACACTTTTTCTCTCTCCCTCTGTGTGTCTACTTATCTATCTATTTGTATATATATAACGCTATTTGTGAATGCCATAACCACCCTAATTTTCAGCGGATTGAGACGAAACTTGGCACAAACATTAATTGTTGAAATATCTTGATGAGTTCGTTAACCAGAATAATCAGATGAAAATGTTCAAAATGGTGGCCCTTCAAACTCTTAAAAAGTTCCAAGGGAACCAAATTTCGCCCATAAATAGGTATTCAGAAAGTTTGAATAAATTTTCCTCTTTTACTGAAATATTTGTGTGCAGAAACTTATTGAAATATTGGACCCGATTAATCGCCTAAAGAAGGTTCATGCCCTTTCGCTACGGTCAGTTTTTTTTTTTTTTCAGGAGGGGTTATCTTCCTATTGGAACAAGATGATTGTTAGTGATGATATGAAATTACACATTGAAAGTGAAGTAACTTATGTAACGTGTTATTTGAAAGAATAATATAATAAATGTGCATTCCTCTAACACAGAGAACTCATGTATTTCGAGTTCGGGAGCCTGAATGGCGAGGAGTGTTATTTGATTTGCTTTTTAGTAACACATTGCATTGCAAATAAAGGTAGGCAAGATTAGTGGTAAGTAAAACAACAACAACAACAATAATAATAATAATAATAATAATAATAATAATAATAATAATAATAATAATAATAATAATAATAATAATAATAATAATAATAATAATAATAATAATAATAGGTGTTGTTTGTGGCAAGGCAATATCTTCCTCAGTTCTTCTTCAAACGTAATGATTGTAACGCCATATCTCCCTTACAAACAAAATATTAGCAATTTATATCGAGAGAACGGGAAACTGTAGAGCGATGGGACCAACGTTGGACACCGTGGACCCATGAGGCGCATCGAAAAAATTAGGGAGGCGGGCGCCAGCCAGTCTTACTTATTTCCACATAATAATATAAAATTATATTGTCGAAATACACACACGAGTTAGCTACTAATATTTCATATTATTATTATTATTATTATTATTATTATTATTATTATTATTATTATTATTATTATTATTATCTACAGCGTCTTTTCATTACGTGAGCATGTTTGACATGAAACCAAAGAGAAAATCCATCCTGTAGCGAAAAGAAACAATACTTTCTCTCAAATGGATAAAATATCAAGCCGAGATTGATTCGAACTCGCATGGACGGCGCGAAAAGCCAGTACTTTGTCCACTATTTTTTTAACTGACTCACCGAACGCGTTTCAGTACCTTACTTATTGCTAATTTTACTTGCTTCACTCGTTTAACTTGCTTTTTCTAATAACATATAACGACAGGGACACGAACACAGAAACATCGAGAACAGTTAAAAATGATAGATGCTCTCCCGCCGAGAATCGAACCCGAGACTCCATACACCCAAGGCTCACGTGCTAGCCTCTAGACCAGCGGCGATGGCAACGCTCACTTCCTGTGTCGTTAGGGATTACGACCACTGTATTGCCAGCTATCACTTCTGTGGGTTGTATACTATGATCACATGTTTCTTTTTTGCTGGAAGAGTAAAACCTACATTATATGTAATACATGAGGTATTTAGACCTACATGCTCTTCATATAATGTAATAAAAGGGTCATGGTGTCGGATTTTAATACATGACGTATTGCAGTATACAACATGCTTTGCATTACTTGTTTGTTTGTAGACAGCTACTAGCTTAGTGTTCTGAAAGGTTGTGTATAAACTAGGGATGGCCTGTTCCGGAATTATTAGTTTTCGGACTCCCGAAAGTAAAGCCGGACAAATTCCGGAATTCGGAAAATTCCAATTTTGTAATAATTTCGGAATTCGGAAAAATCCGGAATTTAGAAATTTCTGATTTCGTTAACATTCCGGAATTCGGAAAATCCGGATTTTTTCGAAAGTCGGAGTTTTTCTCAATTCCGGAATTTTCTAAATTCCGGATTCTTTCCGAGTTCCGAAATTCTTCTGAATTCCGGAGTATAACTGAATTCCCTAATTTTGCGAAATCCGGAAAGTGAAAGTTCCGCTTCCGAAAAATGAATTTATTTTGGTTAATATGAATCGTGGCGGAAATAAGTCTTTGACCAGGTAATGGCGACTGCTTTGAAAGAAATGGGAAGTATGAGAATTCAATCTGTCATATTTGTAGTTTCGTGTGGAGAAATAACGAACTTATGAACCAGTGGTTTAAGAAAAATTCAAGTTATTAATATAAACTTTGCCGACTTCATAAAAGAAATACGAAAGACATTTTGAATCGAAAAATATAACATACAAGTTTGCAAGCGGAGACAAAGAAACCTAACGTAACCAGACTAAAGACGGATCGTTTACCGCGTAGCGATCGCGGTTCAGTGGTCAAGGTGCTTCTGCGAATGCACGTTGCAATTTTTTTTTCTTACTTTAGAATTTTTGATGGCGATTGATCAGCGATAACATACGTTTTATTATATTCAGATATTTGAATACTCGGATGTTTCAATACTTGAACTATCAAATCTTCAGGAATAATAATAGTAATAATAATAATTGTTATTATCTCGTAGAAGATTAAAAGCTAGAAGCTAAATTATCACTCAGGTCATACCATTACAAGGAGAAACGGAACATTTGGAAAGAATATTTCGGTTTGGTTTAATGTTGCTCACGAGGAGTTTCTCATCTCGTTTCTAAAACAAATAAAATAACATGAGAATTAACATTTTACATTCGAGACGGGTCAGGGCTAAATCAAAATTTTCGTCTCTCTTTGGAGATGAGAATCGAGCGGAGACGAAAAGTATCGTAAACATTTCCCGTCTTGTCTCGATTCTCGAAATAGTGTATGTCCATTCTTTAAGTAACAATTGCTCTGTAGACTGAATCTCATAGGCTATTTCGTTACATTGTATTTCAGAGCTCATTGAATTATGCTCTGTGTAGGTATTTTTGTAGCAAAGCTTTTATATTTACCTCTGCATATTCTAAAAATTAGTTTATTATATGCCTTACTGTCGCGTGATATTCAGTTATATTTATTACAGTTATTTTCCTCAAAACATACTTTCTACATGAAACTTCAATAAAAGGTTCTAGTTTAAAATGTTGGTAGTTGCAGAGGTGTGTCTTGAAGGTACGGAACCCTTTCCCCGAAATCTCTACTTTTAAGTAAGTTTTGCCAAATTTCAGGGCAAGTTTAAAACTATTATTATTATTATTATTATTATTATTATTATTATTATTATTATTATTATTATTATTATTATATCAACTCCATGTATAATCTTTAAAAGATATACGGTTTGTATCTGAATAGTAAAAGCTAATTGACTGTCGATCTCGGTCGTCTGGAAGTCTTCAGGAGGCAAGGACATCGGTCACGTTCTGGGTTTGAGTTCCGAAGGGGCAAGTATTCGGGCTCGAGCAAAAAATTGTTAAAAGTTATAGGCTTCATCCAAACATATTCAAAACAGCTGGGACCGGGTTTGGGCTTCTCAACGGCTCGAGCGGCTCGGCTTACAGCTCATTCAATATCGAACCGAATCGAGAAGTGAGCCGAGCCAACAGCTCACCACACCGAGCCGATTTGAGCCATCGGCTTAGTTGAGCTGAGTCGAAACGTGCTGATGAACTAGTTTCAACTTAGGTGGCTCGAACCGGTTCACATGAGCCGAGTAGGTGACCCATCCCAACCGAGAAAGCTCGAGCCATCGGCTCAATTGAGCTGAGTCGATGGCTTGTTCCAACTAAGCCGGCTAGGGTCATCGGCTCATCCCAACCGAGCCGACTCGAGCTGTTCGCTCAGTTGATACGAGCCGAGCCGGTTGATATCACTACCCGAGTTGGTCTTCTGCTTGGGCTCAAGAATTCGACCGTGCAGATCTCAGCCTTGATTTTAAGAACTACAGTATATACTTATATTGGTGATTACGACATTTGAGGCTGTCTCGTAATAATAATAATAATAATAATAGTAAACTCTTGTCTTCTCGTTACCTAGACGAGACGAGATACACTAAAATTGCCCCACGAGATGCACTAAAATTACGAGATGAGACTCACCTCTGTCGTGAGCAACACTAAAAGTATTCCACATTACTGCTTACATTTCTCATGGCTTTTGCTTTCCAGTCTGATCAGGCCAATATTTCAAAACGAGTTAAAACGAGCTGAACGAGCGAGAGAGCCATTATCAAACTCAACTCAACTCGAAACTAGACCTCGAAAACAGCGACTTGGCTCGGAACTCAATTCAAGAAAATTACCTTTGACTCGACTCAAATTGTACTCGAGTTGAATTGAATTTTGGCTCGACTTGTGCTCATCCCTATTCGTGTTTGTATTTTATGTTTCCACTTCAACAATGTCTACTCTTTTTTCTCCTTTTACCTGCTGTTTCTGGAATTCTCTTTCGGTGTCGTCCTTTATTTACACCGTGCACTATTCTTATTCCCAGCTTGTGACCCGCTTCAATGTCTTATTCAGTTTAGGCTTTTCTTCTTACATTGACTTCACATGTGATTGATTTAATTCTCACTTTCCGCGCACGACCGATGAAAATGTTTTATTATTATTATTATTATTATTATTATTATTATTATTATTATTATTATTATTATTATTATTATTATTATTATTATTATACTATTGAACTTGCACGGCGAAATTACTGTATAATACGATATCATTTCTGTAATTTTACTCCATTGTATGTTATTTAGTTTATTAATGGGCACTAAATTGTCTCCAGATCAACGAATAAATTAACTACGGCATGCACTTTGGTGGAAATATCGTTGCAATAAGATTATTGGTTCGTTCCAAACATGTTCATGTAATGATATTTCCACCAAAGTGCATGCCGTAGTTAATTTTTTTCGTTGATCTGGAGACAATTTAGTGCCCATTAATAAATTAAATAACATACAATGGAATAAAATTACTGATATGATATCGTATTATACAGTAATTTCGCCGTGCAAGTTCAATAGTATAATAATAATAATAATAATAATAATAATAATAATAATAATAATAATAATAATAATAATAATAATAATAATAATAAAACATTTTCATCGGTCGTGCGCGGAAAGTGAGAATTAAATCAATCACATGTCAAGTCAATGTAAGGAGAAAAGCCTAAACTGAATAAGACATTGAAGCGGGTCACAAGCTGGGAATAAGAATAGTGCATGGTGTTAATAAAGGACGACACCGACAGAGAAATCCAGAAACAATAGGTAAACGAAGAAAAAAAAAGAGTAGAAATTGTTGAAGTGGAAACAAAATACAAATACGAATAGGGATGAGCAGGAGTCGAGCCAAAATTCGACTCGACTCGAGTTCAATCCGAGTCGAGTCAAAGGTATTTTTCTTGTAGTACTTAAAATTATACTGTAGTTCTTAAAATTAAGGCTGAGACCTGCACGGTCGAATTCTTGAGCCCAAGCAGAAGACCAACTCGGGTAGTGATATCAACCGGCTCGGCTCGTATCAACTGAGCGAAGTTGTTGTATTACTATACATCTGCTTCCGCCCCTGTCAAATCTGGTCGATCTCGTTGACGCGACATATTTGCTTTTTTATACCCCTTTCTTCGTTTACTGAACAAAACAGTAACTATTCTGAAATATACTACTGCGCATGCCTCGTACATAAATATTTCTGATGCCAATAGTTTCCGTTTTGGCCAAGGGATGTTCTTTTTCTTATTCCCAGCATGACCCTTTTATTACATTATATGAAGAGCATGTAGGTTTAAATACCTCATGTATTACATATAATGTAGGTTTTACTCTTGCAGCAGATAAGAAACATGTGATCATAGTATACAACCCACAGAAGTGATAGCTGGCAAGACAGTGGTCGTAATCCCTAACGACACAGGGAGAGAGTGGTGCCCTTCCCGCTGGTCTAGTCGCTAGCACGTGCGCCTTTGGTGTATGGAGTTCCGGGTTCGATTCCCGGCGGGAGAGCATCTATGATTCTTAACTGTTCTCGATGTTTCTGTGTTCGTGTCTCTGTCGTTATAAGTTATTAGAAAAAGCAAGTTAAACGAGTTAAGCAAGTAAAATTAGCAATAAGTAAGTTACTGAAACACGTTCAGTGAGTCAGTTAAAAAAAAAAAGTGGACAAAGCACTGGCTTTTCGCGCCGTCCATGCGAGTTCGAATTAATCTCGGCTTGATTTTTTATCCATTTGAGAGAAAATATTGCTTCTTTACGCTACAGGTAGTCCACTCTTTTCGTATTTTTCGCTGTCGTTCACAGTTAAAGGAACTGACTATTATTCTTTCTACGAATGATGGATCTTCTCTTTGGCTTCAGGTCAAACACGCACACGTAATGAAAAGACTCTGTCGATAATAATAATAATAATAATATGAAATATTAGTAGCTAACTCGTGTGTGTATTTCGACAACATAATTTTATATTATTATGTGGAAATAAGTAAGGCTGGCTGGCGCCCCCCCCCCTATTTTTTTCGATGCGCTTTATGGGTCTACGGTGTCCAAAGTTGGTCCCATCCCAGTATCACCTCTCGATATAAGTTATTGACACTTTGCCTAAAGAGGGCTCTGCCGTGGCCCCATGACTACCCATGACAATGACTCTTCGTTCCTTTTGCATTGAAATTGCTTACTTTTCTGAGTACTATGAGTGCATACTGTCCAACGTTGCTCCCATCGCTCTACAGTTTCTGGTTCTCTCGATATAAATTGCTAATATTTTGTTTGTAAGGGAGATATGGCGTTACAATCATTATGTTTGAAGAAGAATTGATTAAGATATTACCTTGCCACAAACAACACCTATTATTATTATTATTATTATTATTATTATTATTATTATTATTATTATTATTATTATTATTATTTTACTTACCACTAATGGTGCCTACCTTTATTTGCAATGCAATGTGTTACTAAAAAGCAAATCAAATAACACTCCTCGCCATTCAGGCTCCCGAACTCGAAATACATGAGTTCTCTGTGTTAGAGGAATGCACATTTATTATATTATTCTTTCAAATAACACGTTACACAAGTTACTTCACTTTCAATGTGTAATTTCATATCATCACTAACAATCATCTTGTTCCGATAGGAAAATAACCCCCTCCTGCAAAAAAAAAAAAAAAAAAAAAAAAAACCTGACCGTAGCGAAAGGGCATGAACCTTCTTTAGGCGATTAATCGGGTCCAATATTTCAATAAGTTTCTGCACACAAATATTTCAGTAAAAGAGGAAAATTTATTCAAACTTTCTGAATACCTATTTATGGGCGAAATTTGGTTCCCTTGGAACTTTTTAAGAGTTTGAAGGGCCACCATTTTGAACATTTTCATCTGATTATTCTGGTTAACGAACTCATCAAGATATTTCAACAATTAATGTTTGTGCCAAGTTTCGTCTCAATCCGCTGAAAATTAGGGTGGTTATGGCATTCACAAATAGCGTTATATATATACAAATAGATAGATAAGTAGACACACAGAGGGAGAGAGAAAAAGTGTTTTTCTCCCTTCTCGCACCTGTGGTGCGTCAGAGCTAAACCGGGCCCCTTTGCAAACCGTATTGACCAACCTAACCTAAACACAAGCCTCTTACTTGCTAACGTAGAAACGTGGTCGGGAGGTGTAAGGCATGTAGAAATTGTATTTTTAATAACCATGAGTATGGTCCACTTCCATGTTTTTCTTTTTACTTTTTGCAGCTACATCGGAACGTTCAATTTTTATTCTTCACTAATTGCAAATGGCGTTTACATTCAAAATATGAGGAATTTTGGTGGCATTTGTTCGGATATTCTTCTCTTTGGAAATGAAGAAAAGAATAAAAGCAATACGCAAAGACAAAAAGTATTATCAGTACTAAACATTACCAATAATAATTGCTACGAAAAACTAAATACGACCTCTTTTACCATCTCTCATGAGTTGTATGTATTATTAACAAAAATTTTTTAAAATGTACTCGCTTAAGATTAGAACTTGCGTCCTTTGCATTTGTAAGCCAGCACCTTAACCACTACACCAAGATCATGGCATGGAGACCGTTTAGTTGTCGGCGTATTTGTTGTATTTGTGTTTTATGTTCCCACTTCGACAATTTTTACTCTTTTTTTGTAAGTTTAACAGCTGTTTCTGGCTTTCTCTTTCGTGTCGTCCTTTATTTACACAATGCACTATTCGTATTCACAGCTTGTGCCCCTCTGCAATGTCTTATTCAGATTAAGCTTTTCTTTTTGCCCCTCAGTAAACATTTGATTGATTTAATTCTCATACCCTCCACGGATGGAGCGCAGGAATGCCAGACTCGAAAAATAGGTGTACATTTACTTTCCTGACAGATCATACAATCTGGTGACTTTAATCGCCATCTTCGTTTCTTTGTTCCTTCCGTTAGCTCTTGTGTAGGAAAAGAAAGAAGCATGCTAATCATATCACCATGAAAACAAGCAGGAATGGAGTAACAATAAATCCATTTTTGTTCGCGCTTTCAGTATTAGCAGACAGGTATGCTAAACACGAAACCGGTCATAGAAGAACCTTAATCGCACCGAACCAATGACCGTGTGGCCTAATGGATAAGGCGTCGGACTTCGGATCCGAAGATTGCAGGTTCGAGTCCTGTCACGGTCGATAAGTATTTTTTTCATACTTGTAATAATTCCGCTCATATGTTTCAACAAAGTAAACGCATGAAAGAGTATCTTCCTTGTTTAACCTCCCCCCCAAAAAAGAAATTACGATAAAAAAAAGTCTAAGAATGCATTAGGCCAATGGTATTCAATCTAGGGTATGTGATGACTTCTTAGAGTGTACTAAAAATTAGTAGTAACATGTTTGTGAGAGCAGCGGTCCTACTTCTTTTCTTTTCAGTTATGCATAAAAATATAATTTATTTTTTTAAAAAAAGAATTTCCTTGAAAACAATTATTTTATACTTTTAAGTACGATTTATTTATTTATTTATTTATTAGTTTCCAGGACAATTTGTTTCATTCTTTTTTAACAAAGCATGTTTTTTTTAAAAAAAATATTTATTTTATTTCATTTTATTAAATTTATTATCATAATCCAGGCCTTACTATTATTCATCTAGACACATCTATAGTCGTATTTTTAGAGTCGCATTGTGTAAAAGTAGGGGAATTACGTATTTTAAAATGGTTATTTCTATGTATTGACAGCTATCAGAGCTAAAACTGTAATATATATATATATATATATATATATATATATATATATATATATATATATATATATATATATATATATATAATGGAGAAATGATTTTTGAATCAACTCAGTTCCGAAGAATAAGCTCCATAGAACAAAAACGATACTAGATAGCTAGAAGAGTATTTTGGAATTCGATTCGGCAGCATAGAAATAGCTTCCATCTTTGCCCATAATTTTCTACTATATCCAGAAGTGGTACAGCGTTCCAACTGCTCCCAGTTTCAATATTGGGGACCACTGTGGCTCAGTGGTAGAGAGTGGCTCTGTTGCGTGGGCTGCCTGGATCGATCCCAGTTACAGCCAAACGGTCTTTGTGATGGGAAAATGCCGTGGGTGTGAGTATTCTCGGGGTTGTCGCCTTTCTATATTTCATTTATATCTCATTCTCACAGTCTTCTTTAGCCTACGTGGACGTCTTCTTTAGCCTAAGTATTTTTAATATTATCTTCGGTCAGACATATAGATGGAATAATTACAAAATATGAAAAATTAGCGCTCTTCGACCGTGACAGGACTCGAACCTGCAATCTTCGGATCCGAAGTCCGACGCCTTATCCATTAGGCCACACGGTCCTTCGATACGCGTGATTAAGGTGCTTCTGTGACCAGTTTCGTGTGTACCATATCTGTCTGCTAATACTGAAAGCGCGCACAATGGATTGGATTTATTGTTACTCCACTCCTGCTTGTTTTCATGGTGATATGATTAGCATGCTTCTTTCTTTTTCTACACAATAGCTAACGGAAGGAACAAAGGAACGAAAATTGCGATTAAAGTCACCAGATTGTACCTAGATAAGTAACAGTGAGAGTGATGTTTTGGAGATTTCCGACAGTTGAAAGGGAAAAAGGATATATACTCGCAACTTATTGGAAACAGTGATTTATCTACAAATCCTAACATCCCCAAGCACCCCCTAAAATTTTCGGACACCCCCTGGAAATAAATTCCTTACACCCCCAACTAGAGGGTGCAATATTTAAAAAAATCATTCTCGTTCTGTCTAAAGCCCTCAATCGACTTTGTAGAAAATATTTTAAATGATCTTATTTTTAAGCAGAACGGGAATTCCCGTTCTGCCTAATCTTTGGAGACAGGGAATTAATTCTATGCGAGGAGGAAATTTTTAGGGAAATTTAGCACCGAAAAGCTTGACTCCTAACGTGTTTGTGTGCAGATCGGAACTCGTGTATAAAATGGTTGTAGTAACGAGGGCGGTAACTAAATCCAAACGGTCAAAATGCGAGAACAATTCTGACGAGAACGAAATCCAAGGGACAAAATCATAGGAGTATATATTGTATGTACCAGTGCACACTCTATATGATTATTTTTCCCTTCAATTGTCATATATTCTAAAATGTTATCTGTATGTTTTCAGCTGAAGTAACTTTTTCTTTCTTTTGAAATGCTGAAAACGCAATGAAACGTAAAAATGTTATAATAAAAGGGCAGGTTAGCTTTAATTACTTTCACACATACCCATTTGAGAGTTTAGGTATTCCTATTTATTATACCTTTAATATATTTGAAATACGTTTAGCATATTATAGTAAGACCATACATTTTAATTACAAAAAGTAACTGTGATGCTATTTGATTTTTAAAAAGTCGTTCTTGTGTGGTAGCATATAGCAGTCTTTTATTTTGAGTAATGTATAAATATTTATTTTAGTTCTCAAATACTGATCAAGACTTTTCTTTTTTTTTTAAGCAAAGATCAAAATGTGAAATATATACTTAAACCTACCATAACAGTCTTAAGTCTTTTATTGGATTTTCAGCATTGAAAAAAAAAAAAAGTTATTTCCTTAACGTGAATAATTTCAGATAACATTTTAGATACATGACAGTTGAAGAAAAAAATATTCTTTTATTAGACTAAGCCTATGATTCTGCCTCTTAAATTTAGTACGTTTTATCTTAATTTTCCTTGGGATTTGTCCTCTTGAATTTTGTCCTGCATTCGTAATAATCTGTTTGATAATTCTAACAGAGGCTGTAAGAAGAATAACTATTTCTTCAAGTTTCATCATAAATTTTAGATGTTCTTCTTCTTCTTGTCTTTCCTGGAAAAATGACGAGGATACAGTTCTTTATCAGCAGTGTTATTCGCATCTACTTTGGTAAAGATGAATGTGATTTTTTTAAATACCCGCAGGCAAATGGAAAATTGATTGACTCAGTTGCAAGAAGGCGGTTTGACATTCTAACTGAAACGAATATAAAATAAACTTAATTCGGTATAATATCAAATTATTTCACATCAAGATTTTATTCACTTTTTCAATAGTTCATCTCTAACGTGCTAAGAGTCTCAGTACGTAAAAGGTGCCACAGTTCACATCCTCAAGGCATGTTTGGCTGTAATGCAAGAGGATGCATAAGGCGACTCTTACGAAAGAATGTTAGTGTTCTACACCACAACTCCTTTTTCGGCATCACCTTATCAGCTGATTTGTCTTATACACATATTCTATACTATATGCAATAGTATCATATATATTTCTATTTTCATATTTATATTGTCAATGTAAATAGCAGCAATACAAAATATCAATATCAATATTGAAATACTTGTGTTTTTGTAGTTTCAATCAAATCAAAAGGTCGGATAATCGGGGATCAGGGCCGTCTTACGCGTCCTTTTGCACTGTTTGCTTAATATATGGCCAAACATGTCTTGAGGATGTGAACTGTGGCACCTTTTCCGTACTGCGAGCAGTGGCAGTTTTGGCCGGTAGGTCGGGTTTGAAAAATATATAAACACTAAAAGATAGAATAAAGAGTACATATATTTTCCACTTTTTATATTAATGGTAGATAATTATTTAAGAAATAGCATGAACCACTACTATAAAAGTAATTTCCTACTGTCATTAATCAATTAAATATGCATATGTATCCATACACGAGGGAGCGGGCCTACCCAAAATTAAAATCCTAAAGTCGCCCCTGACTGTGATCCTTAGCATGTTGGAGGTGAACTACTGGAAAACTTAATAAAATTTTGTGTGCAGTTTTTTAGACCGAAGTAAGTTTATCTTCGTTACAGCTACAATATCAAATGGCTTTCTGGCAACTGAGTCAATCAATTTTCCATTACTCTGCAGGTAGCTTTTTTAAAAAATCACATTTATTTTTACTGAAATAGATGTGAGTAACACTGTTAATGACAGAACTGTATCTAGTCATTTTTCCGAGAAGAACAATTAGAATAACATCTAAAATTTATGATAAAACTTAAAGAAATAGTTATTCTTCTTACAGAATATGTTACAATTATCTTGAAGCAATCTCTCCCTGGAAAGAATTGCTAGTCCCGAAAGATTAGGCAGTACGGGAATTCTTGTTGGGCCTAAAGATAAGATCATTTAAAATGTTTTCTACAAGGTGCTGGAGGTCCTTTAGGTAGAACGGGAAGACACCATTAATCTTGCTTTTTTGGTTTTTTAAAAATTTTGAATTCTTGTTTTTTAAGTGCCAATATAATAAAACAACTTACTTTCGACAAGATAAATTTTCAAGCAAAGCACGCAACGCAAGATTGAAAGGAAATCAACCTTTACACGGCTGTGATCGTCTCAACAACGTTTGATCAATCGATTGCCAACGATTTCATCACGACGTCACACGAAGCATAAGAAAGTCGACGCTAATTGGCTCTGGCTGAAAGAGAAATCCAATGCAATCGTTTATTGTATCAACGAATTTTAAAGTTCGTAAAAAAAAAATAAATTAAAGCTAATTAAAAAGACGATAATAGTATACGACCTTAATGCAAGATTGCACCCCCCCAGGTTTTTGAACATCCCCTTAAGTTCAAAATTCTGGATAAATCACTGGTTGGAAACAAAATTAAAAGTAATATATCTAAGACCTTGCAAGATTTAAACATGTCGCTAGATCAATAAATCCGCTATAGATTACCTTTACCTATATATACTACAATTACTACTACTAATATTCATACAACATACTTTCTTATGTGCACTGCACAAATAGTTCGTATTGAAAAAGGTTTGATAACTTCTCTGAAATAAGAAACTAAAACAAAAATATCTTTTCAGAATTTTATTATATTTCAAATGAATGAAAATTGAGCACTCTTTTTAGGTCTGAAAACAAGTAATAGTCGCTTGGAACCAGCTCAGGAAAGTACGATGAATGGGGAAGCAAATCAAAGTGCAATTCATGCAATTTTGCCATTGTTACGATCGACTTGTGACACGATTAATTTTCTTGGAGAAAGAGCACTTTTTTGTTTTTCATTTCGGGTAGGGTTTTCGTAATTTCTTCCTTCAAACGCACCAATAAGGCCATATAACATTCGCTATTAATGGTCTTTCTTTTTTTTTTTTAAGTTAATCGATGAATTAAATACCATGCACATCTTAGAATATGGAGGCCAAGACCTTATCAGCTGACATTTGTATTTTTGGTCGGTTTGAGCGGCTTTCACTAGGTTGCTGTCCATTCAACTGACTACCAATTTGACTCTGGAGTGCACTGATGGATCATGTTTCTTTCGTTATCACGTGCCGCTCGAAAAGAAAGTCCTTTTTATTGCGCTGAAACAGCTCCAAACAGCGAATTGAATCGTCGAGAGTTAGTTGTTGTTTTTTGGTCGAGAATTCCTAATTAACACGCAAAACTTTGATGTAAGTGACCCCTGGTTCTACTGTCGATAGGATTACTAAAATTGGGAATGATAATTTCCAAGGTGGGGTTTTCTAACGATTCATACATGTGACATGTATATCAATCAACTCTTCTTCACGTACGAAAGCGGTCAGTGCCAGAATTAACCAAATACAATTAAGAAATTCCCGACCCCACTGTGGCTCAGCGGTAGAGCGCTTATCTCTATGCGTGCTGTTCTTTGTTCGATTCCCGGCCAAATATGTTTCTGGTGGACAACATAACGGCCATGGTTTTTCACGGGGGTACTCCCGTTTCCTTCCACATTCTCACTCTACCAATTCTACCATCATCATTCACGTGTTTTAATAATTCCGTACTCCTTAATCTAACAGGCATCATCATGGGACGTTAAACTGAGAGATTTCATTTTCCCAGAATTCTTTAAATATCCCTCGTATTTTTAATCCCTCCATTACAAGACTTTCTATGTCGCTTCCAATTTTTTTTTTTTTTTTTTTTTTTTAGAAAAATCGTTAGGAAATCATAGAATAAAGATGTCATCTTAGAAAATTTACAACCAAGCTAGCAAAACGTAACAGTATTAAAAATGTCTGTGCTGGGATACGAACACAGTACAGTTGCTTGTTGAAACAAGAATTACTATCAGAGTACAGATACATATTGTGATGAATGACAAAAAACGATTCCAGGTGGCGCTGCCGTCATACGATCATTAAACAACTTCGTTATACACTGTCCACTTCTATAAAACACAACGGGACGGAAGTTTTTTCTCCTATTTTTCTGTTGTATTTTGAAAATAAAACATTTGTAACATTAAAAGTGAAACTACTAGAACACCATTGAACTCAGCAAGGTCAGACATGATATTAAAAAGTTGGAAGTGGCTTTTGTATCATCATAACTATGTTTATTTCCCCACCGTTAAAGAAAGAAAAAAAAAACGAAGTGTCTAGTCGAAATGTAACTACATACCATTTACAGAATGTGGACATTTTTTGCGCCATTTTAGAACCAGACAAGTAAATTTTAAAAAGCAAACTAAGCATTGTTTTGTTTATGTTATTCATACAAAGATTTATAATATAAACAATTTTTCACCTTGATCATTCGTTTTTCTCCTGTGAAAGTACTAAATGCGCTTTATTTTTTTTACAATTTTGCATTTTTATGCACGCTTTCATTCCTAATTGTGATATACGAGTTGCTGTTATCTTCAAAATAACGCACATAAAAAGCCACGTTTACTTTTCCTTTATGTATGATATTTTACAAAAATAGTTTTCACTGGCGGTTTTTAGTTGTAGAATGGAGATCATATCGTCACTAAGAATATTCATTTCTCTTGCCTTTAAAAACGATTCTGATAAGATCTTTTAAGTTAAATTAAGGAACTTCGCTCATGAAATGATATCCTTTTTTTTTTTTTTTTTTTTTTTTTTTATATTGCGTACAAAAGAAAACAAATGGACAATGAAACCTTTCGGTTTTACGCTTGCATTTATGTTGTAGACCAGCGTTTCCCAACCGGTGTGCCGCGAGGAAATCGAAACAAAATTATTAATTCTATAGCACCAAATTGCAAAACGTAGGGGAAAATGTATATTTGTATTGCACATTACTATGAACCTCTACTAGAAATTTACAATTTTAAGTTTCATACCGTGTTACTTTTCTGTACATTTAGTGTTGAAAAAAGTATTTGTTATTGTTATGACCATTATTGCTTCTTTATTGTTGCAGACTATTTCGTAACTTGAAAATTTAAAATATCATTCAATCCTTTCGACAAATTACCTACATTTCTGTTTTAAAAGTAAAAGAGATTTGTTTGTTCGTTCATTATTTAGTGATCTTCCTTCTTAGTAAAAGGTTGGATACAGTTTTCGAAAAAGAAAGCGTATTTTTAAAAACCTGAGTCCAATATTTCATTGCAATTGTTTTCCGTTTTTAAATTAGAATGAAAAATAAGCATAGTGATTTACCACGGGGAAAACCCAGTGATCGAGCTTTCTTTTCTGTGCGAAGGAGATCTGTAATCAGAGAAAAAAATACCACTATTTTTTATATTTACAAATAATAATATCTATAAGTATGCCGTGAGAATCCAAGTTACACCCGTAGTGTGCCGCAAGTTGAAAAAGGTTGGGAAACGCTGTTGTAGACGAAAGAAGACGGTATAGTAAAGAACAAAATGTAAATGGCTATGAAAAAATCTATGAATGAAAATGCGGGAGGAAACGAGAGATCCTCGAGCAATAGCGGTTCTAAACAAGAGAGGGCCAGCCAGACCCCAGGCAATGATAGTTTTTATTATTATTATTATTATTATTATTATTATTATTATTATTATTATTATTATTATTATTATTATTATTATTATTATTATTATTATTATTATTATTTGCTTAGATCGCTCCTTTCAGTTTCGGCATCTGAAAGTTTAGCCGAAACAGGGCTATCATCATTGCAATCTTCTTTGCTTTATTATTTTTCATCATTCATTTGCTTTTCCATGGACAAGGGTGAACAGAGACGAAGGATAGGAAAATTGGACGAAACCAGAACACTAAGAAACAACAAAACAAAAATTTTACACAAAATCAACAAAAAGAAAAGGAAAACAACGAAATAAAAATAGTTACTTTATAAACTCCTAACTACGTAATATTAATTCATCTTCTGACTTTTCTATTCTATTCTATTCTTGACTCAAGTTTAGCTTACTCTAGTCTTCAATTGTTTCATTTTCGTTGCTTGTATCATACTTAGCCTTTCTTGTACGAGGGAGGACCCAAAAGAAACCGGACTTTCGTTCTAAAATACATAATTTATTATAACATTTTTTACAAAATTCTTTCAGTATCCTTCAAAGTACTCTCCATTAAATGCGATGCAGTTCTCCCATCTTCTTTTCCACTGTTTGAAGCAGGCCCTTAGCCAGCCCAAAAATTTAGGGGGGCCTGTAGAAGTTAGGGGGGGCCCGCCCAATCATATTATACTTCATCATCATATTATAGTTCATTTGTAAGCCTACCGTGAAATTTTATGAGGGCCAGCCAAAATTTAGGGGGCCCCCTCTTGCCCCCCCCCCCCGTAGATACGGGCATGGTTTGAAGCACCTCTGGAACTCTCGAACTTTTATATCGTCCAATGCTCTCTGCGAAGTTCTTTTTAGAGCCACTACACCATCAAAACATTTTCCTTTTAGATTTTGTTTAATTCTCGGAAAATATCATCATGTTGGTCAAAAAGTTTGGATCACTTTAAATCTGATTTTTCAAGTCCTGGCTCAAATTCAGACGAATGATTTGATCCTGTGTGAGCAGGCGAGAAACAAACTTTGCGGCAACATGTCTCATTTGCAAAACCTCACGCTGGCACGAGCTCCAACTCACTCCTGCCTGTTTTGAAATATCATCGATCATGAAACGACGATCCTCGCTGATTTTGAGGCAGATTTGTTCGATGTTTTCGTCGTTTCGAAACGATGAAGAGCACCCAGAACGAGCACGATCTTCAACACTCATCTCACCACACTTAACGCGCCCAAACCACTCAAAAAATTGTGTGCGGTTCATTGTATCTTTCTTGAAAGCCTGTTGAAGCATTTGATACGTTTTCGTTTCCGATTTTCCAAGTAGGAAGCAAACACACTCCTTGTTCCTTTGAATCTGCCATAACGATTTCTCAGGCGGCAAACGAGAACAGTTGAGAAAAACAATAATACGATCAAAAGTTAACCTCCTACGCAGACGCCGCTTGGCGAACTGATCTGGGAAGGTCTCTACTAGACCCAAACTACACCCACTTAGCAGGAGAACTCTCTACTACGCCTAGGAACGGCAGCGCTCTTTCAATCCGGTTTCTTTTGGGTCCCCCCTCGTATGTTTATCATCTTCTTCATTGTGTCTAAGTTTCACCTGTATGATAGACTTTCCACCTATTTTTATATTATCATTTCCTTCATCGGATTTTCAATGATAGGTATATCATGAGTTTACTATACACTTTCAAAAACATATAAATAATAGCTTAAATTATTTTTGTCACTCAAAAACTGCAGGCGGGCTAGGTCCTCCGGCCCCGGACAAGGGCGCCGATTTCTCTGTAAATTTGGGGGGGGGGGCTCATTCAGATGCAGAAGGCATATTTATGAAGATTTTAAGACAAATTGCGTTCAAATTATGCCAAATATTGTATATTCATAAATACAATGCGGGGGCCCACATGAGCTTTGGGGGGCCGGGCCCCCTCAGGATTGGCGCCCTTGGCCCCGGGCTAGAAATGCCACTATCCTCGAGGTTAATCACTGACACGGTGCTTTTCACCATAAACTCAGAACAGCATAGAATCGAACCAGAGACCACTCGCTCTAGAGGCGAACGCTCTACAACTTCTTAGACTTGCAAACTATTCTAGCCATAAATGTCTGAAGTCTTATAAAAAGGCATTATTAGACCATCCGTCCATACGTCTGTCGACAGGTGTCAGAGCAAAAATGGTAACAGGTATCGAGAAGCTGTTTGTTGCAGTCGATTCAGCATCCCTAGCAGGGCAGATTTAGGGGGGTGCAAAGGTGCACGTGCATCCCCCCCCTTCGTTGTAAATAAAAGTGAGAAGCTAGCAGACAAAATAGCAACACTTTTTTCTAAAATTCCTGCTGTCATATTTGCGTTTGAGCTTAAAACAAAGGGAAGTTTTGCAAAATCGATAGTTTAAGTCAATTTTCTAAAAGTTGAAAGAAAAGGATTCAACAAAGAGACACTTAGCATTTCCCCTGCATTTCCTCATTAACAACACAGATGCCTAAAAGGGATTTTAAAAAATAATTCCAATTCAATTCAAATGTACTGGTAGTTATTGGTGTACTCCATCTCTCAGAAAATCCTGGATCCGACCCTGATCCCTAGAATAGGTTCCATCCCTTTTGTTAACCATCTATTCAAACCGGAAATGGTAGAAACAAATTATTTCAAATTTCAACTTGTTCCACCTTAGAATAAAACCGCTAACAGATAGTGAGAAACAGTTATTTACAATCGACTCAGTGTCTCAAGGAAACATACCGTAACCACCCGTAACAGTCTATCAAAACGGAATAGGGATGCGCACGAGACAAGATTTGTGGCTGTCTCGACTCGAAAATGTGCTGTAAAAGTGATGTCTCGACTCGAAAATATATATTTTTCTATTGGAAGAGCCGTGTCTCGATTCGAATTTTGTCAGGAAAATCCTGTCTCGACTCGTCTCGTATGCATCGCTAAAACGGAAGTGGTTGAAATTCACTAGAACTTCCAGTTTCGATATTGGTTTACGTAAAGAAAATGAAATATTTCAGTTTAACGTCCCACGATTATTCCCTTTAGGCTAAGGAAGAGGATGATTAAGGCACGGGAATGATAATGGAAGAATTGGTGGAATGAGAATGAGGGAGGAAACGGGAGTACCCCCGAGAAAATCCACGGGCACGATGTCCACCACAACTTATTTGGCCGCAGATTGAATCAGGGACCCCAGAACTAAGCGCTCTACCATTTTTTTAAAAGAAAAAGTTAACGAATTCATCAAACGTTAATCAGTAACTCAATTACTTAGTTATCACTATATTTACTTGATTTTTACTTTTTCTTCCATTAACCTATAAGGAGAGGAACACGAATACACAAACATCGAGGACAGTTAAAATCCCAGAGGCTTTCCTAGTGGTGGATCTAGCCCAGAGCCGGGGGGCCTAGGCACCCTCAGTTTTTCGAGTTTTTTTTTTCTTTGTTTGTTTTGTTTTGTTGCATTCGCTTAGCTGCGTTACTGTCAGCCGGTGTCTTGAGCATTCAAAACCGGCGAAGTATCATCATTATAAATGATTTCTCTTTTGCGTTTATTTATTTCATAATTTTGAAGAAGGAAAGAGAAGGGAAAAAGGACGTGAAACTAAAACAACAGATTGGACAAAAAAAAAATAAAATAAAAATAAAAGATTACGAGTGTAAAATTTGAAAAATGAAAAGAGAAAGATCCCGGTGGTGATCGCTTGTAGCGCCAGGTTTTGTAATAATAAAAAGAAAAAAATTGAGATGGCGGGTTTTGGGTTCATATTCCGTCTGTCCCTATTTATTCCCTGTGCACCACCGTTAAAGTCTCCGTTCCTCGAACTAAAATGGTTTGTGACTCGATAAGGATTGGTCTCACGGTTTGGAAATCCTATCTCCCCGCGGTGTCCCAGGGCTTTAGGGAAATAAGATCCCTCTAAAACCGTGTAAGCAAATGAAACTTGATATTATTCGCATACGTATCCTGAATTCACATGCTGCAACGCTGAAAGAGAATTTTGCTCTAATGTTTGGTTTGTGTGGACGAACTAGACTGACTTTCACTGACTTTCCAAATGGACTGAATGATAATAGTAGTAATAAGAATAAAACCAGAAAATAAACGAATATCCAGAATTTAGATTTTTAGTTGAAAATTCTGAAAATCAGTCTAATCCCCACTATAATCGAGAAATGCTTATATTGCCTAATTTGCCTAACAGATCCTTTGGAAACCAATGTTATGCTTAAGGTTAGGGATATAACTTGTTTATGAAAGAAAAAGCTTACAAATTTGATTAACAATGTAATAAAAGTTTTAATGAGCAAATGAAAACAATAACAAAAAAATGTTTTCTAAAAAAATTAAGCAAGCTGAAGGTTAATATTGAATTTTGGGTTTTCTGACAACAAATGTTCAGAATAAGGCATAAGGCCTTAACACAAAAAGAAATCAATTTAAGTAAATTACCTCGGGGCTTTCTTTCTTGAACTATGTAGTGAATGAATTGTTATCATTAACCTGACACAAATAAACAAACTGTGGAATTGATGTTTATAACCAGTGCTAGATGCAATCTTACATTGTTTACATTCTATATAGAGCTTTCCTGATTTACATAGATATCATACCAAACTGGTTAAATTACAATTTTGCATTGAAAAATACCTAATTATTTGACATCATATGCTAAGTATATAGTTTACGTTGATTAGCTGATTTATTTTGACTATAACCTTTTTAATATTTACGAGATTAAGATATTACATAGCTAGACGGAATTTTGAATATAATAACCTATATTTTATTCGGGTGAAAACTAAGTATTGAAATGATTTAAAATGAGTTAAACTAGTTGAAGTAAGTGGAAATGAGTTGAAGTAACTTGAACTAAAATAAAATAAATTGAGAAACAAGTCATGACTTTGATTTGAGATTTGTGGGAAGTATGAAAGAAACATAGAATGATCCAAAGGAGTTAAATAAACCTACTGCCTGACTGCTAACCATTTCTAATTATTTAAATTAATAACTGAGAATGAGAATAAGTGCACTAAATATGCACTTTGACATTTACCTAACAAGCATACACTATCAAATACATAAAATCAATGAGCGTAGCATTACCATTTCGTTATGCATAAAGGCTACATATATATACTCATATTAACACAAGTAGAAAATTAATAGACACAAACATATATCGATATATATATATATATATATGTAAAATCATAAGTAAATACATGCATACATACATAAAAAATCAAATAACACATGAATATAAATAATAAATGTCAAGACGTCTCTCGAGATTTCTTTAATCTGAATATATTGAGTTTTTCGTGATTTTCTCTTTATCATTCATAGGATTGGTATACGGCCGGACATTTTCATGTATTCCTCTAGTTTGTTCGTCTAGTTTATGCGCATAAACGTCTGATCGCTCGATTGTTAGAGGATCAGACTGACGTAATAATTGCGGCTTTACTTAGCCTACTTCGTATTTTTCATCTGTATTCTACCTGACTGTACTAATGTCGGTTCCGCTTTATTTATGGATTACGTATCTCCAACCAAGAAAATGATTAATTGCGAGACTAGTCGCATATACATCATAGTTACTAATTAATCCTTTAGCTCTCTTACGTAACATATTTTTGATGACTCATTACAATATTATTTATTAGAGTTTTACTAGTATATAGATCGAAATAGACTCATTTAGTACGTTCACTTCTATGCAAAATTACTTTACAAACACTATAATCTCTGGACAATTAAAGCAATGTCTTGAATATATTTTCTAGGAATATCTATTATGTCTTGTTCAAAATTATCTTAAAGTTCTCATATTACATGTACATAGCGCAGATGATGCATTTTTACTTCATACAAATTTCCATATGTTAAAGTAAATACTTCTTTCATCGTTAAAGGTCTACAACCTGTCATTCGATCTACTTTTAAATTAACTTTCTTTATATGTTATCAAAAAAAATCTAAGTGACAAATAGAGTAATGGCCTAAACTACTATCTCCTTAATAAAAACAACGACATATTCACTAAAGTCACAGAATATCTATATATAAGTATCATTAAAAAAATATCTCTATTTTAATAAGCCTTGCTCAAAAAGAAAGAAAAAAAAATCTAATTGTTTAGCAATTACAGTTCGAGTTGGAAAATCTTTTCTCCACGCGGTGTAAATACATTAACAGTTTTCAAATAGTTCCGACTTTATATCGCGAACGTCTTGCATTTTATTCAATGACGAAAATTTCCCTTTTGGAATCAACAAAAAATAATTTGGATGGGTCCTACCTTTCGCCGTACACACTGCTCTCACCACCAAGCTCACCACACACATACAGATGTCCCTGCGTTTACTGGCTTCCTTCTTTCGTGAGAAGTGTCCTGGATTCGGAGTTCCTCTCTTCGATTCCCGCTGCGTCCTCCTCTCAAACTGGAAGGGGCGTCGCTCTTGGGCGTCTCCTGATCCATCAAGGTGGGGCTTCTGTTGGTCCATCTCTGATAGGATGCACTCTCACTAACAGCACTTTCAAACGTCACACTGCACCAACATCACTCTCGGTGTTAGAAGTGTAGTGTTACACGGATAAACAGTGTTTATTGTTTTTAAGCATTGTGTATAATACTTCAAAACTGATTATGTATGATTAAAACTAGTTCAAGTGCTTTCGGTGCGTATGTAGGTTATTCTAATTGTCTGTAATAGCCCGTGATTATGTTTATAAGTACGAAACTCTGTCACTCAAAAACAATGTTTGTAGGCGTTTCGCGATCTATATATATATATATATGTTAGCAGCGTTACAAAGTTTATATATATATATATATGTTTATATATATAAATATATTTTGAAGAAGATCAATGTGTAGGTTACTATGCTAAGGAAAGATTGTAATTTCGTACACTCGGCTTCGGTGAGTTTAGCCGCACATTGTTATTGTGAACTTAACTTTTGATTATGAATGTAGTGTGTGTGTAAGTTCCGGGTATGTTTTTGTGTTGCGGTGGTGCGCTGTTTCCCGGTGAAGAATTATTTTACGACTGACTTGGAGTTTTGAATTTTTTAGCCGGCCGATCTTTTTGGCTACGCCTCTAACGGTGTCTTCGATTTCGTCTCTGCTCTCTTATTCGTTAACTTATTTTGGTGTCCTAAATTTTGATTCTCTTGGTCTCCGCCTATTTACGGTTTTCGGGCGTCGTTTCTCTAACGTACGTGCTTCCTTCAAATTTCACATGTTATATCGAAAATTTTTATGAGAGTTGATTTGGCTCCTAGTCGTCTCGTGCATGGTTTTGGACCATTTCACAGTTCTATGTTAAAATTTTATCTTGGTTCTGAGTGGCGACATATGGTCTATGCTGTGATTTTGACAAATTCGCAGAGATTATATTTCTACTTGGATTCTATTCAACGTGTTAGGACTTTATTATTTTTCTCAATTTCACAAAAAGATGCTAAAAGCTGTTTTGTTCTTCTTTCTTGCGTTCACGCCGGGAACTCTGCTGTGTGTGGTTTTCTACGTGTGTGGCTTAGGCAGTGGTATTGAGAGACAATGGAAGGGTCTTTCAACTGTCCTCGCCGCGCGGACAGGTATACAGAAAAAAATAAAACATGTTACTTCTCGGATAGTAAGGGAAAATAAAGAGAATGTTCTTTGGCTCTTTAAACAAACAAAAATGAAAATGAAAATTATATGCACTAATGTTCATAATTATACGCAAAATTGGGTTTAAAAGATTTATTTAAAAATTAAATAAAAATGGTAATGATGCAACTGTCACAGTTATCCCCCTCCTAAGATGGAGCAGATGATGCAACTTAGTTGAAGCAGATCTCCATCCTAAGAGAAACTTTGTGATTGACATTGCATCATGAATTCTAAGTACAAATTGAGCATTGCATAAAAATCCGAACCCTAGTCAGAAATTTCAAAGTTCACAAAAATATTCTGAAGTACATGAAAATTCTATCCCTAATTTTGAAGTTCATAGAAAAGTTGAAGTACATAAAAATCCAAACCCTGATTGATTTTTACCTCGTGTGCTCTGATCTTCAATCTGGATTATAGGTCTCAGGTATCGAGTTTGTGGTCAGTTCAAGCTGCTGGACACAAGCTTATGAGGCATGTTTTAAGTAATATGACTTTTATCTTAATTGTCTCTTGGAGTTCTTCTTTAATTTTCTTCCTTCTGGTCTGCATCATCGCAGGTGTAATAATTGGAACTCTTCGTTATTTTATCTGCGCGGGATACGACTTCTTACTTTTCTTCCAAAGTGCTGGCTGCCCTAGGTAACAAAACAACAAAACAATAATATTATATCATCTTCAACGTCTGGGATCATCGGGAAAGAGAGCATTGGTTACAGAGGGTGGCATGGAGCTTCAATTCCTCCATGTGCGAGGGCAAAGCCACTGCTCGCACTTCTGCTTTTATTCTTCGGCCATGATTCTTCTTCAGTAACACAACTTTAAAATATAAGGAGAGTAAAATAATTAAGGCAAAGTTCCATGTCGCGAACATCCAATTGGGGGAACTTGCAAACATCTTGGTGGAATGGTCATCTGCTCGCAGCTCGTAGCTCACTATTCTTTGGCTCGGCGCGTTTTCGCAGGTATCATCACCAAGGGGAAGGGGTGCGTTGAGTCTCTGCTCTAAACGCAAAACTCCACTTCAGAGAGCTCAAATCGGGAATCCTTCTCTACCGATTGCTCTGTATATAGGCACTTCTTCGTGCATAACAAAAATTATATCTCCTGGGCCGGTTTTAATGCTGGGTTGCGCACATTGGTGAACGTCTTTTTCCAATCTTCCTCTGTAATTTTTATTGCCTCACATCCGGTATCTGAAATAAAGTTAAAGTAAATACACTGGTAAACAATTTCACTTCTGGGCATTATGCGTCCATATAATTCATCTTCTTATTCTTTATGTTTATCTTCTAGGGTTAGCCACTTGGATAAAAGATGCAGTTACATTCAAATGCGCTGTGCCATATACAAAATTCACTTATATTTCTTTAATCAGTTTTCTGCTAAATTTTCTTCTCCGCGCTGATATTTCAGTTTTCAATTCTTCTTTTCTTGCATGATCTTCTTGCAATTCTTCTTCTTTACTTCTTGCATGCAATCATTCTATTTCTGGGCTTCCATTTGTTTTCATGCCATTATGTATTTGAGGTTGTTTTCCAGCAAGCTGTTACGTAACCTTGACTCGAACCTGGACCGTTGGAGTCAATTTTTAGTATGCAAGTATAGCCGGGTGAATGGTAACGATGCAGATACCATTCTTCTCATTTTCGGGGTTTTCCTCTCTATCATCTGGGTACCTCCAATTGTCATTACTCACTTCTTGAGTTCTCACCACTTTGATAGGGGCAATCATTGTATCGCCTTGGCCATCTTTACATCGTGCGTCTAACTTGTGTTCTTCTCTCCTGGTACCTTCTTCCTGAACGGTAATACGTTGCGGATTTGCTTCGTTCTCCCAGTTATCATCGCTCATCTCTTGTGTTTCATTTGGTCTGACTTGACTGTGAATCTCTTGTCGGTCACATGGACTTCTCTGGCCGTTGTAATTTATCCATGAATCTTTTTCTTCGAAATCAAGTACTCCTTTTCCTTCTACATTTCTGGAGTCTTCTGCCCCTTTTCTCCGTGCCGTCAGGTGATTATTCCTCCTGTAATAGTTATGGCTGCGTTGCCATCCTGGACGTTTGTTGTGGAAACATTTCAATCTTGCATCTTTGTGCCGTATTGGCTGTATTCTTGCCTTCCCAGGGACCATTCTTCCACGCAGTTTGCGTTTAATCTTGAATTTCGGTGCGTTTATATGGATGTCCACAGCTGAGTGAGTCGTCTTGGTCTCCTGACGTGTATCTTGCACAATTTCTTCTGATGGAGGTTCCTCCAGTATAGCTTCTTCCGGTTCGCTCCTTTCTACTATTTGACTGTGCTGTTCTCGTTCTGGAATAACCTCAGCGTCTTGCATATATTCCCCTTGAGGTGGTACTTCTGGAATCTCATCTGTCTCATTTTGCTTCTCTCTGAGCTCTTCTCGCTCTCTTCTCATTTCTTGTATGTTCTCGTCAATCTTCTTGTTAAGTCCTCTTATTTCTTCAAGCAGCTTCCTTGATTCTTTTTTTCGTTCTTCTTTTTGTTCATCTAACTTCCTGTTAAGTTCTTCTTTTTGTCCGTCCAACTTCTTGTTTATTTTTTCAAAGTGTTGGTCGAACATCTTGTCCATGTTTTCTAGGAGTGCCCGCAGGAAGATGGACATTTCCGGACTTAAGGAACTTAAGTTTAAAGTTTCTGTATGCTCCCCACTACTTGCTGTTTCTCCAGTGACCTGAGATCGCCTTTCCTCGCTAGGCGCCACTGTTGTGTTTAGGACGCCGCATGTAACACACTCCAGATTGGAAGATGATGGGGTTATTTCTTGCTCCCAGACATCTCTGCCGCAATCTGGGCAAATCTGTTGCTCTCCCGTCAGCATCTTGGTCCTTATTTGTTCTGTCTGTGCCCGCAGTCTTGGCATCTGAAACTAAAAATTAACGGCTTTTGCGCCGAATTATTTTTGCACACACACAAAAATATATTTATTACTTACTAGTTTAATTTTTTTTTTTTTTTTTAACAGTGTTCTTGAGGTATACTAGTGAAATGTTAAGTTTCGTCGTTAGTAATGGTTCACACACACAACACGTTTTACGTTATTTACTTATTTATTCATGAAATAAGCCTGAGTGTACGATCTTTTGCAATAATTCCAAAGCATAGTAATTCACACTTTAAATCATCTTATCTTAAAGTTTACTAAATGCTATACTTAACCTACATTAGTATTAATACGTTTCTAGCTTGACCCTATACATACTAAAAATTCAAAAAGTAAACGAATATATGCACACATCAAATATAAACTAATAGAAGAAAAGTTATTCCTATATAGATATATGAATGGATATCTTACAAATACATGAATGGTAGCAGGTTCGAGTTGATTTTAGCAACTTGTAGTTATTATCCTATTTCTATTTTCCTCACCTGGTTACCTTATTTTTCTTCTTTTTCTTCTTTTCCTTGTTCAATCACCCATTTTCAATGCAAATAAATTCTGCAAACTGAATATTCTCTATTGCTAGCTCAACGTAAACATAACTTACATTCTTCTGGCTGAAAAAGAAATGAAATTGGAGGGGAAAAGAACGTTGATCGTTCCTAGAAGTACTGTTCAACTTCCGTTGAATGTAGTTCGATTCCAAGGCTCATTATGTAGCTGATGATAATCTTAGCAAGTAGATACTTTTTTTTTTTTTTAACCCTTCAATGGTAATCGAGTTCTTTGAAGTGTATTCGTCGAGACTGTAAAGTAATTATCGTGTCTGACAATTAATTATCGCATCTAAAAATAAGTTATCGAATCTGAAAGTTAATTATCGGGTTTAAAAATTAATTATCGAGTTCGAAAATTAATTATCGGGTTTAAAAATTAATTATCGGGTCTGAGCGTAAATTATCGAGTTCGAAAATTTATTATCGTGTCTGAAAATAAATTGTCGAGTTCGAAAATTAATTATCGAGTCTGAAAAAATTAACTATCGAGTTTAAAAAAATTAACTATCGAGTCTAAAAATTAACTATCGAGTTTAAAAATTAACTATCGAGTTTAAAAATTAACTATCGAGTTCCTGTTCGGATGCGCCATATTTGTAAAATTTGAAAAATGAAAAGAGAAAGATCCCGGTGGTGATCGCTTGTAGCGCCAGGTTTTGTAATAATAAAAAGAAAAAAATTGAGATGGCGGGTTTTGGGTTCATATTCCGTCTGTCCCTATTTATTCCCTGTGCACCACCGTTAAAGTCTCCGTTCCTCGAACTAAAATGGTTTGTGACTCGATAAGGATTGGTCTCACGGTTTGGAAATCCTATCTCCCCGCGGTGTCCCAGGGCTTTAGGGAAATAAGATCCCTCTAAAACCGTGTAAGCAAATGAAACTTGATATTATTCGCATACGTATCCTGAATTCACATGCTGCAACGCTGAAAGAGAATTTTGCTCTAATGTTTGGTTTGTGTGGACGAACTAGACTGACTTTCACTGACTTTCCAAATGGACTGAATGATAATAGTAGTAATAAGAATAAAACCAGAAAATAAACGAATATCCAGAATTTAGATTTTTAGTTGAAAATTCTGAAAATCAGTCTAATCCCCACTATAATCGAGAAATGCTTATATTGCCTAATTTGCCTAACAGATCCTTTGGAAACCAATGTTATGCTTAAGGTTAGGGATATAACTTGTTTATGAAAGAAAAAGCTTACAAATTTGATTAACAATGTAATAAAAGTTTTAATGAGCAAATGAAAACAATAACAAAAAAATGTTTTCTAAAAAAATTAAGCAAGCTGAAGGTTAATATTGAATTTTGGGTTTTCTGACAACAAATGTTCAGAATAAGGCATAAGGCCTTAACACAAAAAGAAATCAATTTAAGTAAATTACCTCGGGGCTTTCTTTCTTGAACTATGTAGTGAATGAATTGTTATCATTAACCTGACACAAATAAACAAACTGTGGAATTGATGTTTATAACCAGTGCTAGATGCAATCTTACATTGTTTACATTCTATATAGAGCTTTCCTGATTTACATAGATATCATACCAAACTGGTTAAATTACAATTTTGCATTGAAAAATACCTAATTATTTGACATCATATGCTAAGTATATAGTTTACGTTGATTAGCTGATTTATTTTGACTATAACCTTTTTAATATTTACGAGATTAAGATATTACATAGCTAGACGGAATTTTGAATATAATAACCTATATTTTATTCGGGTGAAAACTAAGTATTGAAATGATTTAAAATGAGTTAAACTAGTTGAAGTAAGTGGAAATGAGTTGAAGTAACTTGAACTAAAATAAAATAAATTGAGAAACAAGTCATGACTTTGATTTGAGATTTGTGGGAAGTATGAAAGAAACATAGAATGATCCAAAGGAGTTAAATAAACCTACTGCCTGACTGCTAACCATTTCTAATTATTTAAATTAATAACTGAGAATGAGAATAAGTGCACTAAATATGCACTTTGACATTTACCTAACAAGCATACACTATCAAATACATAAAATCAATGAGCGTAGCATTACCATTTCGTTATGCATAAAGGCTACATATATATACTCATATTAACACAAGTAGAAAATTAATAGACACAAACATATATCGATATATATATATATATGTAAAATCATAAGTAAATACATGCATACATACATAAAAAATCAAATAACACATGAATATAAATAATAAATGTCAAGACGTCTATCGAGATTTCTTTAATCTGAATATATTGAGTTTTTCGTGATTTTCTCTTTATCATTCATAGGATTGGTATACGGCCGGACATTTTCATGTATTCCTCTAGTTTGTTCGTCTAGTTTATGCGCATAAACGTCTGATCGCTCGATTGTTAGAGGATCAGACTGACGTAATAATTGCGGCTTTACTTAGCCTACTTCGTATTTTTCATCTGTATTCTACCTGACTGTACTAATGTCGGTTCCGCTTTATTTATGGATTACGTATCTCCAACCAAGAAAATGATTAATTGCGAGACTAGTCGCATATACATCATAGTTACTAATTAATCCTTTAGCTCTCTTACGTAACATATTTTTGATGACTCATTACAATATTATTTATTAGAGTTTTACTAGTATATAGATCGAAATAGACTCATTTAGTACGTTCACTTCTATGCAAAATTACTTTACAAACACTATAATCTCTGGACAATTAAAGCAATGTCTTGAATATATTTTCTAGGAATATCTATTATGTCTTGTTCAAAATTATCTTAAAGTTCTCATATTACATGTACATAGCGCAGATGATGCATTTTTACTTCATACAAATTTCCATATGTTAAAGTAAATACTTCTTTCATCGTTAAAGGTCTACAACCTGTCATTCGATCTACTTTTAAATTAACTTTCTTTATATGTTATCAAAAAAAATCTAAGTGACAAATAGAGTAATGGCCTAAACTACTATCTCCTTAATAAAAACAACGACATATTCACTAAAGTCACAGAATATCTATATATAAGTATCATTAAAAAAATATCTCTATTTTAATAAGCCTTGCTCAAAAAGAAAGAAAAAAAAATCTAATTGTTTAGCAATTACAGTTCGAGTTGGAAAATCTTTTCTCCACGCGGTGTAAATACATTAACAGTTTTCAAATAGTTCCGACTTTATATCGCGAACGTCTTGCATTTTATTCAATGACGAAAATTTCCCTTTTGGAATCAACAAAAAATAATTTGGATGGGTCCTACCTTTCGCCGTACACACTGCTCTCACCACCAAGCTCACCACACACATACAGATGTCCCTGCGTTTACTGGCTTCCTTCTTTCGTGAGAAGTGTCCTGGATTCGGAGTTCCTCTCTTCGATTCCCGCTGCGTCCTCCTCTCAAACTGGAAGGGGCGTCGCTCTTGGGCGTCTCCTGATCCATCAAGGTGGGGCTTCTGTTGGTCCATCTCTGATAGGATGCACTCTCACTAACAGCACTTTCAAACGTCACACTGCACCAACATCACTCTCGGTGTTAGAAGTGTAGTGTTACACGGATAAACAGTGTTTATTGTTTTTAAGCATTGTGTATAATACTTCAAAACTGATTATGTATGATTAAAACTAGTTCAAGTGCTTTCGGTGCGTATGTAGGTTATTCTAATTGTCTGTAATAGCCCGTGATTATGTTTATAAGTACGAAACTCTGTCACTCAAAAACAATGTTTGTAGGCGTTTCGCGATCTATATATATATATATATATGTTAGCAGCGTTACAAAGTTTATATATATATATATATATGTTTATATATATAAATATATTTTGAAGAAGATCAATGTGTAGGTTACTATGCTAAGGAAAGATTGTAATTTCGTACACTCGGCTTCGGTGAGTTTAGCCGCACATTGTTATTGTGAACTTAACTTTTGATTATGAATGTAGTGTGTGTGTAAGTTCCGGGTATGTTTTTGTGTTGCGGTGGTGCGCTGTTTCCCGGTGAAGAATTATTTTACGACTGACTTGGAGTTTTGAATTTTTTAGCCGGCCGATCTTTTTGGCTACGCCTCTAACGGTGTCTTCGATTTCGTCTCTGCTCTCTTATTCGTTAACTTATTTTGGTGTCCTAAATTTTGATTCTCTTGGTCTCCGCCTATTTACGGTTTTCGGGCGTCGTTTCTCTAACGTACGTGCTTCCTTCAAATTTCACATGTTATATCGAAAATTTTTATGAGAGTTGATTTGGCTCCTAGTCGTCTCGTGCATGGTTTTGGACCATTTCACAGTTCTATGTTAAAATTTTATCTTGGTTCTGAGTGGCGACATATGGTCTATGCTGTGATTTTGACAAATTCGCAGAGATTATATTTCTACTTGGATTCTATTCAACGTGTTAGGACTTTATTATTTTTCTCAATTTCACAAAAAGATGCTAAAAGCTGTTTTGTTCTTCTTTCTTGCGTTCACGCCGGGAACTCTGCTGTGTGTGGTTTTCTACGTGTGTGGCTTAGGCAGTGGTATTGAGAGACAATGGAAGGGTCTTTCAACTGTCCTCGCCGCGCGGACAGGTATACAGAAAAAAATAAAACATGTTACTTCTCGGATAGTAAGGGAAAATAAAGAGAATGTTCTTTGGCTCTTTAAACAAACAAAAATGAAAATGAAAATTATATGCACTAATGTTCATAATTATACGCAAAATTGGGTTTAAAAGATTTATTTAAAAATTAAATAAAAATGGTAATGATGCAACTGTCACACGAGTATCAAAAATAATTGAAGCTATTATTTGTATATTTTTGAAAGTTTATAGTAAACTCATGATACCTGATTTTTTACCTTCTATATCCGCCACTGGGCTCTCACACCAGGAATCGAACCCAGGATCACGTACACCAAAAGACAACTAAGCTCCCGTGCCCCCTTGCTTTACATAGAGCACGAACGGTGAGTTATATCGAAAAATGCTTTTTTTCTTGAAATCAATTCAGCGTCCCAAGAATAGGTTCCACCTAATTCGTTAACTTCACCTCTGGTGCTTGGGGTTCCGGGTTCGATCCCAGCCCCCGCCAAGTGAACTTTGTGGTGGAGAAACACGGTGTCCGTAGGTTTTCTCGGGGTTCTCCCGTTTCCTCCCACTTTCTTCATTCCACCATTTCATTCATTATTCATCATCACCGTCTCCTTTAGCCTAACCGGCAAAATCGTGGGACGTAAAACTCAAAGATTTCATTTTTTCATTTTGTTTTTTAATTCGTTAACTCCTATTCAAACCGGAAGGGGTATAAGTCAACTGTTTCTGGTTACCACGTTGATCGTCATAGACCAAAAATAGTAAAAAAAAAAAATATCGACAAGCGGTTTTGATGGAATGGATCCAGTACATCCGGAAAACATTATAACCCCAGTAAAACTATACCGAAACCGGAAGTTGTTGAAATTTATTAGTACTTCCGGTTTCAATATTGATTTCCATAGAGCAAAAACGGTGAGATATCGAGAAGCGCTTTTTTTTTAAATCGATTCGATGCTGCAAGAATATGTTTTATCTCGTGCGTTAACCTTCAAGCCAAACCGGAAATTTTAGAAATCAACCATTTCCGGTTTCAACTTTGATAGCCATAGCACGTAAACTATAATAGATAGCGAGTTGAAGTCGATTCAACGTTTTAGAAAAAAGATACAACCTCCACCCGTATTTCTCTACTAAAACCAGAAAGGATAAAAATTTAGTATTACTTGCGGTAGGGTTGCAAACTTTTGAAAATGGAAATATCTTACACCCGTCTGGAGTACGTATACTCTTAAGATCGTGACGTCATCGCTCAAAAGTGTGAACATCCTGAAAATGGATACTTCACATAAAATTGAGCAATTGAAGCATTTATTAACCTTACTTATTCCACTTTTGATTGAGTCGGCAAATGTGATTTTTGTAGTCCACTATCAATAATACATCGTATAAAACAGAAAAGCAAATATAATTGGCAATATTATTATGGCATGCACAAAATATACTTGAAAGATAAGACTTACCAGCTTCGCTGGGGCTAGTAATTTCTCATAACATGCCTACATACATTTACTGAATCTGGATGCATTATTTAATTGGAAGATGTAGCTGAGGATGAGGTAGTGCTAGCTGCACTCTTGAAAATGTACTTTTGTTGACCTTTAGCGGTTTGATAAGTTCAGTAAAATTTCCTGCCTTCAACTCTTCAGCAAATTCCGCGCACGACAGGTAAGGTGACCAGACGTCCCATTTTAGCCGGGACAGTCCCTTTTTTTCACCGCTGTCCCGTTTTTAGCGGATTCTCAAACGGGACGCCTAAATGTCCCGTTTTAAAGCAAAGATGACCCAGGTGTCAAGTAATTATTATTCAAAATATAAATGGTCAATGCAAATTCTACACTCTTCTGTATCAACACTCATTGAGAAAGTTCAGCCGTGTCTGGAACTTCTGAATGTTCAAATGGGAATTGAGTGGTCTGTGCTTCAAGTGGAAATTCAGTTGGAATTCTCAGTGTTCAAGTAGTGAAGAGTATTGTTGGCTTGTACTTAAGTTAGAAACTTTTTTTTTTTTTTTTTTTTTTTTTTAATGCTCAGATCCGCCTCTTCAGTTTCGGCATCTGAAGATTTTAACCGAAACGGGCTATCATCATCGCATTTTATTTTTCTTTAGCCTTTTTTCATCATCCTTTATTTGCAATAATTGGAAAGAAGAAAGGGAACAAGGAAAAGGGTGGGAAGGACGAGACCACAACACTCAACATCCAACAACAATGAACAAAGAAACAAACTAAACAAAATTTCAAAACAAAAAGAAAAACGAAAAGAAAAACAAAAGGACTTGAGCTATCTAATCAATATTAACTAACTAAACAAGAATTGAATTCCTACCTAATTCCTACCTAGAAACGGTGTGTTATAATTCATACTTGTATATTTTGTAAATTAAAAACACTGCTGAGTCCCAAAATGCAATGTGGAAGTCAGATATTTAAGCCCCCCCCCTCCCGCCGGCCGCCGATTAGTATGCGTCTCGTTTTTGAAAGTAAAAATTCTGGTCATCAAATAGTTGAAATATTTGTTCCCCTCCGAAAATTGGTAGCCCCTCCAGTCATCTCTGAAATACATTACATAAGTCATTATCTATTGTGCATCACACTTACCAAATATTGTTAATTTTACTTATTATTATTATTATTATTATTATTATTATTATTATTATTATTATTATTATTATTATTATTATTATTATTATTATTATTATTATTATTATTATTAACTGAGGAAAATCATATTCACGAAGAAATTAAATGTCGACTAAAAGCAGGGAATTCGTGTTACTATTCGGCGCAAAATCTCTTGTCCTCGCGAATTCTGTGGAGGTATTTGAAGCTTAAAATATACAAAACGATAATCATGTCTGTTGTTCTGTATGGCTGCGAAACATGGTCACTTACTCTGAGGGAAGAACATAGACTGAAAGTATTTGAGAACAAGATCCTGAAACGAATATTCGGACCCAAGAGGAACGGGAATGGGGAATGGCGGAAACTTCATAAGGAGGAACTACATAATTTATACGGTTTACCCAACATTGTTAGGGTCGTCAAGTCTAGGAGGCTTAGGTGGACAGATCATGTAGCTAGAATGGAAGAAAGTAGAAACGCTTTCAAAGTCTTGACTGAAAGACCAATCGGAAAACGACCATTAGGAAGACCTAGGCGAAGATGGGAGGACAATATTAAGATGGATCTCACAGAGATTGGAAAACAAAGTAGAAACTGGATGCAGTTAGCTAAGGATAGAAGTCAGTGGAGAGCTTTTTGTAAACGCGGCATTGAACCTAGCATAGTAGTAGTCGTAGTAGTAGTAGTAGTAGTAGTAGTAGTAGAAAATATTAAACAATTGAAAGAATATTACAGTAATTCCTGTACGATAAAAATCATTGTTTCATCTGTCGTAATGAGATACCCACATTCGATTTCTGGTGGAGTAGGCCCTACATTGTGACTCGAATAAGAAACCACGTAGAACTAAAATCGAATCGTTAGGCCTATAATAATTCAACGCATAAACTTCTAAGCTCGCTTTCCAAATTTTCTGAATGCAATTGAATTACTTGCTGGCAAGCAGTTGCGTAGTTATTTACTAGTGAAAAAAAATAATAATAATTGGGTTTAAAATAATAATAATAATTGCGTTACATGTCAACATTTTTGCAGAATTAAAAGTGTAACCAATAGGAATAAGATCTTGCCTTTAACAATCTAACGCCATTACTGGAAATTTCCTAACTGATGCATTTTCTTTTTCCGTCACTAGATGACAGCATAGCAAACGTAAGGAAGACATCGTCTACTTTCACACTTACGCCATCTCGGAGAATTATAGGAAATTAGAACGTAATAATAAACTGATCACTTCTGATGCCAAAACTAGGAAAATATAAAAGTGAGTATAATTCTAGCTAGAATTGCGTGAAATTTCGTACAATAATATATTCAGGGGCACCAACTTCGGCGATGTTCAGGTCCTTGAGCATCCTTTAGAATTTTTGGGGATCCTAAGCACCTACATAAACAAGAGAAAAGAAAAACGAGACAACGAGGGAAAATTACCCTATAATCTTTCACTGTAGAACAGTCTGATTTTTCAGGGGCAGACACTTTACTACGTATAAAAAACACGTAGAATTCCGGAATTGTTGCGCTGAGCATTAAAGTATTCTACCTTTTGGCAGGTCCAGGGACTAGAGTTTTTTTTTTTTTTCTAGAAGTGTTTCTTCCACGTTTCTCGATCCTCAGTTTCTCTTTTAATTCCGAATATTTTTTTTTTCTTCTCTTCAAATCATCTATTAGTTGTGTTCTTCCCATTCCTCTCTTCCCTTCCATCTTTCCTTCTATTGTGGTATGAAGGGGACAATTTCTTCGCAAGATGTGTTCAATCCAATTGGACTTCCTACGAACGATGCTGGCCACAATAGTTATCCATTTTCTATCCATCTACACAACATTTCGAGGCTCTCTAACTTCCTTAATGTCCAAATCTCTGAACCATACAGTCCAATGTTCCTGTATAAATGTCCAATGTTCCTGACATATATGTATATAAAACATATGGGTGAAAAAACCTAAACACACAGGGAAAACCTGCAAGAAACAAGAAGAAGCCTAAGGTAAAAAGAAGAAGAAGCCAAAAGGTAAAAACATAAAAACATAAATACGCAGAGAACACAAATACCAAACACACATACAGAAATACACAATAAACAAGCAATCTAGATTCAAACTCTTTTGTTAAATTTTTTATAGTTTTTTTTTGTTTGTTTGTTTGTTTTGTTTCGTTTTTGTATATTTTCCCTCTTTTTTTTTGGTCTCTTTTCCTCCCCTATCCTTTCCCTCCCAAATTTTCCTATTTTTTTTTCTTTTTTTACTTATGGAAATAAATAAAAAAAAAACTACCATAGAAATCATTCGCAATGGTGATAACTCGTCGGTTTTCGAATGCTATAGGTAACCGACTAAGAGTAACGCGACTGAGCGAATGTAAAAAAAAAAAAAAAAAAAAAAAAAAAAAAAAAAAAAAAAAAGTCCAATGCTCCATATATAGCACTTGACCAATTTCTTCCTTAGTCCAATATTAAGGCTGCTAGTTAAGAGTGACGTTTTCTTGTTGAATGCTTCTTCGGCTATGACAATTCTTGACCTAATCTCTTTGGTGCAATAAACGTCTTTCGTCAAAATACTTCCCAGATACTTAAAATAATCACCTCTTCAAGTTCTTTTTATTCTATTTTGACCCACAAAGGCGCGTTTTCACAGGATATTCTTATGACTTTCAATTTTTCAATGTTGATTGCTATTCCATGTAATATCCCAGTTTTAACTATTTCGTCAATCATCTTCTGCAGTCCTTCTTTGGTTCTAGCTGTAATAACCAGCAGCGTAGCGTAAGAAAACGCCGGTATGCTCTGCATCGTCTGTTTGCTTGCAATTATCACAATTATTTCCACTGTAATGAGTGCAATCTTCTGGATGCGCTCTCTCGCCTTATTTTGACAAGCGAACCTACGCATGTGTGTCACTCAAATGCACATATTCTGTCTTTTTTTCTTGTCAGTCGTATGCTATGTTCCTTGGGCTTCCAAGCCGACTGTAAGCATCGGGGTTTTCGTCTGCTTTCTGTCGAAGGCGCATGTCCAACTACTTGCTTTCTTATTCTCCTCATCCTTGCAACTCTACATTTTGCTATTGCTTATTTGAGAATGCGTTTTCGAAGAGTTACCCTCTAGAGCGAACGCGACCAAGGTGGCTATTTGGTAACTTTACTTTTGCCAGAGTTATAAATCATACTGTGAGCCAATCAGGGTTTCCAGGTCTTTTTTGTCAAGTTTAGGTCCATAATAACAGAGTTCCAGTACTCTGTACAAAGCACCTTCCAAGCAGCTGTTTCTTGCTAAAAATCCCCTTGCCTGGCAACACATCTTTCCTTCCTTTTGACATCTTCTAAACAGCAGGCGGTCTATTGTTCCGAAACGCACCAAATACGCTCGAGCTGACGTTTTCTCCGCGTTTTTATTGCTTTCGCGTTTGTAGCGCATTGTGATTAGCCATGCACATTTAAATACATGGTCAGCGTATTCCAAGCGTACGCATGAGCAATAAAAACGCTTTGCAAACGCTACAAATAGCCGGGGAAGCTGGCGTATTCCCAAATATTTCCAACTCTATATATTTTGAACTAAGCTATAGTTTCTGTACAGAATGTACGAGCGCTAACATCAAGGAGATAGAACAAAACAGAAATGCCTTTTTCAAGCATGTCGGTTATGTAAATACAAAGGATGTTCAAAAAGTTTTGCACAGTGGTCTCTATTTTATTATTATTATTATTTGTTGCAGGAGGAGAATGAAATTTTTTTTGTGAACATACTTGGAACATTTAGCTATACACTGAGCCCACTCAATGTAGCCTCCATCAGCTGTGACGCATCTGGCCCAACGTTCTTTCCATGATATAAATGCACTTTGGTAAAATTCTGGGGATTGGCTTTTACGCCATCGCTTGACACAGGAAATAAGGTATTTCTCACTATCAAATGTTTTACCGCGCAGGTGGGCCTTCAGGTTCGGACAAAAACAACCATGTTTCATTCTGGGTAATGACGCCGTCAAAACACTGTTTCCACTCTTCAGTAAAGGTCGTCATGAGACCCTCGCACACATCCTTCCTCATCTTTTTCATTTCTCTTGTCAATAATATAGGCACCCAACGTGCACAGATTTTTCTGTACCCTAGTGACTGTAGCACTGATATCACACTACCCAATGACAAACCAGTCATTTCAGCAAGCTGTCGTATCATCACACATCTGTCATTTTCGATGATTTGATTAATGGTCTCCTTATTCACATCACTCACTACCGTCGATGGTCTACCGCATCGTGGATTATCCAGTAGAGAGAAATCACCTTTAAACCTCTGTAACCACCACTGGATAACTGCTGCGATTCAATGTGTCCTTCCCATAAACAGGGAGCAACTTCCTGTGAATCGATATGGCAGAGTCATCGCCGGTCTTGAAGAGGAACTCCATCACCGACCGTTGTCGCAACCTGACATCTACTTCACGGTCCATTATGACTCACCTGTAAATAAAAGAAAATACTTTTATATACCAACTTATAGCTAAATGTTCCAAGTATGTTCACAAAAAAAAAAAAAAAAAAAAAGCATTCTCCTCCTGCAACAAATAAAAAATTAGAGACCACTGTGCAAAACTTTTTGAACGCCCTTTGTAATAGTATAAAAATAGTTGCGCTTTATTCATAATTAAAGGCAAACTATTAATCTTCATCATAAATACATAGAATGTCCAGTGGCGTGGCCAGAGACTCTTTGAGGGAGCTCACACACACAAGCATAAATATAAAGCATTCTGTAGAATTACGGCCACGCCACGCCACATTAACGAAGTAAAGTTCCAAAGTTTTTTTTTTAAAATTGATTAGCAAAAGGTCTCTGCAAACCTTAACTTGTAATCCGACCAGTGAAATCACAATTATCACTCAGTCAGTAATCAATCTGGAAAATCTTAACTTTACAGGATAGCAGGGACCTAAACAATCCTCTTTACATGATAGCAGGAACCTATACAATCCTCTTTACAGGATAGCAGGGATCTACAGAATGCTCTTTACAGGATAGCAGGGATCTACAGAATGCTCTTTACAGGATAGCAGGAACCTACACAATCCTCTTTACAGGATAGCAGGGACCTACAGAATCCTATTTACAGGATAGCAGAAACCTACACAATCTTTTTTTCGGGAGGGAGTCCAAGATGTTTGACTCGACACACAGATTTAACGAACAAGTAGTTTGAACTATGATGAATCATGACAACAACAATTATTATTATTGGCTCATTACGGCCGATAAATGTTTACCGAAATCTCTGATATATTATCAGTATCCCTATTTGCAGCATGCGCAATATCCATCGTAGAATTCATGTATGTTTCGTTCACTTAGTGCAATTTTTAATATACAAAGAATTGTCATAATACACGAGAAGATAAAAGTGAAAACTTCAAAAATTAGAAACTTACTTAAAATAATAGAAGCCTTTGAAGGTAAATAATTTAATGAAAATCATAAAGCGTAGGAGGGCATAAATTTAGATTTTAAAAATATAGTTATAATTCTTCCTAACAGAAAACTGAATAAAATATAACGCCACATTGAACACTTTATATTTAAATTTACAAGTGTCTGGTATGCGTAAAAACATTCTCTGGATTATTATGAACAAATCTGTGAAACTTATATCAAAATAGATTTCATGGTTAGAGAGAAAATTGTGAATAAGCTCAACTACATTACATATCAATAGTATCTACATTCAAAATGTCCTACCTAAAAAAAAAAAAAAAAAAAAAAAAAAAAAAAAAAAAAAAAAAAAAAGTAAACGTTTTAACAATATCGCCCGAATAATTTCAGAGGTTATCACGGATATTGTCACATTTAGATACAGACGTGCGTAGATTTTTATTTATTTATTTTATTTATTTATTTATTTTTTTTACTTTTCTTCAACCTAAATAGGCAGGTTAATCGAATCCGATGCTTTTAATAAGTATAATGGATATTTTAAAAATATTATAAACTTCGATTTACGATGTTGATGCTCGTACAAGTGGTGCACCCACAGGAGGGTCCATAGGGTTTGGATGCCCCAATGTAAAAACTTAACATATATTTTGCACAGTTTCTCAATAAAACCATTCCCGGCGGGAGCTCATCTGGTTCGGATTCCACGTTAATCAGTAGGTCCACGTCTCATATAGCCTCGCTGCTGAAAGGGACGCTAAACTAAAATCAACTCAACAACAACAACTCAATAAAACCATACTTGTTTAACAGAGAAATGATTGATGTAGGATGAAAATTTGATCTTACACTTCATCTAAACTCTTTCCCTTATAAAAACAATCCAGTTCTATCATTTTTTTTTCTGAAAACCTAAGTGGAATTTCAACTACATTTTAGAATTCCTTGTCGTGTTTTTGGGTGCAGAATAATACCCGTTCAATGCTGCGTCGTGTTGGACACCCCTCTCCCAAGATTGGAACCTTCCAAACAAAAATGTCTGGGTACGCGTCTGGCTCGTACCCTAACTATCTTAGATTCACAGTTCGTACATCATCGTTTTTGGAATGAGTCACGATTTTGAATGACAACATTTGCAAGCCATGATTCATAAAATCGGGAGAAGCTCGGGAAAATATCCGGGAATTTTTCCAAGATTTTGTTTATTTCTTCTTCTTTTTTTTAAATTTGGGTGCTCATACTGGGGCATCAAGCTCAGGTACATACACGCAATTCATCTCGAATAAAATAAAATAAATATTTTTAAAAATCATGCTTTCGTTAAAGAATAAACATATCCTACTAGAAACTAATAAATAAATAAATAAAATCGTTCTTAAAAAGTACAAAATAATTGTTTTCAAGAAAATTACTTTTTGTAAAAGAATAAATCGTCGCTGCGCCTCGAAGAACCGCTATGTGACATTTTTTTGTCGAAAATGAGTTATGTCGTACAAATAAATCAGAAAGCTGTCAGACAGCGTCCCTTAAAATGTTATAAGTTAATATTCAATTGTTTCGCCACAACAATGAAAAATTATAGATTGAAATTAAAGGCTTCTGGTTCTCATTACGTACGCATTGATTAATGTATACAAATCGTCTATGTGCTTATAAAGGCGCAAAAGCTGCTACGTAAACACAAAAATAGTAATATAATACTGTTGAAGCAAGCTACAACAATATCCAGTGCATAATATACGCAGAACCAATTTTATTTCATTTTTCAAGTGTTTCCTTGTATTTGCCAAAATTTTAAGAGTTCGGAATGTTTTTTTAATTCTCCTGAAAAGTTGTGGTTTTAACACAGCGGTTCTTCGAGGCGCAGCGACGAAATTCTATTTATGCATGACCAAAAAGGAAAGCAGAAGTAGCGCTCTCATATACGTTCAATGTGTAATTTATTATCTGTAAGTAGTACCCATCGTTGCCAGGTTCTAATTCAGAAGTTGTACACAAGAAGACGAAAGAGAATGTCCTCACAGCCATTCCCCAGCCCGGGTTTTTATCCTATCCTGTTATGTAACTCCGCACATCAAATATGTATTACTGGTTATATACATTCACTGAGTTTAAGGAAAAGAAAGAACCAGAAACTTGTGTAAGTGCAGTAGTTAGTTGAATCCAAGAAGCAGTGGCGTAGGGAAGGAGGGGGCCCAGAGGGGCCGCCCCCCCAAAGAGGTCCGATAATATACTTTGGTACTTTGATGTTTGTAATTTTTTATATATTTTTATGTTTATATATTTTTTGTTTGTAATTTTTCTATATGTACTTATAACAGCACTTGAGCCCCTCAAACACACATCCTGGTTACGCTACTGCCAAGAAGTCACCTCATATAGAAAAGTACTACACTTGACATCCTTCCGCAAAGCTAATCCTTTCGCGTTCCCTCTTTTGTCTTTCATTCTATCTTTTAAGAGTCTTCATCCCGGCGAAATTAAAATATCGCTAATTTTACAGTAATTATGTGATATCTTCAAATAGATAAAAGATAATTGAAATATGGAACAAGAGCGCCCTAGACAATATTATTTTGCGTGAGGTACCATTATCACAAGTCACCTAGTGGCTTTCCGTTTTCAGCTGTTTAGAAACGCGAAAATAAATGCCGATTTTCAAAATGGCTCGAAATCGAAAGCAGATAAGTGAGTCGTGATAACGGTATCTCATGTAAAATAATATTATCTAGGGCGCTCTTGTTCCACATTTCGATTATCTTTTATCTATTTGAAGATATCACATAATTAATGTAAAATTAGTGGTATTTTAATTTCGCCGGGATGAAGACTCTTAAGGCTTTGTTTCATTTTGCAGTCTATTCAATTAAGTAGATCACAGTTTAGCTGAAAGTTCTAGAACTATGTTTGTCGCTTCTTTTATCCGATCATTCTCTTGTAGCTATTGAGCCATTGAGCTGGCATTCCTTTGAACATATTGCGGCAGTAAATGTTATCAATTGACTAAAGTGAAAATTTTTATAGGTAGTTTATACACTTTTAAGATACTCTTACACTCTATTCAGGAATGACTGTTGCATTTTCAATATATTTTAAAATTTATTACATTATGTCTATTTCTTCAATTTTTTGCCAAAATTTGGCCCCCTTGCGACGTTAAAAGGTATTAATCGATTTTGGTTTAAGTTTTGCCAATCTATTACGCGTATGTAAACAAAGTTGCAACTTTCGCACTCTTTGGATATTCAATTCTCGCATTTTCGATCCCCCGTAATGTGTACGGTAAACATAATCTACATATGTATGAATATAATTCGTTTGATGTTGGAAAATTGTTCCACAATAACATAAGAGAAAATGATCAGAAAAGTTACGGGTACAAAATTTGTCTCCCTGCAAATCGCTTAATACTCTAAAAACTGTCGTGGCATTGGTGTCTTCCAACTTGCGACAGTCCTATTAGCGACAGGAACTGTTAACTGTCCTATGAGCGACCGATTCGATCTGTTAACTGCCCTATGAGTCACCGATTCGTTCATACTAAGATAATAGAAGAAGATAAGGCTCTCTCTTCTTTAACTTGTTTCATGCAAATGTGATTTGGAACCTAACAAAATGTACTATGAAAAATTTCGCTCTACCTGAATTTAATACATGAGAATGCTCTCATTACATTAAAAATCTTTTATACGTTTTTCCTAATATTATATTTTTGAATTAATTTCTATGAATACATTGACTCTATCAAGGGGAAAACTTACTAAATATTTAGAGTAGCTCCGCCGTTGTCTATGATTCTAATATAATTAAAAATTTCATGTTAAAATGATACGGAGCATAAGTTTAGATTGAATATGTTTATGGCATAAGAAAGAAATCAGAAAGCGGTAGGGGCGCCCGAAGAAAATTTTCTAGGGAGGAGCATCTCCATGGTTGCTGTATCACGTCTGGTATATCTGGTATTGAATATACGTGGTTTGTTATATTACGTATACATTTTTGTGAGCCAGGGAGTCGACGCCTGCCTTCCCAACGGGCGCCCATCGAAAAAAGGTGTTCACCATTTGAGAATATCAAAGAAATCTAAAAAACACGGTGTATTCGAAGAAATTATTACACAACTTACAAATCTCTCGCAGAACTTAACAAGTTCGTCTAGTTATAAGGGATTATTTCAGATTGCTACACGACAAGCTTTTAAGTCAAAACAAGGGAGGAAGGCAAATTAAGCAATTATTGTAGTTTACGTTTTAGTAGCTTACAATAGGGGGAAAGTAGTTTAAAAAGTTTTACCTTTTGGATTGTTTAGAATGAACTGCACTGTAATTGGTGGGATTAGTTGATAATAGCCAATCAGATGTAAGGGATCTCAAAAGCTGTCTTTTATCATTGATATATTTTTTTAATTTTATTCATAGAGTCTTAGGAAGTCTAAAAAGTAGATAGTTGGCGAAACTGTTACACGTTTAAGTTTTTCAAAATAAAATATATTACTGTGCTTAGTGAGTAATTAGATTTTAATCAAATTAAGTACAGAAAACAGAGCTTTTGAAGAAAGGGAATATTACAACTGGGTTTTCAATAATTACATAGGAATATACTTTTCGTGGAAATATCCTTGTTGTCTCGTTAAGTTAAGTTATTGTTTTATGTCAAAACTAACTCAAAATTAAAATACATTTTATTTGCATTCACAGTAAAGGATATATATATTTGACGAACAGTATCACTGGCACGTACATATTTCATACCAAGGTTGTTCAGGCGCTAATAACGCCACAGGCAAACATATTTTACGAGATGGAATCATATCATCTTCCATCATCTCAACATAAATGAATCGGTCGCTCATAGGACAGATAACAGTTCCTGTCGCTAATAGGACTGTCGCTTCTGGGACTAATTCGTGGCATTTCTTGGTTTAAATCCAGTGTCTATATATTACAGTGTAGTAATTGAAGGGGGGAGGAAAGGGGAAATTCCCAGGCACCTCTAAACACTTCCCCGGAATCTCGTTCCCTTTCTCCTTTGGGGCGGAGGACTTGGTAATGACATCAAACCTTCATGTGTAATTAAAAATTTAATTTATAAACGAATAAGAAAGAAATCATTTAGTGATTACACAAATTACAATTATGAGCATACTTTATGGAGACGCTCTCAGAGGGTATCCAAGCACCTTTACACGCTATGCACATTAGAAAACCTGATTTTTAAAAAGTATTTTGTGTGAAAAATATTGTGAACTGAGGAATCATAACCTTTTCCGTATTGTGCACAGGGGTATTTTCCTGCGAGTAAAAGTTTCTTTTGGACAAACACTGCGTGCGTGGGTTTCCTCGGGGTTCCCCGTTTCCTTCCACTTTCTTCATTCTACCATTTCACTCACTTCTTATCCTCACCGTCTCCTTTAGCCTAACCAGCATAACCTTGGGACGTAAAACTCAAAGATTTCATTTCATTTCATTTCAAATTAACAGTCCGCAAGAGGGCTCTCCTAGTACAAGTATACATATTTTAGGCACACACTAACTCCCGCCCTAGAAATGCTTCAATTTCCACACTGATATATTGGTTTCTGTAATTAAAATTTTGCACGAAAATACGGAGGCAGATAGAAGAAGCGCTTCTCTTAAGGCTCAAAGCGACACGCTATGGCTGGAAAACGTGAATGCATGGATAAAAGTAAGCAACAGACTAATTCAATAGAGTTAGTGTGGTAACGGATAGTGTTACAAGCAAAACTCCGAATTAGAGTTTTACCTCAGGTCGAATCCCATTCATTTTCTTACTTTTTTAAAAACTTTTTTATAAAATAGTAGAATACGTGAAACACATTAAAATTAATAACAACTGGTACAATGTAATATGAAAGGTAATTAATTTAATTTTCTCCTTAAATATGACACGTTTGATAATGTAAGACATTGTACTCATGGCTTGTACATCAATTTCGTCTTTAGAGCGAAGATAAGATTTACGATATGAGCTATCATGGCCTCTTGAGTGGAAATCGAGACTAAACCGCCGTTTCAACAATGTGATTCTGTTAACAGATTATTAAATTAGGATTTTAGTAAAGTTTGACGTTTACATCACCTTATAGTTGACCAGTTACCATTCCAATGAACAGTAGCAATTCTTTAGCTTCAAGAAACACGTTTTGGTTTCTGAGAAGTGTAATAGCGTAGCCGGCGGATATAGCCAAGCGATTCAAGGCATTTGGTTGATGCTCGTGAGGTGAAACTCACTGGTTATCTTAATTCCTCTGTATAGCATGGATGAAATTTTAAGTATACTGAATATTTCTATTTGTGTGTACTAGAGATGGCCACAAAGTTCCGGTTCCGGCGGAACCGGTTCTCGGAGATCCGATTTTCAGTTTCGGTTCCAGACCTGGATCCAAAGAACCGGTTCCAGACCTGGATCCGTAAAACCGGTTCTAGACCTGGATCCGAAGACCAGTTCCAGACCTGGATCCGAAAAACAGGTTCCCTACTGGGTCCGAAAACCGGTTCCGGAACCGGATCTTCTAGAACCGGTATGTTCAGACCCGAAAACCGGAACCGGTTCTGGCCATCCCTAGTGTGTACCTGTCGTCGGATCCAGCAGTCTCGAACAGTGGTAGAAAGAGAAAAAAGAAGTCAGGAAGTTATATTTTTTAAAAAAAATAGCCAATAATGCACCTGCCCTCCAACTTGTAGACCCGGGTTAGAAAATGAAATGAAATGAAATCTTTAATGTTACGTCTCACGATTATGCCGGCTAGGCTAAAGGAGACGGTGATGATGAGAAATGAATGAAATGGTGGAGTGAAGAAATTGGGAGGAAACGGGAGATTCCCGAGGAAAGCCCACGCAGACCCGGGTTAGAATCCTGGTATGTGTAAGCATTTTGTGTAATTTTATCTTCGTTCCAATACGGCTGTGAGGCTCATCCAGATGCTTTAAAATTAATATCTAGGGTAGTAGAAGTGTCATAGGAAGGAAATGACTAAATTTTAGATAAGTTTCGAAGAGTGGAATAGGCATGTCCGTCTGGGCGACGACGCAGCAATGGGCTTTTCGTAATCAGGACAGAGCAAACAAGTTGCAGAAAGGAGCGGAGGTAATAAGATAGGTAAAACTGAATAAAATTGATGTTGTCAGAGTACTACAGTTACTCGTGAATGCTGGATAAGTAAATACAAAATATATTGACGTTCAATTTCTCTCCTACGCAAACTAATCTTGGACAGCGAGTTGAACACTTTGCATGAAGTTGAAAGCTAACACAAAGAACTTCTTAAACATTCTGAAAAGTATCTCACATTCATCCATTGCTCGTTTGAACTTTTAAGCCTTTCTTCTGTGGATTTTCAATTGAAGCTTTCCTGATATTCTCACAATGATTTGCTTTGGATTTCGGTATGTTTAAACACCGTTTCAACACTGAAAGCTTAGCAGAAAGATATTTGACCATACCTGAACAGTAATGTGCCTCTTCTACTGTGAATTCACTGATATTAAGTCACTAGTGTCAGAGCCCCCAAAAATGTAACTCAGATCCCATTTTCACAACACTCAGGTTCACAACACAACAATTAGCTGAGAGGTTTTAATGCATCTATCGTATACCCCGTATCTGGTACCGTTCTATAGTCTATTTCTGTCTCTGAAAAATTTTCTGAATGGTTTAAGTTAGTTTGAAGCGAAGCTGGCAAAAAAAAAAAAAAAAAAAAAAACTCGTGTCACAATTTTCTTTTTGCCAGAAATAATCAAAGTTCTATAGCAACGCGATTGTGGTTTTCCTGGAATAACGACAGAACGTCATCGAATAAAATGGTGCATATATGTTTTTATAATGTTATTTTTAAATAACAATAAATGTCTTTTCAATTCTAAGTTTCAAGTGCTAAATATTTTTAAGACAACCTGATATTACTCTTATTTTTCTGTGTGTAAATAGACATGGGGAATGGCGGATACTTCATAACGAGGAATTATGTAATTTATACCGTTTACCAAACATTGTTAGGGTCATCAAGTGTAGGAGCATCAGGTGGGCAGATCATGTAGTCAGAATGGAAGAAAGAGGAACGCTTTCAAAGTTTTAACTAGAAGTCCAATTGGAAAACGACCATTAGGAAGACCTAGGCGCACATGGGAGGACAATATTAAGATGGATCTCGCATAAATATGAATACAAAGTAGAAACTAGATCCAGTTGGCTAAGGATAGAAGTCAGTGGAGAGTTTTTGCGAACGTGGCACTGAACCTCTGGGTTCTATAGGCCACAGTCCACAGAGTTAAAGCCTGTGACAAACATCTTGGCATTTCAGCTAAACGAATAAAACGCAAGCTCTGGCGCGACGCTACCAAGTAGTAAAGGGGTGTGGCTATGGTTAAGCAGACAAACTACAGCGCGATCAGGTGACAGGGGATAAACGTGGATGTGTACAAAATAAACCTGGCATTACCGCTGGCCTCTCATTTGCTAGCAGTATTTAAAGGGAACTTGGAGCGCCGCCTTCAAATGCCAAGATATTTGTCACGCCGTTTAGTTAGTTATATACTAGGGGGCCACGATTTAAAACGGTTGTGTGTACCACTTGTTTACGTTATATGAGAGCAGAACAACTTTCTCAGAGATTGTCTCTCACTCTACACCAATAAATGTTCTTTTGTATTATATAAAGCGGAATCTTTGCTGGTTTGTTCCGTATACAAAACCACACTCTTTGTTGGACATAATTCCAGGTATGGAATACTTTAAGGTAACTGTAGGGAAGGGACCATAAGTTATTTAGAATTTTTCCTAAACTATGGATAATTGGTACAAATCAGTGGTGTACACAGAATTTCGTCCGGGCGGTTCAAGCATCCAAGTTCATATAATTTCAGGTGTTTGTACACATATCTTAATTAGCGATGCCAACCTGTGAGGAAAATCCCATTTTGTGGGCATTTTGATATTAATTTTTCGAATAAGGATAAAGGGAATTTTCGTAGAATTGGCAGGATATATATATAGGATTTTTCATATGTTTACTTCATCACATGGGTGGATCCAGGGGGGGCGATCGGGATGATCGCCTCCCCCAGAAGAGGAAACTTCCTTATTTTATATATAAATAAAACCCATCCCAGAGTATGGAGCTCTTAAAGGTAGCTCTAAGTAGCACTATTAGGCTTACAACCCATCGCCCCCCCCCAGAAGTCCGTCCTGGATCCGCCCCTGCTTCGTCAACGCCAATAAAAACTCATAATGTGAAAGATATAGACTAACGAGTCTTCAAAAGGCGTGAAATCAACTCTAACTGCCAAATTTTGTTACTGTAAGATGTATATTACAAGTAATATGGAATTGATTTACACAGTGGCTTGAGCATCTCAATAAACAAGTGCCAAGGAACGTAAGTTGCATCTGATATTTAAAAATAAATAAATAAATAAATAAATAAAAAGAAGAAGGATTTTAGGATTTAGGATTTACATTTTTGGCTTTCGGCATCAATGGCCATTTACCCGGTCACGTATGAGGGATGACGTCCCTGGCAAGTACACTATCCGGGGAAAGGGAAGGAAGGAAGCGGTCTGAGACCTATAAGGTAGGCCTGTTCCGATAATCGAGTAATCGATAATAATTCGATAAAATTTTAAAATCGTTTCGTCGATAAAGAATTTTAATTTTGTCGAATTATCGAACTTTCGAGACTCTCGAAATGTTTGAGACTCTTGAAGTGTTCCAGACACTCGAAGTGTTCGAGACTCTAGAAATGTTGGAGACACTCGAAGTGTCCGAGACTCTCGAAATGTTCGAGACACTCGAAGTATTCGAAGCTCTCGAAATGTTCGAGACTATTGAAATGTTCGAGACTATTGAAATGTTCGAGACACTCGAAGTGTTCGAGACTCTCGAAATGTTTGAAAGCAGCTAATACTGAAAGATCTCAGCATGATCGCAATTTATCTAGTCGTTTGAGCATTTTGAAAAGTTCAGAAAGTTCAGAAAAAACAATGCAATCGAGGTTATCATAAGTGCACATGTAATACATATATGCAGGGTGTTCATTTTAAAAGTTGCCTCTCTTGAAATGAAGTGACAGAAAAGTTTCTTCCCACAAGTCTTAGATACTCGGAACTTCGATAATATTCGAAATTTCGATAGTACTCGAAATTTCGATAATACAAGAAAATTCGATATTTCAAATACTCAAACGCTTTCAAGTAACCTTGACAATTCGATAAATTTTCACTCCCGAAGTTTGACAGGTCCTCAGCATTATCGAACACCCCTACTATGAGGTAGGTACCACTCCGGCATTTGCCTGGTGTGAATGAGGAAAATCCAGGAAAACCTCATTAACAATGACTGGCCTGAAAAGTTGTTTTTACAGTTTTTCGACCGAGTGCCTCCAAAGGAATCGAAACCGGGATCGTAGAAAGAAGAAGAAAGTAGTACAAAACAAGAAACAACCAACTTGCAAAACGTTTGGCACGTAATGACTTGAGAATGAAACTTGTCTAGTTTCGTTACGTTCTCTAAGTGACTACAACACAAACAAGCGTGCTTCAAATATTACGTTTAGACAAAAAAAAAAAAAAAAAAAAAAAAAAAGTCCTTGCTTTCGTCAACATTTTCAAGGAAGACACTTATTCATAAATCATTTGATAAACGTTGAAGATCAAAATTTACGGATAATTCACTCATATATTGAAGAAAATGAGTGACATAAAGTAGTTTCATTTTTCATATTTTATAATTTTTGAGTAATTTTAAGTTAGTAAAGAGTGGGAAATTCAAGATCAAAATGAGAATTTCTGCCCCTCGAAATTGAATTTTGTGACGTTTCAGATTGGTATCACTGATCATAATAAAATAAATTTTTGTGTTTGTATACTTCACCAAAGAGATCAGGTCAAGAATTGTCATAGCCGAAGAACCGTTCAACAAGAAAAGATCAGTCTTAACTAGCAGCGTTAATATAGAACTAAGGAAGAAATTGGTCAAGTGCTATATGTGGAGTATTGAACTGTATGGACTTGAACATTACAGAGTTAGAGAAGAAATATTTGGAGAGCTTCGAAATGTGTTGTTGGAGGAAAATTGCGAAGATAAAATGCATTGAGCGACTAACAAGCGCAAATGTTTTAAGACGGATAGGAGAGAAGAGGATGGTTTTAGCGAGCATCCTTCGTGAGAAGGCCAATTGGATTGGACACATCTTGCGAAGAAATTATCTTTTTCATATTGCCATAGAAGGAAAGATGGAAGGAAAGCGAGGAATAGGAAGAAGAAGAACACAATTGATGGATGATTTGAAAAATAGAAGAAAAATTTAGAAGTTAAAAGCGGAAGCTGAAAATCGAGAAACATGGAGGAAGATTTTTCAGGCCCAAACTAAAAATTAAGAAAGAAAAAAGCATTAGTCCCTGCCAAAACGCAGAATAGTTAATAATAATAATAATAATAATAATAATAATAATAATAATAATAATAATAATAATAATAATAATAATAATAATAATAATAATAATAATAATAATCTTACTGAAGGGATCAGTTAAAACTCCGAACCTTTTGGAGGCCATAATTATTGTTATACAGGGTGTTTCAAAACAACACCGACAAGTTTGGGAAGTGATTCTTGACACCAAGATAAGCAAAAAAGTATATAGACTAACCTGGGTGCACAAATGCTTCCTTTCGGAGTTATAGGCTGCCGAAAACACGAAAAAATGAACTTTAAAGGTTCATAGCTCCGAAACTATGGGACCTACCATAGTCGGGTCAAGACTTCACTTAGGAACTAGTATGTGCCCTATCCGAATATCCAAGTTCCAGAATCCTAAGGTACTCATGCAACACTTTTTATAAAGGGAGTTTGGCTACGGGCATACAATTTGAAGTACTCACCAACTATCTCTGTAAAAAAATCGTTGCGGAAGTATCGCAGGATTCTCAAACATGGATATTTGGATAGGGCACATATTAGTTCCTAAATGGAGTCTTGACCCGACTACGATAGGTCCCATAGTTTTGGAGATATGGACTTTTAAATTTCATTTTTTCATGTTTTCAGCAGCCTATAACCAGTGCTGTGGTCTTAAAATTTTCAGAGGGTATACGCTGTTTTGTGATCATCTATGATTATGAATAAAGACATAGAAGGTATTTTCATAATGAACAATGTAAAATACATGTATTAGTTAATTCATTTAAAATATAAAGGATACATTATGTATTATAGTCAAAAGCATTTCATGCTATTCTCATGATGATACTCTTTACCTAAATCACACGATTAATAACATAAATGGATGTAAGTATAGGGAAGGAACCAACTCACTCCGAGAAGAAACAAAAAATCGCGCCCGATGTATCAGAAATAAGAAAATTGTGCCCAAATTTAACTCTATAAAATTATTAAGACTTTTTTTTTTCAACAATAGGTTCTATATTGCTCAAAGTTACGTAATTATTACCGTCGGCATGACATTGAAAATATTCATACCTTAGTTTTAAAATATCGAACAAGTTTGATTTTCTTCTACAGCCATCGACCTTAAAACGCTTTGATAACCTGTCAGAACAAACATGTATCGATCTATCCCTTCATCTTAAAAACTAACAAAATTTTGTGTTTTAATTCCTTCCTGTATAATAAGGACTCATACCGGTATATTTGATTACCTGCTAAGAATATAAAACTAAACTAAAAAAAGAAAAAAAAAAAAAAACGTGATATAGTGACTTTATCATTGGAGTCATGTCTCGATGAAATAAATATAAAGCAAACAAAAGTAGAAAGTGCTATACGGTTTGAAGCAGAAGGTACACTCTGATTACTAAGGTTAAGCAGAGAGTACTATACACGGCGTGTATCGCCGTTTACCCTCGACTACAGCCTTGCTTGTAACCCCGAAAGGAAACATTTGTGCACCCAGGTTGGTCTATACTTTCTGTCTTATCTTGTTGTCAGGAATCACCTCCTAAACGTTGTCGGTGCTGTTTTGAAACACCCTGTATATACGTATTATGCGTATATACAGGGTGTTCATTTATTATGTAGTCAAAATCCACTGAAAGTCCATATGAACATACGGCAAAAACCGCGTTGTTTCAAAGTTACGAGATGCCGAAATCGAGAAAATTGTAACTTTGAGGCTGCCCACCTCGAAAACTATAAGATATATCAAAGGCTGTTAAACAAATACGAGAGGAACTAGTACACTGTCTATCTAAATAAGCATGTTTCAGAGTTGCGACGTATCGGCGCAACGGATTTTATAGAGGGAGCTGCGGTATAGGTTCCACTCTTCCATCTCTCTGAAATCATGTGCGCCGGTACAACCCAACTCTGAAACATTGTTATTTAGATAGAGAGTGCACTAGTTCCTGTAGTATTTCTTTAACCGCCTTTGATATCTCTCATAGTTTTCGAGCTAGGCAGCCTCAAAATTACAATTTTCTCGAATTCGGCATCTCGTAACTTTGAAACAATGCAGTTTTCGCCCTATGTTCATATGGACTTTTTTTTTTATTGTTTATGTGTAGGGATTTCAACAGTGTATTTTGGCTACAAAATAAATGAACACCCTGTATATACAGCATTCTCTAGTGAAATTTCAGGAAATTCTGGATATTCAGATTTTTCCCGATCAATGCTGTGTATTTCTGCTGCTAGTATCCAATGCAATGAATAAGTAAAAGAAATCCATGAATGAGATATACGTATATGTGCATTTCAAATAACTTGACGTGTATGTTCTTGATATAATTTTACACTAGGTTACAAATTACCGAAGTTGTTTGTTGATTACGTCAGGCTAATTAACGCGTAAGATGTAATTGGGTATTGGCAACCAAGAAGAAAGACGCAAGGAAACCATTTTATTTTTATTTTTTCTATTATTCAGAATTTTGTGGCTGTTCTTTTGATAAAGTAAATACATTTGCATATTTTTTGTGTGAATAAAAGTTCTTTCAAGCGTTTTTGCAGAAATATATGAAAAATCAAGATTCAACCTTGGATTTTTTTTCTTATTGTTATTTTGATCTTGCTTATTAATGGAATTGCTAATTCTTCAGATATTTATTTATTATTCTTTTGTACTTAAAATGACTGAAACTTTACACCTCAAAAGATGCTGTCAAAACAACATAGTGGTATACATAATGCAAAGCCTTTTAGTAAATTTTGAAAACAATTTTTTATTATTTTTTTTTTAATTTTAAGTCAGCAAATATTTCTGAGAAAATTGCAGTAGAAATGTTATACTTTTTCTTTTTTCTTCTTTTTCTTTTTCTTTTTTTTTTTAGCATTAAGCTTAAAGTTTCCTTATAGTAATTAAATAAAGTGCTTTTGCTAGAAAATGTTGCAATTCTACAATATTTATTACCGTTTTAAGGAAAGAATGTTCAAAGATTAGTAATATACCAACTGTAATATTTTCGATTGTACAAGTTTTATTTTTAACAGACTTTTACATCTGATGTTCTGGTCCTGAGAAGTAAAGTAGTGTAAGTCATAAAATATTAATTTCACAGAAGAAGCGAAAAAGTGTTTTCAAGACAATATTTTGTTGAATTGCGTCGATTGTTTATTAACGGAAAAATTGTTCACTTTCTAGTTTACAGTTCTCCACATTTCAAAACTTTCAGTGTCCCTCATACTAATATAAGTAAGAAAAAATATGATAACTCACTTTCGGTCAAAAAAATGACTTAGCATAGTTTACCTCTCAGCCCCAGATATACAGGGTCGGATTTAGGGGGGTGCAAAGGTCCATACACGTGCATCCCCCTTCGTTGTAAATATACACTATCTAAAATGAGAAGCTAACAGCGAAAATAGCAAGACTTTCCGAAACTTACTGCTATCATGTTTCCGTTTGAGGCTTAAAACAAAGCAGAGCTTTGCAAAAGCAATAGTTTAAGTCGATTTTCAAAAGGTTGAAGAAAAAGGATTCACCAAGCAAAACAATATAACATTTGTCAAATACGTAGGAGAACAGAAGCCAAGAGGAGAGAACATTCTTTTTTCTGCATAACCCTTGAGACCCTCTTTAAAATACTTTCCTCCGTTCCATGCATCAGTGTTGTCAGGCGTAAAGAATATTGTTACATGTCACTTTGAAGAGTTTTAGTGTGATCGGTTATTTTGGTAGTTATTGGTGCACCTCCCCCTCAGACAATTCTGGATCCCTGGAGATATATATATATATATATATATATATATATATATATATATATATATATATATATATATATATATATATATATATCTTAACGTGTAACAGTTTCGCCAATTATCCACTTTGGCTTCATTAGACACTATGAATAGACAGGTACACTCATGTCCAAAATGATTGTCGCATATCTATAGCTGTCTTCTTGTAAGCATATAATATGATAATAATTTTGCAGGGTACTTTTAATACTGATACTGTGTGTATAATCGGAAAATGTATATTTGTGGTAAATTTCATAGGAAAAAAATTATAAAAACGAAAATTACAATGAGTAAAATAAAATGTTGCTAAATGGATAAGAAATTTTTATTTTCGTTTTATTGTTGTTATTTACTGCTGTTTTGACATTAAATTTGCGACATACATACATGTCTTTGCCGATTATTCACGTACTAACATTATAAGAAATACCCGTCCGAATTCGTTATCAAATTATATTCCTACAACAACATATTTATAGACATGCGACAATAATTTTGCACATCAGTGTACCTAGGTACAGTGGCGCATCCAGGATATCATCAAGGGAGGGGCTAAACCATATTTTGCCGTTTTATCAAGTGTTAAGCAGGATTGAAGCCCATTTAATCCAGTGTAAAACTGAGCGTCAATGGGGGGGATAGCACCTGTAGCCCCCCTTGGGTCCGCCACTGCCTAGGTATATACTGTATACTGTAAATGCATACAAAAACACGGTGTTAAACATCATATTACATCCATTCTTGTTTAATTTAAGTTCTTCTAGGAAGCCGTAGTGGCTCAGTGGTAGAGCGTTCTCCTCTTGTGCTTGGTTCGATTCCACTTCACGTCAAGAGAGCTTTGTGGTGGATAAATACTGTGAATGGGTTTTCTCTAACTTCTCCCGTTTCATTTCATATGCTTTATTTCACGATTTCAGTCATATCTCTATCACAACAGTTTCCTTTAGTCTGGTACGTTAAACTGAAAAAAATAATGCCATTTAATATATTTTCTCCTAACAGTCTTTGGGAATAATTGTTCATTAATATAAATTGATTAACTAAGTCATTAATTAACATATAATAATTACTTAACGGTCTTTGCGAATTAAGGTATTCTGCCTTTCGGCAGGTCCTGGGACTAATGAGGATTTTTTTTTTTTTCAATTTTTTATTTGGACCTGGAAATGTTTCTTTCACTTTTGTCGATCTACAGCTTCCTTTTTTAACTCCCAATATTTTCTCCTATCTTTCAAATCATCGATCAGCTGTGTTCTTCTTCTTCCTATTCCTCACTTCCCTTCCATGTTTCCTTCTATGGCGGTGTGAAGAAGACAATTCCTTCTCAAGATGTGTCCAATCCAATTGGCCTTTCTACGAAGAATAGTGGCTAGAAGTGTCCTCTTCTCTCCTATCCGTTTTAAAACATATTCGTTTGTTGCTCTCTCTGTCCATTTTATCTTCTCCATCTTCCTCCAACACCACATTTCGAAGCTCTCCAAATATTTCTTCTCTAACTTCCGTAATGTCCAAGTCTCTGAACCATACAGTCCAATTTTTCATATATATATCAGTTGACCAGCTTCTTCTTAAGTCCAATATTGAGCCTGTTAGTTAAGAGTGATCTTTTCTTGTTGAATGCTTCTTTGGCTATGACAAATTTCGACCTAATCTCTTTGGTGCAGTAGACGTCTTTCGTCAAAATACTTTATAGATACTTGAAATTATCGACCTCTTCAAGTTCTCTATCTTCTCACTCTGATCCGTAAGGGCGTGTTTTCACGGGATATTCTAATGACTTTCGACTTTTCGATGTTAATTTTCATTCCATACATTTTCTAGTGTCAACTATTTTGTGAATCATCTCCTGTAGTCCTTCTTCGGTTTTAGCTATAATAACCGTATCATCTGCACACCTGATCTTGTTAATGATCTGCCCTCCATCTTTGAAATCTACAATTCCCATTAATTCTTCCTTCATTAAACATTCACTGAAAATGTTGAATAATTGAGGCGACAAACTTCATCCTTGTCTGACTCCTCTTCCAATCTCTATACGATTGGTTTCTCCTTCATTCAAGCGCATCTTCACTCGTTGTCCTATGTACAGGTTTTGAATGAGTCGCCGATCTCTCCAGTTGACTCCGATTTCTTTAAGTATTTTCAGAAGTTTCGTCAAATTGACTTGGTCGAAAGCTTTTCGCCAGTTGATGAAGCACAAACACAACTCTTCGTTTACATCAAGAATTCTTTCTGATATAATTCTCATCAATCCAATAGCTTCTCTGATGCCTTTTCCTTTCCGGAATACAAATTGATCTCTCATCTATCTTACTTTCCAGCCGCCTGTTCAGTATGCGTGCAATGATCTTTCCAGTGTGGGAAATCAGGCTAATGGTTCTGTGATCGCTGCACTTCTTTGCTTGATTTTTCTTGGGCAATGCAGTCATTGTAACATCAAGAAAATCCTTTGGTCATTCTCCACTCAGGTAGATCTTGTTAATAAGTGAGGTCAGCACTTTCACTGCATTGTCTCCTAATTCCTTGAGCAAATCTACTGGTATGTCGTCTTCTCCAATGGCCTTTCTCCTTCGCATGTCTTTGATTGCTTGTACTACTTCACTTTTCAATATACTGGGTCCTTTTTCATCATCATCCACCTCTTCCTCTTCTTCGATCGCAATATCTTTGGGGTGGTTCTTCTAATCATACAGCTCTTTTATGTATTCCTCCCAAATTTTAAGGATTCTTTGATGGTTAGTGGTTACATTAGCTTGTTGATCTTCGATGCCGAACGTTCATATACTTTTGTTAGCTCTCCTTTCTAATTCTTGTGCTTTCTGGTACATCAGATCATATCTGCCGCACCGTTGAAGTTCCATTATTTCATCACATATCTGCTCCATGTACATTTCTTTGGTTTTGTCCGTTTCTCTTCTCAATTCATTATTCAGCCTTCTTTATTAATTGATGTCCGTGTTTTTCGCCCTTCTGCGTTCCTCCATCTTCTTAACCATTGCTTCAGTTATCCATCGTTTTCTCGGTGCTCTTTTCATCCAACCAATGTTATTGTGGAGTGTGTTAAGTAGAATCTGTTTAACTTTTCCCCAACTATTTTCTATATTATCAACCATATCTCCCATTGCGCAGAATTTTTCTTCAATCTCTTCTTTCACATCATCGTCGATACTTCTCAGTCGCTCTAAGTTCCATTTTCGATTTCTCTTCCCATTTTTCTTGATCGACTTTAACCAAGTTTGCACTTCAATGATCCGAATCAATGTCCGCTCCTGGCAATGTCTTTTCGTCTCGTACACTATTCCTGAAACGTTGCTTCACAAGAATGTAAACGAGCTGTGAGACGAACCGCTCGGGCTGTTGACAAGACCCAAACCCAGACCAAGCAGTTTTAAACATGTTTGGCCGGCGCCCTATTACTTTTAACAACTTTTGGCTTGAGTCCGAATACTTGCTCCTCCGGAGCTCAAACCCAGAACCTCATGACCGATTCCTTGCTTCCTAAAGACTTCTCGATGACCGAGATCGACAGTCAACTAATTTTCAATATTAAGATACAAACCGCCTAGCTTTCATGGTTATACACGGTGTTGTATTATTATTATTAATAATAATAATAATAATAATAATAATAATAATAATAATAATAATAATAATAATAATAATAATAATAAGTTGTAGTAGCAGTATCATTGATAATTATATTGTCTATGTAGGATACTTAGAGAGTACTTGGAACTACACAGAGGGTTTAGCTCGAATTGGCTCGTTTTGGCTCTTCTCGACTCGACTCGAAACCCGACCCGAATTCGAGACGAGTTGGAGGAAAATTTTCGAGCCGAGTTCTCGAGTCGAGCTCAAAGATGTGTTTCAAGTCGAGTCGAGTTTAAAAAAAAAAACTCGCTCGTGCCCATCCCTAGAAATAAGCTATTGTTGTCCTCTATATTAATATGATCACCTTTTGTTTCAAAGCGAAAGGTTTATTTTAGTGGTGGGCACAAAAACCGGTTTCTCGGTTTTCTCCAAAACCGGTTCGGTTTTTCACCTGATCCGGTTTCGGTTTTCTTCAAAACCGATTCCGGTTTTTTCCAAAATTTGTTCTATTTCTGACCAGAATTGTGTTTTCTTGTTCTCCGGAAACCGAATCCATTTCCACAGAAATAGTTTTGTGTGTTTTTGAAAAGTTTTCACCGAAACCAATTTCGGTGAAAACCGAACCGGTTTTGGAGAAAACCGAAATGTCGGTTTTCGGGTTTCGGTTTTTATAGAAACCGGTTTTCGGTTTTTATAGAAACCAGTTTTCGGTTTTTATAAAAACCGGTTTTGTCCATCCCTAGTTTATTTACACACAAAGCAGACACGGTTACACAATATATTCACTCTGGTATCAAAATCTACTTCCCTTTGACATTTTACTTTTAAAAAAAAAACTTAAATTTGTCAAATTTACATACTGTAATACATAGTAAAAAGTTTATACTAACCAATCACTGCCTTGTTCTTGTTTTATTAATATCAATTCTTATTATTATCTTATTAATCTCCACTACCTGCAAAGAAACGCCTATTTTGCCTGTCTTTGCTTTTAATTTTGCGCGCCACCTGTATCCTACTTTTGTCAGTGGTATAATTTTTCGATTTTTCATTAAAGATTTTTTCAAATGTTTAGGAATATCAAATGAACAAAAGTGAAGTGTGATCACTTACAACAAGTATAGAAGCTTTAAACGAATAGACAGGAAACTACACAAAATTTATGCCAAGTCTATAAAAGAACTGATAATAATTTACAGCAACTGGGTAGCTAAGAAAATGTTGAACCAAATAAGTCAGTTGAACAAGACGACATTCTTCAAATTGTCAACTAGATATTTTTATTTGCCAACATGCCAAGAAACTGGTAACTTTGGGGAAAGGCTCCCCCCTTAACGACGCCCCTGGAACAAGGGCGCCGATTTCTCTGTAAATTTGGGGGGGGGGCATTCAGATGCAGAAAGTATATATATAAAGATTTTAAGACAAATTGCACTCAAATTATGCCAAATATTATATACTCATAAACACAGTACAATAGGGGCCCACATGAGCTTTCGGGTGGCCCGGGCCCCCTCGGTCCCCAAGGATCGGCGCCCTTGCCTTGGAACTGTCTATGGATTCCATCTCCACCTATATAAAACAAAGAGTTCTAGATGCCGAGATAGCTTCAAACAATATTTCGTATGTGTAAAAGAACGAAGATCCCCGACATTATTTTCACTATGTTACTACAGATGTGGATTGAACTTGAAAGTTGTTGCGTCTAGAAGTTACTGAACAACTGAGAAAATGAGAATAATAACTCACTGATCTTATTTATTAATTTAGATTCAAATCATAGCAACCAAAGCTTTTTAACCAATTTATATTTAGAACAATAATAAACTATCAATTGACAAGGTTAATAACTACGTATATACACAATGTCAGTTGTCAGAATGCTTGCTATAAATAAGCTGCGTGAACATTGCCCGTAACGTTATGGTTCCACTAGTTAACAGCTGATAGACTGCCTTTTTTTCGTGCGAACGAAGTTTTGTTTTGAAACTTTCTGTCAGAAGAGGCAGGTCATAGCGATAAGTTTATTTGTGTCAATTGAAAGATTAAATTCATATTTTAAAAAGAAAATAAATGTAAATCTTCCTATGCATATGTTAAATTTATAATTTTATCAGTTTAGTGCTAAATAAAACAACATTCAAAGTCTCAAAATTGCAAAAAATATATGCTTTTCTTTCTCCGTTTTGTGTACTTTTCATTTTAACAGGAAAGTTCTTCACGTGACTTGTCTTGTAATGACGTCATGTACCCAACAGGTGGCGGCAACACTGCTATAGGTGACTTCAGATCGTGGTTGTCGGCGTGTGTGCGAGCTTCTCGTGTGTTGTGTGGAATGTTTTGGTTTTTAACTTGTATTTTTTTTACCCTGAAAAAACAGTAAGAAACAAACAGTGTTTTGTTTTATTGTGTGAACAGTTTGTTTACCAAGTGATCGGAACCATCTTATAATTGTTGCAGGAAATGTCGCAGAAAGTGCTGCAAGATCAAAATGAATTGGGATACCAACATACTTTGGTGAGTATTATATATTCTTTTGCATTCCTTTTAAATAACATATTGTGCATGACAGGAACGCGTGAATATAATACGAGTTATGATAGCTTTGCCATTAATGTTTATATAAACATGTGCTTCTGTCATTTTTATTGACTCTGTATGTTACGTAAATATTGTACACAATACATACTATTTGTTTTAAGAACAAAATAATTGACAAATACCGGTTATTGTTTGGTACTGTGCTTCAGACGATTAAAAACAAGAAAATGAAATCTTTCAGTATAACGTCTCGCGATTATGCCCTTTAGGCTAAAGGAGACGGATAAGTAAGACAAATGAATGATGATGGAATATTTGGTGGAATGAGAAAGTGGGAGGCCAGAGAAAATCCACGGACACGATGTTGTCCACCTTAAATTTGCTTGGACGGGGATCGACCCAGGGCCCCATGCACCAGATGTAAGCGCCCTACCACCGAGCCACCGTGCCCCCTGATCTTAAACAAGTAAACTATACTTATTGCAATGTGTATGTTAGGGCCAAGACACGTTGTGTATTGTCGTGGGTTCGACTCCCGGTAAGGATAATACAGAAATTTCTGTTTATTTGTGTTGTGTTGTGTAGGTAATACAGAAAATGTTTATCCATAAAATGTGATGGCAGGGTAAGTTTGTGGTGGACAACAACCGTCTTCTCTGGCCTTCCACTTTCTCATTCCACCAATTCTTCCATCGTGATTCACTTGCAGTGGCGTATTTAGGGGGCTTCCAGGCTTAAGCCCCCCTCGAAATCTTACTATAGTAAAGTATACGAAATATCTTGCAGAATTTTCACATTTTCAGGCAAAGCTTCACCCCCCTCCCGAAACAAAATCGTAAATACGCCACTGTTCACTTGCTTTAATTATCGTCTCCGGGACGTTACATTGAAAGATTTCATTTCATTTAGAAAGTCTTTTGGATACTATTATTATTAATCAGTTAATATATTTAAAAAAATGTTACACAAACATTTAAGAATAATTTGCCAGAAAATTTTCGAAAGTATTCCGTGCAGAAAATGCAGCTGTATAAATCAGTGTTTCCCAACGTTTTTTGACTGACGACACTGTACTGAATGCCCATGATATGCGACACACGCATTTTATTATTATTATTATTATTATTATTATTATTATTATTATTATTATTATTATTATTATTATTATTATTATTATTATTATATAAACTGTAGTAGTGTATACCTGTAAGTTTCTAGTGGTATTGAGTACTGCCACTGCCGTTAGAAGCATTCACTGGTACATTTTTGTGAGAATTAATTTTAACTAATTATTGAATGTTTCGTCATCACTTTTAAATTATAAAATTTCGTGACACACCCAATGGGACCGTGCGACACATAATAAGAGAGATTGATAGGCTGTGGGATTATTTTTTAAAATTTGGTTATATATATACATATACAGTCCCGTAGCCAGTCCAAAAATTTAGGGAAGGGGGCGGTCGAAGGTTGGGGGGTCCGATCCAACCATATTATAGTTCACTTTTAAGCCTACCGTGAAAATTTTAGGAGGGGCCAGTAAGAATTTAGGGGGCCCCCTTAGACCCCCCTGGATACGGACCTGTATAGCTATATAATGGTCATTCCTTTCAATAATATTACAGTTCGCGCGACGTCAGTGGTATTGACATTATTTTATTTCATTAATTTATTTGGGGTGACATTTTTCTTTAAGGAAAAGTGACTAAGTGGTATAGAGCGCTTATCTCTGGTTCGATCCCAGGCTATACGACTTCGTCAAATGAAGACATAGGCCTATTTCTTGTTTAACTTTCTACGATAATGCACCGATGCTAAGGGACTCTTTGATGATGATAATGGATGAAATGATGGAATAAAGAAACGGACAAAACGAGAGAACCCCGAGAAAACCCATGCATACGGTGTTTGTCCACTACAAAGTCCACTTGGCTCGAGGTGGGTTCGAATCTGGGACTCCACGCACCAGAATTGAGTGCTTTATCACTGAGAGCTCACACGAATTTTTTTCGTATATAGCATCGTGTTCCGAGGTTTTCTGTTTCCCCGTTTTTTCCCAATTGTTGTACATAGTATTGTGTCCCGAGATTTTCTCAGAATTTTCCCATTTTCTCCCAAATTCTCATTTCATCGGTTATCGCATAATGGTTCAGATTAATTGATTGTCGTCTGCTTTAGCCTAAAGGGCAGAGAACATTGCATGTAGGACTACGAATTTCATGTATTTTGTTTCTGTAGTGTTTTAGAGTTTTCTTTCCGAAATCTCATATTTAAGTGTTCCTTTGTGTGGAAATTGTGTTCTATGGTGTGTAATGTTAATGTTTATGCATCAAATTTAATTACGAAAATAATATTAAATTCGCAATGGAATTTAAATACGAATTAAAACCAATATAATCAAACTATTAGAATCCCCGTTGATTTGAAAGAAGAAAAGAACAACCCCCCTTCTGCCTATAATAGAATATACAGTAAATCATTGGGCTGAGAAGCTAAAATAGTATACGTTAGGTAATCAATATCTTTTCCATAAACTTTTCCAGATATATTGAATGCATCGTAAATCATGGCTTGATAACACTGTGTTTTCCATGTAGTGTCATAAGCATTTGTACAAAACAGAAATATGCAGCACTGAAATGCACTACTAAATCAAATGAAGTGCTTTGTTTTGTTTTGTGTAACGAAAATACAGATAGTTGCGTTTTTAAATACATTTTTACTTCTACTTTTACATACCGTGTAATGTCCGCACGTTTTATCCAATTTTTCAGCTAAAATTTCAGAGTGCAGACATTACACGGGTTTTTTTCAAGTTGTAAGTTTGGTTACCAGAGCTCCTTCGTGGCTAAGCGGTTAGTGTATGCGCCTTTGTCGTAGGAGACCCGGGTTCGATTCCAGGCGGAAGTTTGTGGTTCGGATTCCACGTTAATCAGTAGGTCCATGTCTCATATAGCCTCACTGCTGAAAGGGACGTTAAACTGAAATCAACTCAAGCTTGATTACTGGCACTTGCACCGTGTCTGGAGCAAATAAAAGGTGTTTAGTGGACGAAAGTATCGCTTTCAATATTGCGCATATTTGAGCTGTTTCTTTAGTAGTTGTTGGGAAATATTCCTACATCATAACTAATAGATAGTAGAAACATACTCGATCTGAAGTATGGAAATCCTAGAGCAGACATTACGTGTAAATCCTAGAGCATTTTTCCTTCTGTACTTGCCGAGAAATTTTTATGTAAACATTCCACAGGCATATGGATGGTTTTAAATCAATTACGATGCAGTAATCTTTAAAAAGATACGATCCTCTGCATTTTACTGCAGACTTGATTAGGGTAGTTTGGTCTCAATAGAGGGCTTGGTTATCATACGGCATCAATTCTTAGGTTTTCAAAAAAAAAAAAAAGTTTTTTTCCTCCATATTATCGAAAACTACGCATGAGTTTATTGATTGGTAGAAATCTTGTCTCCGATTTTTTTTTTTTAACTGATAACATTGTTGAATAGGCTATAATTCATTTTGCCCTGTAGGTAATGAAAACTGAGGGACCAAGGAGACGGGGATTCCATTTGCTTCACACTAATGATGACAAGTTGTAACTTGCTGTTCGTTTGTCCCTCCTGAGCCTCGGTGTCGCTGCAGGTGCTTCTGTGTTTCTGGACTTTACCAGCTACGCTTTCCATAAAACCCTACAGGTTCCATGTTTCCGTTATCTTAATCCGACAAGATTCCCTTGGTGAATGCATTCCTGAGTTCGATATCAGATCTGAAGAAATATATGTTTGTCGTCATCATCGTTAAGTTATACGGCCTAATCTTCCAGCAGTCGACATACCGAGTTTTTAGCTTATGCTGTAATCTTTCAGCAGCTGACGTACATAGTTTTTAGCTTATGCTGTATTTTTTCAGCAGCCGACATACCGAGTTTGTAGCTTATGCTGTAATCTTTCAGCAACCGAAACATCATGTCGGATTTGTAGCCGCAGCTTTAAGCCATTAAAGTAAGGATTTCGTTTCATGTTTCGCATTTCCAAAGTACACAAATCGCCACCAGATGATATGAAGTATATTCTGCTTCACAAATGCTTAATGTTGAAGCAATAATTATTCAGTTTTGCCTTGTATAGTCCATTCGTTTCGACCTTGCTTTCAAAACATCGTATTTGGGATAACTACACATTTGGCCTGTAGCCAGAGAACACTAAAAAGAAAAACTGAGATAATTTTTTTTTGGGGGGGAGAACTCATTCGTGGCTAAGCGGTTAACGTACGCACCTTTAGCGTGGGAGACCCGGGTTCGATTCCCGGCGGGAGCTCATGTGGTTCGGATTCCACGTTAATCAGTAGGTTCACGCGTCATGTAGCCTCGCTACTAAAAGGGACGTTAAACCCACAATCAACAACTCAACTCAATTTTGGGGGGCTAACCACACATTCTTAACTGGTGGCTGTTTTCTTCTAATACATTATATTTATCTAAAGAAGCAAGTGAAAGGGTGAGAGGGTTAGAGGTAATCCTCCTAGCTACGATCGTGCCCTTTCAACTGTTAACCAAAATTGCTTTAATCTAAAGAAAGCACGATTGAAGATATTACACAGCTATGAATACTACACGAACATATTCCGTGAAATGTTTCATGCATTCCACAGATGTCAGCCACACACAATAGAAGGGACGTTAAAAGAAAATTGCTACATTATTACGCGAAATCAATTAAGTCGTTTCCAGATAACGTTCAACTAACGAGATAGGAATGTTTACAACAGTTACGCAATCATCATACCCTAGCTTCATTGATACGTTCAAAGTGATACATTCATGTCACAGGAGCAAATGTTTCATATATTTTTAAATGGTGAAGACCTTAGTTTAATTAATCTTTTCCATTTTCATGTATTTTTAGCCCAGTTTTGTCGTATTTATATAATTTTAGTGTTTAATGACAAAGAAGTCCTAGAATGATACATATATCAATTGATAGATCGCACTATGCTGAACAAAATGATGCATGTAAATGTAGAACTTCATGTGAAGTTTTCGAGAAAAATCATGGAAAGCGAATTTGTTTCAAAACCTGAAAATTGGCGCTGTATGAGAACCATACAATCTGTCAACGTGAATTGATACTGAAGTATACCGTCATCCAGGGGTAAAAGTTAGGAGAAACGCAGGAGGGCTGTGTTTCCCCACTTCTAAAAAAGTATCGACGGCGTCTCTCTACTTCCTAAGAATTACAAAGGGCAAAGATAGGCATGCGGAACGACGTGACGTCATGCGTCCCCTTACCTTTTCAGATCTACTTTTACTCCTGCCCTCATCAACAATGATGCTGCCATCTTTAATTTTTTGAGGCCGGGGGGACAAGTGGAGAAGCAGATACTTTTTTGGGTGGGCAACTACAGCTGACAGATGTCGAGAAGAACCCTAGCAGAAGTAGTGTGACGTAGGTATGGGCTCGCCCACTTTTCGCACGAGGTTTTCAAATGACACCACGGAATAGCACACAGATAATTATCCAGAGTAGCAGACGACATCTAAGTATAGACCACACCTCAAAAACCGAAAATATACTTAACCGTGTCGTTGACCTTTTCCCGCTTCCCTTCTTTAGGGTTCTTCTCGTCATCTGTGGGCTGTACACTTTGTATACCAAAGCTAAGAGTTGTATACCACGTGACGTAACACTACAGTATAGCATATCTGGGAAAGCAGGGAGTAGAGGGTGGCATATACCCACATTTACCCCTCTAGCGTCGTCAGTGCTCATCAGCATCTTCTGTGCTCCAATAACGGAGATACTCCTAATTTGTGAGATCCCCAATATCTCGGACCACCTGGGTCTCGAGATAAAAAAAAGTAGCTTTTTTAAGTATGGAGATTCTTTTCCTTAAAAAAGCCGGGTTTTGAAAAGAAAGAGCAAACTTTTTCTTTTTTAACCTTTTATGATATTCATATATCATCAGGGGCGGATCCAGGATATGATCAAGGGAGGGGCTAAACCAAATTTTGCCGTTTTATCCAGTGTAAAGCAGGATTGAAGCCCATTTTATCCAGTGTATACCTGAGCGCGCCCCCTTGGATCCGCCACTGTATATCAGTTTTATTTTACTATCAAGTGGACGATTATCCTTGATTATTGAGACACTTATATTCTTTTCTTCATCATACAATTATTATTAAATGTTTTCTTTTACGTTATAATGTAAAAAAGAAAAAGGTAATGTGTGCTATTTTTACATTAAAGTTAATATGTTCAAAAAAGTTCAGAATTTCCCAGGCAAGGGAAATTTCAATTTTTTCCACAAAAAAATTTTTGTTTTTCCCAAACCCTTGCATGTTTACGTGGGTCGTCATGTTTTTGAGTCATCTGGGTCTGGATTCGTATCTTAGAGCTGAAATCGTATCACGTCTATAGCATTATTGGTGAATTTTATGTGGGCGAGCTGAATGTTAGTTCTTCGCATGGGGGAAATAGGCTATGGAAAATTTTTGAAAGATGTATATCCTCTCTTCTCCCTTAAGATGCATTTTTTGATAGAAACTGGAATGGCGAGGACTCAGCTGAACTAGTGTTGCTCGCGAGGCGAGAAATGGATTTTCGAATTCCAGACAAGACGTAATTTCTCGATCCTCGTGAGCAGCACTAGTTCACCCAGGTTTTAGATTTGAAACACTGTTTTAGTATTTTACATGATTAATGCTCGTAGTATGGAAACTGTAAATTCATAAATTGATTATACGAACATATTAATGAGCATATATAAACATTTAACGGTACCCAATCCTTACACGGGACGCGGTGACTCAGTGGTACCCTCCCTACTGGTCTCGTGGCTAGGACGTGCGCCTTTGGTGTACGGGGTTCCAGGTTCGATTCCCGGTGGGAAACCGTTTGGAATTTTAAATGTCTTGGATGTGTTTATGTTATTGTCTCTGTTGTTCAAGGTTACTGGGAATAACTGTAAAACTAGTTGAGTTGGTTTTGGTTTAGCGTCTATATCAGCAGGGAAGCTATATGAGATGTGGGCCTACTGATTAACGTGGAATCCGAACCACATGAACTCCCGCCGGGAATCGAACCCAGGTTTCCCACGCCGAAGGCGTGTACGTTAACCGCTTAGCCAACTGTAAAACCAGTATAACGGAGTAGAAAATAGAGACAAGTTACTGATACGTTCTTTAAATGTTCTTTTTTTTTTTTTTTTTTTTTTTTTTTTTGCAAAAAGAAACTGGTAGATCGTTAACCTTCTGGTGCGTCGGGTCCTTGCTTTGATCCCAGCTCGCGCCAAGTGGACTTTGTGGTGGACAAACACCATGTGCGTGGGTTTCCAAGGAGTCTCCGATTTCCTCCCACTGTATTCATTCCACTTTTCAGTTCATTTCTCATCATCACCGTCTCCTTTAGCCTAGCAGGCATAATCGTGGGACGTAAAATTGAAAGATTTCGCTTTTGGAGTCATTTACATAATGTACTCCAATAATAAACATGGTTCGAATGTTGTTATGTGCACATTCTTGACGTCACACGGAATAATTCTGATAACTAGTAAATAAAATTAAGAAGAAAATAAGTCATAAATTTACGAGACAAGAGAAGCTTTCCGACAATCGAGACGAGACGACAATTCGACAACAAAAGAAATTACAAGACAACGCCACTGAAATTGTTTCTCGTATTGTCGGTCGGCAACACCAAGTTCAAGCGAAGTGCTGAATATATTCCCTCTTTTCCTTTCTTGCCTAACCACTTCCGTGTAATTTCCTCTTTCTGTGCTATTCTGATTCCTAGGTTTGTTCATTTCCTTGCCGGCGTTTGTGTAGTTTGTATTGAAAAAGTCTCCGTTGGAAACAGTAGAAAATATTTTATAGCGTGTATTTTATGGCGTAAAACAACGAAAAAATGGATAAGTGTGTATTTAAATGGAATAAAATAATGAATTTATTTTTGCGGTGTGAAATATTCTGTTTTGAACTCGCGCTTCGCCCTTAATATCCGTATTTTAATGAAAATGGGGAGGACGCTGGCTCAGTGGTAGAGTAGTTACCTCTGGTGCGTGGGGTCCCTGGCTCGATCCCCGGACAAGTAATCTTGTGGTGGACAACATCATGTTTGTAGGTTTTATCAGGGTATTCCCGTTCCTTCCCGCTTTCTCATTCTACCAATTCTTCCATCATCATTCACTTGCCTTAATCAATGTCTCAACGTCTCCCTTAGCCTAAAGGGCATAAACGTGGGACGTTAAACTGAAATGCTTCATTTTTTAATGAAATTGTGACATGATAACTCACTTCGAGGTAGGGGGCGCGGTGGCTCAGTGCTGGGGCGTTCACCTCCGGTGCTTGGGGTCCCTGGTTCGATCCCAGCTCGCGCCGTGTGGACTTTCTGGTGGACAAACACCATGCTCGTGGGTTTTCTCAGGGTTCTCCCGTTTCCTCCCACTTTCTTCATTTTACTCATTTCTCATCATCACCGTCTCCTTTAGTCTAACCGACATAATCGTGGGACGTAAAACTCAAAGATTTCATTTCATTTTCAGAGTTTCACTTCGAGGTAGGTTGGTAACTGTGTTTAAAAACTCGTGTCAGTCGGTTCAGCTGTAATGTGATCACAAACAAGATTAAATTTACATTTTGATTAATATGGGTTTATTTCTACTGCTCGAGCTCAGGCATTCTTGTGTTTTGATTTCCGAAGATACATTATTTCTTAATCAACATACTGTTACGGATTACGTTAAACTTTTGTCCCTGATTGTACTGAATATTTCAAATATAATTCAATGTTTATCACCCCCGGAAGAATAATACAAAGGTGGTACAATAAAGTAGAATCTGGACACAGCGGCATCGCCCGTATTCTACGCGACTATTTTTTTTTTTTCGGTAGAGAATTACTTGTTCACGCTTTGATATCTCTCGTAAGAATTACAGGATACTTTTTGCAATTACCTTCCAGTGTAGAGCTTCAACATATGCATACACAAGAGACAGGAGAAAATCATGCTTTTTAAACTTGTGAAAACAAACGCGAGTTTATCTGTATCTACAACGAGGTTTCATGGTCTCCATGTCTGAACTTGTGTAAATCACTTTTCCGCTATTTCTCTGGTGCTTTCATCTGTTGTCAGGAAGCTACACACATTTCTTGTAGAGTATTTGCAGGGGATATTAGGATGAATGAAAGTCAGCCATGTGGGCTGTTTCATTCTTGGCGAAACACACTATTTGCAATAAATCCTCCTCCTGCTTTAGTTGTTTGTTTTGAGTTTCTAAACTATGTAGATCACTATGATTTCTTGGATAAATGCCATTTTGTATTTTACATACGTTTTTCAACCCTAGTGCAGGCAAAACAACAACTAATCTCGTTGAATTCACACACTTCATTGCGGAGCAAATTGACAGTAGAAATCAAGTTGATGCAATATATACGGATTTCAGTAAAGCTTTTGATACACTGGTTCATGATATTTTATTGAACAAGCTTATTTCATTCAACTTCAGTCTCGAAGCTAGACAATTCCTAATGTCATGCCTGTTTCATCGCAGACAACATATAATTTATAAAAATATAACAACTGCAAGTTTCATTGTAACGTCAGGGGTCCCTCAGGGCTCAAACCTTGGTCCATTATTATTCTTAATCTTTATAAATGATCTCCCAAATGTGCTACCAAATTGAACTAAATTATTATTTGCTGATGATGTAAAACTCTATCGAAGAATTTCCCAGCCCTCCAATGCTCTCGCACTACATGAAGATCTAAGCGGTGTATATCGAACTTGGTGTAAGCGGTGTATACTACTTGGTGTATATCGAACAAACTTAATCTTAACATTAAAAAATGTAACGTTATTGCATTCACTAAGAAACCTAATAATCTCAAATTTAATTACAGTATAAACAACACTCCTGTACAAAGAGTGGACTCTGTAACTGATTTAGGGGTCGCTATTAGCTCCAACTTTTCCTTCAACAAGCATATCAATCGCATTGTTAGTGAAGCCTACAGAAACCTCGGCTTCGTAATCAGACTTGACTTTGACTTTTCAAATACTAATGTTCTTAAAACCCTGTTCAATACTTACGTTAGATCCAAACTTGAGTACTCTTCAATCATATGGCATCCCAACAGTGAGAAAAACAAAGCACGTCTTGAAGCGATTCAATCTCGTTTTGTGAGGTACTTAACTTATAAGGAAACCGGACTATATCCAAAATTCGAAAAATATACTGACCACCTTCGTAAGCACGATATCTCATCTCTCAAAGATAGACGTACCACCCAACTTTTGATTTTCTTAATGAAATTATTGCAAAATAATATAGATTGAGTATTTACTATCCCAGTTAGAATTACATGTTCCAGGTAAACGCACGCGCCTTAGAAATGTTATTTTTCATTTATCTACAGCTAGAACAAATACGCTATACATGTCACCTATTAGGAGAATGTATTGTATTTTTAACTCCTATGCTGAAAGTAATCCTTACGAGAAATCCAATAAAAAGTGCGTGAAACTGCGATCGAAGTTTCGAGTAATGACTGTGGTAAAATTTGTTTGTGAGAGAGTTTTATTTACGTGTATGTTAGTATAAAAAGTTGGTCTCATCACGACGACCAGTTGTATTTATTCGCGTGTGTCATCTTTCTGTTTCCTCTCCCTCTCTCTCTCTCTCTCTGTTATTAGAATGCAACAATACCTCCAGTTGCATCAATACTTCGTACATAAATTTTCTTTTTTCTTTTTTAAAATCAAAAATACTCATTGAATAAAGATTACACTGCATTTCTCTGGTTTTATCTGCTTCTATACTGGTATATTTGTGTTATTTTTACCTTTTAAACACATTGCATTATACAGTAAAATCTTTATTAACCAAATCATCACTGGTTCCATTGAAAGCCAATCGTTAATAGGTGCCGTCACTTTCTTTTCCAATACAGTATTGTTGCTAGACATACAAAGCATTTTCACACTACAGTTGCATGACTGTGTGTGTGTGTGTCATTACGACCGTGTAGTACCCGCGCCATTTTCCTTTAGCCTATTCATTGGAGAGTATTCTCTTTTCCTCGAAATGAACTGGAATTTTGATGTTTTGATTTCACTGATATCTTCTTGAAGTTATCATCATCGTCATCAGATATTCTGCCATTACTGGCGGGTCACTTACCGCAACTGAGAAGCTTCCATATTCCATGGTCTTCTGCTAACCTCTTCGTCTTCATGTATGACCTTTCTGTTTTTATATTGTTCATTATTGTAGCCTCTTTCGCCATCTTTTTACTGTCACAATATCTCTAACACGTCCCTCGTGATACAGTTCCTTCTTATCTAATGTCCCAACCAGTTTCTCTTTCTCTTTTCAATGATATGTAAAACCTTTTTTTCTTCCTCACCATTTCTAGCACCCAGTGATGAACATTTTCCGGAAAATTTTCCGATTCATAAAAACATACTCCACTTATTCCTACATCGTTGTTTAGCTGTGATGTGAGGTGGAAAATTTTCTTCTATATTTTTCCGGAAAATTTTCCGTTTTTAACAAATATCAGTGATCAAGTTACAATCCCTCAGTATTCATAAAATTGATTTAATTCATGTATAGAAATGTTAAAAAGTGAAAGATCGTTTAAAGAATCTGAAAGTTTTCATGGCTCAGACAATTTTCAGTACTATGTAGGAACAAGTGGAACAATTTTTCATGAAACGGAAAGTTTTGAAACGGACAGGACAGACAATTTTTCGATTCATGAAAAATTGTTTCATTTGTTCCTAGATAGTACTGAAAATTGGCTGAGCCATGAAAATTTTCAGATTCTTTAAACGATATTTCAATTTTTAACATTTCTATACATGAATTCAACCAATTTTATGATTGCTGAGGAATTATTTGATTACTGATATTTTTTTTAGAACGGAAAAATTTCCGAAATGGAAAATTTTCCACCTCACATCGCTACTAGTACCCTTTCATTCGTTTTCCGCTAGATCCAACTATAGATATGCTACATTAACTTGATCCCTAGTCTTCCGTTGCAAGCGCTGCTATCGGCTGGAGGAATTCCACTCGCTTTCTTTCGCTTAGCAACAGCTGAACCCTTATTGGCTCAACGCGTGGGTGTGTGAGCGTTAGTTCGCACTTTTGCCACTGCTCAAGACATTTTGGCAGCACAATAGTTCTCTCCGTTCTTCTTCCACCCAGTCGAAAGCTTCCAGTCGTTTTAAATCATTTTTGTGTGATATCCACGTTTCTGACTCATACAGTACAATACTCCACACAACGCACTTTATGAGTCATTTTCTCTATGAGTCATTTTCTCAACACTTTATTCAAGGTTCCACGAAACAGATTCTTCCTGCTCAAAGGTTCTTTCAGCATTCCTATTCTTGTTTTTATTTCACGTTCACACTTGGATTTGGTTTGATTTGATATTTGAGTTTAGCGTCCCGTTCAACAACGAGACTGATGAGACGCAGACCTACATTTTAACGTGGGATTCGAACCACAGGAGCTCCCGCGGTAAAGCAAACCCGGGTCTCTCACGCCAAAAGGCGCGTTACCCAGGTGTCGAAAACTAGTCACATGTTAATTAATTAATGTACTTAATTCACTTGAATTCGGTGAGAATTTAGCGTTGCTGTCAGCAGCGAAACCACTGGGACCTGCTCCCACAGGGTCTTCCACGTCAAAAGCGCGCATGTTATCCACGTAACTACGTGAATCTCTATCTAGTTAATTATCTGCTGCTTTGCCTGGGTGAATTTCCATCATATATGTACGGAAATTAAATTCAATTTAGGCCTTATAGATATTAAAATTATACGTCACGGAAAATAACGGTCGTAATGCAAGGAAATGGATTTGAAGGACAAAATTTTACTGTATTTCGTTGGTTTGTCGTTTACGGCATCTGTTTACTGTATTTTATTCTCGTACTGTATTGTACAATTGTTGATTGTAAGATAAACGGATCTGAGTCTCGTTTCTTTGGCTTGGTGACTCAGACTAATACTACCGACGAGATAAGAAACAAGTTTTTTTTTTGTTTTTTTTTTTCGTGTCGTCTAATCTTGCTTCATAACTTTTGTAGAAATTTTCGTAAATCTCGTTTCGATTCTCGAAAAGCTTTTCTCGTTTTATTCTATGAATTTGTGTAGAAAATTTATGCCCAGATATTTTTCGTAATTTCATCTAGCAGTTATTATAATCCTTTCACGTCAGGAGGGGTCCACAAAAGGTGTGCAGTTGCGTATTTAGGGAAGGGGCTTCCGGGCTTAAGCCCCTCCGAAATCTTACTTACTATAGTACAGTATATGAAATATCTTGCAGAATTTTCACATTTTTAGGCAAGAAAGTCCCCCCTCCCCGAAACAAAATCCTAAATACGCCACTGGGTGTGATATAAGCATTTTTACTTTTGGAGTATATTGTGTAATAACTTAAGGTGTTAACTGTATTAATTATCATTATTTTTTTTACTGTAAATCATGTAATACTAAATCAATAATTAAGAGCTAAGACTTGAGTAAACTACTGTTGCACACGAACTTGTTGAAATTTCTCCTTTCGTCACCAAAACGCTACGATAATCCTCGCGTTTCTCGTTTTGTGTCAAATTTTAAAATAATTGTAATTCTCGTCTTCTTTGCGAGACGAGACAAAGGATTTCTCGTCTCCTGGTCAAGGAGTTATTCGGACATGCCCAATGACTTGGAATCAACCGAAATATCGGCTCTGGAATATTACTGCAGAATTATATAGTGGCTTACCGTTGTTCACTACTCAAGCTGAAATGTTTGTGTTTCATTCCCGATGTGATTAAATTACTGCATTTTAATTATTTCAAATATGACTTTCATCAAATTAATAGAACGAAATCTTGTAAGTTTTACGACCCACGGTTATGCCGGCTAAGCGAAAGGAGACGGTAATTATGAGAAATGAATAAAATGGTAGAATTAAGAAAGTGGGAGGAAACGGGAGAACCCACGCTCACGGTGTTTGTCCGCCACGAAGCTCATTTGGCACAAGCTGGGGTCGATCCAAGGAACCCATGCACCAGAGGTGAACATTCTACCACTGAGCCACCGTGACCCAAATATTCTTTCATGTTTATTCGTCTGTCCATTCTGAAAAGATAATGCACCGGTTTTGATAGAAATCAGCAGCATTTCTGATGTTCACGGTAAATTTCACACAGACTCGTTCGGTTAAATTTTGACGAATTCTTATAAGGAAAATATGTAGTTTATCTTTTCTAAGCATTTTTACTCTGCTAGACCCTGTAGTTATTTCTAAGTGCAATGCTTTCACACTCACAGATGCGCACTATTGGAGGAAAAAAATATTATATATTGAGTGAGAGTCGTGTTTGGTAGAATTACGTTACCAGCGTTGTACATACTCTCCATGTGTATAATGATTTTTGATCGCCATGGGTTACGAGTCTGATTGCTCGTTACATCACATGAAAAATATTAAGAAACTTACCAGGCTAGATTAGAGTCGGAAAGAGAGAAGTAGTGATATATAATTCGTAGATAGTTCGTATATTACTATATCATCAGTTGCAATGAGAAGTGGAGATGATAAAGAGTGGAAAATTCGCAAAGGCTTGCTTTGAGACAGCATGGCAACAGGTGACATGTGAAAGAAGTCCAAAGTTTAAAAGATAAGAATGCGAAACGGGAAAACTGTACTTCTCAATACCAACAGTAAATGTTTAAGTTACTTGCAGTAGTATAGGTTTGAAAAAAAAAATAAACATACTGCCGTCTAGATTTTAATAAAATTCGCCTGACGTACTCACATCTGTACCCATTAACTTAGTCAGACATGTGTTGGAGACTATTGTGCTTGATTTATAATAAATTAGAACATGTCCCACACTGAGTATAAAAGGTAAGGATGTCAGTCTGTGCGTTACGATATCCTGAATGTTATACAACCTTGCTTAAGAGACTTGTGATGTTGGATGTGGAAAGACAAGGGGCATAATCAGAATTCCTTATAATAAACGGTAAACGGTACACTATTCTGAAATATTATACGACCTTCTTAAGAGATTTGTAATATTGGTTATCGAGAGATAAGGAGCCAATGAGAATTCCTTATAAAAAACGGCAAACATCTGAGTGCGGCACGCTATCCTGAAATGTTATATGACCTTATGAGATTAGTAATGCTGGTTGTGGAGAGATAAGGGGCACAATGAGAATTCCTTATACTAAAAAACGGCGTCGTGGTATCCTGAAATGTTATACAACCTTCTTAAGAGATTTGTAATGTTGGTTGTAGAAAGACAAGGGGCAGAGTGATAATTCCGTATAATAAACTGCATCACGATATCCTGAAATGCTATACAACCTTGCTTAAGAGATTTGTAATGTTGGTTGCGGAGAGACAGGGGCACAATAGGAATTGCTTATTCAAGTAATAAATGGGAAAAGTCTCAACGCAGCACTAATTGCCCATGGAGTTGTTGTGTATGACGAAGTCCTTGAATAATTGCATAATAATAAGTTTTTAAAAAATGCAGGCCGACTTCAACGATACATACGTGATCATATATATATTATTTATTATTGTTAAAGATTGTCTTTTGGCAGGTCCTGGGACTTATTTTTTTTTAATTTTAGGTTTGGGACTAAATGTTTCTTCCACGTTTGTCGATCTTCAGCTTTTTCTTTCAGTTCCCAATATTTTCTTTTATTTTCCAAATTATCGATCAGTTCTGTTCTTCTTCTCCCTACTCCTCGTTTTCCTTCCATCCTCCCATCCTTCCTTATGAAGAAAACAATTTTTTCGTAAGTTGTGTCCAATGCAGTTGGCCTTCCTACGAAGGATACTGGCTAGAAACGTCCTCTTCTCTCCTATCCGTTTTAACACACATTCATTTGTTACTCTTTCTGTCCTTTTTATCTTCTCCATCTTCCTCCAACAATATATTTCGAAGTTGTCTCAATATTTGGCTTCTAACTTTCGTAATATCCAAATCTCTGAACCATAGAGTCCAATACTCTTTATACCTAGGTATAATACTTGACGAACTTCTTTCTTAGTCCCGTATTAAGACTGTTTGTTAAGAGTGATCTTTTCTTGTTGAATGTTTCTTTGGCTATGGTATTTTTTTACCTGATCTCTTTGGTGCTAAACGGTACGCCAAACTTTTAATTTAACCACCCAACCATCAAATTGGTGAAGGATAGGATGATAAAAGTCCTACCATTTCTTTAAAAGTTGTTTCCTTCTATAATTTGTAGTATCACTATTAATAATCTAATATTGTGCATAACTGGCGGTTACTCATATTACAGCCTACATGAATCATTTTCCAATGCAAATACCAGTGGGGTCGTTGTCCTGTGCTTAATTAATTCCATACCAAGATAAATACTGTATGTCTCGTGTGGCTGTAATTACGACTATTGTGTTGACGGTTGACCATAATTTCACAGTATGATATTTATTGTGGCAACACTTGTTTTAATTTTAGGGCGGGGCTGTGTCTGTGAGACCTTGTTATTAGCTAATCATTATAATTAATGCTTATTATAGTGTATGGTTAAAATGCTTACAGATAATTTTTTGTTTGTACTTTGACGTGGTTTCGCTTGCATTTTTTAAAAGTCTTTATATATCGTCGTCAAGAGCTTGATATTTGCTAATGTATGGTTTCAGCTAAGAAGGAGAAAGAAATTGAGGTCATAACTTTCTGAAGTATCAAATTTTCTACGGAGGGGTTGTAGGCTGTAGTTATTCGCCCTTGCTCCCCAGTCGGGAGGTCCCTGGTTCGAAGACAGTTGCCAGCGATTTTGATTTTTTTTTAAAGTTGCTTCGGTGTTTCGTACTTCGGAGTTCAGTTTTATATGATTGTATAACACCACGTGCCCTTTCATTTCCATGATCTTGTGCATTATTATTTAGCTATTTTGTCTCCTCTGAGCCATCAGTTTAGTCTGGAAGGAGTCAGTTATCGTTATTTCTCCCTCTCAACAAGTTATTGCTAGGGACAGCTATCTGAGTGGCCTCTATCAGCCAATTCACTTTGACGAGCGGCCTAAACTAAGTGGTATTGGCCGTAAGCTCTGTTTTAAATACATGTAGGAGAAAAGAAAAAAAATGTATTCCTCATTACTATACATCATAATGTATCTCGAAAGAAATTTTACTCTATTGCAGTGGTTCTCAGCCTAATTTCTATCACGACCCCCCGTTTTATCACATCCTCTTATAATTTCTCGTTTGTAATAAGCTTGTGTGGGATTTTGCGGAGGATCGAACCAAGGACGCATGCACCAGAGGTGAACGCTCTACCATTGAGCTACCGCGGCCCAACGAAAAACTAAACTCTGTCAGAATGTACAAAGCCAAAATAATAGTCTATGTTTACAAACGAAGTTAAAAGAATTGGAAAGCAAATATAATAAAGAATTAATTTCAAAGACCGATTCTAAAATATAATATTGTGATCGTTTCAATAGAGTGGTTAATAACCGGTGGTGGATATATTACGAAAAAGTTTTATACAGGGCCAAGTAAATATGCTAATAAATGGCAAGGAAAAACTAAGATGGAGTGATTAACCCTTTGGGGATCCTGGCTTTTTGGGCTATTTTTTACACTTTCAGTCAAGCAGCTACTTCATCGTCACTATTTATCCTAGGATCATGGTTCATACCTCATTCTCTTCAGAATAGAGCTGGCTTTCAAATGGTACTACTTGCATACCCATACCATATACCAGGAGAGGGAAAATTGATGTCGAAGGGAAAATTTTGAGGGGAATTTTTTTTGGTCCAACTTTGGGCCCCCCTGCCCCCTTCCTGTGTGAACGTAGAGACCTCCAAAAAATCTGATAAATAGTTTGTAATAAGCTTGTGTGGGATTTTAAATATACCTATTGCGGAGATCTCACAATATCCATCTATTTCTGTAAGTTGAATCCATTTCTGGTATGTAGTGGATACACTAATTTCCCTAAAAACTAATGGATTGAAACCAAATTTGGTCAGTTCATTCATAGTACAAATATCGAATCCGATTTGTCATACTGTTTCAGAATGTAGGGCGTTTAAAAATTTTAAAACGTCACAACTCCCTTAATTTTGGGTGATATGATAAAAAAAAAATAAATAAAGTGATTTTTAATTTGGTTTTAAAAACAACTTGGACAGTTGTTAAAAAGTTATTGAGTATATTAAATGACTTGATAATGTGCATCACGAAGATTGAATCGGACATTGCTGTACTAGTGAAATCACACTATGCTTAGGTATGTCATTAGCTTTCAATTTTAATTGTATTTCAATATGCAGGTATTGTTACATTTGTGTTTTTCTAGTATTTCAATATGCAGTTCTCATTAGTTTCGTATCGTACCTCTTTCACTTAAATTGATTTTTAAACAATTCTGCACCTGTTGAAAATGTTTAGTAGACCTATTTTTTATTGGTCTTAACAGTATGTATAAAAATTTTTTAAAAAATGCCTATCAGAACAAAATCCAAACTGATATTTAAAAATATTTTGCGGTACTAGATTCTAATTATATTTATCTCTTTCACTTATCATCGCGACCCCCAGGTTGGGAAACTTTTACTGTAATACATTTGTACGTGAGCTCATTTGGAAAATGAGATAAACTTATAATGAATTTCATGCCGTGTATTGTTTAACATTTGTAATGTGATAGAATTTATGGCATCTGTTATTCGATGTTGTCAACTTTTGTAGCGCATACTTTTTCTCTTTGATGTTCTCTCATAGTAAAAATAAATAAATAATAATCCAACAAGGTAATGTCATGGAAGATTAAGAATTGTACACGGAGATTAAGAAAGTGGTCCACCGTGGGCAGTCAAACGATTTGGGAACGTGGCAAAAATGTCGGATCTGAAGGTTATATAGTGTTGTGCGGCGTCATCCTGTTGCAAGATTGTTTTTATGTACTCGACAACGAAGTTCTCCGACTTAACCAAGTAAGAGTTATTATTGGTAACAGTACCTTCTGGAAAGAAAGAAAAAAGGGCTCTACAATCTGATTGTCCATAGGACGACAATCTATATGTTTTCTATGAATGCGTGGGTTTTTTCTAAGTCTCATATTTGTACATTGTGGCGATTTAGTTTCACCTATAGGTAAAAGATGGTTCTGTTATTTTAACATTGTGCATGGTAGAAATATATTGTTCCCAGCAATTAGAAATGAAATATTTAAGTTTTACGTCCCACGGTTATGCCGGTTAGGCTAAAGGAGACGGTGATGATGAAAGATGAGTGAAATGAAGAAAGTGGGAGGAAACGGGAGAACCCCGAGAAAACCCACGAGCACGGTGTTTGTCCACCACAAAGTTCACTTGGCGGGAGCAGGGTTTGAACCCGGGACCCCAAGCACCAGAGGTGAACGCTCTACCACTGAGCCACCGCGTCCCCGTCCCAGCAATTAGACCCAATAGGGAGGTTGCAATTGTTTCTCGTTAGTCGTTAGGGTGATACACAAACTCATTCTCCTTATCTGGAACAAGGAAGAATTGCCACAAGAGTGGAAAGAGTCAATCATTGTTCCAATTCACAAGAAAGGCGACAAAACTGACTGTAATAATTATCGAGGCATTTCTCTTCTGTCAACATCCTATAAAATCCTTTCAAATATTCTGTTAGCAAGATTGACCCCATACCCAGATGAAATTATTGGAGATTATCAGTGCGGATTTAGACGAAATCGATCAACTATCGACCAAATATTTACCATTCGCCAAATACTCGAAAAGAAGTGGGAATACAATACCCCGGTACATCAACTATTTATTGATTTTAGAAAGGCTTACGACTCGGTTAGGAGAGAAACATTATACAACGTCCTTACAGAGCTTGGAATACCGAGAAAGCTAATTAGATTAATTAAGATATGTTTAAGTGAATCCCAAAGTAAAGTCCGGGTAGGAAAATTTTTGTCCACGAGCTTCCACGTCGAAAATGGCCTGAAAATGCGTTGTCGCCATTATTATTTAACTTTGTGCTGGAATACGCCATAAGGAAAATCAAAGATAGCAACCAGGGCCTAGAGTTCAACGGCATTCACCAGGTTATGGCATATGCTGATGATGTAAATTTAATAGGGGATGATAGGAGAACAGTAGAAATAAATGCAGAGATATTATTAAACGCTTGCAGGGACATGGGTTTAGAAGTAAATGTAGAGAAAACTAAATACATGGAAGTGCGTCGGGACCGTAATACGGCAAATTGTGGAGGCGTTAAAATATTAAATAATACTTTTGATAAAGTGGATACTTTCAAATATTTAGGATCAATATTAACAGACGAAAATCATATTCATGAAGAAATTAAATGTCGACTAAAAGCAGGGAATTCGTGTTACTATTCGGTTCAAAATCTCTTGTCGTCGCGAATTCTGTCGAGGAATTTGAAGCTTAAAATATATAAAACGATAATCATGCCTGTTGTTCTGTATGGTTGCGAAACATGGTCGCTTACTCTGAGGGAAGAACATAGACTGAAAGTATTTGAGAACAGGATCCTGAGAAGAATATTCGGACCCAAGAGGAACGAGAATGGGGAATGGCGGAAGCTTCATAACGAGGAACTACATAGTTTATACGGTTTACCCAACATTGTTAGGGTCGTCAAGTCTAGGAGGCTTAGGTGGGCAGGTCATGTAGCTAGAATGGAAGAAAGTAGAAACGCTTTCAAAGTCTTGACTGGTAGACCCATAGGAAAACGACCATTAGGAAGACCTAGGCGCAGATGGGAGGATAACATTAAGATGGATCTCGCAGAGATAGGAATACAAAGTAGAAACTGGATCCAGTTAGCTAAGGATAGAAGTCAGTGGAGAGCTTTTGTGAACGCGGCACTGAACCTCCGGGTTCCATAGGCCATAGAGTTAGTTAGTTAGTTAGTTAGTTAGTCGTTAGGGTTGATTTCTTGCACTAGTACCTTACACAGTGGAAACACCGTCAGACTTCGTGAATTGTCGACCTTTTCATTCCCAGTTCTCGTGCTGCTTGCCTATTTGTCTTCTTTGGACTTCAAACAATCCCCTTACATTTTCTATAACATTGCCGGTTGACAGAAACTGATAATGCTACCTTTTTATTTATGGTCTTTAATTGTCGGAGGGTCATTACTGTACACTCGAGGAAAGTTTCATTGCATTTAAATCATGGATTTAATTTTTCATAGCACCATACAACCTGGGATCGTCGTTTTAAGAACAGCTTACTGTTACGCCGCCACTGTGGTTCTGTAACATAAGTCAACGTGAACTTGGGGTGATTTTTTTCTTCTGCTGTTATGAGGATCTCTACACGATGACCTGAAATGATGAAGAAATAGACTTTTACATATTGTTATGGAATCTCACGGTGAACACGCTGTACTAATTAGTGATTTGAAGAACTGTTTTGTCTTAGGTACAGGTTCCGGTCAGTGCAGATATTTTCTGTCTATGGATGGCCAATTCGGTAACTTTTACTTCCCGAAATCCCGAAAGTAAAATCGGAAAAATTTCGATGTCAGAAAAATTCCGAAATTCGGAATTTTACCGACAGAATTTTTCCTAATTCCGGAATCTTTCCGAAATCCTGAAAGTAAAATTTTCGATTTCGGAAAGTTTTGGCCATCCCTGTTCTGTCCTTTAATCCAAAAGGCAGAAACATGGGACGTAAAGCAAAAATTAAATAAATAAACCAGTTTCACTGCAATAGATTTAGTATTTTAAATTTCTAGGCTTTCGGCATTTGCCATTTAGCCCGTCACGTTTTGAGGGATGACGTCCCTTGGCGAGCACACTATCCGGGGAAAGGGAAGAAAGGAAGCGGCCTGGGACCTATAAGTTAGATACCAGTCCGGCATTTGCCTGGTGTGAATGAGGATAACCCAGGAAAACCTTATTCAGGGTGACTTTTTCGACTTCGACATTCGTTGTACACTTTTTCGACCGAGTGGCCCCACCGGGAATGGAACCCTGGACCCCTTGCACCGAAGGCGAGAACGTTAGCGACTACGCTACGTGGGGCCACTTCACAGCAATTGAATTATTCGGCGTTTGCAATATAGCAATACACTAAAGCTTGCTTTGTGTTAATTCTAGAAAAAGATGTAATAAAATTGAGTTGTAGATGGACACGCTAGACTGGATTACAATAACAGAAAGAACATTTTGTTAAAGAATGAAGAAACAGGAAACAGGAATATGCTTTGCGTTGGTGTTCATACAGCAATTTGAGTGAAAATGAAAATGAGGCTTCCGGATTTTTTTTTTTTTTTTTTTTTGCCTTAAATTTCATAATGATAAAACTATTCGTCAATGTTGCTTCAAAACGGAATTTGACAAGAACTGTTCGGCGAAGCTTTTTTTTTTCTTTAAACATTCTCGGAAGTAGTGGTTTATGTTAATTTTTGTGTATACAGAGTGTGCCAAAAGTTCTAATATTTCTAAAAGTACTAACAATAGCTATCTTTAAAAGATGTGAAAAGACTGTGAATTTCGGCGAATAATATTAAGTATTATTTTGTAGGTAAGTTGCCCATGAGACGAAAAATAAGTTTGTCTCGTCTCTTAAAAGTTTCCGTTCGTATGATGAAGTTCGTGCTGTCGTGAGTCACTATAGTAATCGCATCGAGTCGTGAAAGTTGACCTAGATTTACCAATTTTACCGCCCAATAGCACGCAAGGGTGTATCCAGGTCGCCAATGTCGTCCCTCATGTTTTACGGAGAACATCTACTTAGGGCACGATGTTGTGGGATTGCTGCTAAGTTTCGTTTTGTTGTAATTGTTGTGGATAAATTATATTTTTGCTAATATTATTCTTACCATTCTATTGAAATGATTCTTGTTGTTCGTGTTATAGTTCTTTAAGTGCTCTTTTTTCTTGCCGGTCGTTCGCCATGTCTTCCAAGTTTGGAAACATTGTTTGTGCACTTTTATTGTTTAACATTTTCTCAAGTGTGCGTTCGGTAGACAGTTCCACGAATTGTGTCGAATTCTTCCAATTCATCACACATGAGGCAAAGCAGTTCTGTGATTGGTGTAGAGTACAGGCTTCATGAGTCCTCGTGGTCACTATAAGTTTTGTTAGTTGCAGTCTGGCGTTTTCCGGGTCACGAGTCGCGAAGTTCTTGTCCTATGCATACCATTACTGGAAGGAGAACATATCGCATGGCCTTAATGCCATAAGAGAAAGTTAAGTATCACATAAATAAACTCTACTAAATTTGCTACCAGCAGCTCAGGAAGGGCTGTGGCGTGCCAGATGACTTAGTTGAGGGTCATTACATCTGGCGATTTATCCCGATTTCCAAGTATTTTGATTTTAAAAGATAAACTATCCGTGCGGAGAACGTATATCCTACCACTGCACCTCTGTAAATTTCTTCTGTTATCTAATAATAAAATTCTGGGTATACTGTTGAATGCACCGACCTGCAACACGGTTATTTCTGTCCTTTTAGCGTGGTCTCGGGGTCGACTTTCGTTGAGAGAGGGTGTATAATTCTTCGATTAAGAGTCACTGAACCCCAGTCTGAAAAGCACATAAAGGGGATGAAAACTAACATATTCTTGATATTCTAGATGAATACAATGAAAAATGTCCCTGAAAAACTTTTTATATACCGAATATATTTACTCACTTGATAACGTACGTAAGTTGTAGTAATATAGGCAGCTAAAAGAATTCTACTTCTTTCGTCGCTCACAAGATGTCTCGAAGATCTTCGATTTACAGATTTGGCACTTTGTCCCCCAACGCTTTGCAGGTGGATCATACACCACAAATTGTCGTAGTTCACCAACAGATGGTACATTGTGGCCAAGCATCTTGTTAAACCAAGAAGTGCCGTAGCAATCACGTTTGGGAAAGATGATAGGACCATTAGCTTGAGTTATACTTGGCACGTATCAGTAACACTTGTTTCGTTTCATTCTTAATAGTTCGGTTCTATTTTACAATAATTCAAACCTGAGTACCCAGAGTACCATACGCGTTGAAAATATCTGCTGCAAAATTAGTATGAAAATATCTGTAATGAATATTACTGTTAAGTATTCTGCCATTTTGGAGGTCCTGGCCTTTTTTTTTTTTTTTTTTTTTTTTTTTTTTTTTAAGGATTGGGCCTTAATGTTTCTTCCACATTTCTCGATTTTCAGTTTCCTCTTTTAACTCCCAATATTTTCTTCTATTTTTCAAATCATCGATCAGTTGCGTTCTTCTTCTACCTATTCCTCATTTTCCTTCCATCTTTCCTCCTATAGCGGTATGAAGAAGAACATTTCTTCGCAAGATGTGTCCAACCCAACTACCCTTCCTACGGAGGATGTTGGTTAATAGCGTCCTCTTCTCTCCTACCCGTTTTAAAAGATCTCATTTGTTCCTCTCTGTCTGTCCATTTGATCTTCCTCATCTTCTTCAAACACCACATTTCGAAGCTCTAAATATTCTTCTCTAACTTCCATAATGTCCAAGTCTCTGAACCATATAGTCCAATACTTCATGTATATAGAACTTTACCAATTTCTTCCGTAGTCCAATACTGAGTCTGCTAGTTAAGAGTGATTTTTTCTTGTTGAATGCTTCTTTGGCTATGGCAATTCTTGACCTGATCTCTTTGGTGTAGTAAGCGTCTCTCGCCGAAATTCCTCCCAGATATTTGAAATTATCGACCTCTTCAAGTTCTCTTTGTTCTACTCATAATGAACACAGACTTATGTAATTAGGAGGTTGTATGATCAGCGCATCGCAGATTCTGTTCACATTAAAAAGATTTAAAAAATAAAGTTCGTTACCTCCATTACAGATAACTCATCACTTGTGTACTCATGTTTTCTCCAATGTCACCCGTCCAAGTATTGACCACAAGTCAGCACTGCTTTATTCCGAAGATCTTACGAGAACCGGCAGACCAGAACACCTGAGACGTTCGCACATGTACTCTCGCATGGCACAAAAAGACCCATGGACATTCAAAAGATATCCGTTTGAGAATATGGGGTTGTCCCGTTTTTCAATGGATATCCTGTGGGCTGCGGGATTCCTATAAAGCAGGGTTTCTCAACATGTGATACGCGTACCAGTGGTGGTACGCGAGCTGGTGTTGGTGGTATGTACGACTTCTGGTATTCACGCACACGCGCCCATGTTTTGCCGTAACCACACGCGGTACGGGGATTCCCTTACTCTAAAAATAACTGCCCATAGATTTGTACTTTAAAGGTATTTTATTTAGAAATTTTTACTACAGTATAACCTATGTATCTATTTGTTAAAAACATCAAGAAAGTTTGGTAATAGTTTTTGTGCGAACGCCAAAAGAATCTTTTCCAAATATGTTGAAATTGCAAAAAAATAAGCTAAAAGTTTTAAACCGTAAGCACATGGGGTGACGGGGATTGCCCACACTTTAGAAATGTATTCTCCTCGTAATCTGTAGTACTATTTTCCAGAAGCTATCTTTATTCTTGCTTGGTATGTATGAAAAAGTAGATTTTACTAAATGTAAACACATGAAACATTTCCATGTATACACATTTGGAAAACTAATATATTTGTGGGTTCATCCACATCACTACATACAGAATCCGCATCATCACCACCTATGGTTCAGCTATGTCTTCATCTTCTCTTACTGAGTTCTAAAACCCGTCTCTGCTCTTTCTCATGCTTCATTCTGATCACAGATATAAGTAACATGATTAGTAGTATGATCATCAAAAAATAGGAACGCATGCACACGCGGTGAAAGCTTTCCCCGCAACACTTTGCCTTTCCACAGCGAAAGTTCACAGAAAATTGAGCGTGCCATTTACACGCAGAAGGAAACAAATTATTAAGGTACAAGGCGCTTCACTTACGAGCATAAAGCTATTGTAAAGCAGTCACTTTTTTTCTTCAAATGCGGGGAACCCTCGCTAGCGCATGTGCTTAAGTATTAATATACTTTCGTGGTACACCGGTGGAAAAGGTTGAGAATTCCTGCCAATAAAGAATTTTTGGGCTCTTTGCGGGATAATCATAAGATGTCCAAATATTGTCCTGTGACAGACTTATCCCACTGACATCAAGGAAAATACCATGAATATATTTTCAGCATTCTTAAAATTTCTGCTGTGACAGGCAGATTGCATTGAAATTCCATAGATATTACAATTATCGTTAAAAGTTCTTCTGCGAATCTGAATGTCCCGGGACGAGTGCGGGATCAGTGAGTCGTCCGAAGGACATATTTTGGGAATGTTTTGGTATATGAGCTTAGGTCTGCATACATAAATTTACATGGGGCAACGTTGCTCATTGGTAAATCGCTCACTTGGTTCAATTCTAGGTGATGTAAGTTTATGACGGACAGCATAATATCTTCGAATTTTCTTGAAGTTCTTCCGTTTCCTCTCACATCCTCGTTCCTAGTGATGCTCCTGAGACGAGACGAGTCGAGAAATAAAGCTTTTCTAATTTCTTCTCGATTTTCGAAAAGGTTTTTTGCGTCTCACTTCATAAATTTTTGTTCAAAATTTCTCCTGATTTCGCTTTATTTTATCTAGAAGTTACTGGATTTTTTCTTCGTCACGAAAGATGTGATATAACTTTTAAAGCATATTTATTATTAGAAATGAAATGAAATCTTTGAGTTTTACGTCCCACGGTTATGCCGGTTAGGCTAAAGGAGACTGTGATAATGAGTAATGAATGAAATGGTGGAATGAAGAAAGTGGGAGGAAACGGGAGAACCCCGAGAAAACCCACGCACACGGTGTTTGTCCACCACAAAGTTCACTTGGCGAGAGCAGGGTTTGAACCCGAGACCCCTAGCACCAGAGGTCAACGCTCTAATACTGAGCCACCGCGGCCCCTCTTATTTATTATTAGAATATGTTGTGTAATGATTTGCGTTGATAAGTGCTCTTTGTTTTGTTCGTACGATCAGTTTATGAAATTGTAGTTTTGGTGAATTTAGTTTATATGATTCATCTAACCTAAAACACTGTTTGATTGCATTGGATTTGAAAAATGAAAATGAAATCTGTAAGTTTTACGTCCCACGATTATGCCGGTTAGGCTAAAAGAGACGGTGATGATGAGTAATGAATGAAATGGTGGAATGAAGAAAATGGGAGAACCCCGAGAAAACCCACGAGCACGGTGTTTGTCCACCACAAAGTCCACACGGCGCGAACTGGGAGCGAACCAGGGACTCCAAGCACTGGTGAACGCTCTACCACTGAGCCACCGCGCCCCGAATGCGTTGTATTTGAGTTTAGAGTCCCTTTCAGCAGCGAGGCTATATGAGACGTTGGCCTACAGCTTAAGAGTCCCTATCACTGCGAAATTAAAATACCGCTAATTTTATAGTAATTATGTGATATCATCAAATAGATAAAAGATAATAAAAAATTGGATCAAGACCCTCCCCCCTAGACAATATTATTTTGCATGATGTACCGTTATCACGAGGCACCTAGTAGCTTTCCGTTTGCATTTATTTAGAAACGCGAAAATAAATGCTGATTTTGTAAATGGCTGGAAATCGAAAGCAGATAAATGAGTCGTAATAATGGTATCTCACGCAAAATAATATTGTCTAGGGAGGTCTTGTTCCACTTTTCGATTGTCTTTTATCTATTTGAAGATATCGTATAATTACTGTAAAATTAGCCGTACTTTAATTTCGCAGTGATGAGGCCTCGTAACATGGAATCCGAACAACATGAGCTCTTGCTGGGAAACGTATCTGGATCTCGACGCCTGCGCTATCCACATAGTCACGAGGGCGCTCCAAAACAGCGTTTGAGGTCTAATGGTGTTCACGAGACTCGTAAAAGTTTCTTGTCTCATCTCGAATTTAAAACTAATCCTGGTCTCTACTTTCGTCTCGTTTTCGAGACGAGACGAGACGAGAAGAGAAATTCCTTAGCTTGTGGGCAACACAACTCGCCCTTGCAATTACTTCATAATCATTCACGGTCTCATTTAGTAGAAAGGGCATAAGCATAGGATGTAAAACTTCATTTAATAAACCTACGTACACGTAAACCATCCTTTAGAAACATTATTATTACTCTCCTTTTTACACACCATACTCTCTACAGGATCTTTATTTCCGCCACTGCTTGCAGGAAGTCTGGTGCGCGCGGTCGCTTGTTCGATCTCCGTCCAAGCAAATTTGTGGTGGACAACATCGTGTCCGTGGGTTTTCTTGTGGGTATCCCTGTTTCCTCCCTCATTATCATTCCACCAATTCTTCCATAATCATTCACGTGTTTAAGAGTCTTAATCCCAGCGAAATTAAAATACCGCTAACTTTACAGCAATTATGTGATATCTTCAAACAGATAAAAGATAATTGAAATATGGAACAAGAGCGCCCTAGACAATATTATTTTGCATGAGGTACCGTTATCACAAGTCACCTAGTGGCTTTATGTTTTCAGCTGTTTAGAAACGCGAAAATAAATGTCGATTTTCAAAATGGCTTGAAATCGAAAGCAGATAAATGAATCGTGATAACGGTATCTCATGTAAAATAATATTGTCTAGGGCGCTCTTGTTCCACATTTCGATTATCTTTTATCTGTTTGAAGATATCACATAATTACTGTAAAATTAGTGGTATTTTAATTTCGCCGGGATGAAGACTCTTAGCCTCAAAGGTATAATCATGGGACGTGAAATTGAAAGAAAAAAAGAAAATGCTTACAGGATGTTTACACTTTTTCTGATAATGCACGACTATATAGACTGCAACGTTATTCTGAGCCTAACACAATTATTACCGGGATATGAACCGAGTACTACGAGCCATCAGTCTAGCTGTTTGTATATTGAAGTATAACGTCTCTTTTAAGCTGTTTGTTGATGTTTAACGTCCGTTTTCAGGTGTTTGTTGAAATTTAACGTGTTTTCAGCTTCAAGGCTATATGAGACATGGACCTTCAGCTTAAGATGAAATCCAACTTTAAGTTCAGTGCTCTTCTGTCGCAAATCGAACCAAACTACTTATCTCCAAGCTGAGTCAGTGAGAATAGAATATGATGCGATAAAATTACCACCAACTTGTCAACGTGGATATCTAGAAACTTAATTTTATTTACTCGTCTCTTGCGAGCTTAGAAAGCTGTCAACGGACATTGGACAAATAAGAGGGCTGTGATTACTACGTAAACACACGCAATGTATAGAGGCTGAAGATGGTGACATTTTAGATTTATTCGCTCATATATTTTGTTGTGAAGAAAATGAAAGCCGCTAAGAGAGTCCATTAGGTAAATGAAAACTGTATTTTGCGCAGCATTGATATTATTTCTTTTTAACTGTGAAAACGTGTTTGCAATGCCGACTCAAACGAATAAGCAGACTCTGTTCTATTCTAAGAATACACGATTATTCTTTCATTATAAACAGAACAAGATGCACTGAACAACGACTGATTGTAGCAGCGTAAATAATGTGTGTATGTAGAGAGGAGTAAGGTGCGTCAAACAAGCTTTGACGCACCTTTGTACATTACATGACGCAGTCTTCTTTGTGAAGCTAAACATCAATTTTTCATTTTAATGACACAATTAACCTATTAACTTAAGTAAAATTTCTCTGTCAGACTTTGGATCTCAATATTTTCTACAGTATATACAATAAAAAATATCTGTGTTCAACACAATGGCTTTGTGATTCCCCGAATTGTGTTAAGTGGTGACAAATGCGTGGTGCTACTTCGCAGTTTGGAGTAGGGATGGCCAATTCCGAAATTTTTATTTTCCGGAATCTCGAAAGTAAAATCGGAAAAATTCCGGATTTTTTCCGAAATCATAATTCCTGAATTTTTCCGAATTTACTTTCCGGATTCCGGGAGGTAAAAATTCCGTAATTCGCCATCCCTACTCGAAAGTGCGAAGTAGCACCAGAAATTTGTCATCAATTAACACAATTCGGGAAACCACATAGTCATTGTGTTGATTTAAAAGTTTTTTTTTTTTTTTTTTGACTATATACTGTAGAAAGTATCGAGGTCCCGTTCCTCGTTGAAACGCAATTAATAGCTAATAACACATTTTCATGATTTTAAATCAATTATAATTGCAATACTCATTAATAAATAATGAAGGAAGATTATTTTGATATTGTTTTGTAAAACACAAAGAAAATATAATAAAAAAACAGAGTATCTCTTATCCTACATAATGCTCCTTGATTTTTTTTCTTAATAATGACTGCACTGTTTTTGTGTAAGAAGTGTTTACTTAGGGATTGCCATTACGAGGACATATTGAGTACATATCAGACAGGCGTCGCAGAGGTTGATAGTTTAGTGATTTCGATATATAGAAGAAGATTAAGAAAAAAAATGGTTGATGTTTGCCCTTGTAACTGATATATACGTATAGTTTTTTTCCATGTTGCATTGTTTCGTTAGGGAAAAATTTTCCTTTTTTTGAATATACTTGTTCAGCATATGTTGAAGAAAGTGAGTGAAGAAAAATATGTTCGGATTTACGTGGCATAAAATTCAGAGAGATCATGATGAAGAAGTGTATGTTTTGGGATGTGAGGTATGTTAATTTCTTTTAATTTAGTTTGTTTTGGAAGGGAAAACTAAGTACCTTATAGCACTATAGGCAGTTTTTCATATTACTGATTTATGCCTGTGAAAAATGCGGCTTTCATTTTCCTAGAATTGAAGCATTTTGTTATTTTAGAACATGAAAATGTTAAGGCCATTAAATAAATCAGATTAAGTGAAAGAGTGGTTCTCAATCTTTTCGAGTCTAGCGCCTCCCTTGAGTGAATGTGATTGTTTTGAGCGCCGCCCCCTCTCTTCATCTTAACTCAATCCGCCCATACATAAGGCAAAATGTGAGATTTGGACGAAGAAGTTTACGAGACTTCAGTTCTTAGAATGTGCCTTGAAAAATGTACAGGGTGCACTGTGAAAAAAAAAATTGTAGGTGGCGTACTTAAAAAGATAGGTTACACGTGTAATTCCTGTAGGTTTTGGACAACGTACAGCAGACGTGTAACTGAAAACGCTTGTTTTAAAATACTTTCTGTATAAGTGTTTCATCTATACGTACTTTCCGTATGCAACAATGTAGACGGTCAGGATCTCACATACAAATGGATGTATATAACATATAGCTGACGAAGTTAACATAAATATATGTATGTGATATACGGAAAATTGTTAGATGTCAGACATCCTGCAAAGGCATGATGTAACATTTAAGGGCAGTGCCTATGTAGCATACGGATAACGTATGCTCCGTACTGATTTCTATAGTAAGCAAGAGGATACCGTATATTTGTACAATATACCGGTGTCCGGAGAACGGATTTTTCTCTGTGTGTTACTTAATTAATGTAACAAATGTCGGGAGGAGACTTCTGACACCGAGATAAGCAGAAAAGATTTTATCAACATATAGCATATTTTGGGCCTATTGGCAGAGGTAGCGACGGCCGAAAGCGTGGGAACAGTAACGTCGAAGCGATGGATCAACGTGCAGAGAGACACAAACGTATGTTCGTCAGACATATCACATGAGATGTTCAAAGTGTCCACCATGTACAGCAATGTATGCATGACAACGCTTCATCATGGTTTGGCGAACCCGTTCGAAGGTGCCTGGATAATGGCGAACAGTTGCATAGGCGTAATGGTTACACTGTTCCAAATCGTCCATATTAGTGACAGGAGTAGGATACGTCACACTTTTCATGTGTCCACGGACAAAAATTCAGTGATTTCACGTCAAGAGACTGAGCAGGCTAATACACTGGACCGCCACGTCTAGTGTCTTGGGAACTTGTTCTTCAATCATTGGTGGACATTCATACTGAAATGCGCGGAAGCCCCATTATGCATGTACCACATCTTGCGGCGAATCGCTAGGGAAACATTTTCCAGTATTTCGGACAGTGTATCCTGCAGGAAAGTCAAATACTGAGCTCCATTCAGTCTTCGGTTTGGCATGTGTAGGCCGATCAGTTGTTCATGGACAGTACCATATCATACATTGAGTCCAAATTGGTGTTGATTGATGAGTTACAACCGTACCATGTGGATGTGCATGTGTCCACGTGTGTGTGTCATGCATGTTGACGACATCAGCCCTTCCAAACGTGGGCTCATCAAACTTTCCGTTGTGACATAAGTAATACGACAGACACGAGAGTTTTCCAGTGTGACACAAATAATACGACATAGATGAGAGTTCCATTGTGACATAAGTAATACAACAGACACGATAGTTTTCCAGTGTGACACAAATAATACGACATAGATGTTAGTTCCATTGAGACATAAGTAATACGACAGACTCGATAGTTTTCCAGTGTGACACAAACAATACGACATAGATGTTAGTTCCATTGTGACATTAGTAAGAGGACATAGGTGAGAGCTATCCGTTGTGACACAAATAACACTACAAGATGAGAGCTTTACATATAAAAACAAAATAGTTCAATTAGGGCTAATGCCTAAAGCTTTTCGAATTTGTGTTTCCTTGCAATAATACGAATTAAAGTAATCAATCACATGAGTACGTATTTTCAAGTTATTACATATAAAACGCATACGGTTATCTACGTTTTATTGCAAATCAATAATTGAATCGTTGAGTTCGAAAACCGGTCATCTCCATCGAAGCTAATTTGAGAGGAGTGACAAACAAAACTAAATTAGTCAATATGCATCTGGCATATAGGGCTATTTTCATTGTCGGACCGTAGAACTGACATTTGTCTACTTTCCAAAAATGAAAATAACCCTGTATGTCAGATGCATATTGATTAATTTAGTTTTGTTTGTCTCTCCTCTCAAATTAGTTTCGATGGAGATGACCAGTTTTCGAACTCAACGATTCAATTGTATTAAATGTAATATCAGATTGTTTATATACTAGGGAATTAAATGTAGTAGAAGTACTAATTTACTTATAATACATATTAATTCATGTTTCAATAATGTTTGCAAAGGCATTCCTTATTTAAACCAAACAAATCCTTTATATATGCCGCTTAAGGATCTGAATTAAAAATTCTTCACTTGGAACATCATCTCCTTCAATAGAAATCCTCATGCAGTGGTCCAATGATGAGCCTCCGAATTGATTTCTTACTTGTGTCATTATACAATTAATTCTGATAAGACCATTGGTGATACAAACATAGTAAACATCTTCACACGTGTGCTTTTTAGTGCATCTTAACCTAGAATTTAACTCAAAATATATTTTTATGCAGTGCTTTTCAACCTTTTTTCTCGCCTTCCCCTAGAAACAGTTCACCGTCCAATTGTGTACCTCTGAAGCTATTTAAAAGAAATTAAATCGAAATTAACTTATTAAACTTAATACACATGTTCTGTTGATTAAAAAAAGGGACCCAACAAAAAGAGAAGCAGTATGCCAATCAAAAGACAAATTACAGAGGAATACAGTGCACATCCGAAAAAAAATTAACATGGGAAATCTCATAACCAGTTCTACTAAGGAGGATTTTCCCCTCATCCTCCCTGATAATTCGCACACTGAGGACAACGTTAAAAATTCAAAAACTAAAAGTAACTGTAGAATTAACCTGTTAATGAGATGACTGAGCTTGTTTCCGGGACGACAATTCCTCGATTCTTGGTCGAATCTTCAAGAGTGCGAGTATCAGAGCTGATTCTGGATTCAAGCAGTTTTTGTGCTTCGTTTTTATTGATATTAATGCAGAGAAACCCTGTTCCACAAATATGTTGATGGAAATGGAAGAAGTTATGAAATAACACTGTCACTAATTTCATTGTACTCTTTTCGAGCATAAATACAAAAGTTACAAATAGACAAGTTATCGAATTTTATTTGCAGTGAACTGTCAACAGACATTTTCAGCAGACTCCCAGAAGCAGCATTACGTACCCCCAGTTGAATAGCACTTTTAATGGACTGTTATTCACACTTTTTTTACAGACATTTTCAGCAGACTCCCAGAAGCAGCATTACGTACCCCCAGTTGAATAGCACTTTTAATGGACTGTTATTCACACTTTTTTTTTTTTTTGCCAAAAATTTGAAGGATTTTATTTCTGCTTATAAGTGACCTTTAGGTATATTATGAATAAAGTGACATCTGATTTCTACCAGCAGCCGAATATGGTCAAAAGTTTGAAACAAGAAACACAAGGCGATTAAATGTACTGCATCTCTGCAAAGTCTTCGTTCCAACTCAGTTGATAAATTTTAGAAGCATTTCTATTTTTTTTTTCTTCAACAATCTCAGATAACTTTCCTTTTTATGTCTTCATAGGTTTCTGTAAGATAACTTAGTGTTTTTCATTTCTCTGCACTGTTTTTAGATCTTCAGAAATCGATTTGAACTGTAAGCTTGTACTTGAAATTAATTCCGGTAATACGCATTGCTAACTGACAATCTTCCTTTGCAAACATTTGCTTAAATTAAACACAACTCCCACTCTCTCCACCGGACAATAATTTAAATGCTCACAAGTCATCATTATTGAGCCTAACATTTCTTAATAACAGAAAACGTGCTTAATGACTTAACCGACGTTTTTTTCTTTTTACTATTGTTTAAAGTATGTTCTCTTTTCGGAGATTGTTGAAACAGTTTGTATCATTGGTGCGAATGAAATGGCCTTATTTGACATTTGATTGAAAAGATACCTCAGCAACACAATACATGCGTCTAACGTCAGAAACTCTGGGGTACGCGTCCAGCAATACAAGCTGGGGGACCCAAACAATCAGGAAGCAGTGCGTGGTTGAACAGGTCATATTTCAAACGTCTTAAACTCTGTTGTACACATCCAGCAATACAGGCTGGGGTACCTAGAAACAATCAGGAGGCAGGCTGTGGTTGAACAAGTCATACGTCTAACGTAACAAACTCTAGTGTACGCGTCCAGCAATACAGGCTTGGGGATCCAAACAATCAGAAAGCAGTGCCTGATTGAGTCATACATACAACGTATTAAACTCTGTTGTTCACGTCCAGAATACAACCTAGGATACCCAGACAATCAGGAGGCAGTGCGTGGTTGAACAAGTCATATACTTTTGCACCACATAGAATATACAATTGCCAGTGGTTTTTCTTTAGGAATTCGAACTGGAACATTATGCACAGGAAACTGCAAAAAGCTTTAACAGTGCATTTGGGCCAAGAATTATGAATAACCGCAAAAACGCGAAAATATTTTCTTTGTCTTCGAAATGAAATACAATAGACAATTGTTGCTAACGAAATGAAGAAAAATAATATCGAGTCAAAGTACAAATATGTAGTGGAATATATATATATATATATATATATATATATATATATATATATATATATATATATATATATATATATATATATATAGATAGATAGATAGATAGATATAGATATATATATATATATTACAGTATATAATAGTATTTACGAATTTCAGATTTTATATGCAAATTATTCACCCTTATTTTGGAACGTTGGACAATTTTCTGGTAAATCTCGAAGTTTGGGATGTAATATCTTCCTCCGCCTCCCCCCCCCCCAATGAAAGAAACATTGGTTTCTAGTTTTCAGTAAGTGACTAATCCGTAATAGGAAAAAAAACTCAATAATGATTGTAAGGATAAAAATTTAGATAGTATGTTCATCTCATATTTTGTTTACCTTAATTGAATTTTGAAATGAAAGTATTGATTGGGCATTACGTAGCCAAGCACCAACCACAAAAAAAAAAAAAAAAAAAAAAAAAAAAAAAAAAAATTAAATGTACTGGACTATATTGCTTGAGATAATGTGGAGTCTGAAAGTAGACTAGGTTAATGATGCCTCTTTAGATTTAAGATGACGTAGGCTTCTCTTACGTTGAAAGAACTTAGTAAACATAAACAAGTAGCTACACCAAACACTCTTACGTGGTAATAAACTTCTTCCTTTTACATTTTTCATTAAATAACTGTATAAAACCTTTCTACTCCGATTCCAGAATATTAACTACCAATTAATTCAATACGTAAGTGCATTAGGAGCGGCTAAAGATTGGTTTCGAAATCTGGATAATTGCCATTACCTTGGACAGGAACAGCAAAAGTACTGTATAATATATCTCGTTGAGTTATATTTTATTTTGTTTATAGCTTCGGGAAGGAGGTTCGGTGTACGTTTAATTTTGTAAAGGAGGTTGGTTTACCACAAAAAAAATCTTTATATACAGGGTGGACTATTTATTTTGACACAAACTTATAGACAAAAGAACTATAAAGTTTTGTATCGTGCAAATATCATCAGGGAGACATTATTTGATATATATTGTGTGATACCAGTGTTTCCAACCCAGCATAAAGTTACATTTTTTTCAAATGGCACTGCATCATCTTATTACACATTTCAAGTCTACATGTTTAACGAAAATTTACAATGTTACATTTATTATTCAGTGGTGTAAACTAAGGACGGCACAGTATCACAAACATCCAAATTTTGATGGCTGTTGCAGCAGTAATAACACAAATGAGGCAAATGAGGGCGACGTATATATCCCATCTAAAGTACTTTGCAGTCTAATACTACGACCATGATATGACAAATTTTGAATTAATACGAACAAAGTTACAAGATATTAAAAATTTGACTTTTTTCAAAAGCCTTTGTCGAAAAACTGCTGGCTCAGTGGTAGAGCGTTCACCTCTGGTGCATGGGGTGCCGGGTTCAAACCCTTGTCCCGCCAAATGAACTTTGTGGAGGATAAACACCGTGTACGTGGGTTTGCTTGGGGTTCTTCCGTTTCCTCCCACTTGATTCATTCCACCATTTCATTCATTTCTTATCATCACCGTCTCCTTTAGCCGAGCCGGCATATCCGTGGGACGTAAAACTCAAAGATTTCATTTCGAAAAACTGCTTAGGTAAGTACCTCGTCTAATTGAATGAGTGGTTTTTCAGCACATTGAAGGTCACAATGCCGTTTAAGACAGCTTGATATCTCGAACCGTTCTGGACATACAGTATTAGAAAAAAAATGTTAAAGTTTGCAACACTATAGATTATGCAATTTCGATAATTTGTAATTATATCTACCAACAAGTATTTCTGTGATGCTATAGAAACAAGGTGTATTAAAATTTGTTTCAAAAAGTTCCCACAAGTATGCCATTTTAAGCAATATATAAAGTTTTATATTTTTTTCATATTTCTCGAATGGTTTGGTTGGTAAACAACATTATGAACTTTATGCATATTAAAAACCATACACATAATTGAATGTGGTACTTATCTAAGCTATTTTGAAATTAAGTCATTTGGAATTAGTCAAATTTTCAATTCCTTGTTACTTCGTTTCTGCTTTTTCGAATTACGTCATATGATGACCATAGTATTCGACATTAAGAGCCTGCCTTACTAAAAATAACACAAAATTTACCATTTTTCTTTTGCTTGTTTATTCATAAGTGAAAGGAGATAATGATATGGAACTTACCGCAATGATAGATTATGTTGTTCTACAACAGAAAATATGAACCTGAAGAATTTTCAGTGTTGCCATCCATAGAAATTACAGTGTTGCCAGAATAACAATTTCCCTAAAATCTAAGTTAAGGCAGCGACTAGAGGAACGAACTCAACTGCATTTGATTACGTATCATGTTGTTTTGGTTTCCTGTGTACTACTTTTTAAATAATAGTTGTATTTAGTTTGTAATAAACAAAATAGTTTTAATATACAGTTATTAAAATTAAATAATAATGCTATTTAAAAAGTAGTTCACAGCAAACCAAAACAACACAATACGTAACCAAGTGCAGCTGAGATCGTTCCTCTAGTCGCTGCCTTAACTTAGATTTTAGGGAAATTGTTATTCTGGCAACACTGTAATTTCTATGGATGGCAACACTGAAAATTCTTCAGGTTCATATTTTATGTTGTAGAACAACATTATCTATCATTGTGGTAAGTTCCATGTCATTATCTCCTTTCACTTATGAATAAACAAGCAAAAGAAAAATGGTAAATTTTACATTATTTTTAGTAAGGCAGGCTCTTAAAGTACTTTCGATATGTGTTATCTCATCCGTCTCACTAGCGTTATTACTATTGTAGGATCTTCCAAAGTTTGGTTGTTTTCTTTGTGATACTGCAGTGTTCTTAGTTTCCAACACTGCATGACAAGTATGGTATTGTAAGATTTGTTTTATATGTAAATTTGAAATATGTAGTAACCGACGTAGTATTATTTAAAAAAAGTACAACTTATGTTGTGTTGGCAATACTGTTAGTCTGGTTGTATTGTAGAGTATGTCAAAGAATATCCCGCTGCCGAAATTTCAGCGTTTTGTATCTATTAGTTTAAAAGTTATAACGGCGTATCATGATAAATGGTCCACCCTGTATATATCCGGTCTCTCTGTCCGTGTGACTGCCTCGTGGCTAAGCGGTTCGCGCACGCGACTTTGACATAGGGGACCCGGGTTCGATTCTCGGATGGATCTCGTGTAGCTCGGATCCCACGTTAAGCTGTAAGTCCACGTCTCATATAGCCTTGGGGCTGAAAGGAACGCTAGACTGAAATTTAAAAAAAAATGCCCGTATGTCCTTCCATCTGTGAGACAAAACCATACGTCTGTCCGGAAGACAAGAACTACTTGATAGGTTATGTGGGTGGAGGCCAGGCCCGTATCCAGGGGGAGTCTAGGGGGCCGCCCCCCCTAAATTTTTGCTGGCCCCCTCTAAAATTTTCACGGTAGGGTTGCAAATGAACTATAATAAGGTGATGATGAACTATAATATTGTTGGATCGCCCCCCCCCAACTTCAGCCGGGCCCCCCTAAATTTTTGGGCTGGCTACCGGCCTGGTGGAGGCTGGAAATGGGGTGCCATTACAGATTTTTGTTATTACTTTATCATTATTATCAGTATATACACGGCACGTTCAATAAGTCCCTGGACTTTCTCGAAATAAATACGTAACGGACACTAAGAAATTCATTCACTGAAATGTTATTCGTCACCGCCGTTACATTTGTTTGAATCTATGAATCATCCTCAAAAACGCTCCCCTTTGAGGGCAAATTTGAGCTTGAGTGAGCATGAAGTCCGCTGATGTTCAAGGAATGTGGTCCTTCTTTTGGCCAAAGCGAAAGAAAACCATTCGAACACTTTGCTTCCAGAAGTCAATCATGCTCATACGCTTTCTGCATCATTCTGTAGATTTCAGTCGCGGCTTTATCCCGTTTAAACAAAACGTGATTGCAGGACGAAGTTTCATTCTCTCAACATGGGCAACGAATAGAGAACGTGGCGGTGCTGTACAGCGTTCCAGTGGACGACTTCCTCAGGAGTTCTAGAACTTCTACGACTGGTCCCGCGAATGTGTGGCGCGGGAAAAAATGAATTACATCACTAGTACTAACAAACATGGTAATACTTCTTTTTACTTCTGGATGTATTTTATTTGGAGGGAGCCCCGGAACTTATTGAACACTGTGTATAAAATTCCAAAGGCTAATCTCTGATTATTGATATAACGTGTTTGTGAACAAAGTTTGAATAGTCATGCTTTGAATTTGAACTATCTTGAACATTGACACGCCATACAAAATACATTAAAAAGATTGGCACTTACTACGATTTTGAATATTGTCACACCATACAAAATACATTAAAAAGATAGGGGCAGTTACTCCGATTTTAAATATTACCATCCGTACAACATACATAAAAAAGATTGGGGTATTTACTTCCATTTTGAACACTGTCACTCCATACAAGATATATTAAAAAGATAGGAGCACTTACTCCCATTTTGAATATTGTTACTCCGTACAAAATACATAAAAAAGATAGGAACACTTACTGTCATTTTGAGTATTGTCACTGCATGCAAAATACATTAAAAAGATTGACACTTACTGCGATTTTGAATATTACCACTGCATACAAAATACATTAAAAAGATAGGGGTACTTACTCCCATTTTGAACATTGTCACTCCATACAAGATATATTAAAAAGATAGGAGCACTTATTCCCATTTTGAATATTGTTACTCCATACAAAATACATAAAAAAGATAGGAACACTTACTGTCATTTTGAGTATTGTCACTGCATACAAAATACATTAAAAAGATTGGCACTTACCCCCATTTTAAATATTACCATCCGTACAATATACATTAAAAAGATACGGGTACTTACTCCCATTTTAAACAGTCATTTCATACAAAATATATTAAAAAGATATTGGCAGTTACTCCCATTTTGAATATTGTCACTCCATCTAAACTACGTTTAAAAGATAGGGGCAGTTACTCCCATTTTGAATATTGCCATCCATAAATATACATTAAAAAGCTAGGGGCATTTACCCCCATTTTGAACATAATCACTCCATACAAAATATATTAAAAAGATAGGGACATTTACTCCCATCTACTGGTTATTTCCCGTCCTTTTAATGAAGTTTAACCACTGGTGACAGAAAGATTGGTTAGTCTTGTGTTTTTTGTTAAACAGTTCATTTCAAGGAGGCCGTGTTCATTATCTAGTGACCTCTAATAACTGAGTTTTTGAATTATGAACAAAGAAACAGTACTTTTCTAAACTTTCGCTGATCCCCGTAACTCTTGTTTTCCTATTTCGTGGCAGAAAGCATTCAGTATTAACTGTTGATTTGATGTACTGGATGACTCAGTTCGTCAAGAGATATCTTAAAATGATCTCGGTGCCGCATGAACCATCAAAGAAAATGGGTCTTCCTTTTCCGTCTTGTGAGAGGAGACATATTCAATTATGTTTCGTAGATTTGTCTGTTTGAATATACTTAACTGAAAAGAACGGTCTCTCTATGAGAGCAAGACATTATCTTTTGGCAGATAGTGACTGTTTTTCAATTTCTGTTACAGAAAACTACATTCTTTTTTCTTTTGAAATGGCCATGCGTGAGGAAATCAGAGTAAATGGTCTTTTTAAAGCTTTTTTAAACATTAAGTTGTGTAATGATTCATTTCCATTATCGAATATAATTATAGCTCCATTAGTTGTTATTGGGTTGTAGTAATGGTTCTCGTTTTCATAATCATCCATTATCGTCTTAACTGAGGACTTGGTCACAAAAGATGAGTCAATAATGTTGATGGATATTTGTGTAATTTGCCAACCTAAAGAAACATCCGAGAAGAAACAAAAGAAAAAAGTTAGTTTGTTTATCTTTTGCCTGGCTGGGTTGACTGTAAACATACACCGACAAATTTTAAAAGTTGTGCCTTGTTTTTCGTGTAGCGATAATGCATTTTAAATAGCGGCTTGTGTCATTTTTCGGAAAAATGGACACAAAGATGTCGGGCTTTTGATATGCTCTGTAGGTTCTATGTAGATAGTACTCATGTGTGTTTTTGAATGTGATAAAACCGCCTATGTTTGGTTCAGTTCCGAATAGAAAAACAAATCTTAATGTAGTTCAAAACCAGTGACACCTCTCAGATGAATTTAATGAGACTCGAGTTGCGGAGCTGAAGTGGTTACACCCTCTTTTCGTTGTGGAGTGCTGATTGGCCGAGCTGGACGTGAATGACCGTTGAACATAATCAGGTAAGGAACTGCTATTCGTTGGATAGTTAGCATTACTTGATCTAATTATCAAATCCGTAAATGAGTGCAGAGATAAGGCTATGTTCGAACAGTTAAGGATCTGTTACGAAAAGACGATAAGTGTCGAAACGCAATGTCATGTGTTTGCTTTTCCAGATGACTGATTGGTTAAACTACCATCTGAAATTCCATTGGAGCACTGTTATAAAAACGGTTCCTCGTGACGAATCTCACATAATTTTCGCCACAAATATGCGTTTGTCGGAAGATATTGCTAGTACGTATAAATATTGGCTTAGACTAATAAAAAACTTTGATTTTTTAAAACTTTTTTTAAAAAGCCAACAACACCAAAGTTATGGAGGACAGGACCCAATGCAGATGTAATTCGGGGGGCCTAGGCCCCACCAGTTTTTGAATGACAAAAAGTTACAAAAATAATTGAAGGTATTATTTGTATGTTTTTGAAAATTTATAATAAATTCATGATATACCTTTCATAGTCTGAGTTCTGGCTTCCCGCTCCCCCAGTTTTTATCCCTATAATGTACACAGAATTATATATATTACACACAGAATTGTACACAGAATTATATATAACACATGCACACACAAATTGTTACGAATAAACACTCAGATACATTTAGGGAATAAGAGAAACAAATAAAAAGTAAGAAGAATAAAAAAAAACAGCATTTTTGTCAGATATCAGTAAGCCTAGATGTATTCATTGATGGTCTGCTCAATCGACTTCGTGAACAGATTGATTGACTGAGATTGTAGTGTATTGGGATGGAAGGTCATTCCATGTAGGGATAGTGGATACAAAGAACGATGTCGAGTAATATTTCGACGATTGTATGGGGAAGAGAAAGGAGTTTATTTACACCTGATCTTGTATCGTGATCGTGATGAGCATTTAATGGTTGTAATCGTTGAAATAAGTAAAAAAGAAGTGTGAGTCGATGCAGATGAGGTCTATCGGCAAGTTTCAGCAGGCCCAGCTTTCTATAGTATGGGGCTAAATGATTTGATCGTTTGAGATTATAAACACACCGTATGCAGGCATTTTGGATACGTTGTAACTCGTACACTAATTCTTCATTTAATTCTGATAAAGCTACATCACAATACTCAACAAGAAGTAATTTTGTGTCAATGGGTAGAATTGTCTTTACTAAGTAAATGCAAAGATCAAAACATTTTGTTACATACAGCGTTTATGTGAGGTATCCAACAAGAAATTGATCTACTATTATCCCGAGATTTGTGATGGTTTCAGAAAATGGAATAATCATTTCATTTGTCTGTACTGCTGGTATATTCGAACGGTGCATTCATACAAGTCGTTTAGAGGAGACACAAATGTACTTAGACGTCAGTGGATTTGCGGTTAACTCATATTCATTTGACCACAAGTAAATGCAGAATAAATCATCATTCATTTGTTGAACTGAATTGTCCAAGTTTTTTGGGTTGACGTGAGATATACATGTAGATATGAAAATCATTTGCGTGTAAGTGGTACTTACAATATTGTAAGACAGAAAGATGTTCATTACTATACAGACAGAATAGGAGAGGGCCAAGGACTCTTCCTTGAGGGACGCCATGAGTGAGATTCCGCAATGAAGAGGAAGTATCTGAACGGTTACAAATTGCTTCTGTCCCTGTAAATAATTTTGAACCCATTTCACAGCAGCATCGGAGAATTTAAATTTCGTTACCGTAAGGAAAAGGATTATACGTGTACTTGATTGAAAAGCTTTAGAGAAATCTAATAGCGCAAGAATAGTTACCTACTTTCTATCCATTGCTAATCAAATGTCGTCAGTAACACAAGCAAGAGCTGAAGCAATATTGAAGTACTTCTTGAAGCCTGATTGAAACGGATCGACGAAAGTTCTTACGCGAGTATACTACAATGTGAGCATTATCTTAATTGAAATGAAATCTTTGAGTTTTACGTCCCACGGTTATGCCGGTTAGGCTAAAGGAGACGGTGATGATGAGTGATGAATGAAATGGTGGAATGAAGAAAGTGGGAGGAAACGGGAGAACCCCGAGAAAACCCACGCACACGGTGTTTGTCCACCACAAAGTTCACTTGGCGGGGGCGGGAATCGAACCCGGGACCCCAAGCACCAGAGGTGAACGCTCTACCACTAAGCCACCGCGGCCCCCTTATCTTAATTGATGGTGTGGCTGTCGTACAACATAAATATTTAAGTTTTTGAAAAATTCATTTTTTCTCGATTTTCTCGAAAAGTACGCATGAGGATTTACACCCACCCATATAGTTTTACCTCAATAACATCTATTGACTTGTACATACAAGGTGGACCACTTGGCTCTTGATACGCCGTTATAACTTTTAAACTAATAAACAAAAAACGCTGAAATTTCGTAACATATTGGCAGGGGGACATTGTTTGACGTATTCTGCACTACCACTAGGTCAACAGTTTACTAACGCAACAAAGTTATTATTTTTCAACTGGTGGTACTAAAGGTTATTACACATTTCACTCTACATATTAAACAAAAATACTTACAAATATCACATTTGTTATTCAGTGTTGCAAACTAAGAATGCTACAGTATCTGAAACATCAAAATTTTGATGACCTTTAGAGCAGTAATAACGCAAATGAGACAGGCAGGGCAGTGCACATCGAAAGAAAGTTAGTGTGTAATACTATGATAACAATTTGATAGATTTCAAATGAATAGGAACAAAGTAACAAGAAATTGAAGATTTTGACTTTTTTTTTCCAAAATCTGTTACATCGAGAACCTGCTTAGATAAGAACCTTATTCAATCACACACATGGTTTAAAATCAATATATTTTAAAATCCTAATACAATTTACAGTAATTTGATATCTCAAAATGTTCTAAAGATATAGTAAATATTGATAAAGTTTGCAACACTGCTTAAAATTATGTAATTCTGAGAATTTATTGTAATTTCATCTGCCAATAATCGTTCAAAAAGTTTCCACAAATATGTCATTTTAAGCAACTTCTAATTTTTTCCACCCATATTTCTGGAACGGTTTGACATATCAAATGATTGTAAACGGCGTTATGGTCTTTATGACTATTGAAAACTATCTATTGTACTTAATTGGATGTGATACTTATCAGAAAACTTTTTCGGAATAAAATCCTTTGAAGAAAGCTAAATTTTCAATTCCTTGTGTAACTTCGTTTCTACTTCTTCGGAATACGTCATATGAAGACCATAGTACTCGACACAAAGTTACTTGGGATGTGCATTGCCCCGCCCGTCTCACTTGCGTTATTGCTGTTGTAGAACACTCCAAAATTTGAAAGTTTTCTCATACTTGCGACACTATAGATTATTTAGTTTGCAACACTGCATGACAAGTAGAGTAAATTTTCGTTTAATATGTAGATTTGAAGCATGTAATAATCTGACGCGGTGGTATTCGAAAAAAATATAGCTTTATGTTTGCTTGGCAATACTGTTAATCTGGTTGTATTCCAGAATATGTAAAGGAATGTCCCCCTGTATATCGTAGACGTTTGCATGATAGGAAATTTCAACGTTTGCATTTATTAGGTTAAATGTTACAAGGACTTCGCGTATCAAGCTAAATGGTCATATATATATATATATATATATATATATATATATATATATATATATATATATATATATATATATATATATATATATAGATAGATAGATAGATAGATAGATAGGGTGTTTCAAAACAACACCGACAACGTTTGGGAGGTAATTCCTAATCCTAACACCAAGATAGGACAAAGTATAGGCCAACCTGGGTGCATAAATGCTTTCTTTTGGAGTTATAGGCTGCCGAAACCATGAAAACATAAACTTAAAAGGTCCATAACTCCAAAACTATGAGATCTACCGTAGTTGGGTTAAGACCACTTACTAATTAATATTACTCTATTCAAAAATACATGTTTCACAATCCTAAGGTACTCGCGCAACAATTTTTATAGAGGGAGTTGACTACGGGTATATAATTTGAAGTACTCATCAACTACTTCTGTAAAAATTGTTGCGGAAGTACCGCAGGATTCTGGAACATAGATTTTTGGATAGCGCACATATTAGTTGTTAGTTCCTATGTGAAGTCTTGACCCAACTACGGTAGATCCCATAGTTTTGGAGCTATGTACCTTTAAAGTTCATTTCTTCATGTTTTCTTCAGCGTATAACTCTGAAAGGAAGTATTTGTGCACCCAGGTTAGTCTTTGTCTTACCGTGGTGTCAGGAATCATCTCTTAAACTTGTCGGTGTTGTTTTGAAACACCCTGTATAATATCTCACCCTACATTAAATGCTAATGATATTGTTTAATTAATTTATTCGACAAATGAGCTTTTGCTGCAATTTTGTTTTTGTTTTTGTTTTTGATGTTCCAGTGTTACCTATCGAAATTGTGGTTACCCTTGTTTTGAAACCTTACAACACTATGTGGGTGTAGTACGTGGTCTTCTCCAGCCTCGATGCGTAAGATGCAGCAATTTCCTCAGTAGCTGCTGAAAGAGTAAGAGACTCGATGAGGGAAATTCCCTGCCTTTGACTCATTTGTTTCGAAACGCGATCGTCAACAACAGGAAGCGAAATAGAATGAATTGAGTTTAGGTTCGGGTTATTTAGTCTTTAGACCTTCTGTCGCTTGCAGCGCTTACGTGATTTCTTTTAATTATATATATCGTCTGACGTCACCAGCGGGGCTAAACGGTACATGCTATGCTATCTGATCGTATTTCACTCTTACCCGTGCGTTAAATCATGGGCTACACAACGGAATTATAAACTCTTCATAAATAAAAGTATTCACGTAATTACATGTTTTTATACTACAAGTTGTTGTTGACGTACAGAGGTACGGTGTACGCTACTGACAAGAAAGTAGACTCTCTTGTTATGTCTGAGGAGGGCATTTTAGAGAAGTAGCACAATGTCTGGTGTTGAGATTGGGATTTTCGAGTTGAGTTGATTTTGAGTTTAACGTCCCTTTCAGCAGCGAGGCTATGTGAGACGTGGACCTACTGATTAACGAGGAATCCGAACCACATGAGCTCCTCCTGGAAATCGAACCCAGATCTCCCACGCCAAAGGCGCGTGCGCTAACCGCTTAACCACGGAGGAGCTCTGCGATTTTCGAATTAAGTCTCATTCTGGGTCAAGTTAACGAATTTCTAAACAAGTTCATAATAGATCAGTCTTTTACTCGTTTGAGTTTGGGCTCGCTATTCTATATCAGGCTTGCGCAAGCTCGATCTTGTTCTTACTAAGATTTGGGCTCGTGTTACTTCGATCTGGTTCTCACTAAGACTCAGGCTCGCTATCTTGTATGAGGCTCGCGCTGGCTCAGTCTCGTTCTCACTAAAACGCGGGCTTCCTATCCTGTATAAGGTTCGCGCTAGCTCAATCTTCCTCTTGCTAACTCTTGGGCTCGCTATGCTGTATAAGCCTTGCGATAGCTCAATCTCGTTCTCACTAAGACTCATACTCACTATCCTGCGCTAGCTCAATCTCGTTCTCACTAAGACTCATACTCGCTATCCTGCGCTAGCTCAATCTCGTTCTCACTAAGACTCATACTCACTATCCTGCGCTAGCTCAATCTCGTTCTCACTAAGACTCATACTCGCTATCCTGCGCTAGCTCAATCTCGTTCTCACTAAGACTCATACTCGCTATCCTGCGCTAGCTCAATCTCGTTCTCGCTAAGACTCATACTCGCTATCATGCGCTAGCTCAATCTCGCTACTCGGGCTTACTATTCTGTATAAGGCTCGCTTGATCAATCTCGCTAACACTAAGAATCGGGCTCGCTATCCTCAGTGGAGTTTGCACTGGCTAGTGCTTGTGCTCATTCTGTATCTCATTGAAAATCGCACTTGAAGATCCTTGTTCTGCAAGCATTCTTTAAATACTTCACTGCACGTTCCATTCTCATTTTTTCCTTCAAAGTCGAAACAAACTTGAAGTTAGGACTTAACTGTGGAGATATTAAGTCCGTTACGTTCTTTTGTCCAAGCAGCATTCATTAATGAAAATACATTCTCAGTAAGCATATTACTGCTTTGTGTGGAAAGAATGTATGAACAGATTTTCTTCAAATTCTCAAAACCTTTTTCGCTTGGTTTTTCGAAACTTATAATTTATACTGCCTAGCCAGGGTTGCCAATCTAATGATTTTCCTACGAAATTTTGGAACTCTGAACTTTTCTTACTTTACAACTTACAAAAATGTACTGATAATAATTTGCAAATTCTGAAATATCTGAGACTGGAGCCATCGAACCATCAGAATAATGAAAAGTTAAACATTTGTATTGAGACAACTGAGAAGCAGAACAAATGGGCGTCCGGCTCGGGTACTAAACCGGACCCAGGACAGGACCTTCAAAAGCCGGACTGTCCGGCCAAAAGCAGGACATCTGGCAACCCTGCCTCTGGTACATGGTGTCTCTGGTTCGATACCCGGCCAAGTAAGTTTGTGGCTGACAACATCGTTTCCGTGGATTTTCTTGAGCTACTCCCGTTTCCTCCCACATCCCCATTCCACCAATTGTTCCATCATCATTCACTTGCCTTAATCATCGTCTCGCTTCGCCTAACAGGTATAATCGTGGGATGTTAAAATGAAAGATTTTTTTTTCATTTAATTCAATACTAAAACAAGTGTTTGAGATCTAAGACGTGGGTGAATGGGTACTGCCCAACAGATTCAAGAAAATTCTTATCTTGTCTCGAAAACGAGACGAGAATCATCATGTTTGTCGGCTTTATCCCGAATTTAAAAAGGCACTTGTCATCTCGTTTTCGAGACAACACGAGAAATTTCTTATCCCGCGGGCAACAGTAGTCTTCTAACAACATAGCGTTAGTGCCGCCTCCTTGCTCTCTTTGTGTGGTTTACTGTGAATATGAGCAGGTAGCTGTGACGTCACAGAGTGCTCAGTTGAAAATGACTGGTATAGTGTGTGTCCCAACAACTATGACGTCCTAAAGTGAGCACCGAGATTTCTTACCTGCAGCAGGTATTATGTAGTAGGGAAAAGTTACTGACTTATTTCATAGCATTTTGCAGATGAAGTATAAAATTATATAAAAGCAACCCCTTTTATAAAATTAAATCATGCATTTAAAAAAAAACACCGTACTAAAAAAAATAAAGAATAAAGAAAGGAAAATCACTAAAAAGATTTTATAAATCTATTTTCAAGAAAATTTCTTTTAAGTCTTTTTATGTATGAGTAAAAGGAAAAACATTATTACCTGTTTCATATGCAGAATTCCCATTGACCTGGAAATCTTGAAAAGTCAGGGAATTCTGCTTTGAAAAAGTCATGGAATTTTAAGTACGGGTTTTTACTATCTTCTTTTTGCCTTACCGAGCTATTTGAAAGGGGATTTTTTTTTTAAATAAAATAAATCATATTGTTTTTCAAACTTCTCTGTCAACACACACTATACATGTATATGCATAGTAAATGAGGAACACCCTGGTTGCATTTTTTTTAACATTATATATACATACCTGGAAATATGGAAATTGTGACCTGGAGAACCTGAAAAATTTATTGAATTCATACCCGTTAAATAAGTGTGAATCCTGATATACAGGGAGACCCAAAAGTAGGTATACAGTACAGTATTGCGTTTTGTATCATTTCTTATTGTTATGCATCAGGTGGACTTAGTTTCATTATCATTTGTTATTAATGTGTTATTAATTACATCTTATGCAAATAAACCCATAAACTAAAATGTTATACTTGATCAATGCAGGGGTGTATACCTACTTTTGGACCACCCTGTAACATGAATTTATTATCTATGAGCAGGCCCGTATCCAGGGGTGTCTAGGGGGGCCGGGCCCCACTAAATTTTCGCTGTCCCCCCTAAAATATTCACGGTAGGCTTGCAAATGCACTATAATATGGTGATGAACTATAAATGGTTGGATCGGCCCCCCTAACTTCATCCGCCCCCCCCCTACATTTTTGGGCTGACTATCGGCCTGTCTATGAGAGCTTTTCTTCTCTTTTTTTTTTTGTCATGCATAAATTGCATGTTTTTAAAAAGTAATCTTCAAATGAGAATTATTGTTCATTTTTTAGTTAGTTTTTTTTAAAGAAAGCATATTAAATATTATATGAACTGTTTTATTGTATCCTCGTTTAATATACAACACCTTCATTCGATACAGCATCACATTTCAAAGACTTCCGTTCTCCGGTTTCTTTTTCCTTCTGCAGTCCGTGCTCTTTACTGAATCTATAAGCTGTAAAAATAAATAAAATCCCATTGACTCACTGACTGATTGATTCATCAACAGGTTTTCGAAACTATTAGCGGTAGAACCAGGCCCGTATCCATGGGGGTTCTAGGGAGGGCCGGGCCCCCTACATTTCTTACAGCCCCCCCCTAAAATTTTCACAGTAGGCTTGCAAATGAACTATAATATGGTGATGAACTATAATATGTTTGATCGGCCCCCCTAACTTTTTCCGCCCTCCCCCCCTACATATTTGAGCTGGCTACCGGCCTGGGAAGTACCTTGAATTTTTTGTGCAAATATCTTCTTAATAATATCTAAAATTGTTCTTCCCCCCCCCAACTATTTCTAACACCCTCTCATTCGTCTTTCTCTCGACCCAACTAAATCTCTCCATTCTTCTCCACACCCACATTTCGAAAGTTTCCAGCCGTTTTTCATCATTTTTGCGTAATGTCCATGTTTCTGATCCATACAGTACAATATTCCACATGAAGCATTTTATAAGTCTTTTTCGTAACTCTTTATTCAAGGTCCCACAAAATAATGTTTTCTTCCTCCTAAAGGCTGTTTTCGCCATTCCTATCATTGCTTTTATTTTAGTTCACACTTCATATCATCACTAAAATACTACCCAGAAATAACATGCTGAACTAATGTTGCTTTTTGTTTACCATAGGTCACCTTATCCATATGAAGCCCAAATGGCTGGCGCAATTTTAAAAACTCACAATTTTAAATTTAAAACCAACAACGCTCCTCTGTTTCTATTTTTTCGTATCTATACTCATATCGGAGTTGGCCCTGGACATCCTGTATAACGACGCGAAACATGTTTTCTATTGTATTGCTTCAGTATATCATAATTTTAACAGCTTCGTGACTTTTGCAGTGGAGCTATGCACATACCAGTCTCCATACTACAACAATCGAGAACATAATATGCTGAACTCGTATTTCCGGTTCAGCATCTATCGTAAGGATGGGTACTTTCCACAACAAGTTGTATCGTTGGCCTTTATAGAGCAACATAAGCAGAATCCATGTCAGTGACTTTGCTAGCTTGTCACGAAATAACACTCAATAACTTAGCATAATTTCATCGTATCCTCTTTTCCCGTGTTTTCGTAGTATAAATTATGATTAATAATTCGTATTCAAAACTCTATTACTCTACAACTTACTGTTGCTAAAGATATTTGGCTCCTTTTAGTTGTGTTATGTATGGTCAGTACTTCTACTTCCGTTGCTATCGAGGTCGAGGTTAGCGAGTTTGTTGCAAAGTAACTTCTCAATTTCTTGTTGCGTGTCCTAATCCGGAGTCGAACTCGATAATATCGATACTGCAATATAACATTGTATATTACATTATACAATTTCACAGCTGTATTTTTGTTTTGCTTTGCACGAATGTTTGAAAGACCCCCCTTGTACTTAAATGCTTTTCATTTTTGTATTGGGTGCCTCAGATCCATGTTCAGTTCCAGGCGGGAGTTCATGTTGTCATCCAATGTGACGCTGTGAGTTCACATTTTTTTTTAAATAGCCTTGATGCTGAAACGGGCCTTAGAGTCAAAAACAGACAACCAGACAGTTTAAAAAGGAGTTTCAGTCATTGTCTTACGAACAGCGATTGGCTGCATTACATAGCTCCACGGACCCAGTGTCAAAGTGATTTTTTTTTTTTTTTTGTTTGTTTTGTTTAACGTCTCCACAATTATGTCGTTTAGGCCAACCGAGGCCGACAATTACTGAAAATGATTGACGGTGGAAGAATTAGCGAAAAGAGAATAACGAGAAAAAGGAAAACTCCAAGAAAACTCTCGGTTAGGGTGCTGCCCTTCACAAACTCCATGCCCTGGGATCAAACGACTGACTAGAGACATGCACGGGCCGAATTTTTCGGCCCGAGCCCAATCCAGCCCGAATGTACCTAGGCCGATTCAGCCCGGGCCCGAAAAAATTTGGAGATTTTCGGGCCAAGCCCGGCCCGGCCCGATAAGTTTTTTAAAATTCTTGGCCCAAGCCCGGCCCGGGCCCGATAAATTTTAAAAGTTTCATTTTGTAACATTTTTCACGGGCACACTTCTTCAACGTTTGCCTTTATTCTAATTATCGTTTAACGAATGTCAATAGCTATTAAAGAATTGCAATTAATCGGCCCCAGCCCGGCCCGACCTGAAGAGAAATCAGTGTCGGCCCGCCCAAGCCCGGCCCGTGCAGGTCTCTACGACTGCCCTTTTGCATCAAAGATAAGAGTTCTGTTCTAGAGCTATCATGTCCCTGTTTCGTCTCGTGAGCAACACTATTTCCACTAAACTACGTAGACAGTGCCGTGCCATGGTAAATCTGCACCCGGAGCGACGGTATTCGACGGCGCCCCTGTACATATGAATGAGGTCGATACACCAGCCGCGAAGCACCACCATGGTTGTCGCAAAGCGTAAGAAAATTTTCAAAAATAAATTCTGCTTTTCCTTGATTTTTTAAAATAACTTTTCCTTTCATTTTATATACAGTACAACTCCTCAAATCCGAACTAATTGGGGTTGAAGCCTGTTCGGATTTCGGGGGGTTCGGATTACCCGGGAAATAATATTACGTACTTATTTTCTAATCACCGATAGTTAAAGATAACTGACTTCAAGTGAAAAATCAGTGTTTGTTTAATCTTGTGTTGTAATTTTTCGTGTGAATCGTAATCCAGTTAACCTAAAATGATTTCATTGTTTTGGATTGTTTGAAATACGTAAGTAGACGTAAACTGTTTCCTATTTTATCTAAACTTAACTGTATTTTATAACATTTTGAATAAGCATTAAGTCTAAAAATGTTAAAACCTAAAAAAAAAACTAATCTTTTTTTTTCATTTTCCAGCTGTAGTTATTTTTTTTCCTGAGAACGTGCTCGGATTTCCGGGGTTCGGATATGAGGGGTTGTACTGTATATCTTTTCTTTTTTCCTCCCGAATTTTGCGCCCTCTTACTTCGGCGCCCGAGACTGTCGCCCCGCCCGTCCTCCTACGGTACAGCACTGCACGTAGAGGAGAAAAAGAGCAAGCAGAAAACCTAGCGTTAATAAAAGACAACAAATTCTATTCTCCTTTTTGGGGGGGGGGAAGAGCAGTGGCTCAGTGGTAGAGCGTTCACCTCTGGTGCATATAGGTTCCTTGGTTTGATCCCAGCTTGCGCCAAATGAGCTTGGTGGTGGACAAACACTGTGTATGTGGGTTTTCGAGGTTCTTCCGTTTCCTCCCACTTGAGTCATTCCACCATTTCATTCATTTCTCATCATCACCGTCTTCTTTAGCCTAGCCGGCATAAGCGTCGGACTAAAACTTAAAAAGATTTCATTTCTGTTTTCTTATTTTATTCCCTCATGTCCTTTCTTCATCGTGTTTTTCTCTGCTTTTTCTCTGATTGTAAAAGCGTCCTTCTGTGTCATACATCGGTCGCAGTGGTCGTAGTTGTAGGAAATTTCTCTGGTATAAGTAAATTTCGTAGGTAAATTTAACAAAAGGTGAAAATGGTATTTTTTCTATAAAACGTGAAAATCCAGGGACAATTGTGTGCTGAGTAATTGACCAATATAAATCGTTAAATTTTTCTTTGTTCTTCAGAAATAAACCAAATACAATAGCAATAGAGAGTGAGTGAATGAGTGTGTGTGTGTGTGTGTCTGTGTATCTGTCTGTCTGTCTGTCTCTCTCTCTCTCTCTCTCTCTCTTTCTTTTTTCTCTCTCTTTCTTTCTCTCTCTCTCTCTCTCTCTCTCTCTCTCTCTCTGTCTCTCTCTCCACAGTAGCATAATTTGCATTTATTATTGACGGTGTATTTGAGTTTATTTTTCCTTTTTTAAAAAAAGAAAAATAAGGAAAAGGTAAAAATTATAGAAGTAGGAAGCAAATTAACAAAACAAATTTAGTTAGCACTTTAATATACAGGGTGGCCAAAAAGTAAGTATACATCCCTTCATTGATCAAGTATAACATTCTAGTTTGTGGGTTTATTTGCTTCGGCTTTTCCGAGTTTACGATATAAGTAAAAACACATTAAAAACAAATAGTAAAGAAACGAACTCTACCTCATGGATAACAATAAGAAATTATATAAAATACAATGAGCTGTTCAGTACGGTACTGTATACCTACTTTTGGGCCACCCTGTACTCTCCGTCTCATATAGCCTCGCTCCTGAAAGGAACGTTAAACTCAAAATCAACTCATTCCTTTAATATAGAAACTATATTAATCTTATTACAACTTCTGTCATTGGAACTGAACACTCAACAAACAAGGGGAAATTTGATAACAAAAGGGAACATTTTGTGTCAGTCGAGGATATTTAAGAGAACCTACAACACTGCTCTTCCTGTTGATAAATGTCTACTCTAGCGTCTAGCGTGCGCCTTTGGTGTGCGTTCTCCCCAAGGGCGCCGATCCTGGGGGGCCCGGCCCCCCAAAGCTCATATGGCCCCCCTATTGTATTTATAAATATACAATATTTGGCCTAATTTGAATGCAATTCGTCTTAAAATCCTCATATATATGCCTTCTGCATCTGAATGCCCCCCCCCAAATTTACAGAGAAATCGGCGCCCTTGGTGGTCCCGAATTCGATTTTGGGTAGAAGAGAGTTTAACGTATAAAAGTGGTCCAGATTGCACCTTAAACTGAAGGTCCACGTCTTATATAGCCTCGCTTGTTGAAAAAAGGCGAGACACTAAACAAACAAGGGCATAACTTTAACAAACACAGAGTTCATAAAACGTAACAAGCTTCGAATGCATCTAAGAACATTATTCTAGACCGAGAAAGTTATGCAGTGCGCTCTTTAAGACATGGATAGACACAATGAAGACGAAAAAAAAAAAAAAAAAAAACAAATGAATGCTAACATATGAAGGTAATAGGAAAGAAGCCGGTAGTGTAGCTGATTATGTACAGTATGTTGTTGAGGAATCCCGTATGCTAATTGCCTGTCTATTATGGTAACGTGTTCTTTCTTTCTTTTTTCTTTTTTCTTCCTTTGAAATCAGCTGGTTTGTACTGAGCCACGCTTCAGCTGACCTTGTAACACTTTTAACTGTGAATTCTCGCAACGAATATTAGAGAACTCATAGCCTTGGTATTGGTTTTCCTATGCACTACCGTTTTCGCTGCTTGTAAGAAGATGATAAGATCCGTAAAAAGTTTTTAAATATTCTAGACAGACACGTACGCAGGAATTTATTTTAGGAGGGGTCCGAATTCAATGTGAAGATAAATTATCTTTAACCTCCCCAGAAATTAGACTATGTTTACATAAAAGTCTGGATTTTGAGGAGTCCTAACCCCCAGGATCCATTTCCTGCGCACGTCCCTCAGTTTAGAACTTGTAGACTGTAATTGGTTAGACATTGTTATCCAGTTTGATTCCCGGCGGGGACCTAGTCTTCTAATATTTCCGCAAAATCCATTGTCTGGAGGTGAAGAGAAAATACATTTTGGATGGAGAAGTGTGGCGAAATTTAATCTAATTCGATACATTTCTTTTGCACTTGAGCGTATCACTGACACCGCTAGGAATTTTACATTGGATTACCTTCAACTAAAGGTACTCACTGGGGAACAGAGATACCGTGCCTCTTTCGTCCACGACATACTCACTAGTGTTACTCACATGACAAATAGTTCAATTCACTTTGGTATTTATGGCAGGAAAAATATCTAGTGGTGTACTTGGTACTACCGAACGCAAGATCTGTAGAATAGTGAGCCTTTAAATGATTAGATGAGAATCGCCAAGGAGTAAGTAATATTTGCTAATTTGAATGATGTAATAGGTTTATGAATATTCAACATTGGCTCGTTTCTATTGAAAATTCGTTATTTCAAGGTTTGTAGATTACTGTGGTACCTCACACATCCTTATAATGGAATGTCCCATAGGAAGGAGACTAGGGGCCTTCACTCTTAAATTTTCTCTGTCTCTGTAAGTTATAACCAGTATTTGTCTTTAAAAAAAAAAAAAAAAAAAAGTTTCCTAAACTTTAATATAGTATATCAGGTAGGGAAATGCAGTATATCAAATGAAATGAAAATTAAATGAAATTAAATGAAATTTCGAATTTTACGTCCCATTGTTATGGCAATTAGGATAAAAAAGAGATGATTAATGAAAGTGGAAAAGCATGTGGGAGGAAACGGAAGAATCCCGAAAAAAATCACGGACACGATTTTACTGGCCACCAGCTCACGTGACTTGGAATCAAACCACGCACCTTCACCCCACAGGTGAACTCTCTATAATTGTAAGCACCTTACCACCTCCCCCTCCTTTTCCTTCTTATCATTATTTTATTACAGCAATTAAAGTAATGATTCTATGCGCCTATTTAAAGATTAGACATTACGATATGTGTCCATGATTTCGCTGCTACATAAACACGTAAAGCACATCTGCAGACTTCCGTCTTCGTGATCAGCTCCTCAAGCCTGCTTATACTAATGCCACATTGACTTGACCCCTAGCCTTCCGTTACAAGCGCTGCTATAGGCTGAAGGAATTCCACTCGCTTTCTCTCGCTTAGCAACAGCTGAACCCTTATTGGCTCAACGCGTGGGTGTGTGAGGGTGTGAGCTTTAGTTCGCATTTTTGCCACGGCTCAATACATTTTGGCAGCACAATAGCCTATGTAAGGGCCAATCAGTGCACATCCACAAGGGATGTGGGTGAAGTTGTACTCGGGATCTGTATGTGTTGTAAATATCTCGCTTGAATGGGGCCTGTACAGAGTGTGGCGAGCATTTGAAGATCCGAGCAAGGCACGCTCTGAAACACCAGATAACGTGGACAAAATAGGAAGCTACGATGTAATTGTTTTGAGACGTGGTATATATAAATTTAAAACGCAGTTGAATACGAATCTGACATCAAATGTTTAAAAATCAAAATGGCAGATCCAATATTGCGGACACAAATTACAAAAACCAAGCTTTGGATCTGAAATTGAGTATAGTATAAAGATATTTGCTGTCGCTATGTATGAATCGGATACCAAAGTATAAAATTCCTAATGGTCGATCGAAGATTGCGGACAAAATGCAAAACACTGCTATGGAACTGAAAGCGGGTAGATATAGGTTTTCGTGGTCGCGAGTTCGAATCCAATGTTAAAAGTGTAAAATGCAATATAACTGATCCAATATGGCGGGAAAAAAGTGTAAAAAATATCTACAGAACGGACAAATGTGATTATTACATATACAGTAGTAGAAAAATACGTATATAACATAACGGGGCAAATCATAGCTTCGTATTTTGTCGACGTTTTGTGATATTTTGGAGTGTTGCTTGTTTAAATCTTCAAATGGTTGCCAGGTCTTCTCCAGGTCCCATTGAAACGAGATATTTGGTATATGATATGTACTCGGTGTGATTTTTCTAACAATATGTAACACATGCATATCCCCGTGTACCACTTCACCCACTTCCCTTGTGAGTGTGGCCTTCGGTAATTATAACTGAAAAGAATTCACTTACTTTTTGATCATTCCTTTCGTCATAAAATGTATTTGTGTAGCAAGCAACTAAAGAGTTCTTTATTTATGTTTTTTCTATATGTTTGAAGTATAATCACTTGAGCTGAGGTCACTTATCACCTTAAGTAGGGTCTATTAAGTCGTAGTGTTCGCATTCTGCAGATGAGTGCAGTTCAGATGCCGTCATTGAACTCTTGTGCTTTTATTATCAATGATATCTACCTTTTGTGACGTCCAATGGCATTGTCTTCTTCTACAACATATCAAGAATAACATAAAATATTCATTCCTTTGTATTTGGTTCATAGTACAAGGAGATGTAACTCAGAACATTAGGTTAATAAATCCTTGTTTTTTTAAGCCGAACTTGGTTTATACAGGATGTTTCAAAACAACACCGACAACGTTTGGGAGGTGATTCCATCGTGGGTGCACAAATACTTCGTTTCGGAGTTATAGGCTGCCGAAAACATGAAAAAAAAAAAACTTTAAAGGTCAATATCTCCAAAACTATGGGACTTACCGTAGTCGGATCAAGACTTCACTTAGGAACTAACAACTAATATGTGCCCTATCCAAATATTCATGTTTCAGAACCCTGAGATACTCAGGCAGTAATCTTTATACAGGTAGTTGGAGAGTACTTCAAATTATATGCCCGTAGTCAAACCCCCTCTATAAAAATTGTTGCGTGAGTACCTCAGGATTCTGAAACATGTATTTTTGGATAGCGCACATATTAGTTCCTAAGTGAAGTCTTGTAGGGATGCGCACGAGACGAGTCGAGACAGGATTTTCCTGGCAAAATTTGAGTCGAGACACGGCTCTTCCAATAGAGAAATATACATTTTTCGAGTCGAGATATCACTTTTACAGCACATTTTCGAGACGAGACAGCCACAAATCTTGTCTCGTGCGCATCGCTAAAGTCTTGACCCGATTACGTTAGGTCCCATAGTATTGGAGCTACGGACCTTTAAAATTCATTTTTTCATGTTTTCGGCAGCCTATAACTTCAAATGATGGATCTTTGCACCCAGGTTGGTCTATACTTTTCGTCTTATTTTGGTGTCAGGAATCAACCCCCAAACATTATCGGTGTTGTTTTGAAACATCCTGTATAAGAAAGTAATAGTCATTATTAAGGTTGCGCACGAGACATGACCAGATAGAGTTTTCGAGTCGTGACCCTTTCAACGGGGCTTGTTTAGATGAAAGGGGTAAAAAAGTAGGTGAAAAATAGAAGATTTGCAGGAGAAATGATTTGAAGTAAGGAAAACGTAATTGATTTGTGTTTCATCTAAGAATGCAATAGAAGTACATGTAGAAATGAGAAAATGCAAAACGTTGCAGTGACTATAAGTACATTCATGTCTAAAAATGATTGTCGCATATCTATAACTGTCTTCTTGTAAGAATATAATATAATAATGATTTTGCAGGGTATTTTTAATACTGATACTATGTGTATAATCGGGAAATGTATGTATTTGTGGTAAATTTCATAGGGCAAAAATTATAAATACGAAAATTAGAGTGAGTAAAACAAAATGTTGCTAAATGGACAAGAAAGTTTTATTTTCATTTTATTGTTCTTTTGACATGAAATTTTCCATATACATGTCTTTGTCGATTATACACCTACTAACATTATAAGAAATACCGGGCGAATTCGTTATCAAATTATATTCCTACAATAACATATTTATAGACATGCGACAATAATTTTGGACATGAGTATACTTATCGGAAGCGCACATAATGAAGTATAAATACAGTGATGCAAGTAGTTAGTACTAACGTAACCTAACCAAACCTAACCTAATATTAACAGAAATATGCGAAATTTTATATTTTTTTTATTCAAAAAAGAAAGAAAGAAAGAAAGAAAGAAAGAAACGGATGACCTCCTTCAACTAAACACTTGCTTCAGCTCCTCTCTCTCTTGCCCATCCCTAGCTGTGTTTCTTTGAATTGAATGCCGTTTTGGACTAAGGTTGGCTTTGATTTTTTTTTAAGTATGATAATGGAAAAATTAATGGATTGAGAAACTGGGAGAGTACCCCGAAAAAGCCCACGGACACGATGTAGTGCATCACAAATTTACTTGACTCGGGATCAGGGCCTGCGCTAGAAGTTTTGGCGCCCTGGGCGGTACTTTCAGATGCCGCCCCTTTATTATTTTCTTTATTAAATTTTGCCGTCCCTGTATTCTTTTCGTTTTCAAATTTTTCCGCCGTGGTCGGTGGCACGGCTCGACCCTCCTCTTGCCGGCCCTACTCGGGATCGAACCAGGATATCACGCATTTGAGGTAAGTGCTCTAGCACTGAACTACTGTGCCCCACATATTTATAAATAGTGTAAATAAAGTACACTGAACTCTTAGAATGGAAACGCCTTTCTTTATCAGGTTATAAACAATTGCCTACGGGTAATTTTACTTATCTAAAAGTAATAATCCAGTAATTATAAAGTTTTGTTTTGAACTTCCATTCCTTAAGAAGGAAGGAAAAATATCTTTTAAATGCCACACGTACGATGTAGATAATAGGAAAAGTTTATAATATGAGTGTTTTATTATTTTCATAAAGCAAATGTTGATAAACTGTTTAGATTATTATTGTCATTGAACGCTACGAGATACATTCCGCAAGAAAACGAAAATAATATTCAGAAACCTTTTCTATTACAATAGTGGAGTAAATACACAGACTCTCTGATTTCACTCATTATCATATTCCAAAACTATTAAGCGTAGAATTTTGATATTTCATATAAATACTAGCTGAATCTGTGCTCTCTATACAGCGCATCATTCACATATGAGTATGGATCTCCTTGTTACTCCTCGCAACTTCTATACATGTCTCTTTATAGACATAAGGGAAGGACGTCTTGTTAAAAAAAAAAAAAAAAAAAAAAATCGGCAAAGGGCATCATAAAGGGGAGATTTTTTCGACTATTTTTTTCTCAATATCTCGCACCGTTTGCAAGATTTCAGCTTATTTCCGGTTGGAGTTTCTGATTCATGTATAATCAGTTTTTTCTTTGTTCTTGCATGTAGTATGTAATAAGCAAATGAATTACATACACAATTGATTTTAATGTCATATACAATTAATTTTAATGTCAGTGATATATGGTGTTGGGTAAAACACTCCAAATAATAAAGATTCATCTTAGCCTGGAGAAATGGTTATCCTTCATTTTTCGTTATCAGTTGGCCATGAAATAAACGCCTGAGAGGTATACAACCCCGGTATACAATTGTGTGGTGTTGGAATGTCTAACTCGTAGGATATGATGCTTTTTAAAAAAATCAATACTTCTAGTGTGCGCCTAAAAGTATAATAAAGAAATAACAGTCATGTTGTTTTAAATATTAGAATATAACTGAATAATCTATACAAAATTTACAATCGATCAGTGAAAACGCCATCTTTCTAGAGGTTGTGGTTTCCAAGATATCATTGTCAAAAGATTTAGCTACAAACATATCAACTTTTCTGTACCCCACACATATAAACCTAGCATTTTCATATACGTGAGTGGCGGATCCAGAGGGGGGGAAGCGATATTGGCAATTGCCCCTCCTCCAGAAGAGAAAACTTTCTTATTTTATATATATAAATAAAACCCATCCCAGAGTTTGGAGCTCTTAAAAGTAGATCTAAGTAGCAGTATTACAACCCACCGTCCCCCCAAAAAGTTCGTCCTGGATCCGCCCCTGATATACGTATATTATCCTTGTACCCTAGACTGACGATCAAACTAACAAACAAACAAATAATAATACAATAAAAATATATGTGTATGTTTGAAATATGATCCAAAATATTTTTATTAAAAAAACTGTGATTCTGCTAGTAAAAACATCCATGACAGTTCTTTATTTTTCATTTATTATGTAATTATCGCATCTCATTTTCTGTTGATAGTTGTGAAGGTTAGTATCGGTTTGTGCCAATGCATTAAAGAAACAACCCTTCGTCGTAAGCATGCTGCCAAGAGTAAATATAGCCTAATTATTCTGAGTATTACCATACTGATGGACAGCCGAAGATTAAAAGCATAATTTGTTGTCAAATCATATCGTTCATTAATGCATAGGTGTGTAGGTCAAGAAAGTGGTGGCGGTTAAAAGTCACAGCATTAGGAAGTTAGTCATAGTGTTAATGCTTTTAAAGGTTGTTTCTTAATTCTTTTTTGCCTATCTTGTCAAAGTTGAGGGAACATTTTTCGTTTTAAGCCTTGCAAGGTAAGGTTAGTATCGGAATAATTTTCAGCTGAGAGCTTTGACCGTGTCTAAAATTACAAGTAAGGTGTGTGTGTGTGTGTATCACAGTTACAGAAAGACAGATAATAATAGTTGTAATCTCCTAGTTAAGTGTATTTTGCTATATACAGTAGGAACTCGATAACTGGAAGCTGAAGAGAATATATAAAAATCCGAGTTACCGGGCTTTTCTAGTAATCAAGATTCGAGTTATCGAGGTGGCCACAACAAAAATTCGAGATACCGAGGTGACCTCACGAAAAGTGACTAAATACCTCTAGAAGTCGAAGTTTTATTCATTCAACCTACCAGATATGACTAAAACACAGTTATAGTACACATTAGCAACAATGACGATTACGTAAAAACATAGAGGTCACGTGCTTCGAGTTATGGAGGGTAAACTTCAACTCGTGGAGATTCGGAGATACGTAAGTTCAAGTTATCGAGTTACCACGCTGGTTCAGTGGTAGAGTGCTTATCTCTGGTGCATGGAGTCCCTGATTCGATCCCCGGCTTAGTAATTTTATGGTGGACAAAAAGCGGGATTTTCGTGGATTTTCGTGTCCGTGTATTTTCTCGGGATACTCCCGTCTCCTGCCACTTTTCATTCCACCAATTCTTCCATCACCATTCACTTGGCCTTAATCATCGTCTCCCTTAATCTAATGAGCATAAACGTATGACGCTAAACTGAAAGATGTCATTTCATTTACTTTATTTCATCCTGTGTTCAGTTTTGGCACTTTTGTCTCTCTCTCTTTTTTTTTTTTTTTTTTTTTTTTTTGCGACCTGTACTAATTACAATATTCTCATTAAAAAAATACATTCACATTAACAACTACATCTGTGTTCGAGGTGTAACTTTGTTTAGATTAAGGAAACTGGTGTGTTCCATGTCTACATTAGTGCCGAATTCATTTACGATATATGTGGTGCCCCTTCTTCAAGGGCGCTCATGTTGTGGTTTCCAAGGGGGGGGGCAAGTATAAGCGACGTTTCAAATATAGTTTCAAATTTTGATGTACTAATGAAAAATTCTATTGGGTTTTCGATATTCCTAAGTACAATTTCCTCTTAGGGGGGCAAGCGCCCTCCTTCCCCCCTGGTGGGCGCCCTTGCCCTTCGTCGAATTCGAGTATAGCGTGAAAACAGTACGCGTGCCCGGTTCACATTTTTCTCACTTCGGCTGCTTACGGTCTACCGGCACGAGAATTGTTTTCTAGGGATTGACAACTATTCTTGAAACATGAAAAGAAAACCACTCGAATATCGCTTTGTGTAAGTCAATCATGCCCATTCACGTTCTTCATCGTTCTGTACGTTTCAGTCGCAGTTTTATCTCGTTTTTAACACAAAACTTGATTGCAACATGCTGTTCCAATCTCTCAACCGTGACAACACGTAAAGACAACGAATCAAGAATGTGACGGCAGTGCAAAACAGAATTCCAAGTGGACGACATTTCTTGGCGGTACACAACCTGTAAGACCAGTTCCGCGATTGTGTAATGCGGGAAGAGAGAATTTTTTCTTGCATCATTGAGTATTTTTAATTTCGAGTTAATCCCGGAACTTATTGAACACACTGTGTATTATTTCGACCGAATTCGTTAACGAAGTAAATCCATTTACTACTATTGGCAAAGTTATGTCTAGACTAGGCATGACCAATTCTTGAAATTTTTACTTTCTGGAATCCGGAAAGTAAAATCGAAAAAATTCCGGATTTCGGAAATATCTGGGTTTCGAAAAATTTCGATACCGATAAAATACCGGATCTTTTCCGGAATTCCGGAAAATTTTAGCCATTCCTAGTCGAGACCTAAGATACGTACCACTTCCTTAACGATCAATACCGATACATCTAACAGAAATCAAATAAAAATTATTCTTTTCGCGACTCGATTTGGAGAAATTGTGGTAACCCTTTTTTTTAAAATGAGAAATCTACTTGATTTCTGTTTTTATATAACAGTAAGTTTTAATGAGGAATATTTGCTTGAAAGCATGAGTGCTAAAAAGATAAAACGGTTCGGATAAACAGCTTAGATAAATTTGTAACAAAAAAAAAAATATTGCGTTTGAGGTAAGAATTTGTTGTGAATAGACATTGCTTTGTTGATAAGGTGAGTTTTTGAGGCGTAAAGTATCTTTGGTTTGTTTCCCTTCGCTGATCTTTACTCATGCTTGTAACTTGAAAAATGTTAACTGTGTTGATCTTTTCACCTGCCAACAGAGTTCAACTCCGAAATATATCCACAGAATACTCTCCAAGAAGAGGAAGAAGGAAAAGATCTGTGTAACCGTAGAGCAGTGGTCAACTCCACATTCTCCAAGATTAAGGAAGAAAACTGCTGACAACTGACGTAAGGGCACACACATTCCTTTGATGTGTGTGTGTGTGTGGCTATCCCTTTCCCACTTAAAGGTGTGCATTTATAAAGACAGAAAAAAAAATATACATTTGCAAGTGACCACACGGCAACATATAAAACGAAAATAGTCATGGTCCCAGGGCTCATCAGCAGAAACTTCCACAAACAAAAGAACGCCGCAACACACACGAGACAAACATAAGTGTTTTATTGGCCGAGTGTGTTGTGTTGTTGTAGTGTGTGTGTAATCGGGCATAGAGTCCTCCTCCAAACCGCGTGAGTTTTTTTTTGATCGCATGTACCGGTTTTGTTTGCAATTATTGACAATACTTCCAAATACCTGATATTAATTAGTGATTTTTTTTTTGTTTGTTTCTGAAAAAAATATGCAAAATATGTATTGTAGCGTGTGCATGGATTCTGATGAAGAAGAAGAGGTACAGAGACATGTTATTAATTTTTACCCTCCTTTGAACAAATTGAAACCCAATATTCCAGTTAATTATTTATATTTTATCGCTCTTTTAGCAGAAGAGTGACACAATTCAAACTCAACTTGTCAGGAGAACGTTTTGAATAATTGAACTGCTGCAGTTAACAGGGGCAGGCTTATGTCACACTTGGTACCTTGGGATGGAGAATTACCTTCACATGCGAAGTTTCTACACACAGTTCTTGTAGTCTTTAGGACCATCATATTTCAACAAGGGCCATTATTGAGTTGTGTCACTTCTCTGTTAAAGGATATTATATAATATACACACCAGTAGGACTAATATTTAAGTATTTAAAGTACTTAAGAGTCTTCATCCCGGCGAAATTAAAATACCGCTAATTTTACAGTAATTATGTGATATCTTCAAATAGATAAAATATAATTGAAATATGGAACAAGAGCGCCCTAGACAATATTATTTAGCGTTAGGTACCATTATCACAAGTCACCTAGCGGCTTTCCGTTTTCAGCCTTTTAGAAACGCGAAAATAAATGCCGATTTTCAAAATGGCTCGAAATCGAAAGCAGATAAGTGAGTCCTGATAACGGTTTCTCATGTAAAATAATATTGTCTAGGGCTCTCTTTTTCCACATTTCGATTATCTTTTATCTATTTGAAGATATCACATAATTACTGTAAAATTAGCGGTATTTTAATTTCGCCGGGATGAAGACTCTTAAGAGACCTAATCACTGCGAAATTACATACAGCTTATTTTTAATTTTAAATACCTGCCGTAATTATGTGATATCTTCAAATAGATAAAAGATAATCGCAATGTGGAACAGGAGCTCGCTAGACACTATTATTTTGCATGAGTTACCGTTATCACGAGTCACCTAGTAGCTTTCAGTTTGCAGGCATTTATAAACGCGAAAATAAATGCCGATTTTCAAAATGTCTGAAAATCGAAAGCAGATAACCGAGTCGTGATAACGGTATCTTATGTGAAATAATCTTGTCTAGCGAGCTCTTGTCCCTCTTTTCGATTATCTTTTTATGTATTTGAAGATATCACATAATTACTGTAAAATTAGCGGTGTTTTAATTTCGCCGAGATGGGGCCCTCTTGTGTTCTGTGTGCGAGAAATGTAAGGAAAATGAATTTCGCTTGCCGTTTCGTACAGGGCAAGTTAAAATGATTTCAGAAATTTATTGTATAAAATCTAGTAAACATTTGTTATTGTGAGATATGCGCTTCGAAAGGCTAAGTTTCAAAGTTTAGTTTCCACGTAGTGTTTCTACTTTCTAGCGCTAGGGGTCAGCAGCGAGCAAGAAATGAATGACTGATATCCCAAGCGGGGTCCTATAGGGACCCCAGAGAGTGATATTTGGTGATATTGCTGCAACTATAAGAACCAATTTATTCTCGATTTTTATGTGTGTCCTGTATCCCTTTGGGATATCTATTACATAATTAGATCAACGATGCGTTTGTTAAAAAAAATACAAAAAAATAAAACACATTTGAAAATGTAAAAACTCCATTGTTAAACCTGTGTTTCAGATTTACGAACAGAAAAGTATAAAATTGTATATGAAGAATTGAATATTGCTCAAATAAACATAATATTTGATGTCAACAATGTTCATTTAACTTAAGTATGCTTCTAGACATCTAAAAAAATAATAGTTGGAGTAAACCCTCTGCAATAGTATGTTGAGAAATTTAAATAATACTTGGGGTCCCCAGAAGACCCCTGTTACGCGATTTGCTCATACGGAACACTTGCGATATGTTTAAAGCAAATTTTGACTGTGTAACTTTCTTAGCACGTCTTACAATAACGTCTGTTTGTTAGATTTCACCGAATACATTTCTGAAATCGGTTCAGTCGTGTTGACTTGCCGTCTATTATAGTTAATTTATTTTGTTGAGCGCACTTCCACTTAAAAAAAAAAAAAAAAAATGAATAACTGGGAGACAACGTAGAATTCCAATGACGTGGAGAGTAATCCAGCTAATATATCTACAAAACGCTATTATAAGAACTGCCATGGTGTATTTAGGGTGAGATATCGGGCTCAGTCCATCCCCCCCCCCCCCCGAAATAAATTCGTTAGTTTTTCGCATTCAACGTACAACAATAATCCCTCTTACCGTTTCTAAGATTGTCATTGGCTTTCCATTTTCTTATGCTCTTTGTTCAGAAATACTGTATTTGTCAAATTTCATTCCATGTAAGAACTGCGTTCTTTGTCCTTTCTTTCGTCCTTCTACTCTTCTGTTTCTTTTTCTTAGTTTTACTTTCGTTTCTCCTATCATACTTTCGACGGTTGTTAGTTGTGGTTCAAGTCGGCCGTCGTCAGTAAAACCAAAACTAAGAGAAGCTGATAATGCAAACTGGCGTTCTACACCAACTTGTACCGATATAAACATAGCGGGATTTTAGTTATTATAACAAAGGAATATTTATATCGTTTATTATAAAGAAAGGTAGATGTTTGAATTAAAGAAAATCAAGAGAGGAGGAATAAATAGTCCGGGAAATTAGGTAGGCCAAGAGGATGCTTCCTTTTTCTTCTATGGATAGAATAAAAGGTTAGATTCATTGCTAAATTTTTTGGTGTATCATATCACATTAAGATTCACCAGTCTGTAATTCTTGCCATTAAAATTTCAATTTATGCATAAATTAAAATGTTTAATTCTAAAACTCAGATGAGCAATTGCCTCCCTTTGCTTCTCCGTGTTGTGCATAGCCCTCCCCGAAACAAAATCCTAAATGCTCCACTGTGAACTCCTAACCTTTTCTTGTAGATCAGAAATTTGGATACGAACTTTATGATTTATGTCATTATCTTTAATTTAAATTTCAGTTATTTTTTTAAAGTAGGTGTCAGCCTTCCGATCCGAAGACTTTGATTGACCTTCACTATTAATACATATAGTTCGGATCCCATATTACATTTGGTGGTCGACATGCTAGTTTCTATGCTGAAAAGAACGTTTAAAATGCCAACAACATTTTCGAATCAATTCTTTATATTTTGATGTTTCCCAGGTTATTATTATTATTATTATTATTATTATTATTATTATTATTATTATTATTATTATTATTATTATTATTATTATCTGATATTAACCCACCTGTTTAAAAGGTTACCGGCGGAAACCTGGGAAAGTGAAGTAAAGTGCAGTATGTTGCTGACTCCGTCAACTCCATGAGTGGCAAAGTTAAGAGAATGTGGAGTACTTACTGCCACATACCCTCCTTGAACCCCAAGACCTGTCCTTTCAATTGGATCATTCTAATGGGCATTATGAAATTGTAATGTTAGTCCATCTGTCCGTTACTCCACACGATAACTTCAACGAAAGCGTATTTTTAAAATTTAAAGTTTAATGAGACAGCTAGAGCCATTACTTAGGCCGGAGTTGGTTAACCCTTATCCGGGCAAGCTATTTTTGTAACGTAGACTGCAACTGGGGCCTTACCAACTCTATTAGCCTTACCAACTCGATATGTTCATAACTTTAACTTCGACTAAAGATAGAAGAATTCAGAATTTTATGACATCGAAATATTTATGGTTATTAAGAAATTCGAAGAAAAATATGAAGCTACTGGGCCTGGGAGGCCCCGGTTGCCCGGATAAGGGTTAATAGAGTCCAATCCCTTAATATCTTTAACTGTGGTTATCCATATTACGTTGAATATTAATAACACCCCCTAGCTTCCATGCAACCTGCACAGTAGCAAAGTGATGTTGGTTGACTATAATAAAGGATAAGTAGCTTTTCTCACAAGGTAAAATGCTCCTTCGAATATCCCATATATCGAATATCATTATTCTCTTTACTGTCTCTAGCAGAGTATGGTTACTTTCTTTTCTTTCTCTTCTTCTTTCTTCTTATTATGCTTCCGTTTACAGTATCGAAGCGTTATAAGACAGGAGTGGAAAAGTGAACTTTGATCCTGACCACAGGTATTCTTGTCGGAAGAATGGCAACAATTCATGCAGTTGTTATTAAATTCTGATATTGCGTAATTGTAGGACATTCGTCAATTATGCTCATGGTTCTTTGGTTCATTTCCTGGCATGATCCAAGAGTATGCGGCGATGGTCTAGCGTTATATGATTCATTGCTACTAGTTAGGGCGAAATCAACATCGGCTCAGCTTATTTAATAATAATAATAATAATAATAATAATAATAATAATAATAATAATAATAATAATAATAATAATTTATTCCTGAGTTCGCCCTTACTACCCGAAATGTTCAACACAAACTAAATACAACTTTCTTACAAGGCTGTATATAATCTTTATTATAAATTAACTAGAAATGTTACAGTTTGGGAAGTATATCACTTCCTTCTTCAGACTATTACTCCAACTGAAATCACAATAATATTACATCATTTGTTACCTCTACCAATCAGGAATCACTTTTCATTAAAATTCAATATATATGTTCATTGTTGTGACATTTGTAGTTAATTTATACTAAAGATTATATAGACAGCCTTGTAAGAAAGTTGTATTTAGTTTGAGTTTGAGATGGACACAAGGCCTTTTTATCATAATATCCGAAATCTTCATAGAAGCAAGTAAAGAACTAGTAGTACATGTAAAGAAGGAAGAAACGAAATACAGTTTTCTCGTCTTGTTCTCGTAAAGTTGTAGAATTCTTGACTCGTGTCGTCTCCAATGCTGCGGAACTCATTTTTCGTCTCGTCTCATTTTGTAAATTCATGTACGAAATTTATGCTCTGACTTTTTTTTGGATCAAAAGATCCAATATATTTCAATCGAAAATTTGCTTGTAGGCTTTATATTTGGAGAACTACATATAGTGTAACCAAACCCAAATTATCACTTAACTCAGTATGATGTGCTTATTCCGTAGAAAATACAAAAACTCAATTTAGGGGCCCTTCAAAAATTTTGTGGCCCCTAATCTAAAAACTAATTATTGGCCAAGATCTCAATCATTTGATGCATTTTTTTTTGTATCATTCCTAAAATTCCTGTTTGTCCACGTATGACGACATTTAAACCATTGGATTATGTTATGTAATGATTTTCATGCTGCATGAAATGTTGATAAATACTCTTTATTGCGTTCTTACAATCATTTTATCAATATGTAGATTTATATTATGAATCGTGTAACGTTAATACTGTGTTTTAAGATGTAAGACTTCGGTGAACTAGTGTTGCCCAGAAGACTTGGGAAATTTCTCGTCTATTTCTTTGGCAACACTAGCATTGAGGTCGATTTGGTAACCTTATATGACGCATTTTGCACTAAGAAAAATCCGTTATTCGGACTATATATTGCAGAAATATATGGAATTCATATGTTTACTACGGAAATCTGTACGGAACATACATTATCTATGTGCTACATACGTACTGCTTTCTTTCCTGCTTAGATGTTACATCATCCCACTGCAGGATGTCTGACATCTAGCAGTGTTCCGTATATTATAATCTTGTACGTATGTTACATACGTCAGCTATATGTTATATACGTCCATCTGTATATGAGATTCTTATCGCTTATATACAGCCATACGGAAAGTAGGTATACATGGTGCGCTTACGCTTATACGGACAGTATTATAATACATACGTTTTCAGTTATACGTTTACTGAAGGGTGTTCTATATAGTTGTACTTTAAGTCCCGAAAATACAGGATTTACGCATGTAACCTACGTTTTACGTACGCCATATACGTTTTTTTACCTGTGTTCGCAGACTGAGTATTGTGAGTCATAAAAAGGCTACAGGATTGCAACTTAACAACCTTAGCTTCGATATCATACTCACAATTGTTATTATTGAGTAAGGTCCGAAATAAATATGCGCATCATTCAAATAGATAATCATATAAAGTATATCGCATCTGATCCTGTTCTAATTTGATTAAAACAAGAAAGCAGAGAAATTTATCTATCTGATAAATGTAGTATTGTCAATAACCAAGCAATATTGTGATGTACTTTCTAGTTTTTTTTTCTTTTTGTAGTATATCTTATTTGAGAACATTTTTTCTTGCTTTAATACTTTGTTTTTGCCCTACATCCTTTGTTTAATTAAAAAAAGATCTTTAGCATTATCTGTCAATAAGATAACCGAGTTTCTCTGCACTAAAAATGTAGGAACGTTGTGTGGTTTAAAAACATTGATTTGTTTTTTTTAGATGTTACTTGCGTCTATTATCCTTTTCTCTGGGTTAAAATAATCAAAATTAGTAACATGTTTCGTTAATCAGTGACTTTTTACTATTACTGAAGCTCTTATTGATGGGCGATGTGTTTTGTCTTGCATTGTTCAACCAGAACATATAAATTTTCGGAATTTCCAACTCGAGATATTGCCACATCAAGTTGGTCGTATGAGAAGAAAGGGATTCTCTCCCTCTCCCCCAACTTGCGGGCAGAATTTGATTTAAACGGCATCGGAAGTGTCACTGTTCCTCTCAGCAACCCCGCAAACTATGGATTGGACTCTAATGTTGCTCATTTTGAATCATTTTGATGTATCTCTCCCCTCCCCCAAATTACGGGGCTGAATTTGTATTTAAAGAGCATCGGAAGTGTCACTGTTCATCTCAGCAACCACGAAAACTATGGATTGGACTCTAATGTTGGCCATTTTCGTTCATTTTTACGTATTTCTCCCCTCCCCGAAGTTGCGGTGCTGAATTTGGATTTAAGGTTCGTGTAAAAGGAAAAGTTTTGCCAATAAATGTCACTATAGTCTCCGTCTCTCTCTCTTATGTATTTTTTTTATCGTTGACGAAAATTCACGATTTCTCTTACAAATTTCATCCTAGAGATTTAAAATATTTAGAGAAGGAACTTCATAACCTATTGAAGGCAACAATCCGTGCCAATTTTTTTATTTAGAATTTTATTCATTGTTCAAACAGTTACATTGTTAAAGGTTTGAATATCCATTTCAACAATCAATCCTTTTCAAAAATGTAGAAAATTTTAAATAAAAAATCGGCACGGATTGTTGCCTTCAATAGGTTATGAAGTTCCTTCTCTAAAAATTTGAAGTCTCTAGGTTGAAATTTGTAAAAGAAAAAGAGAATAATTTGCAGTTATGTAGGCCCTATCCAATTACTTTTCCATTTTAATGTGCATATTTCAATTACCATCTCTGTTTACCGGGTGTTTAAATAAGTTTTCCGTTATTTTGTTTCTGTTATATCATGTATTTATATCTATGCTTTTTAGGTTCCCGTGAAGAATTACTGTTAAGTTGCTACTGTTACTGCCATTGTATGTATAGCAGGGGTAAAAGTAGATCTGAAAAGGTAGGGGGACGCTTGACGTCACTCCGTCCCTTGTGTCTATCTTTTTAGGAAGCGGGGGACGACGTCTCCTCGCGTTCCTCCTCACTTTTTCCCCTGATGTATAGTAAATATTTGATATACTGGTGGCTTTGGCAAAAAGGTCCATAGATTGGACTGTACACTACGTTAGTAATAAAATTTGTATTTGAAGTAATTTTTTAGTTGTAATTTGATATTCAGAATCTCTAATTTTTAAAATTGTTTTAGACGATAATTACTCAGACTTTTCACGTAATTATCTCGTGGTAGTTGCCAGCAGATAGTTACTGCAATAAACAATGTCTGTTGAGATAAATATTATAAATGAATCACGTGATCTAGTTGCCGACCGTGCGAATTTTCCCATTGCTAACATTACCTCACCTTTAAATAAAGTAACAATGTTATATCTTTTTCTTTTTGTAAACGCTAGAGCTAAGATTAGTTTACTCAACAACGGCAAGAAGGAAAAAAATGTTTCATTGTTTTATTCTTACGTAATTAGAACTTATATTAATTAATTGAATTTGATAAATTGCTGTTGATCTGAGGAGTGATATTTGTTATGTAGAGCTGTATAATATTAAATGTGGCGAAATACCCAAAACAGGCTTCGTAATATTTAGTTCCTTTTGTTCTGTGCCCAAGGGCGCCGATTTCTCTGTAAATTTGGGTGGGGGGTGGGCATTCAGATGCAGAAGGTATACATATATAAGGATTTTAAGACAATTGCACACAAATTATGTCAAATATTGTATATTCATAAATATAATAGGGAGCCCACATAAACTTTTGGGGGCCTGGGCCCCCCAGGATCGGCGCCCTTGTCTGTGCCTCCAGTTCTCTAAAGAATCCAATCCTTTAACTAGAGTTGCCTACAAGACGAGACAGAAATGAATTTTATCGTCTCGTGAATTTTGTAAAGTCTCGACTCGAGAATTTTCTCGTCTCGTTTTGTAAATGTTGTGTACAAAATTTAAACCGTGATTTTTTTTTCTTAATTTGATCTATAATTTATCAGAATCCTTCCGCGTCACGAGTTCAGGACGCGTAATTCAGCGAAAATTTTCAAAACAATACGAGAAAGAATTTCTCGAAAATCGGAACGACAGAGACCACTGTTCCCAAATGGAAACAGTTTATTTTTTTTATCCCTTTTTGTTAATGGATTAATTGTTATGGATTTATTTCGTCTTTTACAATAAGGACCTCTTACAAGTCCATCTGTTACCACTAAAATCCTCAAAATGTATTAAATAAGGTTAGAATGCTTAAGTATAGAAAGAATTATGAAATCCTGAAACAAATAATAGTAAGAAGAAAAAGAAAAAGAAGAAGTTGAGCTTAAATGGGTTTAATATAGCAACCATGGAGATGCCCCCCTAAAAAATCTTCTTCGGGCGCCCCTGGACACCATCAATTTTTACGCTTACAAAATTGTCCGTTTTCCTGGAAAATTTTCACTAACCATATCATGTTGTTTAGCTCCATGACAGCTGTCGATTCGGGTCTATATTTCATCTTTTGGCATTAATTTTTCGTTAAACTGTAAGTATTTTGCAGAAGTTAGGATTAGTTAAGTTTCTTGTAGATTTACACGCATCATTATGAGTGACTATGTTAGGAGAAGGTTCAAAGGAACCGGGTGCTCCGTAGTGACATTCCACCCTCCCTACTAGACCCCTTCCAGAGGTGTTTAGTTGTATAGATAGCAATATAAAAGTACTATTTTCGATATGCATTAAAATATTATATAAAATATTTCAGTGTAACATCCCCTGGTTATGCCTTTCAGGCTTAAGGTAAGTGAGTGATGAAGAAAGAATTGGAGCAATGAAATGTGGGAGGAAACGGAAGTGCCCCGAGAAAACCCACGGATACGCAGTTGTCCATCATAAACTTACTTGGCCGGGATCGATCCAGGGACCCACACGCAACGGAGGTAAATTCTCTACCACTGAGCTACCATGCCTCGATACATAAATATACTTGTCTTCATCAAAATGTTTCTATCCCTCTGCTTGCACTCCCCAGGAAAGAAAAGCTGGCATCGTCGCTGATTGTTATTAAATACCATTTCGATGGTACCCCCTTCCGAAAAAAAAAAAACACACTTAGAAATCACATGACCACTTAGCTATCAATTCATCGACAATAGAATGTTATTTGTCGCTTATCATAAAACACTTTAGAACCAGTGAGTATTCGACTTGTTATGTTTAGGTTGCGACAATATGAGTGACGCATCACCGCCGTTTGAGCGTTTGTATAAATAATTTTGAGCGGCCTCTTTTTTATCAGGAAGTTGTAAAAGGCTACCATGTCGTTCCTGAGTGGCTGTCGCACGCTTGTTACTAAAGACAGTAGCAGTTAACCTTGAGAAGAGAGATCGCTTATGTAACAAATAGAACATCACCAAAAGGTAAACACCGGCAATCAAAATGCACATTCAAAGTCATAGACCGGCAAAGTAGAAAGTAAATATGACCAGTGGCGAATGCGAGGAGTGAACCTGCTGTTTTAACTTTAATTAATCTAGTTAGGTTTATTCTAATCAACATAGTCGTTGTTGTTGCATGAAGTTTAACATTCTTTTTTGAGCACCAAGGCTGTATAAAACGTGGACACACAGTCTAAGGTGAAATCTGAACCGCTGTTCATTGTTTTTTTCTCCGGGAGTTGAACCCGCGAAACACACACACCGAAGCCGTCCTTGCTAGCCATTAGACCAAAGAATAGCACTAATCAACATGTTTGTTGTTTTTTCAAACAAGGGAATTTCCTTTTAGTGTGAAAAAAATGAAATCTTTGAGTTTTACGTCCCACGGCTATGCCGGTTAAGCTAAAGGAGACGGTGATGATGAGAAATGAATGAAATGGTGGAATGAAGAAAGTGGGAGGAAACGGGGGAGCCCCGAGGAAACCCACGCACACGGTGTTTGTCCACCACAAAGTTCACTTGGCGGTGGCTGGGATCGAACCAGGGACCCCAAGCACCAGAGGCGTACAGTGTGAAAGTATGGTGTAATACGGTAATGGTAAAATTACAGCAATAGTTAGAGGGATTCAGGGGGACAAATTTTGTAGTGGTTAAAGCGTTGGATTCACGTCTGCGTGGTTAAGGTTCGATTCCCAGCCTGTGCTTCCCAATTTTCGACGTGCACCCAGCGTCATGAGGTAAACTGGGAGTCATATGAAAAAAAGACGTGACGGCCCCTAGCTCTAGAAAGTAGGGATGGCCTTTTTCGAAAAATCTGTTTTTCAATTTTCGGAAATTTCATATTTCGTTTTTTCGTTTTTCGCTTTTTCGAAAAATTTTTCGTTTTACGTGTTTCGTTTTCGGAAAAGTATTTTTCGAAAAAATGTGGCCATCCCTACTAGAAAGATCTTGGTACGCTTGTTCGAGACAGGGCGACATAGTGCGCTGATCACGTGTTTTGTCACTAGGCTCGACGTAGTTTAGCCGTTCGCTAACAGATGGCGTTGGTGCAGCTCAGGCCCATATTGTTCTATCATGACAGTGGTTATTTTTAATTTACCTTATGTGGAATTATTTACCACTTCTGGTTTCAGTAGAAAAATAGCTGTGGAGATATTGCTTATTCTTGAGATGCTGAAAGTATACCAGAAACAGTTTCCCGCTATTTTTTCTACAATTTTTGTTGTGTTAGAATGAAAAATAAAAACCGGAAGTGATTTTGGATCCTTTTTAAGGAGAACCTCTTTCTGCCAAATTAAATTTTGTTCCAAAACCTTGAAGTACTGTTGCATTCTGATCTGTTAAAATTGATAAGTACTTCTTCAGGTTGATAGTGGCCACTACATGCGATTATTTTAGGCAAGAATAAAATGCGTAGGTAATACAGACAATAATGAGGTGTGAATTTACGTAAGAAGATAGCGATTTTTTTAAAAAAAGAACTTTGATCTACCAAAACTCAGTTCTCGTATTTATTCTGTCTGTCCGTCCGAGAGAAAAATCCAAGAACAACGTAATGAATCATAATCAATTTTGTCAAGATTTATAGGGTCAAAAATTGGGAATCGAGTCCGTTGATGGAGATCATCCATCCAGTTGATCCCAAAATATGGACGATCAAAAATCAGTTTCCCAAGCACTCCTATGGCAGTAATTATGAATATCATCCTAGCCTAATAGACAACCCGCTGTGCTGCTAAGATTAGCGTGTTAGTATAGTCTTCAGGATACAAAGCACTAACCTGTGCTTGGAATACAAGGCTAAAATAAAAATAAGTGCCTTTCTGGTTGACAGATCTAAAGACATTAATATTTTCTACGAAGATGTATTAAAGAAAGTATGGTAAATCTTCGATGTACTGAAAAAGGTGCAGAGATAAATATTTGAAACTCTATCATGTTTGACACGTGGTACCATACTAACATTCAACGTAGGAACCATTACAGTGCAATATGCAGGTTGCCTCTATGCAATCTTTTTGAAGCGGACATAATTTTGCGCTGTAAATGGCACAATGGAGCTTTAATTATGCCATAATATTCCTTTTAAGAACAGATGAAGTTGCGAAATTGACTAAAGTTTACTCTATACAAAAAGTTATCTTGGTTTGACACAACAGACTCCTGTGTCATTTCTACTACTTTTTTCTGGGGGCGGGGGGTCAAAAATACCACTTGCGCGAAATAGGCACCTCTGATGGGAAGGGTGTGATGTAACAACACTTAAAATATTGTTATTATTGGAGTATGTTGTGTAAGGACTGGAGTATCTTTATGAGTTGATTGCTAATCTCTGACGGGGCTACGGTGGCTCAGTGGTAGAGCGTTCACCTCTGGTGCTTGGGGTCCCGTGTTCGATCCCAGCCCCCGCCAAGTGGACCTTGTGGTGGACAAACACCATTCTCGTGGGTTTTCTCGGGATTCTCCCGTTTCCTCCCACTTTCTTCATTCCACCATTTCATTCATTATTCACCATCACCGTCTCCTTTAGCCTAACCGGCATAACCGTGGGACGTAAAACTCAAAGATTTCATTTCATTTTTTTGGTAATCTCTGGTGAGTAGGATTCGTGATTCCATCCCCGACCAAATAAGTTTGTGGTGAACAATATCGTGTCCGTGGGTTTTCTCGGGGGTGGTCCGGTTTCCTCTTACTTTCTCATTCCACCAATTCTCCCATCATCATTCATTTCCCTTCATCATCGTCTCCCTTTGCTCAAAGGAAATTACGGGATGCTAAACAGAAAGATTTCATCTCATTTTTCATTTATACGTTGATAAATGCTAATCATTGTGTTTGTTCTTCATTCACTTTATTAATTTATAGTTTTTATACAGTGTTTGGGATTAAGACCCTGCCTTACTAAAAAAAAAAAAAAAAAAAAAAAAAAAACTTACCATTTTTCTTTTGCTTGTTTATTCATCAGTGAAAGGAGATAATGAAATGCAAGTTACCACAATCGTAGATCATGCTATTCTACAACAGAAAATATGAACCTGAAGAATTTTCAGTGTTGCCATCCATAGAAATTACAGTGTTGCTAGAATAAGAATTCCCCCAAAATCTAAGTTAAGGCAGCGAGTAGAGGAACAAACTCAACTGCATTTGGTTACGTATCATATTGTTTTGGTTTCCTGTGAACTACTTTTTAAATAATAGTTGTATTTAGTTTGTGATAAACAAAATAGTTTTAACGTACAGTTACTAAAACTAAATAATAATGTTAATTAAAAAGTAGTTCACAAGAAATCAAAACAACGTGATACGTAATCAAATGCAGTTGAGTTCATTCCTCTACTCGGTGTCTTAACTTAGATTTTAGGGAAATTGTTTTTCTGGCAACACTGTAATTTCTATGGATGGCAACACTGAACATTCTTCAGGTTCATATCTTCTGAAGTAGAATAGCATTATCTATGATTGTGGTAACTTGCATTTCATTATCTCTTTTCACTGATGAATAATCAAGCAAAAGAAAATGGTAAATTTTGTATTATTTTTAGTAAGGCAGGCTCTTAAGACGTGTGAAGTAATGCTCGTGAATTTTTTGCAATCTTCTCCAAAATGAAACAACAATTGTATTGTTTCTTGTCTCAAATAATAAAAAAAAAAGGCACTTCTCGTGTCGTTTTTGACACAAGACTAGAAATCTCTCATATTGTTGGCAACATTAGGAAGGAATAACCATAGAGGATGAACAGATGGTTGGTAATTTGTTACTCACTTCCTAAACATAATGTAATTTCATGAGTGATGTCACACTTAATAATAAAACGCCTCAGTATGTTGGTGACTCGAATAATCTAGATCAAACAGATGTCACGCATTAGTTTTATTGTAGTATGTCTATACAGGGGAAAACAAATCAGCACATTTACATTTTTATGAAGTACAAGAGAAAAATTCTGTCGCCTTACAGGATAGATTTTGGATTACAATGAGGGCCGCCGGCTTTCATTTCTTGGGGGAAAGGGGAGTAACAGACAATTTGGGGGAGGCAGCTTTTTTCTATACCGAAAATAGTAGTTTGATATTATTTAACCTACATTACAATACATGTCTGGGCACGGGCGTGTCTGGCGGGGGGACGAGGGGGACGAGTCCCCCCAATATTTTGAAGTACAAAATATTCAATAATTTATTCCAATTTAATTTATTTACTAACGACAGAATATCATATAATAATTATATTTATTTGGAATATAATATTCAGGCTGTGAAACGATTGTAATCGAGTTCTTGATATACCTTAGGGGGTCTGTGAAGGTAAGCAGAAAGGTAAAAAATGGAGTCGAAGATAATAAACTGGTTGGGCTAGGTAGTACCATTTAAATCACTTTCTTTGATGTCCCTCCCAAATTTTACATACCAGAGACGCCAGTGTGTCTGGGACAGAGCCATAGTTACGATAGGGACGCTGGAACCGGTCCCCCCAAAATTAATTGTGCTTCCCAATGAAACTTCAACGCAAATTGCTCGATATGTTTTATTTAACGTTTATTAGTTCAGAAATTTCGACAAAGTGGATACTTTCAACTACGTAGGATCAATATCAACAGACGAAAACCATATCCACGCAGAAATTAAAAGTAGACTAAAAGCTTGGAATTCGTGTTGTTTTTCAGTTCAAATTGTTCTGTCGTCGCGAATTCTGTCGAGGAATGTGAAGCTTAAAATATAAAACGATAATTATGCCTGTTGTACTGTATGTTTGCGAAACATGGTCGTTTACTCTGAGGGAAGAACATAGACTGAAAGTAATTGAGAACAAGATTCTAAGACGAATATTCGGACTTCAGAGAAACGGGAACGAGGATTGGTGGAAACTTCATAACGAGGAACTACATAATTTATACGGTTTACCAAACATTGTTAGGGTCATCAAATCTAGGAGGCTCAGGTGGGTAGGTCATGTAGACAGAATGAGAAAAATTAAGAACGCTTTCAAAGTCTTAACTGGAAGTCGAATTGGAAAACGACCATTAGGAAGACCTAAGCGCAGATGGAAGGACAATATTAAGATATATCTCGCGGAAATAGGATTACAAAGTAGAAACTGGCTGCAGTTGTTTAAGTACAGATGTCACGGGAGAGCTTTTGTGAACGCGGCATTGAACTTCCGGGTTTCTTAGGTCATAGAATTAGTTAGTTATTAATTTAGAAATATCTTTCCTCTTTTCTTGTTTTTTTCTTTTTTCTCATATTTTTTATACTTGACATATTAAAATCACACCCTACCCAGAGGGTTGTCTACGAGATAAAGAGTTCAAACTGTCATATCTCGAAAATGTGTTCTGAATGTGGTGTCTTGTCTCGGAAACAGTACAGAGATCTATAAGTAGATCGGAAGTGTTGTTATTTAAGTATGTTTTGTTCAATTATTTCTTCAGTAAGATATCTTGCTTTATTATACTATATGCGGTTTATGTTATTTCTAACATTAATCCTGTTTCTGCAATAAAAACTAAAATAAACAAATAAATAAAATTAAAAAATCAAATCAAATCGTAAAGTGTTGCGCTCTTTCGCCATCTTGTAGTAAACACAGTCAACCACCTAAAATGGCAACACGGCAATATTATTTTATTAGGCATTTATTCCGAAGTTGGACGTCCGCTTTCGCCGCGTTTTTTCGCTGTCATTTCCTTTCCACATTTTCTGCAATTTATTATTAAGTTCATTAATCCGTGCTCTTCACAGACTTTTAAAAGATTTTGCTCGTTATCAGCGTATTGCTTCACAAATGTTAAAACTGTTAGTTCATATCTCTTGTACAGCGGGGGACACTTCTAAATGGTACAGCCATATGGAGATTTACGGCTAAGGTGTACCATTTAGAAGTGTCCCCCGCTGTACAGCCGCCATGTTGATAACACAGTAAATGCTCGTTACTTTCCCACAATGCAACTGTTCGGTTACTTTGCGCCAAGTAGTTCCCTCCGCTCGCCGTATAGTCCCATGTTTATAACCGCTTATATATAACAAATTATCAAACTTTTCGAGATCCTTATATATTATCAAGCACACAAACGGTCAAATTATCCATATCTTCCCTGTAAATTTTCAAAATGATGCTGGAAACGGACGTCCAACTTTGGAACTTAATCCTTTTATTACGGTTATTATAATTTGTGAAAAATTTTCTATTTATTTAATTCAGTTGGGACTGTGTTAAATTTAAAGTATTTATGCCTAGAATTGTACTGACAGTCAACATAGAATATCTTACAATTGAAATCCATTGCTTATCTTCGTTCTCGAAGAGATTAGTCCGTCTGTGTGGGTGTTTCTATTTTCCTTTTTCATTTTCTTTTTTTCTTTTTAATCAGAACATTGTGTTTGTAACATGGCTTTTTCTTCTTCGTTATAAGAGAAAAAACAAATACAGCATTAAAAAGACGTTTTGGATTTTATGGTAGTGTGAATCATTTCTCGGCGGAAGTTGCTCACAATTTTCCTCTAAACATGTGACGTCAATATGCTCCTTGGTAGGTAGGTAACATTTGTATCAATGTGGTTTTATTGACAAACACGCCAAAGCTAAAAGAATGAAGAAAAACTCTGTGTGATCTTATCCTCTGCAATGTTTCCTTTCCCGTGTTGACAATGGATATCTAAAAGAGTAGCCAAGTGTTTATTTTACATAAGAAACTTAAATTCTCCGGTTTAGAAGTACGTATTTCAGTGGTTGACAACTTGAAAGGAAGGAGCGTCAAAGGCATCCAAGAGGCCGTGAGAAATTGAAGAGTTTGATGCAATAAGGGCGTAAGTCTGAAACTTGCAGTTGGAGAAAAACGATGTTGAAAATTTAAGTTCTGTTTTTTTCCTTTCGTACATAAAACAATGTAATATGCAGTATTTGATTCCGGTATTGAATTGAAATGTTACCACGAGGCTAAACAAGCATGGCAAAATCCACAAATGCGTTTGATGCAAAAATGGCGTAAACTCACTCACGCCCTTATTACATCGAACTCCTCAATTGTACTCGATATCTTGAATTCGTTGATAACTCGAATTTTTACACATTCCGTTGCATTCTCCGTAACACTGAATGTTAAAATAACTTCCGTAAATCATCATCATTATCATCGTAGGTATTCTGCCATCATTGGCAGGTCACTTGTTGCAACTGAGAACCTTTCATGCTTCACGGTCTCCCACTAACCTCATCGTCTTCATGTATGAGTTTTCTGTTTTCATATCGTCCATTAATTGTAGTCTCCTTCGTCCCCTCCCTCTCTTTCCTGCCACCATATCCTTCAGTACGTCCCACATGATACAGTTCTTTTTTAGCCAATGTCCCAATCAGTTTCTCTTCCTCTTCTTGATAATATCCAAAATTGTTCTATTCTCCTCCACCATTTCTAACACTCTGTCATTCATTTTCCTTGCAATCCAGCTAATTCTCCCAATTCTTCTCCACACCCACATTTCGAAAACTTGCAGTCGTGTTTCATCATTTTTGTGCGATATTCTTGTTTCTGACCCATGTAGTATAATACTCCAACGAAGCATTTTATAGTCTTTCGTCAACTTTTTATTCAGGGTCCCACAAAATATTATCTGTAAGTTGATTGTTTAACCTCGATAAGTCGAAGATTAAGGGTTTCATAATCATATTTAAAAACCTCGGCAACTCAAGCTTTTGTATTTGCGAACCTTTACATGTCGAAAAGTTTACCTCTATAATTCAAATTTCTCTTGACGTGACCTCGATAACTCGAAGCCATAGTTCTATGCCTTTACGTAATTTTCATTGTTGCTAATCCTGTCATTGTTGCTAATGTGTACTGTAATTGCGTTTTACGCATGTCTAGACATAAAAGCTTTCCCTCCAAAACAATACATGTAGAATACAATCAGTAGCGTATTTACGATTTTGTTTCGGGGGGGAGGGGGGCTTTGCTAACTTTATTTTTGGAAATGTGAAAATTCTGCAAGATATTTCAATTACTTTAAAACAGTAAATAAAGTTCCGGGAACTTAAGCCAGGAAGCCCCCTTAAATACGCCACTGAGTACAATACATACAATCAAGGGCGCCATTCTGCTGGGGACCTACCCCCTCAATGCTCATAATATTTGGCATAATTTGAATTCAGTTTGTCTTAAAAATCCTCATATGTGCCTTCTTAGATCCTTGTGTGCAAGCAAACACACATCTAAATGCTCCCCCCCCCCAAATTACAGAGAAATCGGCGCCTTTGTCTGGAAAACTTGACGAGAATTGTTGTATTTCTCATCTCGTCTCGTCGAATTTAAAATTTTACTTTTTTTGTCCCGTTTTCGAGAATATAACAGACGCGACGAGAAATTTCTCATCTAATGGACAAGACTACTCACATCCTCACCGGGATTCGAGTCAGGACCTTATAATGGGTAGTTACTCTCTACCAACTACGAGAATGCGGCTGTTGTTAGTGATTTTTTTCTTTAAAAAAAATGTAAAAAGGTTATGGAGGGCCTCAATCAATCGGTGATCGACAAAAGCGTAAATCTTGCTCGTAATGAATTTAGTCATTTAAAGTAAATGTAGTCATGAAAGGCATGTCCTACATGTAAGACGGAAGTAATGTTTATGTTGTAACATTATGACGTAAGTATATGATGCTTTTCTTAGAAGGCACAGGTTAATGGGAGACGAAGAGAAGGATGTTCCCAAATTATAAAAGACGTTGAATCACATGAGTCTAAAAGACGAGAGCGTAGTTTGTTGACTCAGTCCGATTCCAGCTCAGTAATTGAGCACAAGTCGGTGTAATGGCGGACTTTATATAAGTTGTTTGCGATCCAGCAGAGCTTCCCGTAAATCTAGCAAATTAAATAGTGTTATAAATTCTTTTGTTCTGTGTGTACTACCAATGGACTAATTTTAACCAAATCTCACTTAAGCTTATGGTTTTATATATAGAGTGCTCCAGTAATGTTCCTGTTCTATTGGTGGTAAATGTTGAAACCAGTGAAAATTGATAATTTGAACCATTTCCGGTTTGAATAGAGAGTTAGTGAAGGAGATGAAACTTATTCTTGGGACACTGAAACGATTACAAAAGAAAGCTACTTGATATATCTTACCATTTTTGCTCTATGAAAATCAGTATTGAATCCGAATGTAGTATAAAATTTCAACTACTTCCGGTTTCTATAGTGTTTAACGGGTTATGATGATATCTTAAGACGCTAAATCGTTTTAAAAAACTGTTTCTCGCTGTCTGTTACAGTTTTCCTTCTATGGCGATATACATTGAAACCGGAAATGAACCATTTCCGGTTTGAATAGATGATTAATGGAGGAGATGAAACATATTTTTTGACGTTGAATCGATTGCAAAGAAACGCTTCTCGATATATCTTACCCGCTTTTGTTCTGATACCTATTGGCAGACGGATGAACGAACAAAGTCGTTCTATAAGATTTCCGATACTTACTGGTAGACGGATGGACGAACAAAGTCGTTCTATAAGACTTCCGATACTTACTGGCAGACGGACGGACGAACAAAGTCGTTCTATAAGATTTCCGATACTTACTGGTAGACGGATGGACGAACAAAGTCGTTCTATAAGACTTCCGATACTTACGCATAGAATAATTCGAAAGTGTAAAAATCGCCTATCGCTATCTATTAGTTTTTCTTTCTCTATAGGAAGCAGTATTGAAATCAAAAGTTGTCGATTTTTACTGCTTCAGTTTTCAATAGAGAAATAATAACAGATTTTTGAATTCTGAAACCATATTAAAAGAAAAAATGTTTTCCGGTACTTATTATGTCTTAGATATGAAAGAATTAATATTGAAACCGGAAGTTGTAGATTTCCTCTGCTTCCGGTTTCAGTACAAAGATAAAGACAGAGTTCGAATGTGCGCTGAATCTATAAAAAAAGCAAAATCGTGCTGTCTCGTATGTTTTTGCTTTATGGATTTCAATATTGAAACCGAAGGTGATAGTTGACTTCTACCACTTCCGGTTTGAATAAAGGTCTTAAGAAAGGAAATGGAATGTATTCTTGTAGCAGTGAGTCTATATTAAAGAACTATTTCTTGGTGCCTCTTACCGTTCATTTTTGCTTAGATTTTTTCCTGGCAGTCAGGCGGATGGTTATAGCCGTTCTATGAGATTTAACACTGGCGTATAACATAATTTAAAAGCAGGCCTGTAGCTAGGGGGGTTGTCAGAGGGGCTGAGCCCCTGCTTGAAATGAACTTTATTTTTCAATACCGGCTAGGAACCCCGAGAAAACCCACACACATTGTATTTGTTCACCTCAAAGTCCACTTGGCGCGAGCTGGAATCGAACCAGGGACCCTACACATCAGAAGTGAATGCTCTACCGCTGAGCCACCGTGACCCCCTGAACCCCTACTGTGACCATCGTCAGGTCCTGAAATTCTCAGTTGTTTGTTGATACATATACATGAATGCAAGTTGGACTCAATTTATTTCCTCCCAAAATGTTTTCAGGATACTCTGTCTTAGAGTTCCGGCTACGAACCTATTTGGGAGTCCAAAAATCTATTACAATCTTGTTTCTTTCTTTTGTTTTCTTTTTCCGGACCGAGACATCATTCATCAACAACGAGCAAGCTGATCCACTCGGATACTTGAAAGCATTTGCAAAATCTGCTGTTTGATTGTACATAAAAGTTTTCAACCGAAACGTGTATGGCTTTGTTGTTACATAATGAAGTATGCAATTGCTTTGTGTCGACATTGTTTTGTTTAATAATTTTGAAAAACAAAACAAAAAAAACCTCATGAAGTGGAGTAAGTGTCCTCGGTTGACCACATTTACGGCTTTTTACGAGTTGGTATCACAATTGTAATAGCCTAGTCATTAGTGGGTTTGTTGCATGAATTATAACATTCATTGACAGAAATTGCATTATATGAGTCGTTACAGTGTTCTCTGTTTTACAAACGAATAATGGATTGAAATAGCAAATTTATAGACAGCTGCCGCCATTTCATAGTATGCATATTTGCCTTTTATTTATAATAACAAATGGTAGTGCAAATAACATCCACAGGGAAATGCAGTTGCATAATGGTATCGCTTTTAACAAGTTCAATCAATGTAAAATGTTTGATGTGATTGTAGAAATCTCATTTGTAATTTTTCCTATAGTGTTTTTTTTATAATATTATTATATTTTGTTGAAAATTCATATATTGACAATAATAATTTAATTTTTCTAAGTTTTCATCTACATCAATTAGTTAGTAATATCTTTATTTAACTAGCTTATATGTGGGCGTAGTGATACTAAAGATCAGTGTTTCTTTCAGAAAAAAAATGTTCCAGGGGGGCACACTTAGTATTTGGAGGGGTAAATATTATTTTCATACGGTACTGTAATATTATTATATTGCAGATGTATTATTTTGATCTCCTTCGGGGGAACTCTCAGAACCTCCGGAGGCACAGCCCCACGAAAAACATGTCTGGAAGAAACACTGCTAACGATTATGTTTGTTATCCATTAGAACGCAAATATTTAGGGAAATTCTTCTAAATCTTTGAATTTACTAGAATTTCCGTACTCTCTTCTAAATATTCGATTCCGTTAATTGTGATAAATATTTTCAAAATTACTTAAAAAAAAAAAAAAAAAAAAAAAAAACCAGTTCAGAGAAATGCGTATTAACCTGGGTCTCAGTGGGAATGTGTTCCTTTTCCCAAGTAAGAAAATTTGTTCAGAACGATACGTACCCAAACATTGAAATCTCGTATTAATGAAAATTTGAGAGTTTCTGAGAATCGCGCAGGCAAGTGTCTTATTTGTAAAATTTAGGGGTACCCACTTCACTGACTCTTTTACTTTAGAGCTGATAGTGGGTAGTACTGAGTTTCAATTAATTCTGTCTTTATACGAACTGGTGGCTCTATGTAGCGTAGTCGCTAACACTCTCGCCTTTAGTGGAAGCAGTTCTGGGTTCGATTTTGAGAGCACTCGGTCGAAAAGGTGTACGTAAGAGCTTTTTCAACGCAGCTATTCTGAGTGAGATTTCTCCTGAGTTATCCTCATTTACACCCAGTAAATGTCGGGATGGTACGTAACATACAGATCCCAGGTCGCTTCTTTTCTTCCTTTCTTTCACGGATAATGTGTTCACCGGGAGACGCCATCCTTCATACGTGACGGGCTTACGGCCATAGATGCTGGTAATACCAAGCAATATATGCAGTATAGTCCCTAAAAGTCGGAACTCAATAACCCGGCACTCCGGATAACTCCGCCACACCCTGACAGGGCGAACAAAAAAAAAAAAAAAAAAAAAAAAAAAAAACGCACACAGATCCATTTATGCCTTCATAAAGTATTTTTCTGAGGTCTCTCTTATCATATAAATTATTTTACAAGTTTCATTTTCATATATAGTAAAGGCTCTATGCCTTCATAAAGTACGTACTATTTTTTATTGTTTAAGGGAAATTGGGCAGTTTATTCTCTATTAAAATAAACACACTGCTGAACAAGACTGCACTTATTTAATATAAAAAATACATTTGCACGTGACGTTTCGATCTTCTAGCCAAGATCCTCATCAGAAGTACATTCAAGTCTTTATCTCAGTACGTCTGATGAGGATCTTGGCTAGAAGATCGAAACGTCACGTGTAAATGTGTTTTTTTTTTTTTAATATTAAATAAGTGCAGTCTTGTTCAGCAGTGTGTTTATTTTTCTGATTTTATTTGCAAGATGTATGACTATGATTGTGTGTCAGTTATTCTCTGTTGTATTTTCAAACAACCAATACATACAAGTAGAGTACTGCATTTTCTGAGGAAATACTCATACTTATTCTTTTTTTAAATTTTTTTAACCCTGTTCCTGATATATATATATATATATATATATATATATATATATATATATATATATATATATATATATATATATATATATATATAATATAAAATATAAAATATAAAATATTCAAAAGCGGCTACTGATACTGTATAGGCCAACTTCGATTACGTTGGGCTTAGGCTTAGAGATTTGAAACACAATTTATATTTGTTGTGCTTTTAGGACTGATATGTTTATGACAACGATTAGTTGTAGTACATATTTATAACACAAATGAAAAGGTTGTTCTCCCACGTGTACGTGTATCATATTCAACGTACAAGTAGATAGTAAAGTAAAATAAGGTACTGCTAAAACTTCAACGATAATTTGGGCCACACTGGCCGTAATAAAGGGAAAAGTTTCGTAAAAATTTACAACTAAAACAACAGACAGGTGGGCGTTTTTTTTTCTTTTAATGGCACGAGGCCAATCGAAGCTTTTAAATAAAACGAAGATGACGTCTAATTGTTAAGAGAGAAAGAAAGGAAAGAAGAAGAAGAAGAAGAAGAGAGATTTATGTGTGTGTAGAAAAACATTTCGCTGTTTTACATGTCGTGACGAGTTGACAAAATTCTTTCTGTTGCTCAAAATCTTGTTCTCTGTGTCAATTTGATTGCGTGACGAGTTGAAGATGTGTTTATTTTGTTTGTTTGAATCTTATCTCAGTCACTTTTTATCATATGGGCTAATACAGATTCTACATACAGGGATTCGAATCTCTACCCTAATCTGATTTTTTTTTTATCAACCGGGAGGGAGACACAGTTACTAAGTAATAGAGCGCTTATCTCCAAGTATTGTGATGCACAACCCATGGGTTCTCCTGTTTTCTCCCACATCCTCATTCCACTATTGCTTCCATCATCATTCGCTTGCCTTAAGAGGCCTAATCACTGCGAAATTAAAATACCGCTAATTTTACAGTAATTATGTGATATCTTCAAATAGATAAAAGATAATCGAAAAGTGGAACAAGAGCGCGCTAGACAATATTATTTTACATGAAGTACCGTTATCACGAGTCACCTAGTAGCTTTCCGTTTGCAGCCATTTATAAACGCGAAAATAAATGCCGATTTTCTAAATGGTTGGAAAGCGAAAGCAGATAAATGAGTCGTGATAACGGTATCTCATGTAAAATAATATTGTCTAGTGAGCTCTTGTTCCACTTTTCGATTATCTTTTATCTATTTGAAGACATTACATAATTACTGTAAAATTAGCGGTATTTTAATTTCGCCGTGAGGCCTCTTTACTCATCCGTCTCCCTTAGCCTAAAGGGCATAATCATGGGACGTTGGAAATAAATACTATTTTGAGTTGAGTTCATTTTGAGTTTAACGTCCCGTGCAGCAGCGAGGCTATATGAGACGTGGACCTACTGATTAACGTGGAATCCGAACAACTTGAGCTCCCGCCGGGAATCGAACCTGGGTCTCCAACGCCAAACGCGTACGCTAAGCGCTTAGCCACGAAGGAGCTCATAACTGTTATTAGTATTTGGTCCAATGATGTGGCTAACAAGATTTGTTCGTTACATACTTTATTATTATTATTATTATTATTATTATTATTATTATTATTATTATTATTATTATTATTATTATTATTATTATTATTATTATTATTATTATTATTATTAAGTACTCTGCCTTTCAGTAGGTCCTTGGAACTAATGAGATTTTTTTAAAAAAATTTTAGTCATCAATGTTATATACTAAAGGAGAAATATATTTTGGATACTTTATTATCGATATGTGTTAACTGATATTACTTCAAAATAAAAACGAGGAAACAATAATAATTCTTTTTTATAATTAAATTTTTGGACGCCATTCAATTTTATATGATACATCTTCTGCATATGGAAAGAAGCACCTGTGTTTTGTGCTAATTTTATCAATTCCCAAGCACATTGCATATTCGTGTTCGGTGGGGAGCTGGTCATTGTGCCCTTTGGATTGGAGGTTTCTTTATATAACGAGGCCAACCAACGCAGAGGGAAAGAGGTGCGAAATCTCTGTTCTTTTGTAACGCTTGCCAAACGAAGATTATGGATTACTTCAGGAAGTGTGTATATACGGATGATATGAACGGATAGATAATTATTTTCGTGGTTAATTTTGTACTTTCGCCTCTTTGTTTAGTTGCCTGACTTCTTTGAACTCGCCTCGAGCAAACTTTAACTATTTTTCTTTGTAACCATTAGACGCCTATAGTAGAAGAAACATATAATTATCTTCTTTATGGTCATATGATTAGCGCTGAAGACTTAGGTTCGATTCTCGAAATGAAACTGAAATGAAATCGTTCAGTTTACCGTCCCACGATTAGGCTGAGAGAGACTATAATTAAAACAAGTGTATGATGATGGTTGGATTGGTGGAATGACAATGTGGGAGGAATCGGGAGTACTCCGAGAAAACCCACGGACATGATGATGTCCACTACAAATTTACTTGGCCGGGGATCGAATGAGAGACCTCACGCGTCAGAGGTAGGCACTGTACCACTAAGCCACCGTGCCCGCATGTTCAATCCTCAAGGGGGATACAGTGGCTAAGTTGTATAGTGCTAATCTTCGGTGTGAGGTAGGGATGCGCACGAGACAAGATTTGTGGCTGTCTTGTCTCGAAAATGTGTTGTAAAAGTGATGTCTCGACTCGAAAAAATGTATATTTCTCTATTGGAAGAGACGTGTCTCGACTCCTCTCGGGCGCATCCCTAGTATGAGGATTCCTGGTTCGATTGCAGACCGTGTGACAATGTGGTGGACAGCACCGTAATTCTCCGTGATGCTTCCTACTTTCTCATTCCATCAATTCTTCCAGAATCATTCAATTTCATTAATGATCTGCTTGCTTTAGCTTAAAGAGTATAACCATGGGTTGGTTAACGGAATAATATTCAGGTCGACTCGTCCTCCAGGTTTTTCTCTCTTTTTCTAAGTATGTCAAATATCAAAACGCTGAATTGTGTGTTTTGTTATTGTTGGAATTATTTCTTTACGTAGGTTCTAGTTTCTTTCTATAAACTGGTAATCTGTCTTAAAATGTCCCCAGTAATCTCTATCGTGCTTCTACAGCAATGCCACTACAAAATCACTACTTCACAAATCTTCTCAAGTTGTTTTATTCTCAATCAGAACCTATCTGATTATTTTCTTTACAACTCATTATCATCATACACTCTTCTACTCATATTTATCATCCATTTAAACTCTAACACAAATATCTGCAACGACCTCTTCCAAATATCTTCATAAACTCTTCCATGAATCTAATCTCTATAATCTCTACATAATCTCTATATTTGCACATACTCATAACTATATCTCTTAGCAACGGCTAGTGTTACATTTTAAAAGCCTTTTTACCTACCTACTCTTATATTCCAACAGTTATTTTAAATCAAAAGAGTAAATACACAAATTCAATTTATCTATTGGGGATAGTGTGGCTCAGTGGCAAAGCGCTTACCGCTGTTGCGTGGGGTCCTGGTTCGGTCCCCGGCCAAGTAAATTTATAGTGGATAACATCGTGTCCGTGAGTTTCTCAGGGTACTTCCGTTTCCTCCCACATCCTCATTCTACCCATTCTTTCATCATCATTCACTTACCTTAATCATCCATCTCCCTTAGGGCATAACCGTGGGACGTTAATCTGAAAGATTTCATTCCAGTTTTTTTTTTTAGTTTGTCTACACCTAAAGAATTCTGAGATATGAGCATCTTTGCGAACTATCCCTCCTTTTCCTTCGTATATTGAAAAAGAAATACAACTCAAACAGGTATTTAATTATTTTAAGTGAAGAGTCTGAATAACAAATTGAATGCCTCTAAACTGAAAGAATTTCGAGATATGGACATCTTAATATACTAGTAATTACGTGTAATTATTTAAAATGAAATGTCCAAATTTCCTGTCTATATCCTTGAGAGATTCCGAGGTATAGAAGTCTTGTTTCAATAATTGCAATTCCAATTTATTTCCCTTCAACGTCGGATTTCTTTTAAAAAAAAATCCTTAGTTTACCTTTCACCACAAATGTTTTATAGTGTCCATATTTCCAGTTTCTTAACCCCTTACCGCATGCCGTGCCATATATGGCACATACCCTTTTTTCACTTAGCTTCTTTTGTGATTTATCAAAGGCGCCAAATGACTGTTTTGTCTGCTTTGTGAGATATTGACGTGTATGAATAATAAATGTTGGTGTCATCTGGCAGGTTCTTTGTGAGTTGTAAGCAGGGTGGATTGATTTAAATCAGTCTGATTTAAATCACGATTTTAATCAAGATTTAAATCACTTGATTTTTTAAATAAAAATCGTTGATTTAAATCAAATTCCGAAATGAATTAATTTAAAGTGAAAGTAAGTAAAATCCCGTTTCTGTTCTGTTATTTCGAGTATGGAAGATAATAATCATAATACAATAAGACTCAAATGTATGTAAGCACAGTATGAAAACGAGTATCATGTAGAGAACGATCAGGGAAAATCCCGTTTGAACGGGTATCGGGTGAACCCTGCTTTCTTCTCTTTGTAACACAGGGTTTTAAAATTTCTATTCCAACGGGGAAAGCACCATGGACATTTAAGATGAAAACTCTTTTGTGTCCACGTCTATTTGTTTGTTTCCAGTTATTTTAGAGGGGTCCGATCCCCTCCAAAACAACAACAACAACAACAACAACAACAATAATAATAATAATAATAATAATAATAATTTTAAAATTTTGGGCGAAATTTATGTACTAAATACATAGAAGTTCCTCGGAATCGTAATACGACAAATTTTGGATGCGTTAAAATATCGAATAACACTTTTGATAAAGCGCATACCTGACCCCATTGCAGAACACGCCGCGATCTGCGATGTGATCGCAGAAAATTTGCCGTGCCTGTGCAGGAAAAATTGTCAGAGGAAATAAAATAGCCAATAGAAAAGTATAAAAACGTGCCTGCTATGTATAGATGTCTTAAATGCACGGACAACTCGCATTTGAACTGTTTTTCACGTCACATAAAGCATATTTTTAACAATCACAAGTGTTTCTTCTCATGGAACTGATCATCTTGATTTTTTTTTTTTTTTAATTCCTGCAGAAAATTTTTGACTTACAAAAGCTCATCGCATAAAGACAAAGAAAGTTCTGCCATCGGCTAATATATAGGATCAGAAAACGATATTCACGAAGAAATTAAATATCGACTAAAAGCAGGGAATTCGTGTTATTATTCAGTTCAAAAATCTCTTATCGTCGTGAATTCTGTCGAGGAATTTGAAGCTTTAAAATATATATGAAACGATAATTATGCCTGTTGTGCTGTATGGTAGTGAAACATGGTCGCTTACACTGAGGGAAGAACGCAGAGTGAAAGTATTTGAGAATACAATCCTGAAACGAATATTCGGAACCAAAAGGAACGGCAATGAGGAATGGCTAAAACTTCATGATGATGAACTGCATAATTTATACCGTTCACCAAGCATTGCTAGGGTCATTAAATCTTGGAGGCTCAGGTGGACAGGACATGTAGCGAGAATGGAAGAAAGTAGGAACGCTTTCAAAGTTTTAACTGGAAGTCCAATCGGAAAACGACCATTAGGAAGGCCTAGGCGCAGATGGGAGGACAATATTAAGATGGATCTCGCAGAAATAAGAATACAAAATAGAAATTGGATTCAGTTGACTAAGAATAGAAGCCAGGAGAGCTTTAGTGAACATGGCATTGGACCTTCGTGTTCCATAGGTCATAGAGTTAGTTAATTTTAGGCGAAATGTACTTTATATGTATTTCGTGCCGCTAGCTAGTTCCAATTGTTTAAAAATATGCCTCTGCCAAATATCAGTAACTTTCGTGAAAAGAAAAGTGTCATGTTGATATACATTGCTGTACTTTTTCCTTAATGCTTAAGAAACATTGTTTGGGATTGAAATAGGTTAACAATTGGGAATTAATTCAAAATTAAAACACAATACTTTCACTTAAATGGCATAATTAACATTTAATACTGATTCCTAATGTTTTTTCTTCAGTTCACGACTCGTATTATACGAAGAAAAATATTTGATTTAAATCAAAAAAATCGATTTAAATCAAAAAAATCAACAAAAATGATTTTTTTAAAAAAAATCATGATTTTTTTCCACCCTGGTTGTAAGTGTGTCATATATGGCACTTATATATTTCTCGTCGGAATTAAGTAAAAAAAAATAATCTAAAATTCAAGTTTTAATTCATTTTTCAAGTTCCCATACAAGGATTTTCAATACTGATTATTTTTTTTTTTCGCTAAAAGAAAAAAAGTCGTGCAGAAAGGGGTTAAGCAGTTTGGCCTGGCCATTGATCAGTCTGTCGTCAGTTAGCAAGGATTTCTTTTATATGTAAGGATATATATGAGACAGTTTTTGAGGCATCCAGTACCAGTTATAACCATCGTGGCTTAAAACTATTCACATCTTGTCAAACTTTGATCGTTTACCTCAAATGTTATAGTTTCTGGTGAAGTGAATATAAATATATGATTTGTAGTGTTTCCCACGAGACGAGACATAAGGTTTTCTCGTCTTGTTTTGAAAATCTGCGTATTAAAATGCTACAATAGCAGTTAGCAACCCCTAAGCTCCAACCTATAACTTTGGCTTTAAAATCTTTCATTTACGGTTATGTGTGATTTCATGTCTAACACAGACAAACATTTTAAGTGTGTATACTTTAAATAAGTTATTTAAATACATCTTTTTAGTAAAGTTAACGATTTAAAAATATTGTTCAAAGTCTTTGTATTTTAATAAGCCTTCTCCAAAATCAATGCAAATGAATCATGCTGCCATCTTTGGAGTTCTTTTAGACTACATGTTTGTGGACGTTTATATGTTTTCCTCCGTGGCCAATACTTTTGACAATGTGGGGCCGCGGTGGCTCAGTGGTAGAGCGTTTACCTCTGGTGCTTAGGGTCCGGGTTCGATCCCAGCCCCCGCCAAGTGAACTTTGTGGTGGACAAACACCGTGTGCGTGGGTTTTCTCGGGGTTCTCCCATTTCCTCCCACTTTCTTCATTCCACCATTTCATTCATTACTCATTATCATCGTCTCCTTTAGCCTAACCGGCATAACCGTTGGATGTAAAACTCAAAGATTTCATTTCATTTTTCCTTTTGAAAATGAGATATCGGAAACTACAGGCTCTAGAAAGATTACGTTTTCACTGATCGATTGCAAATCTTGCGTAGATTGTTCAGTTCTAATTGAATATTTAAAAAAACATGGCCATTATTTCTTTATTACATTTTTACGGGTATACTGGAAGTTGAAATTAAAAACAAAAACCTAAAGCATCATATCCTACGCATTATACATTCCAACACAACATAGTTGTATATTGGGGTTGTATATGGCTCAGGCGTTTGTTTCAAGACCAAATAATAATGAAAAAGCAAGTTCTTTAGTCTAACTTGTAAGATGAATCTTTACATTTGGAGTGTTTTGCCCAATGAACACCATACGTATATCATATAACTAACATTATAATTAATTGTGTATGTAATATATTTGCTTATTACATACTGCATGCAAGAAGAAAGAATACACTTGTCATCCATGAATTAGAAACTTCAACCGGAAGTAGGCTCAAATCTTACAAACCGTCCGAGATACTGAAAAAATAATCGAAAAAATCTCCCCTTTATAGTATGATTTGCCGATTTTTATCACAAAGTTTTTTTAACTTTTGTAAAGGGACATGTACAGATGTTGTGAGGAATGGCAAGGAGATTCATGCTCATATGCGAATGATGCGTTGTGTAGAGAGCGCAGGTTCAGCTAGTGTATATGTAAAATGTATGCCTTCATTTTTTAAAAATTTTATCTAGAAGTTACCAGAATTCTTCCACATCACTAAAAGTTCACGAAGGGTTTGATATAACATTTAACCCATGTTTATTGTTGGGGTATATGACTTAGGTATCTTTAAACGTTGATAAATGCTCTTTACTGTGTTCGCACCAACATCTATCAATTTATATTTGGTCTAGGAATTAATTCGTGCGGTTTTTAATAAAAATTGAAGCTTTATTTCAAAAACAAAGTAAATGAATACGTTAACAAAAATATTGTCCATCGCTAGCCACTACTTTCTCCCATCTTTCAGGCAATTTACGGATTCCGTGTCGAAAGAATTCCTCACCTTTTGACGCAATCTAATCAAAGATCCATTTTTCGATATTTTCTGAAGAAGTGAACCGCTGTCCAATCAAATCGTTATTCATTGTAACAAAAGCCGCCACTGAATCAGAGTTGGAGAAAATCGTCAGGACGACTTTTATTACAAATCAGAAGAACTAAAAATAACTTAAATTATATTGTAAAACATCGAAGGAAAGAGAGTAAAATTATTGTAACATTTTTTTTTAATAATTTTTGAAAAGGTAAAGATCCTGGCACTTAAAAATAAGAGAAAAATAAAAGGTGATATTGTTATAGTATTTCCAGGCAACACTGATTTCTTCTTTCCTCCGGGCGTAGCGGACTCCCGGCCGGTGAGTTGCGCTCGGAATTGTAAGGTGTGAAGATGTCTAATGGAGGCTATAGTTAACAAGAGGAAACGTGAAATCGTAATACGAACACGAGTTTGTGCAATCGGTGTTATTAACTTCGTGATAATCTTGCATTTTTAGTTCAAAGGAGACAAAGTTTAATAATTAATACTCACGGTTATATCGGGAAGTAAAAAGAAAGAGTGACTCGAAAACACTCTCGTAAAAAGAAAAAATAAGTGGAGCAAGAAAGTGCGGTTGTGAAAATCAAGGAATTGTTTTAATTCCTAGTGCAATTTAATTCTGGTATTGAAAAGAAAGAATTTAAAGTGAATGATTTTTTGTATAACTACATATATTACCAGATTATTAATTGCAGCAAGATTCGATATAAAATCGAATACTCCACTTTATTCCGTTTACTTAATTACGTTATTTGATTCCTTGGAAGAGGATAGTCTTACGTCTTTCCTTACTTATTTGTGGTATTTGGAGTTGGTTTAGTAAGCCAGAACGAAGGTCAATTTCCATTCAGAGGAGGACAGCGAGACAGAGGTGGTAACGAAAGGTATAAGACCATTATTGAGAAGGTAAGAATTGTTTCAATTTTACTTCCTTGTGACCCTCGTTAACTGTTAGGGCTGTGTTTTCATTAGTACTTGTTGGTCGTCTTGTAGTTATCGTTCTTTAAGCAGGATTCTTCCGTTGTTCGATAATTTCGAAGTTGACTGATCCGTTATTATATTTAATTACCGATATTTTTACTATAAATCTCAGCTCGATCCTTAGTAATAACGTTTTTCAGCATTGGAAGAAGGAGAAACATTACATTGTTGTCTGGAAATGCTACGTTTATTTTAGAAAGAGAGTTATTAAGAAAAATTTAATATCAATAATTTGACTGGATCAATCCCAGTACCATTTTGTATTAGTGGGTAGCGTAACCGCTCACATATATTGTTTCTTGAATATACATTCTTGATTTGATCTTCAAATTTTTCAATAAAAGAAAGAAATAAAAGTATAATTATATAATACGTAAGGTTAGGTGGAGGTTTCCCCCCCCCCTTATTTTGTGAATCAGTATCGATTGACATTTGCTTGTTTCAGATTCTCACTAGATAGCTTTAAGAACTGTTAAGATTTCGTATTTATTCAAAGAATTAAATTAAAGAATTAAATTTCTCCTTATATTTGCTGTTAATTAACGTAACGTTCAAATACGTCATATAAAATATATCTATTAATCGTTGAAGTTATTGTTGTTTCATATTGCTTTCAAATACTCATATTGCTTATTATTTTTTAATATATTTGTTATCTACATTTAGAACCAAATAAAAACAATAAAATCCAGAATTTGGTGTGATTATTTCCAGAATTTGTGTGTATGTATGTTTGTGTTATATTTTTGCAGCCGAATTTTTGTACGCTATTTCCTACTAAAAATTGAAGGAGAAGAAACCACTGATTGAACCAATAAAAGGTAAGGGTGTTGTTGGGAGGATTGAGCTGAGATCTTGTATAAAAGGAAATTTAGATGTCCCGCACCCAAAGCGCCTGATTGATGAAGGTTTTTTTTTTTTTCTTTTGACCGGATTCTTTACGGGCGCGTTATAAGTTAGTTCCGAGCGCAACTCCGGTTCATTCAGTGGGTTTTTTTTTTATTTAGTAGTAAAGAATAAGAGTTTATTTAAAAATAGCGTTCATTATTTTTTCAATATAAGATTATTTTGTACACTCAACCGCATAAGTGTTTGCTCCTTAGTAGAGTTCGGTTGCTTTGGATTGTGAAATTAAGTGTTAATTAACAGTTTGTTCACGGAATTGATAATCAGAAACTGGAATAAATAAGTATTTGGATTTAATTTACATTAAAATTTATGATGATTTCATATTTTTGAACAAGTTTTCTGATCGCAGTCATAGTTACTTTTGTTCAGTTGATGTTGAGTGGTGTTGCTGGTGTAGTGGTACTATCTCTGTAGTGTTACCGTACTTTAAGTATTTTGTAGATAATATATTATTTGTTTATATTAATATTTATGTATAAATTGTTAGTTATATTATTAATCATGTGTTCTTCGCAGTTGAATGATTGTGTTATTGATATTCCTGAGGAATTTTCGGAATACGTTACGGTTGATCGTACTGGCTTTCCCGATAATAGTAATAGTAATATTGATGAAATATCAATGTCTCTTACACCTCCATCGAATATAAGGGGGATTAATAATTATTCAAGGATGGGAAACGTTAGCCTTAATATTAGTGAGCATAATACAGGGTGTTCTAATTTGTCAAGGGCAAGTCGAGATGTCAATGCTTCCTCTGTAAATAACGTTAATCCCTATTCTAGGCGAGTTGAATTTGAAATGCCAAATCAGATTAATACGAGTGGTCAGGCACAGGATCATAGATATTTAAATATGCGTAATTATTATCAAAGAGTAACTCAGATTAGGAATTCGACGCCGAAAGGTTTTTCTGCTCATACCACATACTTTAACCCTTTGACATCCAGATTTCCCGAGCGTAATGATGTTCAGTTTTCACAACCTAATAATTTGCAGTCTAATGAAGCTGGAAGTTCTAGGCAAGATTTATATCAAGGTTTTGAAGGGAACTTGATGTTAAAGTATACTTTTAATAAAACTAGTCAATATCTTGAGGATAGGTTCCGGGATATTAAAAATTTTAGTGGTGATGATAGTTTACAGACCTTTGAGGTTTTGTATAGAATTGAAGAGTTGTTGAATTCCACTAGTTATTCAATACAAATGATTCTGACTGTCCTTATATCGAAATGTGATGGAGCCTGTTTGAGAGAAATACAGTATGCCCTACAAAATCATTTAAATTGGGATCAAATTTGTAAGAGGTTTACCTCATTATTTATGACTTCTGTTTCTAAACATACTTTAATATCGGAGAAAATATTTCGTAGGCAAGGTCTTTCGGAATTAGTAGATCATTATGTTCGGTCAATCATATATTCAATTAAGGTCTTAGGATTTGTAGGATCGGAAGGCGAATTAGTTGAGTTAGTATTGAATGGTATGAATCCTTCAATACGTTTTAGAATGTTAGATGATTATGTTCCTAAAAGCCGATCAGAACTGATTGAAATTTCTGAGAGATATGTATTAAGACAACGTAGTCAATTAGACTTTAATAGAAGAATGACATCTAGTAAAGGTCAAAATAATTTTATTCCTAGTTCTTCTCGGAAATTAGATAATAGAAAGTTTTCAGGACATAATGTATTCTCCGTCCATGATTTTTCGGGGTCAGATAAAAATTTTGTAAAACCTCAGAGACAAATAATCGAGTCTGATGTACCGGGTTTTCCAGGTCGAGAGATTATTCCTTCCGAACGAAGTGATACAGTAGCTTCTTTTATTGATGGAATTATAAATGGACAGAGAGTTGATTGTTGTTTGGATAGTGGGTCATCGTTTAATTTGGCAACATACAGGTTGGTGAAAAAGTGTGGTGCACTTCAATATATTAGAAAAGTTCCCGAACGAACTGTAGATGCTGCATCTGGTCTACAATTTTCGACGAATGCGGAAATTATTTTATTTCTTAATTTTTCCGGACACTTTGAAAAAATTAAATTTAAAGTGGTGAATGAATTGCCATGTGACTGTATATTAGGCACACCATTCTTACGTGGAACTCAATCGACAATAGATTATGCATCGAATTGTTTAGTGCTTAGGAATGGCAATAAACGTCTTCGATTGAAATTTAAAAGAATTAATCATGTGGATGGTGATTATTCAGGATTTAGATCCGGAGATAGGGGTGACCAGTCAAGACAGAATAGTAATTCCGGGAACTTTAAGGTTCCGGGAACCTTAAGACAATCTTCATCGGAAGTTAGATCTGGCGATCGGATTGACCATCGGGATCCGCAATCTAGATTTAAATCAGGAGATGTGGTAGGCCACTTTCGAAAGGATAGTTCTAAAACATCTTTTGGAAGTTCTACGAAATTTAAATCGAAACAGAGAAATTTTTCCAGATTACCATCGGGTGATCGTGATGGCCAACGTTCGGATGGTCGAAGTTCAGTAATGATGGATAATAGAGAACGTCGTAAGGATGATGGACATGTAGCTATGAAAGAGAGTGATGATCTCTTGTACTCACATCCTGGTGTATCCTATGGCGATGAAGAACATATGGTTTCGTTGTATCTTCGTTCGGAGAAGAAATTTAATCGATTTCAGAACATTGGTGTGCAATGTGAAATAAGTTTAGATGACGTTGAACGGAAATTATTGCATATTACTGCTCCAAGTGATTCCAACTTTAAAGAACTTAGAGATCTGGTTCGTAATATGGAGGAGAACCCTATAGGGGATCGAAGTATATGCGATAATGGGATTGAAGCAGACGTTTGTAACATTTCAACTAACACATCGCATTATGGTTTTGCTTCAGTAGTCCCAGGCCGGATGGAAGATCTAGTTGAACCCAGTGGTGTTGTGAACGTCAATCAACGTGGAAGGGACCAGGCACTCCAACAGGTGTTGTCACCTGTTGAGGATATTAATATTCGGGAAGAAGATATAGTTTCTTGTGTTGAACAGAAAAAGAAGAGGAAAAAGAATAAAAAGAAGAAAAGGAAGGTTGAAAAGAAGAGTGATGATGTCACCTGTAACCAGATGGTATCAAAAGAGAATCCGTTAACACAGAGGGTCGTTTCTCCGGTGGATAATTTTGATAGTGATTCGCAAGCTTCGGACTTTGATCTAGAACAGGCTAATAACTTTCACAAATTATTACATCGAAATAAAAAGTATTTAGACCCGGAGTTAACTCACCAGGGGAGGAACCAACCTGAACTAAACACACAGGTGAATAAACCTGTTAAAATTGATAGTATTAACACACAGGTGAATAAACCTACTCAGGAGGAAGATAAGCTTAGGACTTGGAAATATTCGGGTTCGGATATTGAAGATTTTGTATCTGAGGTTAAAACATCTTATAATGATGTTATAAACAAAAAAGTAGGATGTATTAAAGACTTCGTTGGTCGATTATACTTGAAAGAACAAAAACCTTTTAAAGAAACACCATTTCCGATACCTCGACAAAAGGAACAGATTTTTGATTCTCAAATTAAGGAATTGATTGATCAAGGGATTTTAGTCGAAGTCGATCATTCTAATTATGCCAGTGCGTGTTTCCTCGTGAAAAACAAAGACGGTACGCATCGTCTAGTCGGGAATTTCTGTAAAGCGAATTCATTGATTGTTAATGACGTATATCCTTCGCCTAATCTCGAGGAATGTTTGACTGCCTTGGCGGGTAATACAGTGTTTTTCCAGGCTGGATCTTAAAAAAGCATATCTACAAATCTACCTCCATGAAGACTCTAGAGAAATAACTACCATAGTAACACCTAAGGGTAGTTATCAATTTACTCGAATTCCGGTCGGAATTAAGACTGGAGGTAATATACTCGCCCGGGCAATGGAAAAGATTCTCGGAGATTTGGTTAGTGAGGGTGTACGCATCTATTTTGATGATGTCCTTTTAAGTACAAAAACTATAGAAGAACATAAGAAATTGATGATTAAGGTGCTTGATCGTTTTCGAAAATATAATATAACAATTTCTCCAGAGAAGAGTTTGTTCTTTTATAGGAAAATTAAGTACCTTGGCTATATTATAGACGGTAGCACTATGGAAATAGATCCATCTAGAGTTTCTGCGATAAGAAATATACCTCCACCCAGGAATAGAAGGGGTTTAATGAAGATTTTAGGACTTTTTTCATATTACTCTAAATTTGTTCCTCAATTGCAGGAAATTATGGTTCCCTTAAGTGAACTTAAGTCTATTAATAGGAAATTTACTTGGACAAGTGAGGAACAAAAGATTCTAGATAAGTTGAAAGATCTGTTGATTAACAATATAGTTCTTAAAACACCAGATTTAAATAAAAGGTTCATAGTTCATGTTGACGGGGGAGGACGTGCGATTGGAGGAGTCCTCGCTCAGAAAAACGATGAAGGTATAGCTGTCCCTGTCGCATTTTATAGTAAACGACTCTCGGAAGCAGACAAACATAGGAGTATTTACGAGATTGAGTTTATCAGTCTCGTAAAAACAATTTCAAGATATAAACATTATTTAATTTCAGAATTTGATATATATACAGATAATAAGGCTTTGAGTTGGATCCTAAACAACTCAAAGAGATTGTTGAAATATGGCCCTTTGGTAGAGACCTTGTGTCAATTTAATTTTGTTATTCACCACATCCGCTCAGGAGATAACATTATAGCTGATTTTTTAACACGTATGCATGATCCTTTTGAATTCAATATTTGTGACAGTCCTATTGGTTTGCCTTCATTTAGAAATAATATGAAAATAGCAAATACTTGGCGTTTGCCATTAGTTAGGGAGCCAATAGATGTTTTGCAAAAAGAAGATCCTGAACTATCGAGAATAATAGAAAGACTAGAAACAGGTGAACAAGTTAAAGGATATTCTTTAAACAATAAGATTTTGATGAAAAGAACGAATTCTGTCATCAATCCTTTCAAAATAGTAATTCCAAAAGGACTACAACGTGTTATTATTGAATATTTTCATGATGACCGACTTACGGGCTCTCATTCTGGGGCTTTTCGAACTTTAAGGAAAATCATGAAAAGATTTACGTGGAATAATGTCGTGATGGATGTAAAGCAATATGTGAGATCGTGTGATATTTGTCAGCGTGTTAAGGAATCGAATCAAAAGAAGATGGGTCCTTTAGAATCTAAAATATCTAAAAGAATAAATTCTTGTTGGGCTTATGATATTATTGGTCCACTCCCATCCTCACAGGGCTACAAGTTTATTTTAATAGGGGTAGATTATGCAAGCAGGTTCGTAGTCTTAGAGAAAATGAAGAAGATTACTTCCTCCTTGTTAGCTAAGATGTTTATGGACATTTTCAGTCGTCTAGGGTATCCGGAGACTCTGGCAACTGATAATGCTTCGGTTTTTGTATCGGAGTATTTCTCTAAGTTTCTCTTTGGACTTGGTATTAAACATATAAGAATTAGCCCATACCACCCAGAGGCGAATCCAGCGGAAAGGTACATTAAAACTCTGAAATCGGCGATGAGAGCTTATTGCTCAGATAAACAAACCCAATGGTCCAATCTTATTCCTGAGCTCCAGTATTCTTTAAACATCTGCGAACATTCAGGACTGAAAGGTGTTCCAATGGAACTTTATTATGGACGTCCGAATTTTACACCATTAGAAAACCGTTGGCACATTTCAGATCTTGATCTTGAAGTTAAATCAGGTAAGGAGTTATGGCAGAATGCCTTATCCAATATGGAAAGGGCTTGGAATAAGAGGAAAAAACTAATGAATCAACGGAGAAGATCAGTTGTTGTTCAAATTAATGACAGAGTTTTAGTTAGAAGTCATGTAAAATCGTCCTTAAGAGAAAATATATCTAAATCGCTTAGCGACAAATGGATCGGACCTTTTGTGATCAGGAGATTCCTTACACCCAATACACTTTTACTTTCAAATGAAAATGATGACCAAGAGTCATATAGAAGGGCTCATGTTTCTGAAGTGAAGAAGTATTTTCAGAGGAGAAACTAGAATGATTGTAACGCTTAAATAGACAGCAATGCTCGATATCAACTGACAAAAGTAGTATTTTAGTATCTTTGTGTGTGTTAAATGTATTTTATCTTTGGCCAAAGATGAAACTTTTTAAAGGTATTAGTAAGTGTATTGTGCAGATAAATAGTTCCAAAAATAAACTTTTAGTAAAATATATATATGAAAAGTTTGACATGTTAATTATAAATAAATGCAAATTTATTAGTCAAAATAAAATGCTTGAAAGTTTTAAAGAATAAAATGAATTTTAATGTGTTTTTCAAATTTTTAACAGAAATCGCCAATATATGCAATATATTAATGTAAATTTTTATGTTCCTAGCATTGTCTTGTATCCTGAATTCATGATGCTGCCAGATGTGTCTTTTTTTTCCTCGAGGTGGGGGAAATTGTAACAAAAGCCGCCACTGAATCAGAGTTGGAGAAAATCGTCAGGACGACTTTTATTACAAATCAGAAGAACTAAAAATAACTTAAATTATATTGTAAAACATCGAAGGAAAGAGAGTAAAATTATTGTAACATTTTTTTTTAATAATTTTTGAAAAGGTAAAGATCCTGGCACTTAAAAATAAGAGAAAAATAAAAGGTGATATTGTTATAGTATTTCCAGGCAACACTGATTTCTTCTTTCCTCCGGGCGTAGCGGACTCCCGGCCGGTGAGTTGCGCTCGGAATTGTAAGGTGTGAAGATGTCTAATGGAGGCTATAGTTAACAAGAGGAAACGTGAAATCGTAATACGAACACGAGTTTGTGCAATCGGTGTTATTAACTTCGTGATAATCTTGCATTTTTAGTTCAAAGGAGACAAAGTTTAATAATTAATACTCACGGTTATATCGGGAAGTAAAAAGAAAGAGTGACTCGAAAACACTCTCGTAAAAAGAAAAAATAAGTGGAGCAAGAAAGTGCGGTTGTGAAAATCAAGGAATTGTTTTAATTCCTAGTGCAATTTAATTCTGGTATTGAAAAGAAAGAATTTAAAGTGAATGATTTTTTGTATAACTACATATATTACCAGATTATTAATTGCAGCAAGATTCGATATAAAATCGAATACTCCACTTTATTCCGTTTACTTAATTACGTTATTTGATTCCTTGGAAGAGGATAGTCTTACGTCTTTCCTTACTTATTTGTGGTATTTGGAGTTGGTTTAGTAAGCCAGAACGAAGGTCAATTTCCATTCAGAGGAGGACAGCGAGACAGAGGTGGTAACGAAAGGTATAAGACCATTATTGAGAAGGTAAGAATTGTTTCAATTTTACTTCCTTGTGACCCTCGTTAACTGTTAGGGCTGTGTTTTCATTAGTACTTGTTGGTCGTCTTGTAGTTATCGTTCTTTAAGCAGGATTCTTCCGTTGTTCGATAATTTCGAAGTTGACTGATCCGTTATTATATTTAATTACCGATATTTTTACTATAAATCTCAGCTCGATCCTTAGTAATAACGTTTTTCAGCATTGGAAGAAGGAGAAACATTACATTGTTGTCTGGAAATGCTACGTTTATTTTAGAAAGAGAGTTATTAAGAAAAATTTAATATCAATAATTTGACTGGATCAATCCCAGTACCATTTTGTATTAGTGGGTAGCGTAACCGCTCACATATATTGTTTCTTGAATATACATTCTTGATTTGATCTTCAAATTTTTCAATAAAAGAAAGAAATAAAAGTATAATTATATAATACGTAAGGTTAGGTGGAGGTTTCCCCCCCCCTTATTTTGTGAATCAGTATCGATTGACATTTGCTTGTTTCAGATTCTCACTAGATAGCTTTAAGAACTGTTAAGATTTCGTATTTATTCAAAGAATTAAATTAAAGAATTAAATTTCTCCTTATATTTGCTGTTAATTAACGTAACGTTCAAATACGTCATATAAAATATATCTATTAATCGTTGAAGTTATTGTTGTTTCATATTGCTTTCAAATACTCATATTGCTTATTATTTTTTAATATATTTGTTATCTACATTTAGAACCAAATAAAAACAATAAAATCCAGAATTTGGTGTGATTATTTCCAGAATTTGTGTGTATGTATGTTTGTGTTATATTTTTGCAGCCGAATTTTTGTACGCTATTTCCTACTAAAAATTGAAGGAGAAGAAACCACTGATTGAACCAATAAAAGGTAAGGGTGTTGTTGGGAGGATTGAGCTGAGATCTTGTATAAAAGGAAATTTAGATGTCCCGCACCCAAAGCGCCTGATTGATGAAGGTTTTTTTTTTTTTCTTTTGACCGGATTCTTTACGGGCGCGTTATAATTCATGCAATCGATCAAGTAGTAGTCAGACGGAGCAGTGTCTGGTGAATATGGCGGGTGGAGTAACACTTTCCATCCGACATTTTCCAAATAGGTTTTGACCGGTTTTGCGACATGTGGTCGAGCGTTATCATCTTGATAAATAAGTTTATTATACCTGTTATTCCATTCTGGTCGTTTTCAGGCCAGAGCTTGCTTCAAACGCATTAATTGTTGTCGATAGCGGTGTCCATTAATAGTTTCACCAAGTTTCAGAAGTTCATAGTACACCACACGTTTCAAATCCCACCATATATACAGCATAACCTTTGCACAATGAATATCTCGTTTCGGTTGTGAAGGACCTGGTTCACCTTGCTTCACCCAGGCCTTTTTTCGTTTAGGATTCTCGTAATGAATCCACTTCTCATCACCAGTTACAATTCGATGCAAAAATCCCTTCCTTTTCTGTCTTTGAAGCAGCAATTCGCAAACGGTTTTTCTTCTTTCAACGTCTTTCTTTTCAATTCATGTGAAACCCAATAAGACATCTTTTGAATCATTCCTATGGCTTTGAGACGTTTGGAAACTGTTGTTTGCTCAACTCCAAATGCTTCTGCAAGTTCGTCCTGCGTTTGACACGAATCCTGATCAAGCAATGCTCTCAATTCTTCATCTTCAAATTCTTTTGGCTGTCCAAATTGCTTTTGGTCTTCCAAGCTGAAATCACCACCTTTAAACCGTGCAAACCACTTCTGACACGTAAGCTCAGCTAGAGCATGGTCACCAAACACTTCCACTAAAATATGATGACTTGCGGTAGCGCTTTTCTTCATGTTAAAGCAATGAAGAATAACTCCCCGCAAAAACACTTTATCAGACACAAAATGCGCCATTTTAAGTTGAAGAAAAAATGTTGTTGTTTCCGCTTCAAGCAACTGACATATACTAAACAAGATGCTCAATGACAGTAGTTTTCAACGCATGTTTGGATCAACGAAACTATGGGACAATAAGCTAGTTACGCCATCTTTTGTAAAACCGCACGAATTAATTCCTAGACCAAATAGTTTTTAAACTACGAATTTTTATGGTTTTATACTATGAACATGGGATAAAATATGTGTGAGCAAGACAAATTGCTATGGTGATTGGAACGAAGCGGTCGGCGTGAACTATAGAACTAGAGGAGGGGGAGAAAATAGAACAGATGACTAGTTTCCGATACCCGGGTAGTATTATTACTGATGATATCAAGTGTGAAAGTGAAATAAAAACTAGGATAGGAATGGGGGAAAGAAGCCTTTAGAAGTAAGAAAAGACTATTGTGTAGGACCTTGAATAAAGAGCTGAAAAAACAAAAAGACTCATAAAATGCTTTGTGTAGAATATTGTACTGGACATGGGTCAGAAACATGGGCGTTACGCAAAAATGATGAGAAGCGACTGGAAGCGTTCGAAATGTGGGTGTTGAGGAGAATGAAGCGAATTAGCTGAGTTGAACGGAAAACGAATGAGAGGGTATTAGGAATGACAGGGGAGAAAAGAACAATTTTAGATATTATTAAGAGTGTTCATCCCGACGAAATTAAAATACCGCTAATTTTACAGTAATTATGTGATATCTTCAAATAGATAAAAGATAACTGAAATGTGGAAGAAGAGCCCCCTAGACAATATTATTTTGCTTGAGGCACCGTTATCACAAGTCACCTAGTGGCTTTCCGTTTTCAGCTGTTTAGAAACGTGAAAATGAATGCCGATTTTCAAAATGGCTCGAAATCGAAAGCAGATAAGTGAGTCGTGATAACGGTTTCTCATGTAAAATGATATTGTCTAGGGCGCTCTTGTTCCACATTTCGATTATCTTTTATCTATTTGAAGATATCACATAATTACTGTAAAATTAGCGGTATTTTAATTTCGCCGGGATGAAGACTCTTAAGAAGAGAAAGAGAAACTGGTTGGGACATTGGCTGAGAAAGAGCTGTATTATGAAGGACGTGCTAGAGGGTATGGTGGCAGGAAAAGGAGGGAGAGGGCGAAGGATACTACAATTAATGGACGTTTTGAAACAGAAAAGTCGCACGTGAAGGCGAAGGGGTTAGTGGAAGACCGTGGAGCATAGAAGTTTCTCAGTTGCAGCAAGTGACCTGCCAATAATCGCAGAATATCTTTGATGCTGTTACTATGAATCAAATAACACTAAAGCATTGTTTGAGATCTCTCGAAAACGAGACGAGAAAATTGTAAGTTTTTGGTATCGTCTCGGAAAAGTTATAATCTAGTCTCGTGAGAGACACTAGATCTGTCTTATTTGTGGTGTTGCGTGTATCAACAAAGAACACTTTTGCCGTATTTCAAACTACAATTTAAAACTAAGACTGGGGAAAAAACACACATTTATCGTCATTAGTTACGCTTGTACTTGACTGAGTGCGTGTAGTTTTCACGGCTCATAACGCCAATGATGAAATTTTCTTCGTAAGCTTCTCTACCAACAGGAGACATCTATAAATATCTCAATTAGAGTCAACAGTTCATAACAAACACATACTGTATATTGTATATATATAAGCATTGGACATACATACATGTGTGTGAGTCTCACGTACCAATTGCAATATTCTGTCTACGTGAGCTGCGTTTTACAATTTAAAGAAACAAGCCCCTCTCTTGTGTTTATTACATGTTGAGTGACGCAACTATCGAAGGTCGCTCGGTACTATGTTCTGGCCAGGAAAGTAGTTGTCTCAATGGATTATGACCATCAAAAACTAACTCTGCATGCATGATGTGATGACCCATGGCTCTTGTCACATATACTGGATAATAATATGTATGCAAGTGACAACGATGGGTGTATGATTAGTACATAATGAGGAATGAAATAAAATTAATTCGCATAAGTTACTAATGAATCATCGGAAGAATATTTGTGACATTGCGATGACTCTTGTAACGCAGCTTTTTCGGTTTTACTTTCACAATGATAGAAGACAAAATATGATGGCGAAAAATAAATCTAATTCGAGATTAGAACTAATTTACGTTTCATAGCCCCACATACCAAACTGTGGGCCATACCGCTCAACGTACTCAAACAAATTTTTTTTTTTTTAAACTTAAAATTTCTTATAAGGTTACCCACAAGATATCGAATTTTCTTCCTACATCCAAAAAATAAGAAAGGGGAGACATACAGTATTATTAGCACACACACACACACACACACACACACACACACACACACACTATATATATATATATATATATATATATATACAGTGGCGGATCCAGGATATGGTCAAGGGAGGGGCTAAACTATAGTTTGCCGTTTTATCCAGTGTAAACCTGAGCGTCAAGGGGGGCTATATATATCTTAATGAAATTTATTTTGCTTAAAACAGAAATAAAATACAGTATTTCTAACCATTCTTTGGCACTAATGGAACGTGACTGTCAAACTAGCATCTTAATCCGTACTATGTGATGGTAATATCTTAATAGTACAAATTTAAGCAAAATATCTATTTAAAAAAAAATAAAGTTAATGGTCCATGAGTTTTTGACAATTTATTTAATTTAATCATTTTATACTGTACAAGAGACTTGACGAGAAAACTTGAACCCGTTTAACATTCAATACTCTCAATTTTTAGTTTAGAATTTTAAGTACCATTGTAATACATATCATAGTTTTTTTAAACCGCCATCGAAAAGTATATATATATTGAAATCAGTTTGAAATCAACTTTTGAACGAAAATAGTATCTACTTCAACCTGTTTTTTGATAATACCACTTTGATTAAAATATGTAGGGATGCGCACGAGACAAGATTTGTGTCTGCCTCGTCTCGAAAATGTGCTGTAAAAGTGATGTCTCGACTCGAAAAATGTATATTTTTCTATTGGAAGAACCATGTCTCAACTCGAATTTTGTCAAAAAAAAAATCCTGTCTCGACTCGTCTCGTGCGCATCCCTAAAAATATGTATCCTAAGAAGGAAAGGGGTTTAGTTTTTATGCCAAAAGTAAAGAATCTCAGGAGGTCCTCAAATTAGGAAGATGAAAATTCATTTTTTTCTTAATTTCATCTAAAAGCGACTAGAATCCTTCTGTGTCACGAGAGGCCCACGAAGGGTGTGATATAACAACATTCAAACCATATTTATTATTCGAGAATACTGTGTAATATCTTATGTATCTTTAAACCTTGATAAATTCTTTTCATTGTGTTCCTACGATCACTTTATCAATTTATAATATTGAAGATGAAAACTTTGCATCTCGTCTCAATTCTGGGTCTAACGAGAATCGAGACGAGACAAGAAAATTCTCCTTTCTTGAGCAACACTACCTAGCGCCATGAGAGAATTGCCGAGCAGCTCGTGAAGCCGATCCTGAGCGCCAGTGCCTTCCTTATTTTGTATAACCAAAGAGTTTTTAGTTTTCTTTATCCCTTTCAACTGAAGCGTTCGTTTCAAAGCCTCTTGCTTTTCCACGAGAAGATGGCTGTTCCTTCGGGAGAGATTATTTTGGTTACAGTAACATCTCGATCGATTGGCATGGACAAGTTTTGTAGTCTGTTGGGACGCGTGCTCTCTTTAAATATTCTCTAGGTAATTGAATTGCAGTATTCACACCATTCGTAAATATCTTGAGGAGACGAATTCGTTCGTTACTGTTAATTTTGATCAAACTTTTTTTTTTTTTTTTTTTTTTGGTGAATGTTACATACAATTAGTGTTTGTAAAACACTACAAAAAATAATTTTTAAAAACTACAATAGCGATATGATCATTACCTGTTAGTTATGATAATAAGCGTTGGTGTAAATGTAAAACAATTGAAACATGTAAGTTAGAAAAAAAGTACAGTTAGTGACAATAGTTCTTTCCGTTTCGTAAAATTTAGTTTGAGAATAACTGTGGTAGGACTGGAATGAACACAAAATTACATTCTTTTTAATTTACCGAAAACTGTACTCAAATTGTCCTTCTATTCTGAAGTTATTTTCGAAACCAATTTCGTCAAGCGGAAACAACTTTTGTCCCTGATTGTACAAAAATTGTATAATTTACAGTATTTTATAAAACTCCCGTGTGAATAAGTGGTTAGCGTACGTTCCTTTGGCGTGGGAGACGCGGATTCGATTCCCGACAGCTCATATGGTTCGGATCGCACGTTAAGCTGTAGGACCACGTTCTCATATAGCCTCACTGCTGAAAGGGACGCTAAACTCAAATCAAATCAGAAAAATACATTATTTTAAATAAGAATGAAACCTCACCGAAGCAAACACTTGTTATTAGTAATCTGTGTTGTAGTTTCGGCAACATAACATTGTCTTCATCAGACACATTCCTACGTGATGATGACAGTGATATCTTGCCGAAACTCTAATATAGTTTACTAATAATAAGTATTTGCATTGTTACTTAATTTCTAAGCTAGAATAAGACGTATTCAGTGTAATTTGTACAGGGAAAGCACATTTAAATGAACGGTAGTATAAATTAGGGAGCAGGCATCAGAGGTCAGAACCATAAAAGTAGAGAGTTGTAGATTTTTGCCGGCGGGGGGTCTAGAACATGTCAGCAGAAGAATTTTAGGAAAGTTTACCATGACGAACAGTATAAGCAGAAAGGAGTAACATGTACACCAAGTTTGGTTAGAATATTAGTAACTAAATTTTATGTAACCAAACTAACGTTTGAGCGTTCACCTCTGGTGCTTGGGGTTCCTATTTCGATCCCACCTCGCACCAAGTCAATTTTGTGGTGGACAAACACCGTGTGCGTAGCAGTTTTCTCCCATTTCCTCTATTCCACCATTTCACTCATTTCTCATCGTCGCCGTCTCCTTTAGCCTAACTGGCATAACCGCGGGACGTAAAACTTAGATTTAATTTCATTTCACTTCAAACTAACGTTTGTGCACTGTAGGGTTGCATACCACTAAGGGGCAATGATCCATTATATAAAGGTAACCAAGAAAGTTCTGTCGCTTTTTCACCCACCACCTTCGAACATCGATATGCCACGTAAGACGTACCTGGAAGATCACACATAGTCCCCATCAGCATCGACGACCTTCTGCCAATATTCTGGAAGGCCATGGATTCCATCGTGGTACAACGTGGTGCACCATGAAGCGAAATAGGTATCAAGTACATTTTGCACCTCTGCTAGGGATCCGAACTGGCGTGCTCTAAGGTGATTGTCCAAAATTGGACAGTGCAATGTCCGGGAGTATGACAGATGCAATAGTGTTTCCCATCCAAGGCATATAATGGTGTCCCGGGTCATCCTAGTCACGTGGGGCTTAGCGTTGACCTGTAACAGAAGGACCTCTTTGCGATGAAGTGCTGGCTCCAAAGTTTTGAGTTTTTCTTGAACACGACTCAACTTACAGTACACTGTTGTATTGATGCTCGGACCAGCTGTTAGCCAGTTCCCGATACGCGATGCCGTGAGCAGTCCACTAAACACACAGGAGGACCTTCTTCTGGTGCAGTACTGGTTTCGGCTGTTTATGTTTTGGAACCGGTTCATAGGATGCTAACCAATGATGACGGCGCCGTGAAGTTTCGCACAGGACCCACTTTTCATCACATATGAGCACCCAGTCCAGAAATGGCTCCTTCCTCAGAGGGGACAGCAAAGAAATACAGGTGTCTGATCGCGTTGCCTTCTAGCCCGGAGTCAAATCATGTAAAACCCATCGATCTAACTTGTAGTGTTTTCCAAGTTGATGGAGGTGCTGCCGAATAGTTTCTTCACTCCACTGAATTATAGTCCCAGTTCCTCACATGTCTTGCCACTGTTCGTCCTAATTGCTGCCTGAAGATCTTCATTTTGTACGTGTTGTCTTTCGGCACGTGGTGCGTCTTCGAGTGTTTGCTCACCGTCCTTAAACTTGTTAAACCACCGCTGCACTGTCCACGTAATCACGACACCCTCACTAAAGGCCTGGCATTTCTTTCGCCCCCGCTGCAGCGGCGTTTGACCCCAGTTTGAACTCGTACTGCATACACGCCCTTATGACGCTCTGTGGAGGTCCCATGTTTACTCTGTCCTTACGAAAGTTCATGGTGTAACTGAACTGCCAGAACCAGGTAGTTTGTTGGATATACCCACATCAACAACTGACCTTCGCCTTATCTCCATTCGCATTCAACTCACGGTGCGAGAGCCAATTGAACACAGACCTCCAGGAAAAGCGACAGCACTTTCTTGGTTACCTTTATATAATAACCCTGTCTATGGAAATAGATGGGATGAATATCTTTGGATCACGTAGATGGATCAGTTTAATCATCCAACTTTGTTCCTAACTTTTAACTCTTCATCTGCTGACCATAGTTGTTGTGTTTTGTGTCTCCCGGACGAGCAGACTAGGTAAATATATAAAGAAGTTCTCGTTCGTAAAGCAACTCCTTAAAAATGAACGTGCACTATCAACACAAATCAGGTTGTGACCGACAGGAAATTTGAGAAAACGAAATGAAATATTTCAGTTTAACGTTCCACAATTACGTCTGTTAGGCTGAGACAGATGATTAAGTCTTAGGCTATTTGAGTAAGCGTTCCCCCTGTAGCGAACGCGGCCAAAGTGGCTATTCAGTAATTTTACTTTCACCAGAGTTGTAAATCATATTGTGAGCCAGTCAGGGTTTCCAGGTCTTTTTGCCAGGTCCAGGTGTGTAATAGCAGAGTTCCAATACTCTACACAAACCATCTTCCAAGCAGCTGGTTCTTGCTACAATCCCTTTGTCTGGCAGCACGTCTTTCCTTTTTTTTTTCCTTCCTTTTGAAATCTTTTAAACAGCAGGCGGCCTATATTGTTCCGACCCGCACCAAATACGCTCGAGCCGACGTTTTCTCAGCGATTTTATTGCTTTCGCGTTTATGATTAGCCATCTACATTTAAATACATAGTCAGTGTATTCCAAGAGTACGCATGAGCAATAAATACGCTTTGCGATCGCCTCAAATAGCCGGGTACTAAAGCAAGTGAACCATGACGGAAGGATTAGTGAAATAAAAATGTGAGAGGAAAGGGAGAATGGCTCGAGATAAACCCAGACACATAATGTTGTCCACTACAAACTTACTTGGCTCGGTGATCGAACCGGGGGCTCCACGCAGCAGAGGTAAGCGCTCTACCACTGAAGCAACGTGCTTTTCAAGAGACGAAATTTGAGACAAGACTTTACTGTCAGATATATTTTCAAGACTAGACAATGTAAAGATTTGTTTCAGGGGCCGCGTTGGCTCAGTGGTAGAACGTTCACCTCTGGTGCATGGGGTCCTTGGTTCGATTCCAGCTGCCGCCAATTGAACTTTGTGGTGGACAAACATTGTGTTCGTGTGTTTTTCCGTTACCTTCCATTTTGTTCATTCCACCATTGAATTCATTTCTTATCGTCACCGTCTGCTTTATCTTAGCCAGCATAACCGTCGGACGTAAAACTTCAAGATTTAATTTCAAGAATTGTTTCGTGCGCATCCGTGAACATAAGTACTAAAGTTAAACCTTCTTATAGTAAATATCGTTCATGCGTTGGTTAAAATGATACTAATGGTATTCCAAACTTATATATAGAGTTTTATTTATTTATTTATTTATTTGTATTCTGGTTGCTTAATTGATTTTAGAAAACCGCTTGTCACAATCTATTATCATTTTTGATCTATATTGATCAACATTAAATTTGGACAGAATTAATTTCTTATCACCTCCACCACAAACGCAGAAAAAGCGCAGTAGCTCAAGTGGTAGAGCCTTGGCTTCGTATTCGGGAGGTCGCGGATTCGATTCTCGCTGCCGACAATCCTGACTGAGGTTTTCCAGGGTTTTCCTGAGTCCTATCAGGCAAATGCCGGGATGGTACCTACTAAACAGGCCCTAGCCGATACCTTCCCATTGTTATTGTTGTTGTTGGATAGCCAGTGTAAAATGGCCTCTGAGCTGTATCTGGTGATTATTTAATAAATAAATAAATAAATAAATAAATAAAAAAGGGCAGCGCAGAAATGCATACGGGAAGTAAGGAAAACACTGCTAAGTGTTATGCGGCAAGAAGTCTTTGGTATGAAACCGGTGGATAGTTTATTATGTAAAGCAAAAAAATAGCGATAATGAGTGAGTGAAGGCCATTGAGCAGCAAACAGGAAGATCCTAATTGGTTTATTCAGGGGTAGCCTTCTTCCTAGTAACCAGCCGAACGACACAACAAGAAACCAATTCATTGGGAGAAAGTTAAGTGTTCATGCTTCATTTGAAAGAAAAGTCAAATGTAATGAGAAAGTAGTGCTTCCTCGAGTTCCTTATGTTTAATCTATGCAATTGTAATATACTAATTATTTCCTTTATTATTTTACTATTACGATTATTATAAAGACATTTACGGGGAAACATGAACTAATTTTATAAAAAGGACTAGCTAAAGCACACGGCGTTGCATAGCTGGAATTAGTTTGTGAGCTAATAAATTTCCCTCGTCCTTCATTTTTTAAAAATCGAATCTAGATCGTAAATACTTTCTTCCCGTAATATGTTTAAGGTTGGTGTAAAGGGACAAGTTTTGCCGATAGATGTCACTACGGTCTTCGTATCTCTCTCATGTATTTTTTACCTTTTACGAAAATTTACAATTTCTCTTACAAATTTCAACCTGGTTGACTTCAAATTTTTAGAGAACGAACTTCATAGCCTATCGAAGGTAATGATCCGTGCCGATTTTTTTTTTTTTTTTTATTATTTAGAATTTTCTTAGTTGTTGAAACAGTTCCATTGTTAAAGGTTTGGATATCCATCTCAACAATGAAGACATTTCAACAATGAAGAAAATTCTAAATATAAAATCTGCACAGATTGTTGCCTTCGATAGGCTATAAAGTTTCTTCTATAAAAATTTGAAGTCTGTAGGTTGAAATTTGTAAGAGAAATCGTGAATTTTCGTGAAAGGTAAAAAATACATGAGAAACATACAAAGACTGTAATGACATCTATCGGCAAAACTTGTTCCTTTAAACCAACCTTAAGTTCAGTCTCGAAGTTTGCAGATCAATAACTCGGGAACCAAAAATCTCCACTTGACCAAATGTGATATGTTGGTACGGCTCAATAAGCTTAACATTTGTATGAATATAATGGCGTACAGGCTATTCATCCGTCAGTTATTTTCACATAAGTCCAAGTTCCCCAACTTCGATGGCAAATAACTCGAAAACCTAAGATCTGGACATTATATTTAATACGGCTACGAAGCTTAACGTCGCTGCGCCTCGAAGAACCGCTATGTGTTAAGGGTTTTCACTACAGCGAAATTAAACTACCGCTAATTTTAGTTTTTTTTTTTTTTTTGTAATATGTTCAAAAAAAATATTCGAAGAATAAAAACGTAGTGCACTAGACAATATTATTTTGCATGTGATACCGTTGTCATAACTCATCTATCTGCTTTCGATTTACAATTGTAGACAGATTTAGTTTTTTTTTTTTTTTTTTTTTTTTTTGCGGGTTCTGTAAATAGCGGCATACCGAAAGCAGATAGGTGAATTGTGGTAAAGGTATCACATGCAAAATCGTATTGTGTAGTTCACTACGTTTCTGTTTTTCGAATATTTTATTAGTTTTGAAGATATTACAGAAAAACTCTAAAATTAGCGGTAGTTTAATTTCACTGTAGTGAAGACCCTTAAATAAAATTGGTTCTGTATACATGGGCGCCGATCCTGGGGGGCTGACGTCTTCCCCCCCCCCAAAGCTCATGTGGGGCTTCCTTATTGTATTTAAGAAAATACAATATTTGGCATAATTTAAATGTAATTTGTCTTAAATTCTTCATATATGCCTTCTGCATCTGAATGCCCCGCCCCCGCAAATTTATAGAGAAATCAGCGCCCTTGTCTGTATGTATATGCACTACACACTGTTGTAGCTTGCTTCAGCAATATTATATTAGCCTACTATTTTTGTGTTTAGGTAGCACATGTCGGTTTATCATTTGCGCCTTTATAAGCACATAGAGAATCAATACGTACGTGATGAGAACTTGAAGCCTTTTATTCCAATCTATTATTTTTTTCATTGTTGTGACGAAACAATTGAATATTCACTTATCACATTATAAGGGACGCTGCCTGACAGCTGTCAGGTTTATTTGCACGACATAACTCATTTTCAACAAAAATGACACATAGTGGTTCTTCGAGGCGCAGCGACGTTATAAAGGTCTATCAACATGGCTAATTTGGTTAAAATCGGGTGAGTTCCATCAGTTTAACGTCGCCCTATTATGCTCTTCAGGCGAAGGAGACGATGATTAAAGCAAGTGAATGATGATGGAAGAATTGGCGGAATGAGAATGTAGGAGAAAGGGGGAGTACCCCGAGAAAACCTATGGACACGTTGTTCACCACAAACTTACTTGCTCGGGGATGGAACCAGGAACCCCACACACCTAAGGTAAACGCTCTACCACTGAACCACCGTGCCCCCCTCCCATCGGTACAAATAAAGAGAACAGGGTAATGTGAGGAATATGAATGATAAAACAGCCATTAGTTCTGTGCTGCATCTCCATTTAAAAAGTGGTGTTTTATTATTGTCTGTATCCTTTTGCACGTATATTAGTTTATTAAGCGTTTAAGTTGGATTAGATTCCTAATTGCTTTGCGTATACTTTCTTAAAAGTATTACATCCCCTAAAAATGTAGTCCGATACCACTTCGTGACACAATTTGCTGTATTACCACTTGTGTTTATCGACATTCTGACCGAAGTCAATAATATTCTCCGTCGTTTTATTGCATTACTATCAAAATAGTACCATCTTTACTTCTGATTTTTTTCATTATTGCTTACATTAACTTTCTAACTATGAACACCATTTCTTTCTTTTTAACACCCTACATAAATACTAGTGCGGCAGTTTAGCTAGAATATTTCAACATATTGTGCACTTTTTGATAAAAGCACCAAATTTGGCACAGAGGTATATAGATGTAAGATGAACAAATTTGGATGTGGAGCCATCGGCCAACTGACCTCTGGCGGCCGTGGTGGCCATTTTCCAAAATGGCCGCCAGTGGACACTCGAAAGACAACATAAGTTAGACAAGGTTTTTTGCAGAAGGTTTTAGTGAATGTTTTGAAGAAAAGTATGCCAGATAATTTGTAAGTTATATATATTTAGTTAATAATATTACATTTCAGAGCATTCCCCGTCGCAGGCACACAGTGGTGTGCATTCCAGATTGGCCTTTTTGCACTTGCACTTTTTCATGCAGTCTTTGCATTTGCAAGAGACGAGCTCCCAGCAGATCTTGCATGCTTCGAGTAGCGTTGTCCATAGAGGTTCATACAGGCCGCTAGTCTTGATCCAACTCCAGTCGGTTGGTGATGGCAGTATTGGTGCAGGAACCAGGGCCTGGCCCCAGATATGTCCGCCCTGATATACTGCTCTTCGAACGTGCTGCTCCAGGGCTGCTCTTTTTGGTGGGATCAGCTGGAACTGCTTTTCTTTGCAAACAGTTTGCGACGTGCCTTGTCAATATCCGTGTCTGTGCTTGTTCTGTCATAAAGCAGTATGATTATCCTTTCAATTATATGCATGGCGTCTTAATTAATACGATCTGGTGCAATGGAGAGAAGAATGTGCGTGTGCGTGTGCGTGAGCTCAGGTAGCACTGTCCACACTGCCCATGCTGTCATCTTTTCCCAGTCTAGCGACGAAACATCGGTAGTGCCTGAGCTTTTTCAGGACCCAGAGACTGAGCAATCTCATGGGCTGCCAAACAACGTAACGTCTTCTCCGAGCCAAAGGATACCCACATTTCAGTTTCCTAATTCCAGGTGTGTGCCAGAGCCGGCGCCAGGACAACAATATCAGTGTCTACTGTGCAGATGAGGATCTTCTTGTTGCCATTGTGAGCAGTGTGAACGGCGTGCAACATAATACGGGTATAGGCCTCCTTGTGGTTGCAAGATGCCAGGGCTGAAGTATCCAGAAGCGGTGGCTTTCTCAAGACATCATCTCCTTTTGCGATGAGCAGCTCCTTGTCTGCAAGTAGGAATGAGTCGTAGAGGATGTCAGATAGGAAAATAAATAGTTCTTTCTTGTTTTCGTCGACTCTGAGGAAGCTAGCAGAGTTTCCGGGTATAGTTGAATTACCTACCACTCATTTTCTCACCCCTTTACCCCGCTTGGTTCTTGCTGCACCTTTCAACGAGTTTCTTATGTAGCGGTCCCAGTCGAGGTCCAGTCGCGTGGCTTGATGAAAGTTATGAGAGTATGTGAGGCACAAAAACTTGCTGGGCATATTCTTTGAACGTTTTTCCCGTAGCAGGTTTCAGCAACTGGATGATGACTGCTCCATCTAGGACAATGCAGCTTGTTGGAGGAACCTCAGACCTAGGCTGACTGAAGTCTTCTAGATGACTGAGAAGATCACTCTTTACACCAAACCGGATGCCACCGCTGTCCAATAGAGCAGGAGGAAAAGCTTGGTTTTTATGTTTGAAGAATTCGTCTAGATTTCCATCCTGGTTCCGGCATCCGATATATAGACGAGAGAAGAGGTTCACGTCATTTCTGAGAGATTTCTTTTGCTGCTTGCCCTTTCCTTGAGATTTTGTAGTAGATTGACCAAATATTTTGAGATTGTTTCTTTTGATAGGATCTTGTATGGGTTTCGTTCTTTCCACCAGGCGATCTGTGACAAATTTGTCAAATTGCACATGTCCCTCTTAATATGCACGACGGAGGTCGTTTACAGCTCGAGATGGCGCGAACTCCTTGGTGTCGAATACTAACAGATCTTGACTATCCTCTTCAAATGGACTCTCAAAGTCTTCCATCACTTTGACCATTGACTGAACGTCTTTTTGGAAAGCAGTTTGCACATTTGATGTCTGGTCATGATGCTTTGTGTCTTGTGATCGTTGTTGATTAGAGTCCTGAAACTCTTCGATGAGCCTGGCAACCTCTGGTCTTGCTACCATCCACCGTCGCAGTGCGCTGGGATTGCCAGTGAGACCTACTGCACTTCCGTTTCCTATTATGGCTGCAATGTTCTGTCCGTGGACTTGATCAATAGGGATTGCGGAGAACGGCCTAGTCGTTTTGTGGACTGTGAAATTCCCTGAGAAGAATTCATCGGCGATTTCAGGGTGTTTAGTTGGCAGTTCCACTATGTCTTGCAGATGCACAGGAATCCAACGCGCGTAGTTGGTGTTACCCAGGGCATGGAACCCCACTGCTAGTTGTTTGAGGACATCGACGTACATGGCAAACGACACTTGGCGCAGAGGGCGCACGTATACCAAGATCGGCACTTCCAATTCCAGTACAGTTGCCCAGTAGTAGACCTGGGAGCAAGACTCCGCCTGGCACCACTCTGCGAACTCAAGCTGTTCGGTGCCAGCGTCACGCAACTGCTCAATGTAGTGGTTCTATGCGTTCTGCTGCAGGGTGAAGAGGGCTGCTGCTGTTACTTGATGCGCTCTCCTGGTTAGAGTGACATGTGATACCCACAGGAAGGAATCCGCAGTGCTTGCACCCATCCGCTCCCTCGCAACAAGTCTTCAGCGCTGCCATTTCGATATAAAGACCTCCGAAGAAGATGAATAACTTCTCTTCGCCGTATATCTGTGGCCAATTCCATTGGATTTGTTTTTCCAGTGCAAAAAGCGGTTGGTCGAATGTGAGCACTGGAACCTGGCTAGGGTTAATATGTTCCACTGCGTTCCTGACGACATCCATGGAGAGCTTGATCATAGCGACGGTATGGGCACTCTCCAGGAAGAGTGAGAGTAGTGCGGTGGAGCAGATAGCCCGAATTGTGTTACTGGATTTCAGACTTGCATGGTATGCAGCCCATGAAGTGTTTTCTAATGGAGAACTTTCTTTTACGGCTAATTCAGTTTGTATTAGCCAAAGATATTCTGTTTCAATATTTTGTTTGAAGCCGCTGTTGCCTCTCAAGGATGTCACGTTGGTAACCGGTACCTGTGTGTTTTTGATGTTGCTGTTGACAGATGGGACATCTGTATGGTATTGTGGCAAACGGTCAACTGATTTGAGGCCTTTCTCGTTCGACCCTCCGAGGATACCGATGCCGGGGTCAACCCCGGCTCCATGGAAAGCAAGATGTTGCAGCAGGGAAATAGCAGTCCCATTAAATGACAGTTTTGAGATCGAAGAATTTGGATTATGGTCGATGTTGTCTACAGCGGCGGTGGTGAAGACTTTGCCTCTCATCTTGGGAGGACAGACTACTTGCTTCTGGTTGTAGAGGCGGCAGGCACTGTTCCGCAACGGTGCGGAGAGGGACAGGACTCGATCGTAGGAAATAGAAATTCCTATGTGTGACAGCTTGTCGACTAGCTACCTTTCACGAGTGTGTGCATGTACGAATAGCATGAGTCCGATGTAAATGGGAAGTGGCGTCTCCTGCGTGGTGGCGTGCCGGACTGGTCGAGACGTACTGTCTGTCTCGGCTCTTCGGTGCTTCACACAATTGAATTTGAGGAGTTGGCTGATATACAGGGCCGCTTCTGTAGTGCTTTCTCTAAGATCTTTTATACTTGATCCTTCCAAGATCATAGTGACTAGGGCAAAAAACACGGATAGTACGGAATCCTGTTGACATTCTGGAGGAAATCTGTTGAACACATTGTCATCTCCGAAGATGTGGCGTCACACAATTTGGGCAGCGCGCGCCAGATGGACAGCATCAGTATCTGTATCCAATTCACAAGCCTTTGCCAAGGCATTGCAGAGGTCTTCATTAAATGCAAGCAGGACATCGCGCCCCTTATGCTGTACACACATGATAGAAAAGTAAGCAAACAGTCGAGTGCACTCTTACTTCCTACTTACTCCCAACATCTGTTCCATCGGCGAAGCATATAACTGCGCCAGGTCTGCAAGTTTAAAAAGCGGAGCCGTCTCGCCTTCCGCTAAAGCTTCTTCAATAAACACGACCAGTTGTGCAAAGGCAAGTCCTTCTATTGCTTGTTCATCATTTGAACTTTTAAGAGATATTTCCTTACTCTTCCGAACGCGATTGTACAAATTTACGAGGCAATTGCGGTGGTACTTCGCATCCTGTGCAATCATGTCCCCAGCGTTGTTTCGTCTGTAGGTCCATATCGCCTAGAATCATTGCGCACGATCTGATACGCGAGTCCAGTTGGAATGTCGCAGTTTTATGAAGAGGGGCACAACCAGCAATTTCTCCGCAAAAGAAACATTTCACCTCTCGTTGTTTATTCTCAGTACTTAATTGACATGACAGACTGCATTAGTATTAAAAAACATCATCTTTCGAAATTTCAAGGCTTGCTCAAATTAGTGATTGTGTATTAATAGTCCGACATTGTAGCTAGGATATTTCAACATATTGTACACTTTCTGACAAAAGCACCAAAATTTACAATCCGGTAATATCGTATCTCAAGTGACACTCTGGGAGTTTTTTTATAGTTTTTTTTTTCAAAATTGTGGTTGTATTTGTAGTTATGCAATGGGAATGAAAGGGTTAAGTGTTACTGTTGTAGGTGTTGCACCGACATATATATATATATATATATATATATATATATATATATATATATATATATATATATATATATATATATATATATATATCTTACAAGACGGCATGTTTTTAATCAAAATATTCAATAAAGATTCACTAAAACCTTCATCAACAAACTTTATCTAACTTCTGTTGTCTTTCGGGTGTTCACTGGCGGCCATTGTGGAAAATGGTCGCCACGGCCGCCAGGGGTCAGTTGGCCGATGGCTCCACATCCAAATTTGTTCGTATTATATCTGTCTACCTCTGTGCCAAATTTGGTGCTTTTATCAAAAAGTGCACAATAGGTTAGCTAATCCGCAGTACTATACTGGTATACGAGAGCTTATAGTTTCACTCCAGTGGGCATATTCCGTAACGATTTTCGTCAACGTAACGCAAAATTTGCGATTCAGTTTGCGATAAACAGCATATTACCATAACTTTTTACATTGCGGTACGCAGAAGATTTGCAAAGATTGGTACGGATTGACTTCTCAAATGTGTATGTGTATAATAAGTGTGTGTATGCGGGGGGTACTTTAGACTCTAATTCACAATACCGGTACCTACTGGCCGGATCTGAACGAAATTTAGTGAGCAAGTAGCCCATCGTATAAGGCAGTGTTTGTCAAACATTTTAAAGAGAGAACCAAAGAAAGAGAAAAAAACTTCAGGCAGGCGTTGATTGGTATAGTTTGTCTCAAAAACGATTTTAACTAATTATTAATAATATTAAATGGGTCACGAGTTTTAAATTTTAAGATTTCGCGACCACAACACACGAATTGGGAACCACTGGCTTAACGAGTACAATAGCAACATTAAATAATTAATATTTGTTAAGTCAGTGTATGGAGGTTCTTAATGGATCATTCTATGTGTGTTAAGTGATAATCATTTGTAAATAATTTGGAAATGTTCTTTTATATATTTGGGTGATGTAAAGCGCTTGTGATGCGAAATGTCAACTTGTAAATCTTTCTTTTCGAGAAAGTTGTAACACATTTAGATGTTGACAAACAAGTAATTTGAATTTGGAAACCAGCCAGCAACAATTAATCTTACCCTCCATGTCTTTGAATTTTTTTTTTCCTCTACAGTGCATGCACTGCACTTAATACTGTGTTGAAATCTATGAACAGTCCTGTACAAAATCAGCTTCAATTAATCTAATTCAGTAGTTCTCATCCTAATTGCTACCACGATCCTATTTTATCACACCCTCTTGCCAGCAAGCCTCTTATAATTTCTGGTTTCTAATAAGCTTGTGTAAGATTTTTAATATACCCATTGCTCAGATCTCATGATATCGATCTATTTCTGCCCCCGCCAAGTGAACTTTGTGGTGGACAAACACCGTGTGCGTGGGTTTTCTCGGGGTTGTCCCGTTTCCTCCCACTTTCTTCATTCCACCATTTCATTCATTACTCATCATCACCGTCTCCTTTAGCCTAACCGGCATAACCATGGGACGTAAAACTCAAAGATTTCATTTCATTTTCGATCTATATCTATAATAGTAAAATCCATTTCTTGTATATAGTGGATACAGTAACTTCCCTAATTCGAATGGATTAAAACCAAATTTGGTCAGTTCATTCATATTACAAATGGACGGTCATATCTATGTACCTTTTTCATCAATTTTGAGTTAATGAATGCTCGTTACATAAAAAATGCGCTTTTTCTTATGCCAGAATGAGCCAGTGGTCCTTTTATTTTGAAATTAATGCTGATATTGCCTGGCTCATTCTGGCATAAGAAAAAGCGCAGGTAGATAGACTACTCTGGCATATGACCATCCAAATATCGAATCCGGTCCGTCATACTGTTTCAAAATGGAGGCCGTTTGAAAATTTTAAAACTTCATAACTCCCTTAATTTTGTGTAATATGATTAAAAAAATAAAATGATTTCTAATTTTGATTTAAAAAATTTGGAGTTGTTAAAAAAAATCTTTGAGTATTTTAAATTACTTGCTTATATGCCTCACGAAGATTGAACCGGACATTGCTGTACTAGTGAAACCACACTATGCTCAGGTATCTCATTAGCTTTCAATTTTAATTGCATTTCAATATCCAGGTTTGGTTGCATTTGCATTTTTCTGGTATTTCAATATGGAGTTCTCATTAGTTTCATATCGTACCTCTTTCATTTAAATTGATTTTTAAACAACTCTGCATCTGTTGAAAATGTTTAGTAAACTTATTTTTTGTTGTTCTTAACAGTATGTGTAAAAATAAAAATATGTCTATCAAAACAACATTCAAAATATTTAAAAATATTTTCCTGTATTAGATTCAAATTATATTTATCTCTTCCGCATATGTTCGCCACCAGAGGTTCTACCTATGTCTCAAATATTGTTCCCTGATAGTGATGGCATCTACCAAGATGATTTGGCACCCTGTCAAGCTGCAGAAACGGTGAAACCATGGTTTGAGGAGCATGACCAGGAGTTATCACACCTCCCCCTGGGTCCCACAACCACCAGTTCTGAACATCATTGAGCCATTGTGGTCTGAGTTAGAAAGGCGTGTTCGGTCTCATTACCCTCCACCAGCATCCCTTAAGGAACTGGAGCATGTTTTGGAGGAACAATGATACAAAATTCCACACACCACGATTCAGGAGCTGTATACGTCCATTCCACGTCGGATCCAAGCTGTTTTGGACGCAAAATTAGGCCCCACACCATACTAGGTGATTTTCACACTTTTGCAAACGTTTTAGATTTCTTTTCTTTCTTTCTTTCTTTTTTTTTGGTCCAACGCCTGTATATGGATTATCATTAGGAAATACCAAATACTCTACAAAACCTATGTAGTGCCATTTCAAGAAAATAATGTTCCTAGTGTATCGAATGATTTTAATATCAACTTTGACGCAGATACGTCGAACGGTAAGGAATACATCGGAAGAAATAATTTTGTAATAGGTTGGTAACACTGATAACTAGGTGCTTGAAGGTAATCGCTTTTCTTGAATATCGAAGAATATTCACGCCAACTTTAATAGAAATTTTGTTGAGCGGTGTGCAGATTGCTGTCGAACAAAGACATATTTTGAGTTTCGCTATGTTACAAAAAATACTCCCGAGCGCCATTTTGTTTTTTGGTGAATTCCTGAGAAGCAGTGAATGTTACAGTGTGGCATGCGGCGGATATGAATTCAGCAACAACAAATCGTACTGAAACAGCAGTTGAAGCGTTTTTCCTCACAAATGCCTACCCAACTTTATCTTTAAGGATTTCTCCATATGTGTGCAACTGAGTAGTTAGTGTCTTTGGCATAATAGTTCTTATCGTGTACGCCTAAGGCTCCCTGAAACGACACAAGTTTTCGGTACTTTAGTATGAAATGAAATATTTCAGTTTAACGTCCCACGATTATGCCCTTTAGACTAAGGGAGACGAATGATTAAGACAAATGAATGATCATGGAAGAATTGGTGAAATGGGCACGTGGGGGGAAACGGGAATACCCGAGAAAACCTACGAACACAGTGTTTTCCAGAACAAACTTACTGGATCGGAGCTCGAACCAGGGACGCCACACCCCATTTGGTACTTCTGTGACACTCGCTTTACGGTTTCTAAATATCATGGCTACATGACGTTACAATTAAAGAAATAGCGTGTGACGAGAGTCGGTCGACGTAAATATATAGCTCCTTAATAAATGATGTTTCACATATTCTGGAAAACAACTTTACTTGTCACAAGAAATATATACGAGTGAAGTATGATACGATATTGTCGTTTCGAAATCTGTTAACATCTGTTGTTTGTTGTAAATTGTTTCGATTATTTATGTTTTTAAGTTAGCTGAAAAAAAGTCTGTTGTCTTATGACGCTCCATAGGCGATAGATTTTGCTTCGTGAAGAATTCTTTGCTCGAGAGGCTAAAATTGAACTTCCTTGGTTTAGTTTTGTCTGTGTTGCAATCTACATACATCATTGCCGTGCATTGCACTCTGTATGCATTTTTTTTCCATCTTCATATACAGAGTTGATCTGGTTTATAACAGTCTGGCGGAAGAAGCCATGTGTAATTTTTTAAAGGACGTAAATAGATAAGCAACTCGTGATAGCAGAGCATTGGCCACTTCCTGTAAAGAGTTTTGTGAAGTCTTCTAAATGGGAGAAAAATAACTTCACTTTCTTTCCAGGAAATCAGTTCGATTTCCACATAGATATACGGTAAATTTAAGCCTAATATAAGTTTCGAAGAAGTGTGTCCTCAAAAACTGTTTCCTGGGTTTGATTATAGTTTATAGTTATACATATGTTACAACTTGAATGTCGTGTGAGCCGCGTTGGCTCAGTAGTAGAGCGTTCACCGCTGGTGCATGGGGTCCTTGTTTCGATCCAAGCTCGCACCAAGTGAGCTTTATGGTGGACAAACAACGTGTGCGTGGGTTTTCTCGGGGTTCTCCCGTTTCCTTCCACTTTTTTTCATTCTACCATTTCGTTCATTTCTCACCATCACCGTCTCCTTTAGCCTAGCCGGAATAATGAATGTCGTGTATTCGTACTTTTTTTTAGTTCGTTCGGTAACGTTCCTTTTCAGGAAATGAGGTGTACGCGTATAACAGAGAATTTAGGAATCGAACCCAGATCTATGCTACAGAAGACGAGAACACTAACTTTTTCTCGAAGAAAAATCTCCCTGAGAATTCTTCGTATCGCATATAATATTTTATTTTGAAAACCTTTCTTTACCGAAACTAGTCCTCGCTAATGTTGTTAGCGGTTCGACTCACTTCTCAGTCACCACCAAGCCGAACTCAGAAGTGAGCCGAGCCAACAGCTCACCCAACCGAGCCGACGGCTCACCTGAACCGAGCCCAACCGAATCTATGGCTCATCTCAACCGAGCCGGCTTGAGCCGATGGCTCACCTGAGTGAAGCCGAACCGAGCTGGAGCTCGAGCTGAGTTGGTGGCTCAGGGCTCGAACCGAGCCCGTTAATATCACTAGTCCTCGTTCCTCCTCCTCCAGCCTTCCGGCCGCTGTAAGATAGGTTAAAAGAATGCACAATTAAATGATCTATTTGTTTACATTCATCAAATTTATTTTTTAAAATAATGGTTGAGTTTGCTCACCAACCAGTCTAAACTCCATACGATATTTATGCAACTGTTCAAGGAATGATCTCGTGTAGCGTAGTCGCTGATGTTCTTTTTCTTTTGGTCCAAGTGGTCGTGTGTTCGATTCCTGGTGAATACACTATCGAAGGGTAAAAGCGTTTTCAGCGTAGCCATCCTGAGTGAGGTTTTCCCTGGCCTTTCCGCATTCACATTAGGCAAATACCGGAATGGTACCTAACATAAAAAGTCCCTTCCTTTCTTCCTTATTAGTCGGATAGTATGATAGGCGAGGGGCATCGTCTCTTATACGTGACGGCCAAAAGTATAATTCCTACTTCCCTAATTATTCAAGGACTTGGTTATGCACAACAATATGTTGATTTAATCATTGAGTACCAAACGATAGCGCAGGTAGTGACATCTACATCTACTGCCGTGACTTTTTGCTACTAGAAATCAGTGTGATACACAGACTGAAGATTAGATATCCACCTTTTATTATAAGGACACAGGGGCAGATCCAGGAGTGGGGGGAGGCGATTGCCCCCCTAGAAGAGGAAACTTTCTTATTTTATATGCAAATAAAACCCGTCCCAGAGTTTGGTGCCCTTAAAAGTAGCTCTAAGTAGCAGTATTACAACCCTTACACCAGAAGTCCGTCCTTGATCCTCCCCTGTAAGGACACATGAAGCTACTTGAAACTTGCACGTCACAGAGGCGTTTTCCAGTTACTACAGTATAGGGTTGCTAATTTAGCATTGATGTATCAAATAGAAACTAAGTCGTTAGATCGGTTTTCGAGAAAATCGTATCTTGTTTAATCTTCTCTTTCAGTAAACTACCCTTGATTTTGGAGTTACGCCTCTGGGAAATTGACGAAAATCTGAAGTTTAACATTTGGGGCTGTTACTGGAATGGTATGGTTTCTGGGCGAGTGTACATCGACCTGAACAAATGGTCAGAGAAACATTTAAAAATATAGCTTTCTTGGCATGTAGAAGCCATGAAATCTCAAATTAAAAAAAAAAAAAAAAAAATCGCGACCACTTTACTTTTTCTGTTCCATAACCGCTCGAGAGTAAAACAGTTAATGATAATCATGCTCAGGCCATGCATTACGCATAAAATTCCTCGTTACGGATTGTAGCGTCACAGTGTCCATACGTGTCCTTAAAATAGTTATGTATTTAGGAAAGTAACTCTATATCGTTTGTGTTATGTTTGTGGATAAACACAAGTTAACTCTTTGTGTCTGTGAATGTGAAGTAAAGTGTACTCGTTGCTTTTATGTTAGAAGGCATATATTAGGTTAACGCAATGTTTATCATTGGCCAGTGACGTCATTCATTGCGTATGATGTCCATTTCCTTTCAAGTTACCGCCAAGGATACACCCCAGCTTTGTTTTCTCTCTTCGTGTATTTTTATCGTTCAATGTGATGCAGCGTTGCATTTGCGAGAATCAAGTGAACAAGTTATGGGTTATAACAGTTGTGAGTCATTGTATGCCAATACCTTCGGACGATTCAGTTTCATCAACAGTGTCCGTAGGTTTTTTCCTTTCTCGGGTTTCCTCCGTTTCCTCCCCATGTTCTAATTCAATCAATTCTTTCATAATTCATTCTTCGTTTCTCATATGAATGCAGTAGCCAAGTGAACTGCAGTAGCTTACTCAATGTGAATATAAAAATCTTGCGTTTTACAAAACATAGGAAACTAATGCAATTTCAATATACAATAAATGAAACTCAACTACCCATTGTAAGTTCTCTAAGTTATTTAGGTGTAATAAAATATGATTAAATGAAAATCACATTTAATACATTGATATCATATATTTGGATTATTGGACTGTATAGTTCAGAGGCTTGGCTATTACGGAAATTAGAGAAGAAACATTTACACTGAGAAAAATCCGTTATCCGGACAGCAGTATATTGTACAAATATACGAAATCTTATTGTTTACTACAGAAATCAGTACGAAGCATAAGTTATCCATATGCGACATAGGCAGAGCCCTTAGATGTTACATCATGCCGTTGCAGGATGTCTGACATCTAAAAGTCTTCCGTATATTACATACATATACAATAAATGTCACATTCGTCAACTATATGTTATATACGTCCATTTGTATGTGAGATCCTGACCGCCTATACTGTTTCATACGGAAAGTACGTATAGATGGAACACTTCTATGGAAAGTAATATAAAACATGGATTTTCAGTCACACGTTTGCTGTACGTTAAGTTTAAAAACTACAGGATTTACACATTTAACATACGTTTTTAAGTACGCCACATACGATTATTCCCTCAGTGTAGAGGGCTTCGAAATGTGGTGTTTCGATGGAGATGCAAAACATGGAGGAAGATGGAGAAGATAAAATGGACAAAGAGTAATAAACGAAGATGTTTTAAAACGATTAGGAGAGAAGATGACGCTTGTAGCAGCATCCTTCGTAGGAAGGCCAATTGGATTGGACACATCTTGCGAAGAAATTGGTCTTCATTCTACTCTAGAAGGAAAGATGGAAGGAAAACGAAGAATAGGAAGAAGAACACAAGTGATCGATGATTTGAAAAATAGAAGAAAATATTGGGAGTTAAAAGAGGTAGCTGAAGATCCAGAAACATGGAAGAAACTAGTCCCAGGACCTGCTAACAGGCAAAATACTTAATAATAATAATAATAATAATAATAATAATAATAATAATAATAATAATAATAGATAGCATAATATATCACGAGAATAGAAATCTTGTGCTTCTTGTAAGAATTAACGTTCTTCAGAAGACCTACTGTTTAACGTAGAATCTCAATCACTCGTGCTCTTACCAAGCATTGAATCCTGATATTCTATGCCGAACACGGGTTTGTTTTTGTTAGGGAGAAGAACAAAATCGTGAAAGTGGGTAGAGCCCCCAAATTTCATTATGGACAAATCCTTCAATGGGTAACATCCCGGAGCAACGCTATAGACAGTGCCTCATTGGTAAAGTGCTCACAGCTTTGGCACGTGGTATCCCATGTTTGATCCCAGCTCCTTCAAGTGAGCTTGGTGGTGGATAAACAGCATGTGCGTGGGTTTTCTCGGGGTTCTCCCGTTTCCTCCTACTTTCTACCATTATCGTTCATGTTATCATCATGTATCTTATCCTCGGTGTATAATTATACAACTTAGCCTTGTACATGTACAGTCTTCAGTTAATGGAATATTTGATACAAAAAGATCTGAAATTTCTAGTTTTACGCCCGTGATTATGTCCTTTACGCTAAAGGAGATATACGATTAATGAAAACGAATGAATATGAAATGATTAATGACATGGAAATGTAGAAGAAAAGGAAGAACCCCAAAAAACTCACGCATACGCTGTTGTCCACCATAAACTGACAGGATGTGGTATCAAACTTTTTGCACCAGAGATGACCACTCTATCACTGAACCAGCGTGCCTTTTTGATACAAATAAAAATATGGTTGTGTTCAAATACCTAAGCTATAAATTATGCATATTTTAAAGCTAAAATAATATTTCAATTCACCTTATTTCGTTTGGAGTAAAGTTACATGACAATAGAACATTGTATAACGAATGTTGTATACCTTCCCATATTTATACACAGCCACATGTGGACATGTTCCTTGGGGCACTGCTGCCCGGAGGAGACCAAAATAATACGTCTATAATATAATAATAAATAAAATAGTACCAGCGGTGCCCCTTCCCTCCCAGAATGCTAAGTGTGCCTTTTGGAACATTGTTTCTGAAAGACAATGTTCGTACACACTCAATCTTTAGTCTCATGGAATTTTTTGGTACAATATGATGGAAAATGTAATCATGGGGGCACGGTGGCTCAGTGGTAGAGTTATTACCTCTAGTTCGTAGGGGTCCCTTGTTCGATCCTCGTCGAGGTAAGTTCGTGGTGGACAGCATCGTGCCCTGGGTTTTCTCGGAGTATTCCTGTTTCCTTTTACATTCGCATTCCACCAATTCTTCCATCATTATTCACTTGCCTCAATCATCGGTCTCCCGTAGCCTAACAGGTATAATCGTGAGACGTTAAACAAATATTTGATTTCATTTTTTTTCAAACTGTGATCATGTATAATGGCTTAAATATTCATACTACGCTACACCTGCTATAACATTAATTACCAAAAAAAAAAAAAAAAAAAAAAAAAAGAAAACAAAAGAAAAGAAAAACAAAAAGTGAAACAATAAAGAAAAAGATCCAATCATGATTCAGCAACTGAACAAGTTATTCATCCGCCATCTTTCATCATCATCCATAATTTTGATACTTTTTTACATTAGAATTACTATATTACAAAGCAATTATTAATAATAACAAAACTCCGTGGTATAGATAACTGGAACCTAGATTTGCGCCTGAAAATATAGAACGTCAGTTGAGATTATGAAAGAAACGAAAAACTAAACAAGTTTATGATGAACAAGGAAAAGAGTTTCAAAAAATATATCATTGACCTTGATTTTTTTTTGTAAACTTCCGCTGTGATGTGTATTTTTTTCATACAATTGCAGTGCAAGGTAAAAAAGAAGAAGAGACAAATTGGTCGATCTTTTCAAAGTTGTGTAAAGTTGTGTGCTTCCCTCAGTCACAATCAGTGAAATAAATTAATAAATAAAGTAATATGTAGATTTGTTGAATTTTTGCTTCTCCAATACTTCAATAGACTGTTTGCTAAAGCCCTTTATATAACCCTATAGAAATATATATAGGGTGGCCCGGAGCCAAGTGATACATTTTCAAAGTTGAATATTGCGCAGGTGCGATAGGTTGGAGTGCGTTACGGGTGAGAGATTGGAATAAAATAAATGCCATTTTATAGGAATACTATAACAGTTACTATGGACATCGCTGGAGCGTTGAACAATGTTTTCTATGTTTGTACTTGTGTTTTATATATTACGAAACGAAGTCAGTAATTAAAGTTCAGCGATTGTTCGTACACTTCATTGTTATCTGACATTACGCCACTGTAGCTGTTACAATGTTCGTATGAAATACTACCTTATCCACTCTCCATATCCCAGCCGAACCCACTCCAAGCTATCGCGCCTGCACAATATTCAACTTTGAAATGTGTCATCAGTCGGCTCAGTGCCATCTTATTTATATATACAGGGTGACTGGTAATTCGATGCATTCCTTGCACGGGGATATTCTACAAGTACTTTAGAACATTTTCACCTATATGAACCGGGGGTCGCAAATAAGTAGTTTCTGAGTAATTTGCACATGCGCGATTTCTTTGAAATTTGCCGACTAGCGAGAGGTGCGCGAGAAAGTTCTATCTTAACTCACTTCCGCATATCGTAGACGGATGAAATTTTACATGTGTAATTCCGTATACCTATGTGGGTCATGTGCTAATGTGCGGCTCTTAACTCTGCACAGTTGTTGTGTTATAGGTTCGAACTTGAAGTAAGTTGTAGTGGTCCAAAATCCATTACTGCACCACACGAAGCAACGTGGCAACAACGCAGAAGTACTTGCCCCTAGGCAGGGCCGGATCCAGGATTTTCTGAGAGGGGTGCACGTGTGCACCAAATAACTGCCAGTACATTTGAATTAAATTTGAGGTTTTGGCATCTGTGGTGTAAATGAGGAATTACCCTGCAAATGCTAAGTGTCTGCTCTCGATGAATCCGTTTTCTTCAACCTTCAGAAAATTGATGCGAAACTCACTGCTAGCTTCTCACTTTAGGTATTGTATATTTACAACGAAAGCGGGGTGCACATGCACCTTTGCATCCCCTTTAAATTCGGCCCTGCCTCAATTTCTCACACATCAATTTTTATAGAAGGAGTTTGGCTACGGGCATATAACTTGAAGTACTCACCAACTAACTCTATAAAAAATGTTGAGGAAGTACCGCAGGATTCTGAAACGTGGATATTTGGATAGAGCACATACTAGTTCCTAAGTGAAGTCTTCACCCGACTACAGTAGGTCCCATAGTTTAGGAGCTACGGACCTTTAAATTTAATTTTTTTTTTCATGTTTTCGGCAGCCTATAACTCCGAAAGGAAGCATTTGTAAACGCAGGTTCGTCTATACTTTTTGTCTTATCTTGGTGTGAAAAATCAGCTCCCAAACGTTGTTGATGTTGTTTTGAAACACCCTGTATATAGGTATATGGTGTCTTAAAAGTCCCCTGACATAGGGTAAGTCTGTTATTATTAGAGTTACAACAAAATGTGAGAGAAGAAACCGTTTCCAAATATATTTTCAATCTAAAGTGAAGGAATTTTTCAAATCGGAAGAGCCGTTTGTTCTGTACACTCTTTATGCACCCAATGTTAAATATAAATGCAACGTTGCCATTTATCTGGACCCACAACATAAGTGAATGAAGTTACTGTTTGAAATGCGGGCTGGCCATCGACACGTTAGGATAAAAGACAGCAACTTCATTCACTTATATTGTCGGTCCAGGTAAATGGCAACGTTGCATTTTCGTTTAATATTGAGTGCATAAAAGAGTGTACAACCCAAACGGTTCTTCCAATTAAAAAAAAAAAAAAATCCTTCACTAGTATGTGCCCTATCCAAGTATCCATGTTTCAGAATCTTGTGGTATTTCCGCAGCAATTTTTATAGAGGTAGTTGGTGAGGACTTTAAATTATTTGCCCATTGCCAAACTCCCTCTATAAAAATTGATGCGTGAGTACCATAGGATTCTGAAATATGTATTTTTGGATAGTACACATATTAGTTCCTAAGTGAAGTCTTGACCCGACTACGGTAGGTCCGATAATTTTGGAGCTTTCGAGCTTCAAAGTTCATATTTTCATGTTTTTGACAGCCTATAACTCTGAAAGGAAGCATTTGTGCACCTAGGTGGGTATATACTTTCCGTCTTATTTTGGTGTCAGGAATCACCTCCCAACCGTTGTCGGTGTTGATGTGAAACACCGTGTATAATCACAAAATACTAGAAACACACACACACACACACACACACACACATATATATATATATATATATATATATATATATATATATATATATATATATATATATATATATATATATATATATATATATATATAATACAGTGGCGGATCCAAGATATGATCAAGGGAGTGGTGAAACCATAGTTTGCAGCTTTATCCAGTGTAAGGCAGGATTGAAGCCCATTTTATCTAGTGTATACCTGAGCGTCACGGGGGGCTACAGCCCTTATAGCCTCCCTTGGATCTGCGCCTGATATATATATAATATTAGTTTAAGGTCTAATGATCATGCACCGAGGCTAAGTGAGACGGTGATGAAATACATTATAATGGTGAAATGACAAGGGGGAGAAAAGGGGAGAACTCCGAGAAAACCCATGCACACAGTGTTCATCAACCACAAAGTTCACGTGACGGTAGCTAGGATCGAACCAGAAGTTAGCACTTTATCACTCAGCCAGCGCGAAATCTACATTGTTATTAGTGATCAGTAAAAAAAAAAAAAAAAAAAAAAAAAAAAAAAATGTTTAAACACGAGACATAGGCAAGTCGAGCAGTATAAAATATGACTGAATGTAAATCCTCATGCGCAATTTCCGAGAAAATGCAGAAAAGTTTTTTTTTTTTTTTTTTTTTTTTTGTAAACCTAAAAATGAACACTGTACTATAAGTATGATACATATTAAGATGAAATTAATCCGTAGTATATGTTCATAAGGAAAAGCACATAATATGTTTAATCAGATACCGCCCAACATTATGAATTATGTTACAGTGATAGAAGATAGTTGTTTACAGTAGATTTGAGATTTTAAAACAAATCAAAGTTTTTCTGCAGTAATCATAAAATATATAAAACATCTACTTTGTTCCCGTATATCCTGCTAAGCATATTTATCGTGCATTTTGATATTACTTTTGGAAAGGAGGAGCATAGCCCCATATGCACATGCAATGAGCATCAGAATATTAATTCTGTGATATTTGTGGTAAATCTGACGCTCATTTTCATTTCTAGAAAAAAATTGCATTATATATATATATAATAAATAATCACCTCCTTCGCCCCCTATGTCCCCCTAAGGCGGCGCGTTGCCGAGATAGCATTCCAAATTTGAAAATGTCATACCTTCTTAGTAGGACAGCATCAAATTTCACATTAATTGATCCAAAAGATAGCTTCTCCCGGTAGTTCCTGCTAAGGATATTTGTGGTAAATTGTTGATGTGATTTTTAGAAGATCGGCTAGGCTGTGGCCTTACGTTGGTCACTGGCACATCCAAGGAGCATCGGAGTCAAGGGCGCCCATGTTGTGGTTTCCAGAGGGGAGCAAGTATAAGCAACATTTCAAATGTAGTCTCAAATTTTGCAGTAATTCTAAAAAAATCTATTGGGTTTTCGATCTTCCGAAGTACAATTTCCTCTAGAGGGGGGCAGGCGCCCCACCCTGCCTCCTTGATGGACGCCCTTGATCGGAGTATTGATTCTGTGACATTTGTGATTAATCTGGCACTCACTTTCATTTTCAAAATAAAATTTGGAGTTTTTTTTATAAACAACATCAAATGCTATGTTTGTGATCTGTAACCATTGACCCCCCCCCCCACCAACGTTGTCCAATGATAAAGGTTATGTCAGTCGAAGGATCAAATTAACCTGAACAAAAAATTGAGAAGGTTGTGGGTAGTGTCATGCGTAGTTTTCGAAAAAGTCGAGAAAAACTAATTTTTATATGTCGTTAAAAAAGTGTCATTTGGTGCCAATCTGATGCATTTGATAATTTGTATTGTACCGGAATTGATTATTGATTCATTGATTTTGTGTACTGTTAAGTAAATGGTTATATGCATTATTGTTTGATTTCTTCTAACGTTGACAATTTCACACACAGTCGAACAGGGACGCATATTGTGTTGCTAGAACAAAATAATAATAATAATAATAATAATAATAATAATAATAATAATAATAATAATAATAATAATAATAATAATAATAATAGTCCATGAGACGAGACGAAAAATAGAGTTCTTTTGTCCCGTTTTCGTAACTTTTGTACAAGTTTCGTCTCGTCTTGATTCTCGAAGAATTCTTTGTCGTCTCGTTTCACAGGGATTTTTTTCTGATTTCTCCTCGATTTTCGGAAACCTTTTCTCAGAGATTAGGGTTCCCGGCAGGAGCTCATGTGGTTCGTATTCCATGTTAAGTTGTACGTCCACGTCTTATGTAGCCTCACTGCTGAAAAGCATTCTAAAATCAAATCTAATGAAGGGTTAGGAGTAAGATTTCTGAACTTTCAGCAAATATGGCCCATGCCCATGTTAGCCCATCATACATATCAGGGGTGACGTCCCTCAGCCATCACACTGCCCATGGTATTGCAGAGGAAGAAAGGAACGGGGAAAGAAATAGTCTAGGACCATTATTCTAGGTACCATCCCAGCATTTGCCTGGTGTGAATGAGGAAAACTCAGGAAAAACCTCACTGAGGCTAGCAGGCCTGAAAAAGCTATTACAGCTTTCCGACCGAGTGTCCGCACCGGGAATCGAACCCGGGAGCGCTCACACCAAAAATGTTTTCGTCGTCTCGTCTCGATTAGTAAATTCATGTACGAAATTTCTGCCCCGATTTTTTTCTTAATTTCATCAAGAAGTTATCAGGATCCTTCCGCATCGTGAGAAGTCCACGAAGGGTGTAATATAACAACATTTAAATCATATTTATGATTAGTATATTGTGTAATGACTAGTGTATCTTTAAAGAATGATAAATGCTCTTCATTGTACTCGTAGAATCACTTTATTACGTTATCGCACTTTGAGTTCTAAGACTTCGGTGAACTACGTCTCTCGTTTCGTCTCGTCTCGTGCGTAATAGTAACAAATATAGATGTGTGAGATATTGATGTTACCATTTACTGCATTAGATACATATTGTATTAGATGAGGGTTAAAGAAAGTAATTCGTACATCACAACAGAGGTTAGCAGACTGGTGAACATGAAAATTTGCGAGTTTGTATCCAATGACCTTTCAGCGTTTGGAGAATGTTGATGATGGTAACTGAGAATATACCAAAAAAAAAAGTTGACGAACAGACTCTCCTCCTTTGACATTGAACTAGCGTGTCATTATTCGATAACGCAATTGGTTCAACCGACTCGCGTTGTCCCCTTTTAATTCCCGCAGCCGAGTGAAATGCGTTGGGAGAGTTAAAAAGTGTGAAACGCGAGGACCGAGAGCACCAGCTGGGATCGCTTATTACCCGTTAGTAAAGGCTGATGCCTACAGAGATAATAGGCTGGTTGTTGGGCAGTTTTCTTTAATTAGAAACTGCAATCCTTTTTTTCTCTCTGTCTCTCTCTCTCGTTCATTCTTCGTGTTGTTGCTAGTAGAATACAAGTTAGTTTAGTTGCCTTGCAAAATGCAACTAAATCCTCTGGTCGGTAAAATGTTTCTCAATCGATGGAGCGCGGGATCGTATTTGCGTAGGGTCTCACAGTGGTCCTATTTACAAAAAAAAGAAGTCGAAAAGATAAATTTAAACTCTTCTAAAATTCAGTATTTCAGGATTTTTGAAACTGGTTATTTTGAGTTTGATATTATTATTTGTTGACAAACAAAATGGCAGATTCAATATGGCGTACGAATGGTCCCGGTGGGGACAATCGGTCGAAAAGATGTAAAAGTTTTTTTTCAGCCCAGCTGTCCTGAGTGAGGTTTTCCTGCATTTTCCTCATTCACACTAGGCAAATGCCGGGATGGTTCCAAATATATAGGCCCCACGCCGCTTCCTTCCTTCCCTTTCGCCGGACAGTGTGATCACCAAGGGACGTCATCCCTCATACATGACATACGTGACGGGCTAAATGGCCATAGATGCCGAAAGCCCAGAAATCTAATTCCTAATCCTAATCCTTTCTTCTTTCCCTTTCCTCGGATAGTGTGATCACCGAGGAACGTCATCCTTCATACGTGACGGGCTAAATGGCCATAGATGCCAAAAGCCCAGAAATCTAATTCCTAATCCTAATCCTTTCTTCCTTTCCTTTCCTCGGATAGTGTGATCGCCGAAGAACGTCATCCTTCATACGTGACTGGCTAAATGGCCATAGATACCGAAAGCCCAGAAATCTAATTCCTAATCCTAATCCTTTCTTCCTTCCCTTTCCTCGGATAGTGTGATCGCCGAGGGACGTCATCCCTCATACGTGAAGGGTTAAATGGCCATAGATGGCGAAAGCCCAGAAATCTAATTCCTAATCCTAATCCTTTCTTCCTTCCCTTTCCTCGGATAGTGTGATCCCCGAGGGACGTCATTCCTTATACGTGACTGGCTAAATGGCCATAGATGCAGAAAGCCCAGAAATCTAATCCCTAATCCGAATATGGTGTACATAAAATAAAACAAAAAACGTTCGATTTCAATAAAAATGTGTATTAGGGTTTTCGAGGATGTCGATTTATAATTTTAAATAATAAGCCTCCCATTGACCGTTGTGAATGCTGGAGAAGTTCCTAGACGTAGAGATTCAGAAAAGGAAAGGAAATACAATAATCTCCCCGATAAATTTATATTTGCTCCAATAGCTATCGAGACCAGTGGAGCATAGGGTGTTCTAGAAGCCTTGTTTTTATTAGAGAGGTAGGCAGACGCATATCTATCGTTTCTGGAGATGTTCGTTCAGCGTCCTTCTCATTCCAACACGTATATCTATTGCGGTCCAACGTGGCAACGTTTCGTCAGTTCTTGGTACTTTGCCGCCTGGAAGGGAACTGGAGGAGGTGTTTCTTCTCTAGTACAACAGATACAAGCGAACAATAGAATAATAAAAATAATAGAATGTATATATTTTGATTAACTAAATTGATTTCCATTTTCCTCTTAATAAATAAAATAATTTCATTACTATTTGTGTTTAATATTTTTATTCATTTTACATCAACCAAGAACAAAGCTTGCAATGCGCGCTTAAAAGAAATTGATACATCGCCACAGAAAACTTTGGATAAAACAAAATGGAGTAAGCGTGGACCAGACGCACCCCACAAGTTTTTGTTAAGGGGTCTAATACTAAAGTCACTATTTGTGTGTAGTTTTGAACGGATATTATTCTGTGCCCGATAAGTAATTGCAAAATCTTTCCACTTATATTTTCAGAAGAAAAAAAATGATAGAATTGGATTGTTTTTATGAGAGAGAAATTGTAAATGAAGTGTAAGATCAAATTTTCATGCTACATGAATCATTTCCCTGTCGAACAAGTATAATTTTATTGAGAAAGTGCACAAATGTATTTTGAGTTAGGAAGTTTTTTTTTGGGGGGGGGGTTCGAACCCGATGGACCCTCCCCGTGGGTGCACTCCTGACGTGGACATCTACTTTTTGTGATACATGAATATGAAGAACGATCAAAAACGTCGACAAAAAATGTTTGAGAGTGTGATCTCACGTGACATCTGATTTCTGTATATTTTAATTTGTATATGTTAAACTGGAACTTTTTTTTTTTTTTAAAAAAAAAAGACAGTAAATGCTCCAATAATTTAGTAATTATTACATTTTATTGCATTTTATGTATATAATTGAAATTTACTCACTTTCAGTTGTTGACTTCATTTCAAAATAATAATGACAACTACAAACACAAGGAAATAAAATACCATTGAAAACTGCGTTTGTTTGCACTCTAACCGAGATTCCTAGGGCAGCGGCGCAAATCTGTCTTCAAGATTGGGGGGGACGGGTAAGACAGTTTCTGCAATGTTTATATAGATGATATATAAGCGATGTTCAAAATATTTATGAAGTTGAAAAACAATGCTGCGGAGGATCAGGGGGAGCAGAGTTATCTTCAACACTGAGAAGCGGGAAGATTTCATGCTTATTCTGAAGGGACATAAATTTAATCTCATTTTCCTTTGTGGCAATCGAACACAAATCATCACATTTCTCTCTGAAAAACATATTTCAAATCGGATTATGGGGGAGGGACAGTCCCTCCAGTCCCTCATCCCTCCGGGATTTGCATCAGTGCCATAGGGGATGGGGACGGTAGCTTAGTGGTAGAGCGCTTACCTCTGGTGCGTGGAGTCCCTGATTTGATCCCGGCCAAGTAAGTTTGTGGTGGACAACATCGTGTCCATGGATTTTCTCGGGGTACTCCCGTTTCCTTCCACTTTCTCATTCCACCAATTCTACTATAATCATTCACCTGCTTTTAGTCATCGTCTCCCTAAACTGAAAGATTTCATTTTTTCAAAGTGAGATCCGGATATGACGAGTTCAGCACTAAGATTGCAATAGATTTCGACAGCCAGCTACGTGGGTGGATCTGTTCCTCAAAAAGGGTCGTTGCTCATAGTAATGATAGGTACCAACCTATTTCGGGTCTTATGAGTGTCCAAATCTAAACTCTGATTTGAAAAATTTTGGCTTTTTTTTTTTTTTTTTTTTTAATTGGGACTACTGTGGGTCGGGAGGAACGAATACGCGACAAAACGTACTAGCGACAAAACGTACCACCGACAAAACGTACCACTTACCCTGAGGGATGCTTGGGAAGGGTTTTCTAAAAACACTTTAAATAATGACAAGGGACAAAACATACCACTTGCCTGGAGGGCTACTTGCGAAGAGTCTTCCAATCAGCCATCAAATAATGACAGGCGACAAAACGTACCACTTGATAGGACAGCATATAAGTATATATATCTTGGCCAAAATAAGGTTAAAAGTTGAACAGATTGGTGGTGAGAAAAGTACCGATGCAAGACCAAGACTACGACTAAGGCTAAGACTAAGACCATACCTGCAAGATTCTCGCCAGACCAAGACCAGCAAGAATCTTGCATATGCAAGATTTGAATATTTGCTGATTTCCATCACACTTTATCCAGGCTTTGGACCAGGGACGGATAGGTATTATTAGAGGGGCGCGGGCGCCTTCTCCCACAAGGGCCACCAGCATCTCAATGTCACAAATCAAGTTGCACAGTTTTCTTTCTACAGTAAGTCAATAGTATTAACAATTGACAATTAAAACCTGATATTCTTTCATCAGTATATTACTCTGAATTGTTCAAAATATTATATGAAGTTCAAGAAGAACGTATACTATATTACAAAATTAGCAGATGTTTTAGTGTACTAGTTTTTGATGCTACTGTATCTATCACTTTTGCATTCGAAATATTTTTTAATAAATCTTTTTCAATAGACATCAACATAAATGTTTTCAAATGTTTCTGAGACATGGTACTCGTTATTAGCCTATTTTTAATGTATTTCAGTTTATTTCAGTTTTGAAAAATTTCTTTCACATGTTACCTGAGTTACGGGCAAACTCAATAAAAATTTGTATGCTGGAAACCTGGATAAATATTACTGGAAAATTTACAATTCTGCAAAATTAAAAAACAGCACATTGGACAATTTTGCAACACGTTTTGCATTCGCTTTCCTTGTAAAGAAATATAGTTTCTCCTAATTCTGAATCACTTGCACCATCAGCACAGTCATTTTTTCTCGGTTGTGCTCGTCATCAAGACTGACTTTCAAGAATATCCACGTCCTTCAAAAGTCCAAGAGAATACATTTATAGTATCCTTGGAAACTTCTTTACTGAAGTTTTTCAGAAAATATGTAAGTTTATCGAAAGGCACGTCTGGAAGTTCTGTTATTTGGTTGAAGTGTCTAGGGTCCAAATAATCCATAAAGTACATTGCTTCTTGAATCTTGAAGAAATACTCGAAACTACCATGTCCAATATTGTGTTGAATGCGTCGATGCAGTACCTGGTCATTGGATAGAAGCAGCTTCATCTTCATATTCACAGGAAAATCTTTGTCCATCTCTGAAGGCGAATTGTCGACAGGTCAATAGAAAAAAAAAAGTCACGTTCTAAGTCTTCAAATTTGTTATTGGCCCATTCTGCAAAGCTTAATGCGTTCTTAACGGATTCAAAATCATCTCTCTACTCTTTCACTTGGAACAGAGTAGTCTGCACCATCCGATAGGACTACACTAGCAGCACCCTCTATTTGGAGATAATTTGACAGAGAGGTCGTCACTTGAAATATCTTAAGGAACATTTGTGCTGTCCGAATTGTTTTGAACTTGAGAAGATCTTTTATATATCCTTTCGCTTTACACCTAGCTTTAGGTTTGATATTTTCTGTAGAAGCAATTTGCTTAATTATTATGGTCAACTCTATATATAAAGCACTTTCTGGGTTCGAAAAATGACCAAACTTTTTCTGATAAACAGTGTGTTTTCTACCATCTTGTTTCCGCAATAACTGTAAGACGCCTTTGTTAACATTTGATCTTCCAAATGTCCATTCGCTGATAAGACTCACGCATAAAGATCGCACAGTCATTCAGCAGAACAATGACACAGAATCAATGCATTTTTTTTTTTTTTTTTTTGTCAGATCACATATGACATGATTGAGTATATGAGCGTAACACCACACGTGTAATTGAGTTTCTTAGTGGTTAAGCGGTTAGCGTATGCGCCTTTGTCGTGGGAGACCTGGGTTCGATTCCTGGCGGGAGCTCATGTGCTTCGGATTTCCCGTAAATCAGTATGTCCCGTCTCATATAGCCAGGCTGCTAAAAGGGCCGTTAAACTCAAAATCAACTAAATCACACGTGTAACTGATCATAGGTGAATTGAAAAAATTCGAATATTGTCCTTGCATGTTACTTGAGCCATCGGTTGAATTTCCAATACACTTCTTAATATCAAGGTTCAACTTCTGCAGAATTTCCAGCAGTAAACCGCAAGGACACTGGCTTGTGGTAGATATGCATTTTACAATGACAACAATACTTTAACAACCATTTTAACAACATACCGTAAAACAACAGAGCACTGGCCTGAAACTACTATATCTTGAGTAGTGTCTAATAGAACAGAAAATATTGAAGCTTGAGAGACTTCTTTCGAAATATCTTCTCTGATAAGTGTGTTGATAGCATTCAAAACATAATTCACCGTGTTTAGGAAAAGTTATGCGACCACTATCCTGCTTACTTTTTCGTATATGACTCTTCTCGGTGACCTTATCTAAATTACTTTTAAGCGGAAGATCAAATTTGCTTAAGAAAGGAATAATATCCAAAAAGTTTCCCAGATCTATAGCTGTGTCTTTCAGTTTATAGGCTGCTACATTTCCTCTGTAAATGAGCCCTCTTTTACCAATGAGTTTCTGCACTTTGACAACTCGATACATTACCTGTCTGTTCTTCTCAACCTTATACTGCCGTTGTTTTACCTGTTCATGAGGAAGTAGTTTCTGAACATTATGTTCTCTTTTGTTAGATATGTAAGCACCCACATTAGTCTAATGTATTTTGGAAGACTCGTGTTCTCTTACTCGATGATAAACGTGTATAATGTTACGTTTAAGAGAAGTTTGTTCGATCTGGAGAATAATCTGTGAACACACTGGAAAAAAAAATGCTTGAAGTGGTACGTTTTGTCGCGGATTAAATATCCGAAATGTTTTAATTAGTCCAAGACAGGTTGTAATTTATATAAGTGGTACGTTTTGTCGTGGAATAAATATCAGAAATGCTTTAATTAATCCATGACAGGTTGTCATTTGTGACAGGTCGTCAAAAGTGGTACGTTTTGTCGCGAAAATTCAAGTGGTACGTTTTGTCGCTGGTACGTTTTGTCGGGACACCGGGAGGAACATGTAACGCTAGATCTGTTCAAGAAATTAGACATTTCTGATAAGTTGAAATATTTTCTCAGATATCCACTACTACTAGCTACAACATACAAAAAATAAACATTGTCAGTAATCTGACACTTTCATTATTCGGCACTGTTATGCGCAAGAAATGGCCAGATCAGCGAGTGTGCAGTGTATTTTGTGCAATAAAAATACATTTGAAATAAGGTTGTGACCTCGGAAAGTTTGAAAATGGCATTTTTTGGCGGGGAAGAAAAAGAGTAAATCAGGCGATGTAATAGAGAGCATGGAACGGTAGAACCCCCCCCCCCGCCTCGAGTAGAAGATTATATGTTTTCCTTATATTGAATTTAATGAATTAACTATTATTTGTTCCAAGGGGTGCGTATCCCCCACAAGAGCTTTAGTACAAATCCCGAAAATTATCACTTTTACACCAAATTTTGCCCTTTTCTTTCAAATTTGCTATTGTTCTCCCCAAATATACATTTCCCTCCCAAAATAGTATCATGGGCGCAACATACGCCCCAGAACCCACCTTTCAATTCACATTCTGTAAACATACGGTGTTGCTATAGCCTCACAAAACATAATTTACTGTTCCTCGAAATTGTTTACTTGCTAATGACATATTTTATAATCTAGCGCCGGAATTCCAGCAAGTACTCCGTTAATTGTAGTGTAGAGGAATGACTTTTATCTGTGGTGCCATCTTGTAGCAAGAAGCTTAACCTAAAGAAAATTGCTGCTAAACAGAAAGGGTAGAGAGTGTCATTTAATTTCGTGTTGTCTGTGAAGCAAGGAATCACACATCGCTGGCTGACTTCTTAGGAAATAATTTCACTTAGATAATGAATGATAACTTGAATATTATACAAGGACACGGAGAGGTTAATAGAATGAAAATTAAGAAGCAATGAGAACTAGTTACGCCTGCATTCTTTTTGACCTGGCGTAATACAAAGTTTTGGCGCCTCTATTGTATTTTATGTTGAATTAATGACAGGTCTTGTACTAAGACTAAAGGCCAATCTACACCATAAAAGATCTTGTACAAGATCTTGTAGCTGTCATAAAAAAAATCTTGAAACCCTACCATATTTCCCCGTGTACACATAGTCTTGATAGGGTCATAAAACATTTTTTCCATCTTGCAAGAAGTTCAACAGTGTCCAACTTTTTGGGCCGTCTTGCTTGCTACCTGCTATCGCCCTCCCGCTGACATAAAAGAAAATCCAGTTGCGCCGCTTCCGAAACAACGGTTTCTTTTGGGCTGGAGGGGGAAGAGCCAAAATACACATTTTTACGACTGCCAGGGAAAACAAGTGTCTCTTCTTTTGTTAACAGCTCGGTTCCATGAATGTAGGCATCGAAATAATTTAGCTTCCTCACAGATATGAAAATAGCATACTGAATTCAGGATGGTACTGCAAGCTAAATTCTGTAATCATAGCAGCTTTAATCGAAGTTATTATCTTTCACAATTACTAATTTTCATAATAATAATAATAATAATAATAATAATAATATTAATAATAATAATGTTTTTTCCGATAAACTGATTGTCATCAAATATTATATATATTATATATATATATATATATATATATATATATATATATATATATATATATATATATATATATATATATACAGTAAACCCTCGTTAACACGAATTCCAAGGGACTGAAAAATCAGGAGTTCGTGTTAAAAGAATTCGTGTTAACCGGGGACCCAAATTTTATTATTCGAATACATTTTCTCCATACATACGCACTACAGTATACAGACTATACATACCACTACAGTATATTATGTATGTCATAGAAAACACTAGAGATGGTATCGAGATGAGACTAAGTAGTCTCGGTTCCAAATTCGAGACGAGACCAAGACTATTCTCTGTCTTGATACCATCCACAGAATTGTATCGAGACGAGACTGAGAGTTTCGTTCTCGTCTGGATTTCGAGAAGCACACCTCGATCTCAAATTCGAGTTAAGATCGAGATCGAGACTAGTTTCGGTCTCGGTACCATCCTCTAAAAAGTGAAAACACTACAGTAAGTTTATTATCCTATCTTCGAAGATTTACAAAAAAAGTTTCCGCGCAGAAAATCCAGGTCAAGTTATAAAATTGATAACTCCGCTAGCAGGGTGAGTACCGCTGGAAACGGAAAGGTATTTATGATTGCTGTCACCAGTTTGGAGTTACAGGGGAGAGATGATGTTTTGTTTCGAGCTGTCGCCAGCTCGTCTGCCAAGCACCTGCATGTTCAGCGCTTGACGGAGGACAGAATCAACACCTCATAAGAGAGGAAAGATACATGTTTCTGGTTTTTCTCTTATTTACAAGGCAATTTTCGTCTGTATAAATACTGTATGACAAAAACTGATCTGGAGTGAAATCTGAAATAAGAAAAATGATCTGAAAAAAAAAAAAAAATAAAGAGTTGAAAGTTTGTGTTAAATGAAAACATTTACTGACTCAAGGGACTAAAAATTAGTTCGTAATTCGTGCTAACCGAAATTCGTGTTAACCGATAAAACTTCCTATAAGATAACATACAGCGATGCCGGGACCGAAATGTTGTTCGTCTTAACCGAGTGTTCGGCTTAAGCGAGTTCGTGTTAACGAGGTTATACTGTATATATATATATATATGATGGATTAAATGGAAATTTGAACCGATGTACATAGTTTTCAGGGTTGTACTTGAGCAGAAATCTTTAGGTTTTGCAATTATTCTAATTATGCCTATATTTTGATTGTAGATAGAAGCTGCGGTGGCTCAGTGGTATTGCGTTCACCTCCGTTGCTTGGGGTATCTGGTTCGATCCCAGCTCGCGCCGTGTGGACTTTGTGGTGGACAAACACCATGCTCCTGGGTTTTCTCGGGGTTCTCCCGTTTCCTCCCACTTTTTTCATTCCACCATTTCATTCATATCTCATCACCGTCTCCTTTAGCCTAACCGGCATAACCGTGGGACGTAAAACTTAAAGATTTCATTTCATTTTTTCGCAATAATTCTGTAAGAAGAATAACTCTTTCTTTTAGTTTTATCATAAATTTTAGATGTTATTCTACTTGTTCTTCTTGGAAAAATACCTAGATACTATTCTCTTATTAGCAGCGTTATTCACATCTATATCAGTAAAAATGAATGTGATTAAAGAAAAAGAAAAAAAAGAAAGAAAGCTAACTGCATAGAAATTGAAAATTGACTGACTCAGTTGCAAGTAAACCGTTTGACATTATAGCTGAAACAAAGATAAAACAAACTTACTTCGGTCTAGTATCAAGTCATTTCAATTGTATTGTTTTCCAGAAGTTCACCTCCAACATGCTAAAGCTCGCAGTCAGGGGCGGCTTTAGGATTTTAATTTTGGGTAGGTCCGCTCCTCGCGTATGGATACATATGCACATTCGATTGATTAATGACAATAGGAAATTACCTGTACAGTAGTTGTTGATGCTGTTTATTAAATAATTATTTACCATTAATAGAAAAAAGTGAAAATATATTTACTTTTTATTATATCTTTTAGTGTTTATATATTTCCAGTTTTATATATTTTTGGGTAGCCCCGTGTCTACCAGCTAAAACCGCCACTGCTCGCAGTACGTAAAAGGTTCCACAGTTCACAGCCTCAAGATATGTTTGGCCATATATTAAGCAAACAATGCAAAAGGATGCGTAAGACGGCCCTAATCCCCCATTATCTGACCCTATGATTTGATTGAAACTACAAAAAAACATACTAGTATTTTGATATTGATATTGATATTTTGTATTGCTGCTATTTACATTGGCCATATAAATATGAAAATCAAAGTATATATGATACTATTGCATATAGTATAGAATTATGTGTACACTGAGAAAAATTCGTTATTCGGACAGCGGTATGTTGTACAAATATATGGAATCCTTACGATTAATACGGAAATCTGTACGGAGCGTACGTTATCCATATACTACAGAGTTACTGCCTTTTTCTCATTTAGACATTATATCATGTCGCTGCAGGGTGTCTGCCATCTAACAAACTTCCGTATACTACACATGTATACGTATATTATATACGTCAGCTATATATTTCATACATACATCTGTATGTGAGATTCTGACCGTCTATGGACAGTTGTTTCTTTCATCATGAGTGACGTCATTGAACAAAGAACAACTGTCGTTTTCTTGCGAGTCGGTTTATGCATATCGTATCATGGCATGGGAGATCGTAACACCCCTCATTCTATATCTTCTACTTCGTGCTGTTAATACTTTACTACGCAACACGCTCTTATTAGTTTATTATACGCTTCATATATTTACTAACTACCGAACGATATTTGTAGCCTCGGGCATTAAATTGGTGAATAATAATAATAATAATAATAATAATAATAATAATAATAATAATAATAATAATAATAATAATAATAATAATAATAATAATAATAATAATAATAATATGATGATGATGATGATGAGTCATTTACTGAACGAGGTTTGTTTACAACTAAAAAGAACAAAGGAAGGAAACAAAAGCCTGAGTAAGTACAACAGTTATTATAACATCAATTAAATATTCCTTTAATTACCGATTACTTTAGTATAACTCGCTTTAAGTTTAATATATTAGTAACATGTTAACGTGACTTATGGTTGATGATGAGATAGGTGATAATAGTTGAATAAAGTTGGATGCAACAGGAGAATCCCAAGCACACAGTGTTTGTCCACCAAAAGCTCACTTGACAGTGGCTGAAATTGACCTATGGACCAAACACATAAGAGTTGAGCGCTCTATTGGGTCCAAGTGCTTTTCGTGAAACACTGTGAAGGGAGGGAATCAATTTTGTGAAGATAGGCGAATAGCACAGAGAGTTGAGGCACCAAATGTGATGGAGGGGGAGTTACTATCAGTCAACTTCACTTAATTTTACTATGCATGCAGATTCACTAGCTTATCTGACCTACTTTTAAGCGCGTAACGTTCCAGTTTTGGATGTTCGAAATCTGAAAATATCGTGTTGATAGGTTTTGGCCATAAATACTTTCAATATAGAAAAGTAATTCACGTGAAATATATTTACGACGTTAGAAGGTCCGTGGCATTATTTACATCTCATAGTTTATAAAAGGTATAAATAATACAATGTATATATATACTGTATGCTGTAGACTTATAACATGAATAAAGGTTTGCAATTTTATTAATAGAGGCCGCGATGGCTCAGTGGTAGAACATTTACCTCTGGTGCATGGGGTTCTTCGATCCCAACTCGCGCCACGTGAGCTTTCTGGAGGACAAATATCGTGTGCATGTTTTTTCTCGGGATTCTCTCGTTTCCTCACACTTTCTTCATTTCACCATTTCATTCATTTCTCTTCATCACTGCCTCTTTTAGCCTAGCCAGCATAACCGTGGGATGTAAAACTTAGAGATTTCATTTCATTTCATTTTTGGAGTAGTGACTTCGACTTTATTCAGCGGAAAGTCAAAGTTTGGTTTGGAAAAAATCATCGAAATTAATTTTATTTCTTCGGAAAATTCGATTACGCCGTTTTGGTGTTTTAAGTTCTTCTAATGTCCTTTTAACACGCAACCACCTATTACTGCAAATAGTTATGGTACTGCATGTAAAGTATTGCTTAAATTGGAGCTTTTGTACAGGGCAACTGTAGTTGCTTCCTCTAAAACTGTAGTTGCTTTCTCTATTATTAAATAATGAGTTACATAGCCCTATTTTAGATATCGTATTTGAGGCAAGAGATTAAATTTCCAGTAATTCTTTCACAGAAATATTATCATATAGGAAATTTTGTCACGGTTATTTTTCACCTTTGTTGAACTAAATAGAGGCAAAGCATAAGCGTCTTTAAATATAGCCTTATGGAGCTATTGAGAAGTGAAACATGGATGGTGGACGGCATTTTTTCAATGGTTCCTTAAAAAAAAAATCACGTATATGTTATTTGAGGTAAGACTTCCTTTACTAGGTGTAGGCCTACGCCTTAATGCACTGCAACACACAAAATTCATATGAAAAACTGTTTCGTGTGGTGGTGCATCAGTGCAATAAATTTAGTGAATATCCAGACCCTGTAACTGTGGTTATGGATTTCAAGATAGAGGAAATGCGGCTGTAAAAGCAACTTTTGGAAATTCAAGTCGTATACACCGTTGGGTTTTTCATCTGACTCAGTCAACATGAAGGAAGGTCCAAGAGCTTGGACTCACAGAACGGTACAAGAGCAATGAAAATATTCGTCTATTTTGCGAGAAAACGAATGGATTGGCATTTCTTCTCATAGCAGATGTGCATCAATTGATACAAGAGAATTCAGAGGAAGAGCTGGAACTTCTGGACTATTTTGATAGTACTACGTGTCCGGCGCGTATTGCCGTGTTAAAGCTTGGTCTGGGAATATTCGCTTACGTAATGTGCCCCTTCTATATTCTCCAGACACTTAGAATGTTCACCAAGCCACTTTGAACAGCAACTAGGACAAATAATATTTGTGAATCGTGGAACTAGAAGTTTCATCATTTGGTAGGAATGTCCCACCCAACTATTTGGAAGTTTATTCATGGAATTCAACAAGTTGAAGAAACGGTTTCAACTGCGCTTCATCAAGATGCTGTGGGTCAACCACCAAAAGAGAAAATTGGAAGAGTGTTTCAGATTTTGCAGAAACGACTCCAGTCTTTGTGCATAACGTATAACACTGGAACTACATGTTTGAAAAATTTTTGCTTGTTGTTTCTTATAATGATATGAATAATAGAAAGTGGACATGTAAAACACTTATTGCATTATAAATAGTTATATTTTGTTTGCTATTTTCTGTTCTGAACTTTTGATATTGGCAAAACCTACTATTTGTAAATAGTGATATGTAAATCCATTAGCGGCCCATTTTTCCTGTGCGTTTAACATTTGCTGAACCTGACATTATGGTTTTCTTTGCTGTTTGTTCTTGCGTCGAGTATCCGGGACTTCGATTTTCCAGAGTCGAATACCAACTGAATTGTTTTCCAAGTTTGATTAACCCTGGAAGTCCAAGCTTTTTTTTTTTTTTGGTCTCAAGTAGGTCCAACAAGGGAGGCTTCTCGAACCCACAGAATAAAAGTGAGATTTTTTATAGTTTGGTTGAAAAAGAAAAAAAACTTTGTATGGTACTGGTACTGCATAGTGTATTTGGAAATAGAGTGTAAACCCAAGTCAAGTCAAGTCGTGAGTGGGAACCTTTCATCCTTCGTGGGGATGATATATAATTATCTTATTAACTTAGAGTATTCTAGATTTCATCAAAATAAAAGAATTCTTATTATCGGACTTCCGAAGAGAAAATAAAAATGTAATAAATGTATGACCGTGTTTATTTCAACTTGAGTTCCCAGTCACGACCCAGTTTTTCAGTTTTTATTTTTAAAAGGAGGAAGAAGGAGAGAAAGGAAAAGAAGAAGAAGAAGAGGAAAATGGAAGAAGGTAAAAGAGGGAGAGTAAGAAGATGGAGGAAAGAGAAAATCTGTTATTGGTTAATTTAGGGGATATGGTAAAAGGAGTTGAAAAGTTGTCGAATTGAAATTGATTTCAATGATTATTCGGTAATGATTTGGTATTCGATGGTCGAGATAGCCACATGTCGACTCACACACACCGGACCTAGCACCAGGATGACCACATTTTCGGGGATCACCCCAGGCTAGCGCCGAAAATCAATGAGAAAGTTGATATTATCATTTCAAAACTGTTCGATGTTAATTCAACACTTGAGGTTTAAATTCTGAGATCGATTGTACTGTTAAACTGGTCGCAGGAAAAAAAAAATATTTAATTGGTCTCTGGAGATTCAATATTCCAAAATATTAATAAACAATGGTTAGTTCCGGCTTCTTTTGTTCTCTTAGCTCCTCTCATAGAGCCATTTCAGATAGAATCAGCGGTTTTCATTAGTATTTATTAGTAGTAAACTGCAGCCACTGATTACCATTAATGAGCAAGTCTACATATAGGTAAACACAAATATTTCAATTCAAACTAAATCTAATGTCCAGCCACACACACACTCATACAGGACAGCGTATAGGATTTGTATATTTAAATTAAACTAACCTAACTACAATTTACAAAACAGTTTATTACATCTATTAAAAAAAATAGTTTAGCAGAATACAGATAAGTTACAATTGCATAAGTTAAAAAAAATGTTTGTCATCAATAGTCACATAGATACGACAGTATGGAATTACTACATTATATGTATAGATATTAACGAATTTAAATACATTGAAAGTAAAAGAAGAATGAATAAAAAAAACATAATGATACTTCAAGTATTGACAATAGGATGTTAACATACTTAAATTTTCGTGAAATAAATGAAAAAATAAAAAAAAAATCTTTCGTTGACCATTCTACAACGTGTAATTAAAAAAAAAATGTTTTAGAGAAAATCTTCGATGAGTTTTGTTTCATTTTAAGCCAAATTATTCAACTTTTGAGTCCTGTCTCATATTACTAACATCAATTTATTTAGCGAGACTCACTTGCACTAGTCAAAGTGTCCATATATATATATTTTTATTTTCCGTGGTCTCTACCTAAACATATATATATATATATATATTCACGTCGAAGACATGTCATATTCGTTCTAGGGTACATCACTCGATGCACATCAAATAAACTTTCAGTCCATATTTTTATTTCAATTACATAAACATTAATTCCATTTAAATTTCTAGGTTCGACTTCTCATCCCCAACCATAGGGAGAAATATCTTTCATTATAAGTTATTCTGATATAATAGGTCCTTGGACCACTCCTTGGTCCCCTATACTAATTGAGAAATATTACGCAATTTAGGTCAATTTCAGGAGCACAAAACACATCTTAATTTCCAATCCATGGAGATTTAATCACTGCACTGGTGAAATTAAATAGTTGCACTTTTGAAACGTATCGGGAGGATTTGGGACACACTGTTTCCGAATTTCGGGTTTGTAAATTCACAGAGGGGAAAAAAATAATATTCGTCCAAGTTTTTTTTTTTTTTTTTTTTTTTTTTTTTTTTTTTTTAATCTTGGTGTACTGATCACAGGCGAAAAATGCGGAATTGTTTTTCGCTGAAAATGTACTTTATTTTACGTCACATACTGGAGCTATCCAATGTCTTAAAACAACTATAGACTATTTCTATATTCTATGTATATTACTACAATACGGTATCATCCCTGTGATGAACGCATAAGATACCAGGATTACATTGTTGCCTGCTTCTTTATATTTATACAATCTTCCAAATTACGTTTATAATACTGATCTTTCTGTAACGTAAAACGTGCCCATGGAAGCTAATTAGTCGTCTATTAGGTTTTGTTTTATGTATATGAAGGATATATATTAATCATCCGATTTGCAGCCACCCCTAAAGCATTTCTGGATTATGTTATTATTATTATTATTGAGTTGAGTTGATTTTGAGTTTAATGTACCTTTCAGCAGCGAGGCTATATGAGACGGGACCTACTGATTAACGAAAGGCGGAAATTTTGGTACCAGTAGTTTTGACACGGTAGTTTTGGCACCGGTGATTTTGGCACCAAGAAACGAAGCAAACGGAAATTTTGGCACCATTTATAATTGAAGTACAGAAAATGTGGGAAAATACTCTGAATGTAATAGATATTTAAATTTACATGTTATGAACTAGAATTGTTCCAACACGACGAATCAAACCAGTGACGAATGTACAATCAGCGACAAAATTTCTTTCTCTTCTGTAAAATTTATTTTGCTTGTAACTTTGGAATTGATGGATTGATTTGAGTAGTTTTCTGAAATTTGCCGAAAACTATATCTGCTTTAAGTTGCTGAATATTGAACTCAAATCTGTCCGTCCATTCTGACAGTACAGACACCGGTAAAGATACTATTGGCAGTTTCATTATATATTCAAAGCAAGTTAAAATTCCCCTCTAATGGGTTTGTATTTTACTTTCAAGTGCAAACAGTAAAAGCTAATTGGAACCGAATTGAAAGCTAACGAATAACCTATCTCCTTTTGCTTTCCTGGTGGGAATTGACCCCTTTTCATTTTCTGTTGCGAATTATCCGTGACCCGGTTATATATATATATATATATATATATATATATATATATATATATATATATATATATATATATATATATATATATATATATTGCCCACTAGCCCGGTCAATGAAGGGAAAATGTCAGAACAAATTTGTAGCAAGATGAATTATCTACCAATCATTAGCACACATGTAAAGGTATAATTTCTCAAAATTCTTCTAAATTCTCCCAGATGCTTATCCCGCTATTCCCCTAAACCCCCCTGTGAAGCGTTTATGGCATCACTCATATCTTCGTTACTATATACCCTAGCGCCTTCACTCCTTTTTTCCCCCTAAGATTACGTAGTACAAATACGATTCAGTACAATTTATAGCTGGAAGTAACTGGTTAGGGGATATTTGTAAAAATCGAGACCCTCTCCCTCTGGAAGCGTTTACGGTATCACTCATATCTTCGTTATCGTACAGTCTGGCTTGTTTGTTCGTTTTTCATTTTATTTCTAAGACTACTTCTACAAAGAAGGTTCACTAAGATTTTTAACAGGGAGTAACGGTTTGGGAGATATTTGTAAGATGAATCGTGAAAACACCTGCTCGCATCGTGAAACACGGGCCAACAGAGCTGGCATGGCGTAACAACTGACTCGTTATCCCATCCCCCTTCTCTGATATTACACTTGCCTCACTTTTAGATATGATTTAATTAATGGATAGAATAGAAACGTTCGTAATATAATATCATCTTTTGATGTTAAAATATACTTTCAAAAATAATCAAACACAAGCAGGTTTCTAATCCTGAGAGAAATCCATATTCCATGAGGAGTAAAATATATAAATTAGTCCCTAACGGAGCGCTTGTTTAAAGGTTTTAGGAAAAAAATATATATAAAACGTCTTTCAAAAGGAAGATTCTGGGTGCGTTCGCCACTCCTCAGTGCCGCCTCTAGAAGGGTGGAGATAAATACGAATTATGAAGCACTGCAGTCCACACTTTTAGTTAGCGAACCAAATATCGAAAAATGTTTCAAGTTTATTTTTCAAACCTGCCCGCCCCCTCAAAAATTCCTGGATCCGCCTCCGGTATCGGCTGTTGCCAATTAATTGCTAATAGTCATAGCGTACCTTTTGAAATGATTTCAAACGTTCTTTGCATAAAGTCCGTTCGCACATGCACCCTTTTACTGTGCGCCCTGGAGCAACTGTTCCACTCGCTCCATTGTAGTTACACCACTGACCCAGGTCATACTAATATACTAAAAAATGTGATATTTGGAAGAAAAATCATTTTAATATGATAGCAAGGAATCAGAAAGGATTTTAAATTAAAATACGAACTCAAATGGGGAAGCGGTAATGGGTGTTCAAATGTTTTACCGAGAGTATTTTAGAAATCCCTTAAGTAAGGGACGTGAAATTCGGCATATCAACTCCTTGTTATAAATAACTGAACACATGCTGCAGCGTTGTCAAAAATTTCGATGTTGAAGAGGGAATAAAGGCCAATTTCTTTAATATTTCAAATTTTGCGATTCTTTGTTTAGAAAAAGGTCAAATGTAAGGATTTTTTAAATAGTAGGTGTGTAATTCTGTATTTGAACTCTTAATTAAAAATAGTGAATATCTGAAAGCCACATAAATGTGAAGAAAAATACAATATATAGACTTCATTCAGGTGATTCAGGTAAACCCATTTGTCATCCAGGCAGAACCCTGTAATGAGAAGGTTCACTATTTGTCCACTAGAGCGCAGTGCTGCATGGGTGGAAATGTCTTTCTTGCTTTCAAGAAGTTGATATGTGTAGACAGTAAATAGAAAGATTGGGTTTCAAGATTTTTTTATGACAGCTACAAGATCTTGTACAAGATCTTTTATGGTGTAGATTGGCCTTAATTCACTGTCACGAAGCTTCCCAGAGGGTTAAGCCGACCATCGTAATTTAATCTGGATTATCTGTGATCACCTTATAACAACCATCATTGTTGTTCATTTTCTTGACTGGAATCTGCGAGATCGCTCTAGAAGTCTAAAGTGCACAAGATCTTAAGCGTATTCAACCATCAGACATGCACAAATCCTAAAGTGCAGAAGTTGTAAAATCATCTAGATGCATTAGTCCTAAAAATTGTCTTTGATTTGTTTCTATGATTAAGTAAGCTCACTATATGGGTGCAAAAAGACCTCGCCGTTGGCGCACCAACAAAATCTCTCGCTCATTTAGATGCAGAAGTCCTAAGATCATCTACATTCATTACTCGTAAAGTGCAGGGGTCTTAATATCGTCTATATGCATTAATCCTAAAGTGTAGAAGTTCTAAAATCATCTACATGCATTAGTCCTAAAATGCAGAAGACCTAAAATCATCTAGGTGCGTTAGTCCTAAAGTACAGAAGACCAAAAAATCATCTAGATGCATTAGTCCTAAAGTATAGAAATCCTAAGATCAACTAGGCACATTAGTCCTTAAGTGCATAAGTCCTGAAAATCATCTAGATGCAGTAATCCTAAAGTATAGAAGTCCTAAGATCAACTAGGTACAGTAGTTCTTAAGTGCATAAGTCATAAAAATCATCTAGATGCATTAATCCTAAAGTGCAGAAGTCCTAAAAATCATCTAAACGCATTAGACCTAAAGTGGAGAAGACCTTAAATCATCTAGAGGCATTTATTTCTAAAGTGAATAGGTCCTAAGATCATCTAGATGCATTAGTCTTAAAGTGCAGAAATGCTAAATATTAACAACGTTTAATCCTAAATACAGAAGTCCTAACAATCACTTCTAGATACACAAGTCTGAAAGTACGGAAGTCCTAAACTAAAGAAGACCTACAGTTCAGGACTTTACGCTCAGATTTTTAGGACTAACGTAACTCTCCCAAATCCGCTACTTCTTTTATTCAAATAACTCTCCAATCGTCCTTACGACAATGAGTGAACTCCGCAGTGCGACTATCAGTTTTCCCCTAATATTTATACATTCAAGCAATGACCAGGCTTCACATATCACTTGACTTCGGTGATTTTACTGGAATCCAGTAGCCCAGCGAGGCTAAGGCATAGGAAATGAGGATGAAGTCGAAAGCTGTAATTTAAATTATTTGTTGTATCCAGGGTGTCTCAAAATTCCCCTGACATAGGGTAACTCTGTTATTATCAGAGTTATAATAAAATGTAAGAGGGAAAGCTGTTTCCAAATATAATGTTTTCAATATAAAGTGAAGGATCTTTTAAAAATAGGACGAGCCGTTTGGGCTGTACACTCTTTATGCACCCAATGTTAAATGAAAATGCAACGTTGCCATTTACCTGTGGCTGGGGGAGGGAAGGATGGGACGGAAAGTGGGCAAATTTTGTAAGAGTATGGTGAATGGAGGCATGTTTGAAATGGGGGCTAGCCATCGACACGTTAGCATCACAGACAGTAACTTCATTCACTTGTGTTGTGGATGCAGGTAAATAGCAACGTTTCATTTTTATTTAACATTGGACGCATAAAGAGTGTACAGCCCAAACGGCTTGTCCGATTTAAAAAAGAAAATTCCTTCACTTTAGATTGAAAACGTCATATTTAGAGACGGTTTCTCCTCTTACATTTTGTTGTAACAGAGTTACCCTGTATCAGGGAACTTTTGAGACACCCTGTATAAAATGTTTCTTCAGATTTATAGTGTCTGTTTACATCATCTAGGCTACATGAGATGCTTATCTACAGTGTTTAAGTTGGAATCGGAACTGACTTAATACGTTCAATATATAGGTAGTACCTCACCTGGGAATTGAATCTAAGACCAAGTTTATCACAGGCATTCATGCTGGTCACTAACTAGAGCTAGATTACAGGGGTGGATCCAGGGGGGCGGTCGGGGCAATCGTCCCTCCCCCAGGAGGAGGAAACTTTCTTATTTTATATATAAATAAAACCCATCCCAGAGTTTGGAGCTCTTAAAAATAGCTCTAAGTAGCAGTATTACAACCCACTGCCTCCCCAGAAGTCCGTCCTGGATCCTCCCCTACTAGATCATCAGGAAGAACATTAACGTATTCAATTAAAGCAGTATGTTTACATTCTTGGGTTTTCCTGCATCACATTTACTACTTCCCCAGTTTTGCTGCGGGGGAATCACAGAATGCTATTCTATCTTGAATTGTGGAGTCCAAAATTTTAATAACCGCCACTGGTGTTTTTCAGATAGTCTTCATTATTTAGGGTTACCATATGACAGGCTTTAAAAACAAAATTAGATTTCACAAAAAAAAAAAAAAAAAAAAAGATTAAGATTAGAAGAAAGTATCTTAATGGCTAACAATAAAATGTAATTTAAAATGTAATTTATTCAAGTAAACGTTTACCATATCGATTAAGGAGATATTAAACTGTGCAGGTCGAGTTTAGGCAGATCACATTTCGCAACATTTACAACTAAATCTCGGTATCGAAAGACATGTTTATAAGAAAGAAATTTCTGCAGGTGCGGCAAAATTAAATAGTAAGTAGTACAGTTGTATTCTAGAAGTGTCGGGTTACTATTGTAAAATAATTACAAGTGCTATACGACGGTTAAAATAAGTAAGTGCATATAAAAAATGGACTGTAGCTGTCAGGGACTTGCACAGGAGGGTCTGTATCTCCCGAAATTCCGACTTTTCCATAAATTTGGTTCAATTGAAGGAATGATTTAACAAATTTGAATATTATTATAATCCTCATGTTGAATTTGGACTTCCCCCCGAAATAAATTTCTGCGTACGTCCCTGGCTAACTATTAGATATTAATTTTTGATGGCGTAATATGTTGAACAGATATACAGAAGCTGTGTTTTATTTTGTAAGTGTAGCATAACTAGTGTGAAATCATTACCAGTGCTATAGTAACTAGTATTATTGTGAAAACCCACGTGTTTTCAGTACCCTCGCTTATGCGCAAACCCACCCTCGCTTACGTGCCTGCTCCCTACAGGCACATCCCCACCAAGGTGACCAGAACTTTTACTTTTAAAAACGGGACGCATACGAATCGGCGACGGGGGGTGACTTCCACATTGCATTTTGGGACTCAGCAGTGTTTTCAATTTACAAAATACGCAAGTAAGAATGATAACACAGCGTTCCTAACTTAAGTACTACCTAAAAATACTTTTAACTACTTCAACACTCAGAATTACCACTCGATTCCCACTTGAACCACAGAACACTCAATTCTCATTTGAATATTCAGAAGTTCTAGGCACGGCTGAAATTTCCCAATGAGTGTTAGTACGGAAGAGTGTAGAATTTGCATTGACCATCTATATTTTGAATAATAATTACGGGACACCTGGGTCATGTTTGCTTAAAAACGGGACATTTAAGCGTCCCGTTTGAGAATCAGAAAAAAACGGGACAATGGTTGAAAATAAGGGACTGTCCCGGCTAAAACGGGACGTCTGGTAATCTTGATCCCCGCACCATTCGTGCTTTGGAGTAACTACCTAGCAGATTTTTTTTTTTCACTATAGTTTTATGACATGACTTGACACTGTATTTATAGGCCAATCATGAAAGAGTTGTGATTTCTAAACAATTACTTCTGGTGGCCCTCTTGAACTTTATGTCCTAAGTCAGGAATTGTCATGCTGCCGAAGGGAATTCTTTTGGAGGACAATATGAAGAAAATTAGTGAATGAATTATAATATTCAACTATTATCTCGAGTAGTTACTTATTATCATAGTTGGAAAATGTGCATGTTGAAATGAGACGCTATCCTTTTAGCGGTATGTATTTGCTTTGAAACTGCACATTATGAATAAAAAATCTCCCCTTTGCATTTTTCCTTCAGATGCAAGGTTTACAAACAATCCTTGAGTGCATTTTTTTAAAAATTCTTTTCTCTGCAACAATGTCTCTCGAACTCGAACCGTTTTTCTTTTTCAATGTCAACTGAAGAGGTGAACCATGACTGTATTTACAAACCATTTAGCACATGCACATTAAACTACTGTTCTCAGTGTTTGTCGTCGGCAAATTGTCAGATCTTATACCAAATGGTTCTTCCGTATCCTAGGTTATTTCAAGCCGTGAACATGCAATATGAGAATAATTTATTTAAACAGTATAAACACTTTTCATTCTACAGCAGGGGCGTCATTTAGGGGGGGGACAGGGAGGGACATTTGCCCCCCCCCCCTGAGTTTGAGATTTGTATAGATTTTATCAATAGAATAGTAGTAAGTAAGTCAGTGAAAAACACGAAATTTTTTTCATATCAAGAGGTCTTGCCCCCCAAGCTAAATCTGAAATGATGCTACTGTTCTACAGTCAAGGGCGCCCAATAACGTGGAGAAACCTAAATTACATGTTGCATATAGCGGTACTAGAAGTATGAATATATAAGCTGTACAAATGACCATGGATTACTAATTGGGTTTGTGCTCATACACGGGTAATTAATAATCGGTAAGACGAAGATGCCTTATGTGCTAGTATCGTTATCCTTACATAAGAGAAGGGAATTTACAGATTTTTTAAAATTTGGGAACTGTGGAAACGTTGTGTATTAATTGAGGTAAACTGTTCCAGAGGCGTGTAGTACTTACTGCGAAGGACTTTGAGTATGAATCAGAATTGTGACTGGATATGCAGAGCAAGAAATTATCTTGTGATCTTGTGCTTCTAGTATGAAAGTCCGATAAATATAAAAATCTACGTGCTAGGTACTATGGTTCTGACGTAGTAAGTACTTTGTATAATAGGTTAAGATTATGTAAATTTCTTCTTTCAACTAACGTCAACCATGACAGTTTTTTATAAAATTATGTGAGATGTTCCCTGTAAGTTAAATTGAAAATAAATCTAATGCAGGCATTTTGCACTCTTTGCAAGCGCTTTGATTGATTTTCGGTTATATCAGAATAGACTGAGTCGCAATAGTCAAGATGTGGAAACACCAGTACCTTGACAAGTTTGATCTTCAGAGATATTGGTAAGAAATTTCTTAGTCGATTTAATAACTGACAAGCTTATCCCAGGATTTCGTAAACTAAAATCTTCAGAGCAGTGGTAATGGGTTTCTGAACTGGGTTGCTTGATCAATGAATTTGAATACTTTTGAATTGGAAACAGCTGATTTGTGTTCTGAGAGGATGAAAGAGAAAAAGAATGAACTTAGGATAGATAAAACTCTACACAACACTTAGCCTGCCTGCAACATTCAGCGGTTTCCCATCGATGATTCTCTCGTTGTATTGTTGTCTTCTTTTAGGAAGATGAAGTTGGACTATGGACGTTTAGATAGCTCTTAACAGAAGCTCGACACGGAAGCATCAAAATTAGAATAAACCTATAGCGTTGAGTAACACGGAATACGGACACTTTCTAACAACAAAGTCATTCTTGTTGTAGATAAAACAATACGCAATAATTTGCGTTACCCTAACGAATATGGGTAATGTTTAGATTCCAAAATCAAGAATCGCGGAGTGTTCTTTTCAACATCATTGTCGTTGGTTAATTTTGTCTACTCTGTCCCTTGACGTGTATTTTCTCTGTATTTTGTTCCAAAGTGTACGTCATTAAATTTCTAGTTCAATGAATCGAAGACAGGCTGATGAAATGCAAAGTGTGTAGACTGACGTAAGAAAATGTGATTTTTTAGAAATGTGTACAGAGGAACAGTCTGGATGTTTATTAATTAAGAAGCACATAAAAGAAGAGAGTGAACACAAAATAGAAATTAGTTTATGTCTGAACGTGTAAATGAACTGTAAGTTGCGCTGAAACAAATCGGAATTAGAATATAATTTTAACATTCATCTGATAAGAAAACTTCACTAACCAAGATTTTAAATAAATAACGTTTGTTGTTTTCACATAATTTCAGTCGGCAGTCCAATATATCACGTATCCAAAACTTGTTATTGTTAATCACATAATTCATCATGCTGGGCATATCTTCACATCCCAGCTCTATTCTTAAGTCGCAAATGTTACCGAAATCTTGTGATTAGCTGTAAGAAAAATATATCATTTGTAGATCAAAACGTTCAGCACTGCTGAGTGTACATATATATGTTCCAATTTTTTGTGATATCATCTTATGTCAATTGAATGAATTACTTGTCTTGTTATATTGATTAACAAAAACTTGAGGACCCTCCGAAAGTTTACTTTTGTATCCAAAAGTAATAAAATTTTCTAGTAATATATATATATATATATATATATATATATATATATATATATGACAGTCAAGTGACGTAAACACAGTATAGTTCAGTCGTAACTGAGTGGGGAAGTTCAGGGGGTGTGAGCAACACAGCATTAACTCCACGTCAGCGAGAGTAAACAAATGGGTTGGGCGTGGCCGGGATTAACAGCGACGAAAAGTATATTTGTGTAAAGTTGAAAAATGATGCTGTACGCCATCTATTAAAATAAACTTAACCCTGAAGTATACACGTTAACCAAGCTTTCCATTATCACACTAGGAAGACGATGGTAGACAATTATGGTTAGTGAGATATAGTCCAAAATTATGGTTATTTTTATTTATTTATGTATTTATTTTAGTTGTAACTTTCTCAAAAGGTAGGGCAGGTACGTATCAATCTGTACACAGCCGGCATCAAGCTGTACAAAATGAAATCAAATGAAATCTTTAAGTTTTACGTCCCACGGTTATGCCGGCTACGCTAAAGGAGACGGTAATGATGATGAGAAATGAATGAAATGGTGGAATGAAGAAAATGGGAGGAAACGGGAGAACCCTGAGGAAACTCACTCACACAGTGTTTGTCGACCACAAAGCTCGCTTGGCGGGAGCAGGGTTTGAACCCGAACTCCATGCACCAGAGGGTTAATTCTCATTTGTAGTTTTCAACAAAATTGAGAAAATTCAATTTTTATGGCGTTAAAACATATATCGTAGGTAGCCAGCCAGTGACCCCCGCGTAGTGTAATCGCTAACGCTTTCGCCATTGGTGTGAAGAGTCCCGGGAGACACTCGGCCAAAAAAGTCGAAAAGCTTTTTCAGGCTAGCCATCCTGATTGAAGATTTTCCTCATTCAAACCAGGCCAATGCCGGGACGGTACCTAACATAATGGTCCCAGGCGGCATCCTTCCTTCCCCATTCCTATCTTCCTCCCGAAATTCCCCGAACAGTGCGATCACCGGGGGACGTCATGGCTCATACGGGACGACCTAATATGGTGATACGTGTCGAAAGCCCAGAAATGTAAATTCCTAAATCCCTAATTTGTAATCCCTAAGTTCTGTCAGTCTGATGTAGATTTGAAGTGACAGTTTAACCTCGAAAATGACGTCATCCCTACTGTCAAAATGTCGTCCCTTGAATGGACGCTTCATTTCTGGAAAGAGAAAAATGTCACTTGATGCTAGGTCCGGTGAGTACGGGAGTGGGGCAATATTTCATATCCTAATTCCACTGCCTTCGTCATGGATGCATGGGATGGAGAGGAGGGGTTGTTTCCATTGTTTGCTCATTTCGTTTGTTTCTGCGTCATAAAGACAAACCCAACTTTCATTATCGCTCATCTGCCGAAAAAGTCCTTTTCATCCACCTCATAGCGATGCAATATTTCTCTTCCAGCGTCCTCGCAATTTCTTTCCTGGAAAGATGGGAGCAGTCGTGGTAGCCACCGTCCTTACACACTTCCTGAAGATTAGGGATGGGCAAAACCGGTTTTATAAAAACCGAAAACCGGTTTCTATAAAAACCGAAACCCGAAAAACCGACATTTCGGTTTTCTCCAAAACCGGTTCGGTTTTCACCGAAACTGGTTTCGGTGAAAACTTTTCGAAAACACAAGACTATTTCCGTGGAAATGGATTCGGTTTCCGAAGAACAACGAAACACCATTCTGGTCAGAAATAGATCAAATTTTGAAAAACGAAACCGGAATCGGTTTTGAAGAAAACCGAAACCGGATCAGGTGAAAAACCGAACCGGTTTTGAATAAAACCGAAACCGGTTTTTCTACAAACCGAAAACCGAAAAACCGGTTTTTGTGCCCACCACTACTGAAGATTCAGCTTCTTGTGAATTATATTCCAGGCAGGCACATAACTCATACCTACTGTACACATAACACTTTCAATGGTATCCTCAGGTCTTCCATTATGATCTCAATTTTTTCCGTCAAGGCGGCATCATCAGTGAAAGATAGTCTTCCAGACGTAGAGGCGTCCGCTGTGATCATGTGTCCAGTTTGGAATTGCCGTTCTTACTTGGATACCATATCAGATATGGCCTTTCATCTCCATAAACTTCTTTCGTCTCTTCGTGGATCTGCTTTGCTGATTTCCCCTGAAGATGGAAGAACTTAATGACGTTCCTTCCATCAAGCTCGTGAATCATCACACCTTCAAGAATCTACCTTGCAGAAAAAAGAAAAGAATTGTTCTAACGAGTCAAGAGTTCGCATGGTTAACATACAAGGACCTAACTATAAAATGCATGTCCAATGGGGTTCATAGATCGTCACCTTCTAGATGATTGCACACGAACTTTTTGAAACCTCCTCGTATTTTCAAACTTTCCTGCCAGATGAAACCAGATGACTCTTCTTAGGGTAATTTTTACATCGTATCGTGCTCTTTACGTCATTTATGTTATTCAAATTATGTTTCTTGTCTGAACGTCGTTAACCACGTCCTTCAAGATTAGTTAGGCAGGAGTTGAAACAACAGAAGCATCGAAATTATACGCGTAACGAGGAAAACAAGGTAGGCAATGAAGAAAATAAGTCATGTTTTTTTTGATTTAAATATTTGATCTGGGGGGAGGGAGGTCTTTTTTTCCTTCTTTTTGGCAGGCAGTGGTGACTTCTGACATTTGAAGTTTTGTTTTGTTGTCGAAACGTGGGGGGAAGGGAAGAGGACCTTAAGAGTTGTGTAGAAGAAAAGGTGGATACGTTTTGGCGAGGGAACACCGCCAAAAATCCTTGCGAATCGTCTTCAGTGAAGAGTCGGCGCCAAATAAAAAGAAAAAAAAATAGAAAGAAAATAAGAATCGTTTCATCTGTAACAGTGTTTTCTGAGTGCGGGGTCAAAAAATCACTTTTTAAAATTGTGTCGTGGACACAAATAACCAGTGTCGGCGTCAAGCTCTCTTCTTAATACATGTATTACAACACCTTCTCTGTCTCTGTTTTATCCTCTATATTCTGTCTCAGGTCGCGACGAGAAATAACGTTTCCACAACCCGAAAATGTTCTTCAAATCAAACTAGTGGCATCGGCAATAATTCTAGTGGCGGTGATGGTGTTGGGTCGATTATTGTAGTAGTAATTTACAACAAAGAGAGAGAAATAAACAAAAGGAATTCTGCCTGTGAGGTGGTCATTGTTTGTTGAGATGTCTCGTACGTTGGCCAAAATAGAGGAAGGCGATGAGGAACAGGTAAGCTCTCTCTCTCTCTGTGTATGTGTACTCCCTTGTTACATCCACGTTACTGCCCTTTTGGCTTCTGCGATTGTCACTGTCTGTCCATCAGAGACTATGCGTTGTGTCTTAGCCAAGGATTTCGAGATTTATGCACTACTTAAATTCTCAATTCAAATGTTTTAACAACTCAAATGTGGTTTGGAGAAAATCAGAACGCAGAACTAAGCTTTCTGAACTGAAATTTAATTTTTTTTTTACTCAAACCAATAAAACAAATGAAGTGAATTTTCTAGTTTTATATCCCATGATTATTCCCTATAGCTTAAGAGAAGACGGATAATTAATGAGAGTTTATGGTTATGTTAAAATTAAATGACTAAGAATGTATGTCGGGTCTCATGACCTGGCATCGAACCAAGGACCCCTCTCATACCAGAAATAAGCCTACCTCTACCACCTAATCACCTCTAGTATAACCCCTGACTGACTTCCAAAATTTGTTTTGTTATTTCACCGTTAATTACTTTTATTGTAAGATGACATTAAAGCTTCCGTTCAATTGGTAATAAATAAATTAACAAAATTAATAAATTCGTTAATAAAATGTATTAATCAAATATATTTATTCAGTTTCATATGACAGTACATAAGATATTAAGAGTCTTCATCCCGGCGAAATTAAAATACCGCTAATTTTACAGTAATTATAATAGATAAAATATAATCGAAATGTGGAACAAGAGCGCCCTAGACAATATTATTTTACATGAGAAACCGTTATCACAACTCACTTACCTGCTTTCGATTTCGAGCCATTTTGAAAATTGGCTTTTATTTTCGCGTTTCTAAACAGCTGAAAACGGAAAACCACTAGGTGACTTGTGATAATGGTACCTCATGCAAAATAATATTGTCTAGGGCGCTCTTGTTCCATATTTCAATTATCTTTTATCTATTTGAAGATATCACATAATAACTGTAAAATTAGCGGTATTTTAATTTCGCCGGAATGAAGACTCTTAATGGATTAATAAATGTAGGTCATGGTTGATTTCTGAAATTTCTTTTTGTGTTCCATTGCTAATTGTTTCCAGTATAAAACGGCTTCACAGCTATGTCTATTAATAAATACATATAATTGTTAATAAATTTGTTAATAAGTTACTGACATTTCTATTTATTAATTAACAACTATTAACATATTTACTAAGAAGGTAATAAACACAGTAACAGCTATTCTGTTAGTAAGTAAATTAATAGAATGTTTAATAAATTAATAAATGTAAATATTAGCTGATTTCCAAAATTCCTTTCCATGACTCATTGTTAATTACCTTAGTGTAAAATGTCACTTTTATGGCCTTTGCTCCAGAGGTGAGCGCTCTACGATTGAGCCACTGAATCCCCTGTAAAACAAAAGAGTGACATACATATTCAACGTGTATGTCACATAATTACACATTTATTAAGTTAACCCTTAAGTACTCTGGTGAAAATAAAAAAGTTACACTAACACTCCGGTAGGATCTGACAGACCCCAGATGTTTCATTCACGAATATTAACTTTGTTGTGTGTTATTATTAAGAAGGGGAAGAGAAACTGGTTGGGATATTGTCTAAGAAGGTACTTGTATCATGAAGGACGTGCTAAAGGGTATGGTGGCAGGAAAAAGAGGGAGGGATCGATGAAGACTACAATTAATGGACGATATCAAAACAGAGAAATCGTATGTGAAGACGAAGAAGTTAGTGGAAGACCGTGGAGCATGGAAGCTTCTCAGTTGCAACAAGTGACCTACCAATAATAGCAAGTGGCCTATGGTAATGATGATAATGATGATGTCTGTGGTTCTTTGTTCTAATTTCACGACTAAATCAGTGTTTTGTATCATGTAGTATTAAAGTTACCAACATATATGAACTCGTTGAACGATTAAATGCAAATCTGCTGGAAAATTATTAGTGTCTTCTTGAGAAATATGAGGCAGGATAATTTTTTTCACGAAGACAGTGATTGTTTTTTCTCTCTTTTGTGCTATTTTCATCTCCAGATATGCAATGTAAAATGCACTGAAAATAACTGTTACTTCCTTCTTCCACATCGTCACCGTCATGCATTTCCGCCAAGACAAGATTCGTCACTAGTGATTGAGTGTCAGTCTCTTACAATTGATTTTTACTTACATCGCTTTCTTTATCTTCGTTTATTTCCTCTTCGAACTGTCTGCAAGACTCTGAGCATTCTCTTCGATATTTACTCCTTGTCTTTAAAAAAAAAAAAAAAATGAAAAAATAAAGTTTTACGTTCCACGATTATGCTGGCTAGACTGAAGGAGACGGTGATGATAACAAATGAATGAAATGGTGGAATGAAGAAAGTGGGAGGAAACAGGAAAACCACCATATTTGTCCACCACAAAGTTCATTTGGCACGAGCGGGAATCGAACCAAACAAAGGACCTCATGCACCAGAGGTGAACGCTCTAGCACTGAGCCACCGTGACCCCTCCTTGTCTTGGAGTTGTTAAGTAAACCTTAATTACAAAATACACACTCCAGTGTATATATTTATACATTATTATGTATTTTATAAAAAGATGCAGTTTTATATCATTTAAAAGTGAGCTAATCGCAGAAAGTAACACCTTCTCTACGGCCAGTGGCATCTCTTGTGTACTTAAGAGAGTTCTATGTATAAAATGGAATTTACAAAAGCAAAACGGTATATATAAATTGAGTTTATCATTCACGACATTCAAGAAAAAAATACTAACGTTTATACCTTGATGGGGTATCTCAGACCCCAGCAAGTCATATTGCGAAAAGCTTGAGTATTTGTTTTTGTTCCTATGTACGTAATGACTGTTCACGACAAACTATGGGGGTAGAGAAGAAACCAGCATCATGTATTGAGTGACCACCTTTAAATTTAGAGGGGAACCTACGACAGCTGGGGTATATAAGACCCCAGCAGGGTAGTTAAAGATTAAAGAAATATATTTTTAAATGAGAAATATATATGTAATTCTTTTAATTTTTTGTTTAAAAGTTTTTTTTTTAATCTATACTTATTATGTAAAAGAAACTCACCCATTAGCGCCAACTCACTCACCCGACCATAGGGATACTGCAATAGCTGGAAACGTCAAACTTGGACAGATGGCTCCATTTGGCACCAAAGCAGTGGCGGATCTAGTACGGGGACGGGGAGCCTAGGCCCCCCAGTTTTTTGAATGACAAAAATAATTGAAGCTATTATTATCTGTTTTTGAAAGTTTATAGTAAACTCGTGATATGCCTATCATAGCGTGGGTTCTGGCTGCCCCTTCCCGCCGTTTTTACCTTCTGGATCCGCCACTGCACCGAAGCTAGGAATAAGGAAGAATTTTGTGAAATATACCTCTTATTGGCGGTAAAGGAAAGTTTCAAAAAAAAATCAAGAATAAAATACTGTATGAATCCATGAACTCGAAGAGTCTTCATCCCGGCGAAATTAAAATACCGCTAATTTTACAGTAATTATGTGATATGTTCAAATAGATAAAAGATAATCAAAATGTGGAACAAGAGTTCCCTAGACAATATTATTTTAGATGAGAAATCGTTATCACGACTCATTTATCTGCTTTCGATTTCGAGCCATTTTGAAAATCGGCATTTATTTTCGCGTTTCTAAACGCCTGAAAACGGAAAGCCACTAGGTGACTTGTAATAACGATACCTCATGCAAAATAATATTGTCTAGGGTGCTCTTGTTCCATATTTCAATTATCTTTTATCTATTTTAAGATATTGCATAATTACTGTAAAATTAGCGGTATTTTATTTTCGCCGGGATGAAGACTATTAAACCCTTCACTAAAAGTAACGCGTGTTTCAGCACTTGGTAAATTCCGCTTCTTAAAAGGGGCAATTAGTACAATATTCAAATTTTCTAATTTTTATTCAGGAAATGCCCAATGGGAATATTCTCTTAAGTTTGAGGTGTGAAATTCCGTATATAAATTTTTAAGTAAAAATAAGGGGGAAAAACGCATTGCAGCGTTTTCAAAAATTTCACTCCTGTAAGGGAAATTAGGACAATTCCTGCATGTTCCAATTTTTCCATTTCTTATTCAGGAAGTGCTCAGTGTAAGAATTCACGTAAATTCAGTAACCCTAAAATTAAGTATATAACCTTCTAATTGAAAATAAAGAAATATATGTTTCAGCGTTTTGAAAAAATCGCTTCTGGAGGGGTTTATTTAGTATTCTAATTTCCTATTTTATATACTTAAAATTCCGAGCGGCTGGGGGGGGGAGTGGTCTAATGGTAGAGTGCTCACCTATGGTGTCTGGGGTCCGTAGTTCGACGGCCAGCCAGGTAAGTTTGTGGTAGATAACATTATGTCCCTGGGTTTTCTCTGGGTACTCTCGTTTTCTCCTACATTTTTATTCCACTAATATCTTAATCATCGTCTCCCATAATCTTCGGATGTTAAACTGAAAGATTGTTTATTTTATTTCATTTTGAAAATTCCGAATGAGAATATATGTTTAATTTGAAAGCATAAAATTCAATATAGAAAGGAGCATATATATAAGCGATTTCGAAAATTCCACTTCTAAATAGAGAAAGGCGGGCATTTTTTTAAAAAATAAGATTCAAATTTTCCTGTTTTATATCCATTTAATTGTATTCTCGTGCAAAGAGTGAGTATTTCCGATAGTATCTGAATAAGGATCTCTTGATAATCATTTTATTGTGGATAAAATATCATTCGATGTAGAATAAAAATTGACATTAAGCTCTTGTACTTCTCTTTGAGGTTGGTTGTTATTTGGATTTTTTTGTCTCTTTTCAACACCGAGGCTTTATGAGACAGAACCTTTGTTGAAAATGGGATCCGTACCATTACTCGAGTATGTATTCGATAAGTATCTCCAGGTTTTTTTTTTTTTTTTTTTTGTTAATTGGACTTTATTAGGAGCACGCAAATCGACCTTATAGGATTGTAATGTTAGTACGTCCATACGATACTTCACCCGATAACTCTAAAACGAAAGCGATTTTCTGAATTATGTTTTTAAGAGGTAGATAGAATTTATCTCAGCTGATTTCGCTAGTTGAGTCAGTCCTTTAGTATCATTAACGGTGGTTATCCATATCCCTTGAATATTAATATTTCCTAGCTTTTATGCAACCTGCACAATAGCACAGAAATGTTGGTTGCCTATAATGCAAGCATAAGTAGTTTTTCTTACTACAATTATCTCCGCCGATTTCGTTAATGAAATCCATCTGTTAACATCTTTAACGGTGGTTATCCATATTCTGTTAAAAATTAAGAATCTTTCCTAGCTTTTATACGACTTGCACAGTAGAAAAGAAATTTTGGTTGCCTATAATAATAGCATAATTAGCTTTTCGTATTGCAATTATCTTTTCCGACTTCGTTAATGGAGTCAATCCGTTGACATCTCTAACGAGGGTTATCCATATACCGTTAAAAATTAATAACATTTCCTAGCTTTTATGCAACCTGCACAATAGCAATGAATGTTGGTTGCCTATAATGAAAGGATAAGTAGATTTTCTTATTGCAATTATTTCCGCCGATTTCGTTAATGGAGTCAATCCGTTAACATCTTTAACGGGGGTTATCCATATTCCGTTAAAATTAATATTTCCTAGCTTTTATGCAACCTGCACAGTAGCACAGAAGTGTAGGTTGCCTATTATAAAAGGATATATAGCTTTTGTTATTGCAAATATCTCATCTGATTCTCTTTAATGTGTTTGGCCACGAGTAAAATACATTAAGAGAGTTGCATTTTATGATTTCTAGAATTATATACAGATTTTTTTTTTTTTTTTTTTTATCTAGCGCGAAAGCTACCTTGTTCACTGAACACCCTTCCAAGTTGCACGAAGATTACATCTGTCAAAACATGTAACTTCTGTGATAGGAGGAACCAGACAACAATTGCTCTAATAGCCCGTGCTTGCAGAATTAGGTCTTTCTAATCTCGTTGGAACGCAGTAGAAATTAATTACTTTATAATGAAATGTCTCTTTTTTTCTCTCGTTTTTGAACAATTTAGTGGACTTCAATTATTGAGTGTTAAAGTATGTTACTTAGAGCAGTTGAAAGCAAGGTTCTTCACTTTGTTAGTACAAGGTCCGACAAAACAACCTCCCGTGTTTGTAGAGGGCGCTGTGTGAGTTGTGGTGAGGATACGGCGACGGAGAGGGTATCGATCGATAGAGGTATACGTGCCATTTTCAGTAGTCGCAATGACATAGAATCGTGCGTTTGTTGCGCAGGAGTAATAGTAGTTGATTACTACCCAGCGGGCATTTCGCATTCGATTCGGACTTGGCCGACATGACTCTCTTCCGGAATAGAAAAACTATTCAAGTTTTCGGTGCCAAACTTTAGAGCAACAGGCTCTGCACTGAGAAAAAAAAATCGCCTGGCCGATCGTGGACCGTAACAACGCCGGAAAATGTGGGATGTGTGAGAGCATCCACCCAGCAATCTCCTAAGTATTCAGCATTTAAACAGGTCGGCCAGGCGATCCTTTTCTCAGTGCACAACCTGTTGGTCTAAAGCTTGACACCCAAACTTAAATAGTTTTTCTATCCAGAATAGAATCATGTCGGCCAAGTCCAAACCGAATGCAAAACGCCCGCTGAGTGATAATCACAGACCCACCGCCACGAATATATTCCTGCACAACAAACGTACGGTGCTCACCGAGCTACGTCATTGCGACTACTGAAAATGGCACGTGTACCGATATCGATCGATACCCCTCTCGTCACCATATCCCCACCAGAACTCGGAGTGCCCCCTCCAAATACGGGAGGTCTTGAGTTGAGTTGATTTTGAGTTTAACGTCACGTTCAGCAGCGAGGCTATATGAGACGTGGACCTACTGATTAACGTGGAATCCGAACCACATGAGCTCAAGTTACGAATCGAGCTCGTCGATGGAGGAGATCCATTCAGTTGATCCCAAGATATGGAGAATCACAAACCGGTTCTCCATGTACTCTTATGGGAGTAATTATGGCTGTTATCCTTGCTCGATAGACTACCTGCAGTGCTATTGTGATTAGCTGGTTAGTCTAATACTCAGGATACAAAATACTAGTATGTGCGTGGAATACGATGCTAAAATGAAACTAAATGATTTTTTAGTCGAGAAATCTAAATATTTAAATAATTCCTGTTTTCACATACACATTTATTTTACTAAAGTTTTGGAAATTCAAAAATCCAAAATTCAATTTGTACACACGTTCCCCTCTGGTGCTTGGGGTCCGGGGTTCAATCCCAGCCCCTGCCAAGTGGTGGACAAACACCGTGTGCGTGGGTTTTCTCGGGGTTCTCCCGTTTCCTTCCACTTTCTTCATTCCACCATTTCATTCATTACTCATCATCACCGTCTCCTTTAGTCTAACCGGCATAACCGTGGGACGTAAAACTCAAAGATTTCATTTCATTTTATCAATTTGTACACTGTGATAAACCAAACTCTTTTACGTTGTGTACGTTGGGACAACCGATACATTGTGCGTCAAAGTGTAAAGAATCTTAAAAAGCCAAGAGAAAAGAATTTCAAGACAAGCTATTGGCGGCACATTTTAGTTCAAGAAGACCTTATCCCCTTCGTTATCCTTCTGTCCGCCAGAAGCATGCAGGAGACACGTCATTTTGTGAACAGTGGAATGAGAAAACCTCTGTACCCCGTCATTGTCTTAAAGTACAAGGTATGTTAATTCTTGTTAGATTGGCTCCGTAACGTAAACAGTTGGCAGCAAATGCGTAAGCAGGATAATAGTGTACGTAAAGTTATTTGTACAAAGTTTAGAAGTAAAAAATAGAAGAAACACGCAGGTCCTGGATATTTTTAAGTAGAGAGAATTTAACTTCCAATTAATTAGTTTTTAGGGAAATAAGTTAAGGAAAATACTCATAAAATGCTTCATGTGGAGTATTGTACTGCATGGGTCAAAAACATGGACATTACGCGAAAATGATTTAAAAAATGATTGAAATGTGGGTGTGGAGGAGAATGAAGAGAATTAGCTGCGGTCGAGCGGAAAACGAATGAGAAGGTGTTAGAAATAGTTGTGAAGAATAGAACAAATTTAGATATTATTAAGAAGAGGAAGAAGAGAAACTGATTGGGACATTGGCTAAGAAGGAACTGTATCATGAGGGACGTTTTAGAGGGTATGGTGGCAGGAAAGAGAAGGATGGGACGAAGGAGACTACAATTAATGGACGATATCAAAACAGAAGAAATCATACGTGAAAACGAGGAGGGTAGCGAAAGACCGTGGAGCATGGAAGCTTCTCAGCTGCAAATTACCTACCAATAATGGCAGAATACCTGTAATAAAATAATAATAATAATAATAATAATAATAATAATAATACAGAAATAATGTGAGAGAGATTGGAAATAATAATAACTATAAGAAAAGAAAAAAGAAAATAATAAAATTAGTATAATGTATACAAGTAAATTAAGTTTTTAATAATTTTGAGTTTACGTCCAACAGTTAAGCACTATAGACTAAAGAGAATTAAAATAGAAATAAAATGTAATCTATTAAATTGTCCCCGATTTTATGCTCATTAAGCTAAGAGAAATTGATAATTAAGGCAATTGAATTATGATGGAATAATTGTTTGAATGGGAATGAGAGACGAACCAGGGCAAAACCGTTTTCTGTATTATAGAGAAAAACCGATTTTCAAAAAAAAAAAAAAAAAACTTTGTTTCAAACTTTTTAAATATAAAAAAAGGCCATTAATTCCTTAATTTGACGTACTCAAATGCTACCCGATTTAATTTTCTAGTTTTTGACTATGGAAGTGTTTATCAATGTCTAGCATCAGTTCAGTTGATATAAGTTCCTATCAATGAATTTCCCAGCTGTGAAAAACAATTATCCATCATTGATTGTAACAAGTGTTTATCGTGAGTACACACCGCATTTACTTCACAATTAATATGTTAATCTATGTATTTTAGTTTCCTTAATTTTTGTTCTATATAGGAATCATTAAGGAAAAAAAACACGTTAAGTCCAAAGGACTGCATAAGAAAATATTTTACATGCATATTATTGATATTAAACAAGTAGTTATTTATCTCGTCGCCAAATTTGACCAAGACCATGTGTTGTTTGTAGATTTCTATTCTCGTGATTAATTTTTAAGAAAAATCAAGTAAAGGGCAAAAAACAATCGACAATTTCAGTGAAAATTAATTAGGTTTGGTTTCTAACATCCCAACTTTTCATCGAATAACTGATCTTATTTCAGGGTGTCTATCGGTCACGAAAGTCACGAAATCAGAAAACGGTCGTGAATTCCAGAAAAAGTCACGAAATTTAGCTTTTGGATCACGATTTTTTAAAACTCTGTACAAATGTAAACACAAATTTGAAAATTCTCTTCTATAAAACGTCAAAATTCACCACCAGAAATGTCTATGGTCGACTTTAGACGCTCTCAAATCGCAAGCAAACCACGCTTCTATCTCATGGATGAAAATTCGGCCTAATTCGCACCTAAATTCGCTCTTAAGAGTGTTATGAAATTTTATGATTTGGTAAAGAAAAGGTCACGAAAAAGTCACGATATTTCGTTTTGGAATTTTAATAGACGGTATTTGATACACCTGTTCAATAACTGTTGACTATTCTGTATATTGTGGTATAACTTAACAATGTTTTTGATCATTAATGTCCTAATATTAACATAAAATGATGTTCTTTTTGTTTTACAGGTGAGTACACGTCATCGCCCGGTGTTTCCAAGAAGGAGTAAGGGTAACGGAAACATGTGTTGTGATAAACGTTTTGTTTCACTCACTCGCACTGGAATATGTGAAAGGAAGTTATGGACGAAATATTATCCCTGCATGATGCTTCAGGAGATATTGCTGCTATGTTTTAGTCTAAAAGGTAAATTTAGCTTCAATAATTACCTAGGTAGTAATGTTTCATGTGGGTGTCTATGTGCCGTGGGCCACAGGTTGTATTTTGTTCTACTCTTTACAAACATGCTAAATATTATGTGTGATTCATGCCTTGATCAAAGACATTGGATCGGTTCAGTTCAATCACGTTCCTTTGTTCTCGATACCGGTGTCCCTCAAGGCTCTGTTTTATCTCCGTGGCTGATATAACTTAACCCAAATCTTCAGCTTTTGTACTGCAGTGTGTAGATAATACTGCTTGTATCATTTATTAATGAAATTAACCATATAAATTGACCTGGCCCTGACATTCTCATTGGCTATTGTCTGAAGAGTAAGGTTAAACTAAATCCAGCAGACGCCAGTATTGACTTTATTTAAATTCAGAAAAACAATTTTTATTCGCCCATATCTTGAACGCCCTAATCCGTTACTTGTAAAATCAGAATTAGTTTTCATGAGAACTTGGAATAACGTTCGATATGTAATTTTCTTTCGTCATCCATCTTAGATCTGTATAAATTACTGTTGCCCACAACACGGGATATAGCTTCTCTAGTAGAACCATATATACAAGGTGTGATAAAAAAAAACGGTGAATCAATTTATTAGAAAAAAAAGTAATAAGTTTACATGGAACTTGATTTAATTCCCTTCAAAGTACTGTCTTTCAGTAGCAATGCATTTATCCCAACGTTAAATCCATGACTGGAAGCATTTCTGGAAGACTTCTTTTGGAAGGGCGTTCAGCTGTTCTGTCATGGCTCTCTCAATGATAGGAATGATATAAAACGTTTTCCTTGAAGAAGGGTTTTCCTTTTTTGGGAAGAGACAGAAGTCGCATGATACTAAATCTGGTGAGTAAGGCGGATATGGAACACTTTCTCCGGCCGAACACTCACGAATCAAAAGCAAGGTGTTGGGTGGGGCGTTTTCGTGATGTAGAACGAAACAATTTACCCATTTAATCGGCGGTTAAAATGCTTTTCACGGACTCATACGAGATGTTTAGTTCTTCGAAAAGCTCTCGAATAGTCATTCACCTGTTTGAACAAATCATTTGTGCCACTTTGGGTACGTTTTCATCTGTTTTTGACGTCGAAGGACGTCTCGATCTTTGCTCGTTTTCAAGCCACTTCTTGCCGCTTTTGAATCGCTTATGCTACTTGTAAATAGTCGTCAATGGCATTGCTTCATGGCCATACACTGATTTTGTCATTTCGTGAGCTTCTTTGGCACTTTTTTTTTTTTTTTTTAGTTTAGAATAAAACTTAATATTGGCGCTTGGCATACACTCTTAACACGTCCTCGCTCCTGTCTCTAGAAAGCAGTTGTAGTGCTGCCAAAATGTCTTGAGCCGTGGCAAAAATGCGAATTAAAGCTCACACCCTCGACACACCTATGCGTTGAGCCAATAAGAGTTCAACTGTTGCTAAGCGAGAGATCCTTAGCAAAGGGGAGTGGAATTCCTTCAGCCGATAGCAGCGCCCGGAACGGAAGACTAAGTGTCAAGTCAATGTGGTATATCTTTAACATGTCACAACTCACTCAATACTGACTGTACCAAAGGATTAGGCTACTGGGCTTAGGTCTACTTGTTGAAGTGGATACAACATCGATAGGTGGCACTGTGCAACTACATTTACTGTAGTGGGAGACCCGGGTTCAATTCCCGGCGGGAGCTCATGTGGTTCGGATTCCACGTTAATCAGTAAGACCACGTCTCATATAGCCTAGCTGCTGAACGGGACGTTAAACTCAAAATAATAATCATCATCATACATTTACCGTACTTATTGATTGTATCTTGTACTTTTCGAGACAATACAACACTCTCACGATAGTTTTTCAAGGCGAGACATCCCCAAATCTAGTCTGTGGACATTACACTAGAAGCTAACATTAAAAAAAAAAAAAAAAAAAAAAAAAAAAAAAACTAATTGGAATCTGAGCGTTAGGCTGCTTCATCACACACAAACATTTCGTACGACTGGATATCATCCACTGTCATTTTAGCTTTTATGTCTGTATCATCAACATTTTATGAACGTTTGACAATTTTAGAACACCATACAATTTATCTCGTATTTTCGCTGCTTCAACCATGAGGTATGGAGACAGACATAAGGGGTAGAATAATGTGTAAATATAATTAAATGTAACTCTTCTCCTCCAACCCTTGCCCATAGGAATGTCTGATTGTGTTTACATATAGTATTAAATATCCTATAAAATAATAATCAATTTCCAATTGCCAAAATATAAAATAAATAATTCTCAATTTCTGTGTTTATAGCAGATTATATTTCGAACATAAATTTATAATTGATATTTACAATGCTTATGTATACAGTTTAAAATGTGTGTGTATAACATATTAAGAACGAAATACAAAATTCAGATTCTAAATTCAAAATTATATATTTAAAATGTAATTTGATCTCTCTTTCTTATTTCAACTTCTTAAGGACAAATAAAAATAAATATATGAATAAATGTTCATGATAAAAAAAAATAAGACAATCAAATTATATTACAATAATTATACAAATTTTTCAAATTTAGATTACAATATTTGACAGTAATTTTATGTCTGTAGAGGCAGAATTTAGTATATTCACTTTATATGCATTCCTGTATACGTGAGTTCCATATTTATAGTCCGTCTACCGCTCTCGGACTTCCTTTGATACGTGGACTTAGTGTAAAGTGATATACTACCTCAATATCAAAGATTTATGGTTACCACTAGATATTGATAAATCTCACGAAACGTGGCTTCAGTTTGCAAAGATCACAGCAAACCTAAAAGAAAACAGACTAGGGATGGCCATTTCCGGAAAAAGATTTTCCGGTTTCCGGAAATCACATTTTCCGTTTTCCGGAAAATTTTCCGTCTTCCGTTTTCCGGAAAATTTTGTTTTCCGTTTTTTCCGGAAAATTTTGTTTTCCGTTTTTTCCGGAAAATTTTCCGTTTTCCGTTTTTCCGGAAAATTTTCCGTTTTCCGTTTTCAATTTTCCGGTTTACGGAAAATATATTTTCCGTTTTCCGCTTTTCCGGAAAATGTGGCCATCCCTAAAACAGACAGCAAAACCTGGTACCATTAACGAAACAAGACTGCTAAGTGAGGATGAAGACTCGATGCATTTCATACTAAAACACTTTTGTTGCACCCATACTAATATTAATCAAATCACATAACACTAGATCAGTGGCTCTCAACCTTTTCTGACTCACGGCACACTTTACAGAACTTTCAGGACATCGCGACACACTAGTTTGATATTCTTTTAATAGCAATAATAATAATAATAATAATAATAATAATAATAATAATAATAATAATAATAATAATAATAATAATAAATATAATTGTGTAACCCTATAAGTTGTTATAATGTAATGACTAGAGACCGGATGTTTAGGCATTAAAAACCTGGAAAATAGACAGGCAAATAGGCACTTAAAATTAAAAAAAAAATAGACAGTAAAGTAGGCACTAAAATGTAACTCTAAATAATGAAGTTAAATACTCAATACAATTAAAAAAAATAAATTCAAGTGATACTGTTCAAAGAATAGAGAAATATATCTGTTTGTTAATAACTTCTTTTACCGTATATATATAAAAACGAAGCTTGACATGTATTCAATGTATATTTGGTAAATACGTTCTATACAGCAGTGCTATTCAACCTTTTTTCCTCACGTACCCCTAGACACAGTTCGCCATCCAATTGTGTACCCCTGAAGCTGTTTAAAAGAAATTAAATCGAAACGAACTTATTAAACTTAATATCCATGTTCTGTTGATTAAAAAGGAAAGCAAATAGAGACACAACAAAAGGACAATCAGTGTGCCAATCAAAAGACTATTTACAAGGGGCTAAAGTGCACATCCGAAAAAAATAACATGGAGTTTCAAAACATATGGGAGACATCCAGTCCTAATGAGGAGGATTTTCTCCTAATCCTCCATGATATTTCTTACTCTGAGAACAATGTTAAAAATTCAAAAACAAAAAGTAACTTTAAACTAACCTGCTGATGAGAGAGAGCTTGTTTCTGGGACGCTAACTCCTCGATTCTTGGTCGAATCTTCAAGAGTGCGAGAATCAAAGCTGATTGTGGATTCAAGCAATTTTTGTGCTTCGTTTTTATTGATGTTAATGCAGAGAAAACCTGTTCCACAAATATGTTGATGTAAATGGAAGAAGTTGTGAAATAGCACTGTCACTAATTTCATTGTCCTCTTCTCGAGCATAAATACAAAAGTCACAAACTGACAAGTTATCGAATTTCATTTGCAGTGAACAGTCAACAGACATTTCCAGCAGACCCCCAGAAACAGTGTTACGTACCCCCAGAATCATCTTCGCGTACCCTCAGGGGTACGCGTACCCCCGGTTGAATAGCACTGCTATACAGCACTTTGGCACTACTCATAATAGTCCAAATTTTATACACTTTATCAATACACACAACAGTCCAAAGTTTTACAGCATTTTATCAGCACACATAACAGTCAAAAGTTTTACGACATCTTATCACTACAAACAACACTCGGAAGAGGCAGAATCCTTTCTTGAGATACTACTGTAAATTATATATTTTTCTCAATAAAGTCTTATTTTGAAGAAAATGCATAGAATAGGCAACATTAGGCACTAAAGCAATTGTTTAGGCAGGAAGGTTCAAAATAGGCTAAATAGGCTAAATAAAATTGGTTTAAATTGAAACTATAAACTCCCATATAAACTCTAAAACGTTATTTTTTAAAATCATATTTTTAATATTAAAGAATAGGCATTTTGCCTAACATCCGGTCTCTAGTAATGACTTTGTAATACTGAGCATTAATGCTGCCGCTGGAGATGTTGACTAATACAATCAATCTCAAAGTTGACTTTAACTAATTATTATTAAATTCTTCATCATTTTTAAAGTCTAAAATTTCGCGACACACCCTAGGGGATTGCGTGTCACACTAATGTGTCGCGACACAACGGTTGAGAACCGCTGTACTAGGTCACTATTACTAGGTATATATACATATTGGATATTGATATCACCATATAATAAGAAATAATTTCTTTTTCAAACGTTTTGGTTAAACGTTAATTTACTAAAAAAATCTTAGAAGATGATTAGCTTCTCGTATTTGTCTTATCAAAGTAACCAAGAAAGTTCTGTCGCTTTTTGCGGAGGTCTGTGTTCAATTGACCTCACACCGTTAGTTCAATGCTAATGGAGGTAAGGCGAAGGCCAGTTGTTTGTGTGGGTATATCCAACATACTACCTGGTTTTGGTGGCAGTTCAGTTACATCGTGAACTTGCGTAAGGACAGAGTGAACATGTGACATCCACAGAATATCGGGCGTGTATGTTTTACGCTTCAAACTGAGGTCTAACGCCGCTGCAGCGAGATGGAAGATATGCCACGCCTTCGGTGAGGGGGTCCAGACTACGCGAAGTTTAAAAACTGTCGAAACATTCGAAGACGCACCACGTGCTGGAAGACCAACACATGCACAAAATGAAGATCTTCAGGCAGCAGTTAAGGCGAACAGTGGCCAGACATGTGAAGAACTGGGACCACAATTCAGTGTGAGTGGAGAGTCCATTCGGCAGCACGTCCATCAACTTGGGAAGGACTACAAGTTGGATCGATGGGTCGCACATGATTTGACTCCGGGCCAGAAGGCAACGCGAGCAGACACCTGTGTTTCTTTACTGTCTCGTCTAAGGAAGGAGCCATTTCTGGACAGGATGTTAACATGTGATGAGAGTTGGGTCTTGTAGGAAGCTCCACGGCACCGTCATCATTGGTTAACAGTCCCATGAACCGGTTCCGAAACCAGTACTGCACCAGAAGAAGGTCTTTCTTTGTGCTGGATGGACTACTCGCGGCATCGTGCATCGGGAACTGCTACCAGCTAGTCAGAGCATCAATGCAACTGTGTACTGTCAGCAATTGAGCCGTGTTCAAGAAAAACTCAAAACTCTGGAGCTAGCAGATCTGAATTGCAAAGGGGTTCTCCTGTTACAGGACAGCGCTAAGCTCCACGTGGCTAGGATAATCCGGGATACCATTCTACGTCTTGGGTGGGAAACACTATTGTATCCGCCTTACTCCCCGGACATTGTACCGTCAGATTATCACCTTTTCTATTCCTTGGACATTCACCTTAGAGGATGCCAGTTCAAGTCCCTGGGTAGGGGTGCAAAATGCACTTGGTACCTTCTTCCCTTCATGACCCACCAAATTCTACTGCGATGGAATCCATGCACTTCCAGAACGTTAGCAGAAGGTCGTCGATGCCCATGGGGACTATTTTTTATCTTCCATATATGTCTTAGGAGACATCGATATTCGAAGGTGGTGCGTGAAAAAGCGACAGAACTTTCTTGGTTACCTTTATATATAGCAGTTATATTTCTTTAGATCATGGGTCTTTCTTCTCCATAGAAGTAACTTCTTACTCAGTTATGTATTGTGGTGACAAGTAATTTAAAAAAGTGATGCGAAAGAATTGAAATAGACATTTATGTTTGTTTTCAAGTGACATTATCAACGTGACAGATGTTCGTGAAAGATTTTATTTTATTGTTCAGTTCTAGCTAACGGATATATATGTTTTAGCATGTCATCCGACGGAAATTGCGTCATACTACAAAAACTCGCACCTTCCGCTCTAGGTTTTACGTCATTTATCCATTTTCCCGTAATGATGAGTCAAAACGTACGTTCTGATATTTCTACTTTTTATGTATGTATTGTGTTGATGTCCTCCTCAATTCATGCTGTAGAGTAGTCACCACCAACTAGACCAGTGGTTCTCAACCGCTGTGTTGCGACACACGGGTTTATCGCGCAATCTCATAAGCTGTATCATCAGATTTTAGAATTTAGTGTTAGGCTATTTGAGAAAGCGTTTTTGATGCGTTAGCCCCTGTAGCGAACGTGGCCAAGGTAATTTTACTTTCACCAGAGTTCTAAATCATACTGTGAGCCAATCAGGGTTTCCGGGTCTTTTTGCCAGGTCCAGGTGTGTAAGAGCAGAGTTCCAATACTCTGCACAAACCATCTTCCACGCAGCTGTTTCTTGCTACAATCCCTTTGCCTGGCAACACGTCTTTCTTTCTTTCCTTTTGAAATCTTTTAAAACAGCAGGCGGTCTATTGTTCCGAAATGCACCAAGTACGTTCGAGCTGACGTTTTCTCCGCGTTTTTATTGCTTTCGCGTGTGTGATTAGCCATCCACATTTAAATACATGGTCAGCGTATTCCAAGCGTACGCATAAGCAACAAATACGCTTTGCGATTGCCTCAAATAGCCGGGTACTTAATGAACTAGTTAGAATGCATTTTGAGATAGACTGTACCAGGTTATGCCTCCAACGGTAACAACAATGCCAAGCATTACCTAGAGTCAGTACTTTATAGGAACTCATAATCTTACACTATTATATATAAGGGAGTTTGGGGGTTTCAACCCCTTCGAGCAAGATATTATAAGATTATGTTAAGATATATATACAAAATCATTCATGTCCTGAAACGATATGAAATTAAGTGCTTGAACCCCCCTTGATGAAACTCTGAATACGCCACTTACTATTATTATTTTAAAAATCAAACAATTGTGTCGCGATATCGTAGGCGTAGGTTAAGTGTGTCATCAGTTAAAAAAGGTTGTAAACCACTGAACTAGAGGGGGTGTGTTGTCACCGTTTGTTGCTCACATGCTCATATTCTCAGCAAAGAACACAGAGAAGAAAAGGAATAGAACTAGAGCAGGCCCGTATCCAGGGGGTCTAGGGGGCCGCCCCCCTAAATTTTTGCTGGCCCCAATAAAATTTTCACGGTAGGCTTGCAAATGAACTATAATATGGTGATGAACTATAATATAATTGGATCGGGCCCCCCTAACTTCAGCCGGGCCCCCTTATATATTTGGGCTGGCTACGGGCCTGAAGGAGAGGTGGGGTCGGTAAAAACCATTGGTGACAGGGAAATAAGCAGGTATTCTTCTTCTTTTTTTTGTGCAGATACGCTACTCGTGCTCTGACAATACTTATTTTATTTCATTCCCGTCTTTTACTTTGCCTGTTATCTGTGCGCCTTACCTAATTGTAAAAGCATTGCTAGTGCGCTGTATAATGGACCAATCGGAAATAACCGCTGTCCATTCCATCTGGGTAATATGTGATATCACAGTATTCGTATCTTAGTAGCACGTAAGACACATATACAGAGCAGACGTCAGCCTCTTGAAATTGTTGAAGCAGTGTTGGCAAGGAAACAAAGTTTCATTTCACACTGTGAAACTAGGGATGGCTTTTTTTCGAAAAATGTTTCGATTTTTGGAAATTTCATTTTTCGAATTTTCGTTTTTCGAAAAAAATTCCGTTTTGAAAAAAATATTTTTCGAAAATTTTTTCGTTTATTGAAAATTTTTCGTTTTCTGTTTTTCGAAAAATTTTGAGTTTTTTTGTTTTTCAAAAATTCTTTTTTCGAAAAAATGTAGCCATCTCTATATGAAAGTACGGAAGACTTCCAAACTGTGCAAACTAAAATCCTGAAACTGGTCGTAGTGGATCTGTAGTATAACTTATAATTGCAACACATTAATGTAAAGTTAGAAACGAAACTTACTCCTGGGATGTTGAAGACATCAAAATAAGCCATTTCGTGCTTTCTCCTACCGCTTTTGCTATATGAAAGTTAATATTCAAATAGGAAGTGGTAATAGATTTCTGCAATTTCCGGTTACATTAGAGCAGTGGTTCTCAACCTAATTCCTACCGCGACCCACTATTTTGTCACATCCTCTTGCCAGCGACCCCCTTATAATTTCTGGTTTGTAATAAGTTTGTGTGGGATTTTTAATAGACCTATTTTGCGGATATCTCACGATATCCATCTATTTCTATAATAGTAGAATCCATTTCTTGCATATACTGTAGTGGATACAGGGGGGCGCGGTGGCTCAGTGGTAGAGCGTTCACCTCTGGTGCTTGGGGTCCCGGGTTCGATCCCAGCCCCCGCCAAGTGAACTTTGTGGTGGACAAACACCGTGCTCGTGGGTTTTCTCGGGGTTCTCCCGTTTCCTCCCACTTTCTTCATTCCACCATTTCACTCATCTCTCATTATCACCGTCTCCTTTAGCCTAACCGGCATAACCGTGGGACGTAAAACTCAAAGATTTCATTTCATTTTTTTGTAGTGGATACAGTAACTTCCCTAAAAGCAAATGGATTGAAACTAAATTTGGTCAGTTCATTCATATTACAAATATCGAATCCGATTCGTCATACTGTTTCAAAGTGGAGGCCGTTTGAAAATTTTAAAAGTTTATAACTCCCTTAATTTTGTCACATGAAAAAAAAAAACTGTTGAAAATGTTTAGTAGACTTATTTTTTGTTCTTCTTAACAGTATGCATAAAAATATGCCTATCAGAAGAGAATTGAAAATTATATATAATTATATTTTCCGGTATTGGATGCTAGATATATTTATCTTTTCCGTTTATCTTCGCGACCCCCAGGTTAAGAAACCCTGTGCTAGAGGAATAAAGTCGGAAATGGAATATATCCAGGTCTGGATTAACCCATCTAGGGGCTAGAAAACATGTGGCCCCTGGCAAGGGCGCCGACTTCTCTGTATTTTTTTTGGAGGGGGGCATCCAGATATAGAAGGTATATATATGAGGATTTTAAGACAAATTGCACTCAAATTATGCCAAATAATGTATATTCATATATACAATATGGGGCGCACATGAGCTTTAGGGGACCCGGGCCTCCCGGCCCCCCAGGATCGGCACCCTTCGCCTCTGGTGACTTCGCCTAATACTTTTGTGTGAAAATACAGTAGGTTATTTAAGGGAATATGTTTCTTATGTTTGGTCATATTCTATTTTATGATAATAATTGTATCTTCATGATTCTGTTTAAATAGACAGTTGAGATTTTGATGAGAGTGGAGGCCCTTGTCCACCTGGAGACTCGGGGTTAGAGCCCCCCTAAGCCCCCCCTTAATCGGACCCTGAATATATCGTACTCTTCGTACATATTAGCGGTTGCAGAAAATTGCTCCTCGCTTTTACCATTTATGTTCTAATGAAATCCACAATGAAACCGGAAGTAATACTAAATTTCTGCTACTTCCGGCTTTAGTAGAAAAATATTTCAGTTTAACGTCCCACGAATATGCAGCCTGTTGGGCTAAGGAAGATGGATGATTAGGGCAAGTGAATGATTGGTGGAATGATCATGTAGGAGGAAACGCGACTACCCTCAGAAAACATACGGACACAGTGATGTTCACCAATAACACTTGCCCGGAGATCGAACCAAGGACCTTACGCATCAGAGGTAAACACTCTACCACTGAGCCATTATGATCCCTGGTTTTAGTAGAGAAGCACGGGTGAATATATTATGGTATTTTTTTCTTCAGACGATGAATTGATTGCAGCATACCGCTTGTCGTTACCTGTTACCGATTTTGTATGCGATTAATGTTTACCGGTTTGAATTAATACCACTTCCGGTTTGAGTAGAGGCTTAGTGAATAAAATGGAACCTATTTTCAGGACGTTGAATAGGATTCCACAAAACCGCTTCTCCATATCTCTTACCGATAGCCTTTCTAATCATCTAAGACTTCAATGTATGCATAATATAGTTTGGAAGTCTCAAAACGTTGTTAGGTGTTAGCGAAGTACATCGTCTTGTAGGTAGGGTTATATACGTTATTGATAAAATATGGCTTGAAAGATTATATACAGGGTTTTTCAAAACAACACCGACAACGTTTTGGAGGTGAATCCTGACACCGAGATAAGACAAAAGGTATAGACCAACCTGGATGCACAAATGCTTCCTTTCGGAGTTACAGGCTGCAGAAAACTTGTAAAAATGAACTTTAAAGATCGATAGCTCCAAAACTATGAGACCTACCGTAGTCGGGTCAAGACTTTACTAAGGACTATATGTGCTCTATCCAAAAATACATGCTTCAGAATCCTGCAGTACTTCCGCAACAATTTTTATAGAGGTAGTTAGTGAGTACTTCAGATTGTATGCCCGTAATCAGACTTCGTGTACAAAAATTGTTGCGTGAGTACCTTGAAATTCTGAAACATGGATAGAGCAGATATTAGTTCCTAAGTAAAGTCTTGACCTGACTACGGTAGGTCCCATAGTTTTGGAGCTATAGACCTTTAAATTTCATTTTTTCATATTTTCGACACACTATAACTGCGAAAGGAAGAATTTGTACATCCAGGTTGGTACATACTTTTCGTCTTATTTTGGTGTCAGGAATCACCTCCCAAATGTTGTTGGTGTTGTTTTGAAACACCCTATATATATATATATATATATATATATATATATATATATATATATATATATATATATATATATATATATATATATATATCGAAAAATTGAAAAAAATACGAAAAACAGCGGATATCGAGATATCAGAAAAAATTAAATAGAAAAAATGCCGACTATCAAATAATGAAAATATTGGAAAATATCTTAAAGTATAAAAAAATACGAAAATGGAAAATGTCAAAGATCAAAATATCGAAATAGTTTTTTTAAAAAAATATCGAAATATATCAATCCTGAAACTTTAAAAGAAAAAGGAAGAAAAGCATGAAAAACATCGAAAAATTAAAAGACACCAAAAAATATTGAAATATCAAGATTAGGAGATATGGAGAATTACAGACATACCGATAGTTTCGTTTTTAATGATCTTGATTAAGTTCTGCGGGTAATGCAGTCGTCATAGACTTTATTCTCATATTTAATCGTTCGATTGTAATGGTTAACGTGCTCCAAAGAATTTTCATTTGACTAGCTGAACCTGCGCTCCGTACACAGCGCATCATGAACATGAAGAATCTCCTTGTCATTCTTCACAACATCTGTACATGCCCCTTTATAGGGAGGCACTTGGCTCAGTGGTAGAGCGTTCACCTCCGGTGCTTGGGATCCTCGCGCCGTGTGGATTTTGTGGTGGACAAACTGTGTTCGTGGGTTTTCTCGGGGTTCTCCCGTTTCCTCCCGCTTTCTTCATTCTACCGTTTCATTCATTTCTTATCATCACCGTATCCTTTAGCCTAACTGTGACACGTAAAACTTAAAGATTTCATTCTTTATATCCCTTTAGAGACACAAGTGAAAGACGACTTGATAAAAATCGGTAAGGGGTACCATAAAGGGGAGGTTTTTCCGATTTTTTCTTAATATCTTGCACCGTTTGCAAGCTAGGCTCCTGTCTAGCCTAATGGCTAGAGCGCTCGCCTTTGGCACGCCTAGTCGCGGGTGCAAATCCCGCTGGGAGCCTAATGCCTCGGCTCAATTCCGAGATGTGCTCCAATGGGCACTTGAAGCTGTCGGTCCCGTCTCTGAAATGGTCACGCTGCTGAAAGGGACGTTAAACTCTCAAACCAATCCAATCCGTTTGCAAGCTTTGAGCCTATTTCCGATTGGAGTTTCTAATTCATGTATGACCAGTGTTTTCTTTGTTCTTGCATCCAGTATGTAATAAACAAATACGTTACATTCACAATTAATTATAATGTCAGTGATATATGGTGTTCATTGGGCAAAATACTCCAAACAATAAAGTCTCATCTTAGACTTGAAAAATGGTTCTTCTTGTTCACCTCAACCATAGGTTGGTGGGCAACATGGAAATTTTAAAAGTTTTCTCTCACTTGGGAGACCTGTTTTATACCTTGATAAGGCCTCTTCTTCGTAACTGCATAGATATTCTATCCTTGGTCTTCCTCTTCCTGGTTTTCCTTCTGCCTTTCCCTCTATCAGCACAGTGATCCAATCGGAGTGTCGAATAAGATGGCCAAGCATGCTGTTTCTTCTTTTTCCTATTATCTTTATGATCTGTCGTCCTTCATTAGCTTCCTTTAGTACGTCTTCATTCCTTTTACTTTCGGTCCATGATATGCGCAGCATTCTGCGCCTACATCACATTTCAAATGCTTCCAGCTTGGGAAAGATGGTTATCCTTCGTTTTTCATTATCATTTAGCCATCAAACAAACGCCTGAGAGATATACAACCCCTGTATACAAGTTTATTGTGTTGGAATGTATTACTCGTAGGATATGATGCTTTACTTAAAGAAAAGAAAATCAGCACTTCCAATATACCCCTTAAAAATGTAATAAAGAAATAACATCCATCCCTTTTTTTAAATATTCAACTAGAACTGAACAATCTACACAAAATTTGCAGTCTATGAGTGAAAACAGCATCTTCCTAGAGCCTATAGTTCCCGAGAACTCACTGTCGAAAGGATTGGCCACAAATATGTAAACTTCTTTTAACCATAAACATATAAGCCTATTGTGCTGCCAAAATGTCTTGAGCCGTGGCAAAAATGCAAACTAAAGCTCACACCCACGCGCTGATCCAATAAGGGTTCAGCAGCTGCTAAGCGAGAGAGCCTTAGCGAAAGATAATGGAGTTCCTTCAGCCGATAGCAGCGCCTGAAACGGAAGACTAGGTGTCAAGTCAATGTGGTATATTTATAGCATTTTAATATATAGTTTACGTTGAGTAGAAGATGATGGCATAAAGGGTAAATTCTGACAACAAAATGTACTTGCTTTCGGTAACATTTTCAAATCTTTCTATCAAGTAAGGAAAAGTCTTATTCGTAAACTGTTCCTAAATGTATAACAGTGGTCGCCAAACTTACGAAGCTTTGAGCTACCGTACCGTTCTTTAAATCCTACTGTGAGTTACCAACCAAAAGAACTATCAACTTTTTTTTTTTATTATTTTAAAAAATCTTAGATGTGATTACTGTCTATAAATTTCTACTGAGTATGAAAGCAAACTATCAACGTTAGCAAATGTCTATGTCCCCGCAAACTACTAATAGCTCGCGATCGACGGTTTGTTGATCACTGATGTAAGAGCGAAGCTTACGGCTAAGTCTAGTGTCATATTGGAAGTTCATTTTCCATACTGTATAAGTTTTTAATTTTATTTTTGTAATTAGTGTAACGCGGGAAATTCGAGAGTAAAATGGAAATTTCTGCCTTTCAACATGGGATTTTGTAGAATTTTAGGTTGGCATCACTGTCTGTTTCCGATGGGAGACCAATTAGTGTTGCCAATTTAGGGAATTTATCCCTAAATCTAGTGATTTGATATTTTAGAGACAAGATTTTTTTCGTTTACCATTGTTAAACAAGGAATTTGGCGACTTTTGAAATGTCGTGCAGCGCATAAACTAAATGGCGTGACAAACATCTTGGCATTTGAAGGCGGCGCTCCAAGTTCCCTTTAAATGCTGCTAGCAAATGAGAGTCCAGCGGTATTGCCATGTTTATTTTGTACACATCCACGTCTATCCTCTGCCACCTGATCGCGCTGTGGTTTGTCTACTCAGCCATAGCCACACCCCTTAGCATTCGGCAACGTCGCGTCAGTGCTTGCGTTTTATTCGTTTAGCTGAAATGCCAAGATGTTTGTCACAGGCTTTAGCATCATTTCCATTACAATTAAGGTTTCTAGCAACTTTTCACTGTACGTTTAGTGACATTATTCTTAATGTTATTGACAATCCTGGGGACCATTGGTTCTATTACAATAGTTCAGATTCCAGTTTAAACGTACAGTGGGTCAATAAAGAAGTCGGATATATACATACTTAAACATTTCAAGAGAGAATACGCGTAAGCATGCCAAGAGTACGCTTCAGAGGAGAAAATGTATATTTTAAGTACTATATATTATTTACTTATGAAAAATAGAAACCATCGATGACAAAACTGAAATTCATGACTATAAAAAATACAAAAGTGAAAACGTAGCTCAAATCCATGTCAAAAAAGAACTCGGACACTTTATTTGAATCAAAAGTGTAGAATGTTATTAGGTATTTTTAACATTTTATTGGCAATCATTTATTTTTCACGATAACTTTCAATCTTACGGGCATGGATTTTACAAGTTTTTTGCAGAAAGAAGGATCAATTTTTGCCCATTCAGTCTGAAGTGCTGAATCCAAGTCTTCCTTTGTTCTAATAGTATACTTTTTTAACTGATTTTCCAAATGAGCCTATAAGTGCTCAATAACATTAATATCAGAAGATTTCGGAGGGTTTCCAGCACATGCGGACAATTATACAAGAGCCACAAACGCACAATGAGTGCTTTGTGGTTGGGATCGTTATCCTGGTAGTACTGGAAGTTATCTTTTAGTCCCAATGTTTTAGCACTTGTACCAAATTTTGCTTCAGTATGTTTAAATACTTTGTTTGGTCCATAATACTATCGATTACACAAAGTTTACCTGGACCAGCAGCGGACATGCAGTCCCAGACCATTGCCGAGCCACCTCCATGTTTCACACTGGATCGTAGATTACGCTCTCGGAGTTCTTCATTAGGGTTTTTTTTTTTTTTTGTCAGATATAACATTGACCATCTGAGCGGAGCAACTTAAATTTGCTTTAGTCTGCAAATAACACAGTGCTCCAAAACGAAAAATCCTTATTTTATAAGTTTTTGCAAAACTGAGTCTCGTTTTCTCTATTGCATTTGCTCGTGATCGGTTTTTTACAGGCTACTCTTCCATGTAAATTGCTTCTTCTTAAAACTAACCTTATTGTTTCGGGATGCACACTTTTATTAAGATGTTCTTATACTTCTTTGGCCAGTTTAGGAGCACTTATCTTGAGGTTTTTATTATCCTGTAGTACAATCCATCGCTCGTCTGTAGGGATGCGCACGAGACGAGTCGAGACAGGATTTTCTTGACAAAATTCGAGTCGAGACACGGCTCTTCCAATAGAGAAATATACATTTTTCGAGTCGAGACCACTTTTACAGCACATTTTCGAGACGAGAAAGCCACAAATCTTGTCTCGTGCGCATCCCTACTCGTCTGACTTTAAAAAACATTCTAGGTCTACTACTTTTTGGTTTATTTTCCACTGATTTTGTTGATTTAAAACGTCTAGTAATGTCATGAACTGTGGAATGTGACATATTTACTAATTCCCCAATATCATGAACTGATTTTCCTCTTTGTAATATTTTAAAATAAGTTATCTTACTTCTAAAGAAGTTTGACCACGTTGTCTTCCTATTTTGTTTCACTCACATGGAAATAGTACGGCTTCGACTCGCTTCACTTGGACACCTAAAAACTGTCAAGTAGACAAATTCTTGGAAATTCCCCTATTAAACCCAAAAACAAAGAGAGTGCTGCCACGTGTCCGAGTTCTTTTTTGACATGGATTTTAGCTCTATTTTCACTTTTTTTTTTTTTTTTTTTTGTATTTTTGTAGTCATAAAATTGAGTTTTGTTATTGTTGTTTCTATATTCCATAAGTAAATAATATAGAGTAATTAAAATATATGTTTTGTTCTCTGAAGAATACTCTTGGAATGTTTATTCTCTCTTAGAATGTGCAAATAGGTAGCCCTATATGTCCGACGACTTTATTGAGTCACTGTAGGTCTCAATCTATATAGCTGCTGACAAGGACTGCATGCAAACCAATCAATCAGTGAAAAATATAATTCGTTATCATTATTTGATCTTGTCAATTGCGACGCAGTTAGTTCAACATGAATTGTAGTAGGTTATTCTATTGTAATATGTTGTTAAGTACATGAAAAAATTTATTTCTAGATGTCTTTTTCCTTCTTTAAATTAAACGCTGATAAGCCTCTTGACCTTGTCTCCTATTAATATGACCTCATTAGTGAAGAGTTATTGTTTAGAAGTTTCTCTTTCCGTTTCAAACAAAGCAATAGAAAGTAATCGTATTTCAAATTCATATCAGTTGTGCTAGCATTGCGCAAAAATGTAAAAAGTAATACTACCTACTTTCTCTCTTAATATTTAGTTAAACGTTTAATGTTTCCGGGACCCTATTCCGTTTCGGTTATCGCAAAATTATGAAATTATGGATTGGAACCCAATTATATATATATATATATATATATATATATATATATATATATATATATATATATATATATATATATATATATATATATATATATATATATATATATATATATATAATATATTATATATACAAGGTGTTAATGAACTACGGACAAACTGTAAGAGGTGATTCCTCACATCAAATAAGAGAAAAATTCATATGGATCTATGGCGAAAAGTGCATAGTTTCAGAGCGAGGGCTGTCTAAAAGCGCGAAAAAGCTAAATTTCAAGAGGCCCTATTTCGAATTCCAAAAATTGTGGATGGTGGTCTTATCAGCGTAAAAGAAGCCACGCATACACAACCAAAAAGTGTATATTTCATCAATTGTCAATAGATGTATAGGGTATTCCCTACAGGGTGTAATTCTCAGACATGCTCTCAATAGGGTTTTCAGATATACCGTGATTTCAAGGAGGGTCCAAAATAGGCAGGAGGTAAGCCTTGACAACAATGGACATCCAATGGTTCGGAAGGAAGTTGGAAGTGTTAGGAATAGGCAGCTGCATGCTTTTCTGTGTTCGAATAACGTGTGATGCGATGTATTTCGTCAGGGTATATTTGATGTTTTCTGCACTTATAAGCGTTAAAGAAAACATTACAGCATGGGCGGCGATTAGGGGGGCAAAGGGGGGCAGTTGCCTCCTCACTTTTTCGAAGTAACCCATTAATGCATATAATTTCATTTGAAAATAAAAAGTTTTTGTATGTATTACTGTTTCATAGAAAAAAATGGTGCCATATAATATTTGCCGTTGCGTGAGTAGGTATTGGTTGTCTTCCCGTTAAGTTAAGAAAGCTACAGAAATTGCGTTTTAATTGCCACGAAAAAAAAAATTAACCTATTGGAGCACAACAATTCCAGTATTCTTTCAATTCAGGGGTATAGAAGCAAAACCTGATAAATCCATTTTCCAATTTTGTCGGGAAACGAAGAACAAGTGACGCCCTTTTGTTTGAAAACTGTTGCACAAATTTTGGCTTAGTGGTCACTACTTAATACAAATGAGTGAAATGAACCACTAAACAAAAAAAAGTTGTTCAACAATTCCGAAAACATGAGGGCGTCACTTTTTCTTCGTTCCCAGACAAAATTCAAAAATAGATTTAGCAGGTTTTTCTTCTATACCCCCCTCTTACAAGAGCGCGATATGTTAGTCAGCCGCTCTAAAACTAATTGACAGTGTTGCCAACAAGTTGATACAAAAGGTCGCTAAATTGGAGATGAAATGACTCCAATTTTGGGTGAAAAGTCGCTAAAAAAATTTTTTCATATTATATATATAAAAGACTCAAAGATTCATATATAACTAACAGTAATTTCACTTTTATATATTTTTAACTTTATGATCAATTTTGCTTCAACAAAATCAAAAATGAATTTAGAAAAACGAGCAAAATTAAAGGTTTAGAAAAAAATTTACTTCACTTCTAATCACGCTTCTACAGATAATCAGTTTGCTGTCGGTAATGTATTATTTGTGCCTCTAAACGGAAGCTCTGTAAACTAAAGGACATTTAAAGCTGGAGTTCGTCCCCGTTAGAAGGAAGGTAAGAGATAACAGCAATCAAAGCGGGAATATAGAGATAAATGTTATGTACTTTCCCAGCTCGTCAACATTTGAACTGATTCAAATAAGCAAAAGTAAAATAAACATTTTTATATATCTGAACTGATTCGAGTTAATAGTACTTACTTTAGGATAAGTTGTTCGCAGCGCAAAAGTCGCTAGAGTTGTAAGTAAGTCGCCAAATCGTCATTCCAAAATCACCAAAAAAGTCGTTAATCGGAAAAATTATTTTTTGTCGTTATCCTGGAAGACGAATCCCCTAGATTTAGCGACTTTTCCCCCAAATTGGCAACACTGCTAATTGAGAGAACATTTCAAATAATAATAATAATAATAATAATAATAATAATAATAATAATAATAATAATAATAATAATAATAATAATAATAATAATAATAATAAATTCACAAGGTATTCTTTAATTGCACAAAAATTGACAGTTCCTAAAATATCTTTTCTTCTTTCTAAAGTAAGGAATATTGATTAAAATGAGTGTAATAAGAAAAAACTTCCACCTTTTCCATTGTTTTGTAGTGTAATATACGAGTGAAGTGGTGTGTTTAGGGATGTACGAGTGTATACAATTAAATTTAGTGAATTCAACAGAATTCTAGGTTTTAGGATTGTTTTGTATAACTGGAGTATGTAGTGATTTTAAGTATTGTTGTGTTTTGATGTGTTGCAAGAAAGTGAAAACTGCACCTAATGGCTACAAACATGTTTCGGGAAGTTGTCAAAAGCAAGTATTTCTTTAAATGTCGCAGCATGTGCTTGTAGTTTTTACTGTCTTTCATTTTCTAAGAGTAATAATATACATTTAATAGCATGTGGGGGAATTTAAAATTAAGTTGTTCATTAATCCCCAGTTTCAATATAACTTCTACAAAACAAGACTCGTTTTTCATTACTATGTTTAATATTATTCTTTCTGTTTATTTGTTATGTAAATTTGTTATTAAATAATCTGATGACACAATTTTTCAGCAATTTATCTAATAAAATATGAAATATGATGGACGGTATTTTAAACGAAATAGATAGAATCCTATTAGTTATACAAACCTTTCGTCAAACAAAGTGTTAGAAAGAACCGGGGAAACTTAGATTGATATACAAATATTCAGATCATGTCTTGCTCCCCCCCCCCCCAATTTCAACGTCCAATCGCCGCCACTGCATTGCAGCATGCGTTTTCCCGAGTACGAGAGACCGTGCTGCTGACGACCCTTAACACTTTTGACATCGCGCCAAAGGATTCCGTGTTCACTGCTATCAAGGCTTATCGTTTGCCTACATGGGACCAATCATAAAGTCAGAGCATATCTCAAAATTCGGTTGATGGCATGTCTGGGAATTTCACCCTGCACGGAATACTCTGTACACCCATTGAACATTAATTAAATATGCACTTTTGGATTGCGTATGCGTGACTTCCTTTATGCTGATAAGGACCACCATCCACAGTTTCTGGAATTCGAAATAAGACCTCTTGAAATTTGGCTTTCTTGCGATTTTGGACAGCCCTAGCTCTGAAACTATACACTTTTCGCCATAGGTCCATATAAACTTTTTCTCTTATTTTGATGTGAGGAATCGCCTCTTACAGTTTGTCCGTATAGTTCATTAACACCCTGTGTATATATATATATATACCACTGTACAGATTATCGCAAATTAAAACTCAAATTTTGCGTTGCGTCGATGCAGAAAGCTGGTGAATGAGGCTTCCGAAGTTTTTCTTCATGCTGTTGAATTCCTGTACCATATATATCTGTGTGCCACCGGTCCAGACTCACCCACACCCGCCCCACCAGAAAAACTTTCTAACTCAACATACATTTGTACACATTCTCAATAAAATTATACTTGATTAATAGAGAAATGATTGGTGTAGAATGAATCAGGTATTATTCTGCATCCGAAAAGACTATAAGTATTATAAAATACTTCCACATATATTTTCAGAAAAAAAATATAAGAAAGAGTACAGATGAAGTGTATGATCAAATTTTCATTCTACATGAATCATTTCTCTGTTGAACCAGTTTGATTTTCTTGAGAAAGTGTATAAATGAATGTTAAGTTACTAAATTTTGGGGGAGTGCGGACCCAGTGGACATCCCTGTGAGTGCGCCCGTGTGACAACGTAATATGACGGACGCTCATGATCCACACACCCAGCCATGTTATGTTATTGAGGGTTTTATCTACTTAGTCGTACAGTACCAAAACCTGACCTTACTGTCAACCGTGCAAAGAGGGTTAACCGATCCCCGAGTGACGTGAGCGTGAGGTTTAAGACCCACAAGTTCTACAAGTATGACAAGAATTCCGTGAGCTTCTTCCGGACATAATATAAAATGATGTCATGAAGGAAGTTTCAACTTTTGTAGCGGTCTGTAGCAGAGTGATTTTTATGTAACGTTGCAAGCAAGGCGTGGAACAATGATATATTATTGCATATTGGTGGAGAGGATGGATGCCAAAAGTATTGTATGAAGAGTCCTCCACCTGTTCCTGTGTCGGGATTCTCTCCAAGGGAAGGGAACTGCCCAGAAGGAGCTGCCCGATTTAGCCTGGCACCTGTAACCTCCGCGGGGGAGGAGGGACGGCTGGTGAAACCACTTGTATACACATGAGTAGTTAGTTGTTGCTTTTGTTGTTTCTTTGGATCACGCTTTGACCACTCCGCTGCCATTGCCAATATTCGTCTCTGGTAATCAAGTACGCCACGTTGTGCAAATGAATATCACGTTTGACGTCAGTAGGTGAACTGCCAGTGGTGATAGTGCTGTCATACTGGCCACTGCTCAATCAGGCAAAGATATTTTGAATCTAATTACGGAAATGTTAAGAGAAGTTAGTCTTAGATATGAGAAGACATGCCAGTCATTACTGATATCATTTTTTCACTCCAGCTTAGTAATTAATTGTCAGCTAATTGCTCTGTGACGTCACAGCTTCTTGCTCCCATTCTCAGCAAACCACGCAGAGAGAACAAGGAGCAAACTTGATGTTGATGAAAGCTAGTAGTGACAAACAAACAGGAACATGGATGACGTGACCCGTGTTTCGAAGGGAGTCACTCGTGACTCACCACACCTGGTGACCCGGGAAGACCCATGACCTAGAGTGAACCGGACAGACCCCTGGGGTGTGAGCGTGACTCGAAGGGAATCACTCATGATTCACCAGACCTGGGGACGTAACCCGTGACTCGAAGGGAGTCACTCATGACTCACCATACCTGATGACCCGGGCAGACCCAGGACCCGGACAGACACGGGGACGTGACTCGTGACACGAAGGGAGTCACTTATGACTCACCAGACCCGGTGAGGCGGCAGTCCCATGTCCCCATGACACTGACAGACGCCGGGGACGACGAAACATCGTCATACACATGGAGAACATGTGTAAGGTTGCTAATGTAATTCTAACGAACACAATTATATCCTTTCTCTCAGTCTTCTTACTAAATCTATAATATTTCGCGCTTGTTGTTCTCATGTGTAATTCATATCAAAGCATTGGAGAATCTCAGAAAACATGAACTACATGATTTTCCTACAAAGAATCGTCTAGGTTTCATCGAGGAACCCGTAAAACCTGTCATTTGTTTTATTTTTTTTATTTTATTTATTTATTTATTTTTTGTATAGGGTATGTTCAAAAGCCAACGTTATTTTTCAGTAATGGAAGACGAATAAACAGGAAATTATATTTCACATAATCAAAACGTGGTACCTTGATTAAGAGATGTCACACCGAGGATCAAACAACGCATTAGTGGACATCGTTAATCCACTACGAAATCCTGGTATAATGCTACTGTGTGCACAAGGAAAGGTGGCTTCTGACAGTTGAGTAGTATTGGAGGCGCTGTTGCCAGAGGCTCCCCAACACAGACACCAGCTCTGACGACAAACTTAAGGCGTTTAACAAGTCGTCTCAACTACCGGCAACAGCGCGGTCAACGACCTTCGTTGCCTAGCAGCAGTGTGAAAGAATACTCCTGTGATTGGCGAACAATTCGTCCTCTTGTTTTGATTACAACATGTGCAGCTATCTGTCAGAGGCCACCTTTCAGTAACTCGATAATACATAGCCGATATTTACATTGCTTCCGGGTCGCTGGATCTGTTCGAGTCACTGGGTCTGTCTCGATCTCTTGAGTCTGTTCGAATCACCGAGTCACACCGCATCTGAGAAATGACACCCAGACCCAGATGACCTGGTCAAAAGTCGTGACTCAAGTGACCCGTTTGGTTTTGCAGATCTGCTATTCATGAATGCATGACCACTTATACACTGTCAGCGTTTGTTTTACTCCATTATTCTATCTCTTCTCTTTCCCTCATTTGTTGTATTTGTTATCTCTATTCCCTTTGTGAGTGTGGAGACGTACTTGTACGTCATGCATCGGCCTTTGGGAATGAATGTTTTGTAGCTTAGCAGCATTACGTAGGGCAATGGTCGGCATTGTTGAGAATTGGTAATTGCAAAGATAGAGTTGAAGAATGCGTCAGCGCAACGTAAGACAATGGTCGGCAATGTTGGGCATTGCTAATCGCGAAAATAAAGTTGAAAATACGTTAGCCCAACGTAGGACAATGGTCGGTGTGGTTGGGCATCGGTAACTGCAAAAATAAACTTGAAAAAATACGTTGGTCCAACGTAGGACAATGATCGGCATGCTTTAGTATTGGTAACTGCAGAAATAAAGTTGAAAATACGTTGGCCCAACGTGGGAAGTGGTAATACCAAAGATAAAGTTGAAAAATACGTTGGCCCAACGTAGGGCAATGAATGCGTTGTTGGGAACTGGTAATTGCAAAAATAAAGTTGAAAGTCCAACGTAGTTTAAACTATGTTTGCCAACCAGCAATTTGCCGTCGTTTATCCAACAGTTTCGACCTCCCAATCCCCAATGTTAATCATTATCATAAGATGTTACGTTGACGGCTGAGTTTGTTGGCAATTGCTTGGCAAAGCGATGTACAGTATTGCAGAACATAGGACTGACGTTGGCGGTTCGATAGCCTACCGTTTTCCACTGTTGGGATTACTGTCTGCGCTGCTAGTAGATTGACGTCATGGAATGATTTTTTTTTTTTTTTTTTTTTTTTGTCAGCTTGGTCAACAATATTAATATCATGTGGGAAGGAAAAGTAAAGCACATTAGACTCAGTGACGAAGCGTGTTGAAGCCCAGATTCGTGTATCGAAATTTTAGTCAGATCATCTAGACCTCGTAATATTATCAAATTTGAAAACAGATTTTTTGGCTTCGACTCAGCATACACAATATCTTATTTTAATGAAACTTGGCCTGTGGTTTCTTTCAGGGTTAGGAAATAAGAATATAGCTTACGGTTGAATTTGATGTAGAATAACGTGTAAAAAGATGATAAATGTAAACCCAAAGTGCAAAATAGAATTAAATGAAACCTTTTAGTGTAACGTTCCACAATTATACTCGTTTTGCTAAAAGAGACAATGAGTAAGGCGAGTGAATGGTTATAGAAGGATTGGTGGAATGAGAAAGTAGGAGGAAACGGGAGAAACCCCGAGAAATCCCATGCACACGGTGTTTGTTCACTACAATGTTCACTTGGTGTGAGCTGGGATCGAACCAAGAACTCCTTGCACCAGAGGTGAACGCTCTACTACTGAACCATCGAGGCCCCATCTCGAAAATAAAAGGGGGCAGGGTGGCTCAGTGGTATAAAGTTTATCTCTAGTGCGTGGTGTCCCTGGTTCGATCCTTGATTAAGTAAGTTTGTGGTGGACAACATCGTCTCTGTGGGTTTTCTTGGAGGGTATTCCCGTTTCCTCCCACTTCCTTATTCCACTAATTGTACCAATATTCTTCTCTTAGCTTAATTATCCTTCTCCCTTATCCTAAAAGGGCATAGTTGAAAGATTTCATTTAATTTAATTTCATAAACAAGACGAGAATTGTCATGTGTATAATCTCGTCGCAAATTTGAAAAAGATACTTCTCGTCTCCATTTTGGAACGAGATCCAGGACGACACGAGATTTTTTTTTTTTTTGTATTGCTGGACACACTATTGTTGATTGGTGCCTTATACTTTTTCTTCCGACAGAGCCGGTGAATGTTCTCTTCTTCGGCATCGACGTAGCTTTTAGAAGCTATAAAGCGTTGTGGAATCTGACAAGGATCTACACTGTAAAGCCTTGTGTTCCAATCTGGTCCCGCTATTTATTTGTATTCAAGGTTAGATAAACAATTGGGCCAGATCCTCAAACGATGCCACAATAAAATGAGACAATAAAGAGAAGAAAATTCCGAAGGGAAACACCACGAAGCTCAACAGAGATACCGAGTTAATAGTATTTATATTCTTCGTACATTGCGTCCATACTTCAAAACAGAAATAGCGTAATCAACGTTATTTCGAAGCAGAACATTGACTCCAGTCTAGAAGACCCTGGCGCGTTTGAAATGTAATGCCTTCTTGAGTACGGTGTGAACATGCGTATGTTAAAAAGTCGTAACGTATGTTATGTGACAGCAAATCTAGTTGGCATTAACGAATAGTACAGTAGTTTGCAACTAAAATAGTAAAGGATAGTGTGTGTGTGGGTATAAATAGCCCCCTCTGCAAAGAAAATTTAGTAGGTTATTTTGGTATAATGGAGATGAGACCGTTGGCCAGCAAACGGATCCTCAATAACAAGCTGCGTGCGTCACTTAAACAAAGCATTATGGGAACTATGACAAAATGGACACTGTCCAAATTACATATCTTTTTCATTATTATTGTTGTTATTACTTTGTTTTCGTACTTGCAAACAGCCATTTGTGTTTGTCCTGTCCTTGTAAATACAATGTCTGCTAACATTGAATCCTTTTGGTAGAGTTAATTACGATCGTAGAACAAAGAATACTCTCCATTGTAATAAGAGATATACTATCTAGCAATACAGAATAATTAAAAGGAACATTATAGTAGTTCTAATGTGAGTGAAATTAATATGGTTTGCTATAAAAATCTATTAATAGGCGCTTGAAAGTAGTAATTATAATTCGTTTGCTAGTTCTTAGAAGGGTGGTTTTCTTTGATTTCATGTGCTCGTACGTTATTGACGTCATAGTATTGATAGATAAAGATATTTACGCTTACAAGATATAGTTCTAAGAAGCACTCACCTTGATGCGAGATAGAAGTTATTTTCTACAGATGATGGTTAACTGTGTACGCAGAATTTCGTCAAGGGGGCTTTCGTCTCCCAGGCAGGCCCGTAGCCAGCCCAAAAGTGTAGGGGGACCCGGCTGAAGTTAGGGGGGCCCGATCCAACCATATTATAGTTCTTCACCATATTATATGCCTAGTTCATTTGCAAACCTACCGTGAAAATTTTAGGAGGACAGCAAAAATTTAGAGGGACCCGGCCCCCTTGACTCCCCCTGGATACGGGCCTGCTCCCAGGTGCATGTCATTTCAAATGTTGCTATATTTATCATAATATTGTAAACAGGGTTGGGGGGGGGCACTGTGGCTCAGAGGTACAGCGCATACCTCTGCTGTGTAGGGTCCCTGTTTCGATCCCGACCAAGTAAATTTGTGGTGGATAACAGTGTGTCCGTGGGTTTTCTCGGGGTACTCTCGTTCCCTTCTCATTCCATTAATTCTTCGAGCATCGTTTAGTTGTCTGGATCATCCATTTCCTTTACCCTAACAGGCATAATTGTGGAACGTTGAACTGAGAGATGTAAATAGGTTTTGCAAAAAAATATGTTTAAAAACACTCAGTGGGTTTTATTGGATAAAAGTGAATAAAGCCACTTGTGGTCAAAATTTCTGATTTTGGAACTTACATTTATTGAACCGTATTATTAAACCGCCTTTTTAGAGATGTTATACAATTCAGGGGCTGTGGAATAGCGATTTTCGTTTCAACCGATTTTTTTCGTTATCCGAGCAGGGTTAGGTCCCGTAATGGTAGGTTAACTTGAAGTCTACTTCCTTCCGTTTACTTTGTATGTTTTATTGCGCAGTATCGTTGGTATTTTTTTTCTTAATTTCATTTCTATTTCAATTTGAAGTATGTTTTCCTTTGTATTTGGAAATTGAATGATAGAAATTGGGGGAAATCAGAAGTAAAATTCACTAGGATACCAAGTATCTCTCTCCCGGAAGATCAGGCGGAACATTACTAGGCTATTACGAATTTCTCTTTCGCCTGCATCTACTATGAGATAATTATATAAATTATCGGCAGGACTTACAACTTAGGCGAAACAGAAATAGACCAAACAGGAAGAAACTTATAGATCTAGTGCCAAATTTTTCATGAGCACCTATCAAGAGTTGCCGACTCCATATTAAAATAACTAAAATAATCTGTATTAGGCAGTTCTGCATTCTTATACGAGAATAAATGCCCCCGTAACTATATATATATATATATATATATATATATATATATATATATATAACCGTGTGTGTTTGTATTTAAAATATATTTCTTCATATTAATTTGGAAGCCGTGTAACTTTGTGACTATATTATAGAGCCGCCTCTGAATGAGTTGGAGGAAATGGCCGAACAGAAATGAATCTTACGGACTGCGTAATAAATTTTAGCATCATAATTTGAGAAGCAAGGCTATTATGTCTAGGCTTTCTATATTTAATGCTACTCAACAGAAAATAATCAGAAGAGGAAATGAATGCAGTGGAAAAGAATCCTGCTGAGTTAATGATTTAATAAAACAGAAAGGCGTCCCATAACACTTGTGTACATTGTATTATCTAGTTGTGAAGAGGGAGTGTGCTTGTTTGGGAAGAGATTACAGCGAAAATGTTTCCTCTTGCTTATCACAATCACTCTGTGAATGCTCCATATAAGAACTTTATTTCTTAGTCAGCAGAAGACATAAAACAACATTGAATGAAGTGAGGTGTTTAGTCTGTTAAGACATGTGACAAAATCATCGACAACAAATATTAGTAATCTGAAAATGAAATGAAATCTTTGAGTTTTACATCCCACGCTTATGCCGGTTAGCTAAAGGAGACGGTGATGATGAGTAATGAATGAAATGGTGGGATGAAGAAAGTGGGAGGAAACGGGAGAACCCCGAGGAAACCCACGCACACGGTGTTTATCTACCACAAAGTTCACATGGTGAGGTCTGGGATCGAACCCGGGACCCCAAGCGCCAGAGATGAACGCTCTACCACTGAGCCACCCTGTATATTTTTTTTATAGCACAAGCTGAACGCGTCAGCGAATCATTTTTAAAATTGAATGAATACAGTCATTCTTCAGGGTGTATCATCTTAAGATCTGGAATTTCATTTTAATCGGATAAGGTTGGGCTTATCGTGTTAAAAATTGAATGACTTGGCTTATCTTTTAAAATCTACCTATCTTGCTCTGAAAACCTTTATTCATACATGGAATTGTGTAAAATAATGTGTTTGAGCAATACGGTCAACGAACCTCTAACGGATCTTACGAAAACAGAAGTTCGAAAACAGCAACGATAGGCGCAGTGGTGATGTCAGAAATTTCCACCGAGGAGGACTCAATACACGGGTTTGAAAGGAAGCACTGCAAAAATGCTGGTAATACACATTGATCACGATGAAAATATAGCACCGGGAGGATTTTAATAGCTCCAGGGCCGGGGATTCAGTCGAGGGCCAACTCCTGAAATCGGCACTGCATAGGATTAGCCTTAGAGATTAGATTTCTGATCTTTTGGCAACTATGGCCGTATTAGCCCGTTACGTATGAGGGATGAGAACCCCCAGCGATCACACTGTCCGGGAAATTGGGAGTAGGAGGGAAGAGACGTGAGATCATTGCATTAGGCACCATCCCAGCATTCGCCTAGTATGGGTGAGGATTACCTCACTGAGGATCACTGGCCTCAAAAAGCTTTTTACACTTTTTCGACCGAGTGTCCTCACCTTGACTGCTCGCACCAAAGGCGAGAGTGTTAGCGGCTGCAGTACTCGGAGCTGCATAGAAGAGAAAAGTGTGTGGTGATCTTGGAAACAAAACAAAAAGAATCGATATTTGAACGGATTTACACGTTTCATGGCGCCTACATGCCAATTAAGAGATTTTTTGGATGTCTTGTCAGTTGGTCAATAGTGTTCAATGTAACCGGACCAAATTTTAAGCTTAAGGTTTCTATAAAGATCTCTAGTTCCCCATAATTGTATTTGTAGCCCAGAAAATAAGGGAAGTTTACTGGAGGGTTAAAATTTAAAAAAGAGGATTATTTCTCAAAAAAAAACTTTTCTAATGATTTTGTATGTTTGCTTAAATAACTATTTGATGATTAACTTAGAACATGGTGTAAGTATTTTCTCAGAAAAATCCATAAATAGTAGGTTATTCCTGGAAGTGATATTCTTAGACGATGTTTTGTAAGGACGCGGTGGCTCAGTGGCTGAGCGCTTAGGCCTACATCTCGTGCATGCGGTCCCTGGTTCAATTCCCGGCCAAATAAGTTTGTGGTGGACAATATCGTGTCCGTGGGTACTCCCGTTTCCTCCCACAATTTCGTTCCACCAATTCTTTCATCATCATTCACTTGCCATAATCATCGTCTCAAAGACATAATTGTGGGACGTTAAATTGAAAGAAAGTACCGTAACGTTAGTGATTTCACATGAAAAAGAAGTCTACAAGGAATAGTTTACTCTTAGAAGTTTTTTTTTTTCATATGAAGTTTTTCGAAAACTACTCAGAAAATTTTCTGCATACTTCATTAAGAATGTTACGTTAGTATGTTGTAGATAATTTCTCATTAAGGGTCTTCAGTACAGCGAAATTAAACTCCCGCTAATTTTAGAGTTTTTCTGTAGTATCTTCAAAACAAATAAAAATATTCGTAAAGCAAAAACGTAGTGAACTAGACAATACAATTTTGCATGTGATACCATTATCACAACTCATCTAACTGCTTTCGATTTGCAACTGTAGACAGATTTAGTATTTTTTGCAGGTTCTGTAAATAGCGCCATACCAAAAGCAGATAGATGAATTGTGGTAAAGGTTACACATGCAAAATCGTATTGTCTAGTTCACTACGTTTATGCTTCTCGAATATTTCTATTTGTTTTGAAGATATTACAGAAAAGCTAAAATTAGCGGTAGTTAAATTTCGCTTTAGTGAAAACCCTTAAATATATATATCCACGATGTTCTGAAACGATTCAGGCGATTTTATTCGTAGCTCTTACAATATGGCAAAGTGATTAATAAGAAGTCCGAAAGTAGTGCAGTTTACTTTTAGGAGTAAGTTATTTTCGGACGTTCTTTTCTGAGAACGCTTACTTATTCATCATTTTTATAAATGAATGCAGCTTGATATGGTTTAATTTAAAGAATGGTAGCAACAGTGAAGCCATATCTAGCATCTGGGTGCTAGATCTAGCATAATCCACATGCATTTAGCATCTAGCATCTTGAACTTAGCATCCTGGCCAAATCTAGCATAATTTCATTCTTCCCTCTGGTAAACAGAAAAAGGACGAAAATTTAGATGGTTCAAGAACCGTCTGGAATTATTCTATTTAGTTGAAGTAATGGTTGGAGCAATGAAACCAATCAGTATTTCTGCGGTTGTAATCTTGTGTTGAATTCAGAGCAAACGCAAATGTTCAAAAATAGCAAACGTGACTCTGCAAAATATATTTACTTGCCTATAATTTTATTACTGTCAACTGACATCTGAATGTGTGGTTATCTGGTATGTTTTTGTCCCTTTCAATTTACAACTTGAGAGGGGAGGGATTTGAGCGTTAGGGGACAGCTAGTAATACACTAAAAGAAATGCTTCAGGGCTGTGTCGGAAGCGGCATGTTGTGTATAACTAACTAAAAAACTAACTCTATGGCCTATGAAACCCGGAGGTTCAGTGCCGCGTTCACAAAAGCTCTCCACTGACTTCTATCCTTAGCTAATTGCATCCAGTTTCTACTTTGTATTCCTATCTCTGCGAGATCCATCTTAATATTGTCCTCCCATCTGCGCCTAGGTCTTCCTAATGGTCGTTTTCCTATGGGTCTACCAGTCAAGACTTTGAAAGCGTTTCTACTTTCTTCCATTCTAGCTACATGACCTGCCCACCTAAGCCTCCTAGACTTGACGACCGTAACAATGTTGGGTAAACCGTATAAACTATGTAGTTCCTCGTTATGAAGCTTCCGCCATTCCCCATTCTCGTTCCTCTTGGGTCCGAATATTCTTCTCAGGATCCTGTTCTCAAATACTTTCAGTCTATGTTCTTCCCTCAGAGTAAGCGACCATGTTTCACAACCTTACAGAACAACAGGCATGATTATCGTTTTATATATTTTAAGCTTCAAATTCCTCGACAGAATTCGCGACGACAAGAGATTTTGAACCGAATAGTAACACGAATTCCCTGCTTTTAGTCGACATTTAATTTCTTCGTGAATATGATTTTCGTCTGTTAATATTAATCCTAAATATTTGAAAGTATCCACTTTATCAAAAGCATTATTTAATATTTTAACGCCTCCACAATTTGCCGTATTACGGTCCCGACGCACTACCATGTATTTAGTTTTCTCTGCATTTACTTCTAAACCCATGTCCCTACAAGCGTTTAATAAGATCTCTGCATTTATTTCTACTGTTCTCCTATCATCCCCTATTAAATTTACATCATCAGCATATGCCATAACCTGGTGAATACCGTTCAACTCTAGGCCCTGGTTGCTATCTTTGATTTTCCTTATGGCGTATTCCAGCACAAAGTTAAATAATAATGGCGACAACGCATCTCCTTGTTTCAGGCCATTTTCGACGTGGAAGCTCGTGGACAAAAATTTTCCTACCCGGACTTTACTTTGGGATTCACTTAAACATATCTTAATTAATCTAATTAGCTTTCTCGGTATTCCAAGTTCTGTAAGAACGTTGTATAATGTTTCTCTCCTAACCGAGTCGTAAGCCTTTCTAAAATCAATAAATAATTGATGTACCGGGGTATTGTATTCCCACTTCTTTTCGAGTATTTGGCGAATGGTAAATATTTGGTCGATAGTTGATCGATTTCGTCTAAATCCGCACTGTTGTGTATATATTTCTTAAAATGATATTCATTCATAAAATATAAATTCGAACATCCTCCCCTATAAAGTGCCATTCACCATCAGTTCTGACAGCGTCATTTAGCTTTGAACATAAGTACAGTTGAAACACTTCATTAAAATAATGAAAATAAGTGGGGGCTCTTTAAAATTAGTTAGGAAAGATAATTTGAAAATCTGGCATAATTTACAAAAATCTAGCATAATTCAGACCCGTGTTTGGCATCATCGCGAATCTTGAGTGTGGTAACCCTGGGTAGCAAGGAAATTTAGTGCTTCAGTGACACTGAAGCACTATGGTAAACTTATTTGAAGATTAGCTTTAAATATAGATAAGATGGATAAATTTAGTTATTCCAACCATCGTTCCTAAAATAGAACTATATTTAGAGCATAACAAGTTTGACCTTTCGACCTGGTATTGACATTTTTGACCTTACCAAAATTATCTCCATTTTTTTTTTTAAATCTCTCAATGTTAGTTTACTGAAGATGTAACATGCTGTAATACCAGTAATATTTATATCACCAAATGAAATTTGATCTTCCTTCATATAGCGTTTAATACCGGATCACCAGCTGTTTAAGCTAGACTTATGTGGGTCACTGCCAAACATCCAAGTCCACTTATGAGTTAAAAGTTAATGTAAACCTGACAACGAGTGTTTCTTGAAGATAGTGTTTGAATTCATAGGGGAGAAGGGTGTAGCTTTAATTGAAATTTATTGTTACGGTAACAAAATAATAATTATGTATGTTAAACCAACGTGACAATATCATGGGCGTAGCGTCCATGGTAGCTGCGGAAGTCACTTTTCCCTAAATAAACAGGAAAATGCATTGAAATTCTACAATATTGTTAGCATTTAACGAAATAGTGTGTTGAGTCCTCATGCGTATAGTTTTCCAGAAAATCGATTTTTTAAAATTTAAAAATTGATGTTCTACGTCCGTAAATTTCATGGGTTCCCAGAAAAAAATACTAGTAACAAACTTGGCAAAAATGCTAAATGTAGTGAATAATCGTTGCAGTTGGTGATTTTAGCGGTGAGCGATCACAATCGATGTTCAATGTTTGTTATAAATTTTAAGCTTTCGAAATGTGGGTGTGAAGAAGAATAAGAGAATTAGTTGAGTCAACGGAAAACGAATGAGAGGGTCTTAGAAATGGTGGGGGGAAAAGAACAATTGAAAACATTAAGTCCTAGGCTAGTCGAGAAAGCGTTACCCCATGTAGCGAACGCGGCCAAAGTGGCTATTCAGTAATTTTACTTTCACCAGATATGTAAATCATACTGTGAGCCAGTCAGGGTTTTCAGGTCTTTTTGCCAGGTCCAGGTGTGTAATAGTAGAGTTCCAGTACTCTGTACAAACCATCTTCCAAGCAACTGTTTCTTCCTACAATCTCTTTGCCTGGCAACACGTCTTTCCTTTTTCTCATTCCTTCTGAAATCTTTTAAACAACAGGCGGTATATTGTTCGGCCCGCACCAAATACGCTCGAGCTGACGTTTTCTCAGCGATTTTATTGCTTTCGCGTTTATGATTAGCCATCTACATTTAAATACATGGTCAGCGTATTCCAAGAGTACGCATGAGCAATAAATACGCTTTGCGGTCGCCTTAAATGACCAGGTACTAAGAAGAGGAAGAGGTTGTAACATTGGATTAGAAAGAATTGTATGGTAGAGGGTAGGGTGGCAGGAAAGAGAGGGCGGGGACGAAGGACACTACAATTAATGGACGATATCAAAACAGAAAAATCGTACGTGAAGACGAAGAGGAAGACCGTGGAACCTTTTCAGTTGCAGCAAGTGACCTGAGAATACCTATGATGAATGATGAATTACTGTATAATGCCAATATAATATGTAGTTGGCGAGCGTTTTGGTTTGGTTGTCCGGGCGGGGGGGGGGGGGAGCGCAAAGGCGAGTTCTTGCTCTGGGTGAAACTAGCCTAGCTGCGTCGCTGCGTCACGGACCGTAGAGTTGAAAATGACGTCTTATTTATGCTCATCTGGCCGCGCAACGAATCTACTACTGATTCCTGTAAATAGTCGTGTTTCATATCCCAAATAAATCACACATGTTATTTGGTTCTTGATATATAATATATGTAGACGGAGCTTTTCTTTCGCTCAGTTGTCTAACAGCACCATTGTCTGGCTACCATTTTGTAATAAATTAGGGATTGTAGGCTAGGTTTTCACGAACTGCGATATTTTTGTGTCTGAGGTCGCTGTCAAATGCGAAACCGGCAGCTTAACAAGTGACAAAACATTCTCATCTGAGAGAGTGTTATGGTTCAGTCAACAACATCTCTATAATTGTTCAACGTTGCTTTAATTTGTTCTTTGCGTGCTCTTAAGCAAACAGCGTCATGCCAAAAATAAATTATACGTAAAAGACTGTTTAGACAGATCATATTTTTCTATCGGATCAAACTTTATCAAACTTAAGATTGAAGATTGAAGATAAAAATTAAATGAAATGAAATCGTTAGGTTTTACGTCCCATGGTTATGCCGGTTAGGCTAAAGGAGACGGTGATTATGAGAAATGAATGAAATGGTGGAATGAAGAAAGTGGGAGAAAACGGGAGAACCCTGAGAAAACCCACGAGCACGGTGTTTGTCCACACAAAGTCCACACGGCGCGAGCTGGGATCGAACCAGGGACCTCAAGCACCGGAGGTGAAGATTGAAGATGTACGACGCTGATTTGTATAGTCACCATATGAGAAACGAAAAACAGAAGAAGATTTTTAGATTTGACAAATATATATATACAGTGGCGCATGTAAGGAAGTTCCGGTTTTTAACCTCCTCTTGGGAATCTTAATGTCATAGCCAGAAAATTAATTTATATAATTAATCTTTTAAAATATGGATGACGGAAATGTTAATTCTGTTTTTTTCTTCACGTCTACAGTCGGATGGGTTGTATTTTCTTGAAAATTGAACATTTCAACAATATTAATATTAACGATTATTTACAAATATAAAGGGTATCCTAGAATAAATAGGGAGTAAGAAGGAGGTGATTTTTTGAATGCAATAGAGGAAATATGTTCCTGAGAAATATAGGTGAAAAGTTACGTACTAGTTTTACCCCTAGATTGCTTTGAATATGTTGGACTGTAGACAACACGGGAGGGCAAACAAGACAGAACAGTACAAGTACTATTTATTGGAACATATCAGAGTGTCACTACAATAGAAGTTCGAATTGTTTACTGTAAGCAGTGACGTAACTAGGGGGGGCAAACGGAGCTTGTGCCCCGGGCGCCGGATTGGGATGGCGCAAAATTGGGCAGATACAGTGACTCAAAAAAGTATTCATACACCCAAAAATTTCGTCGTGGGTGAGTTATATGAGAGAGCAGAAAATTAAAAGTTATATTCAAACAAAGAGACGGAAGAGCACTAACAGTTGCATGAGTTGAAAATCTGCCAAGACTATAAGGAGAGGAACACAATGTGAATCACTTAATTATGACACTCAAAAAAGTATTCTTACAGAGGGATTGTTATCCTGTTCTGTCCTTGAACACTTGTACTGTTCAACTCGAGCAATTGTACTGTACCTGCATTGTTCGTTACCTGCAGCTCATTGCATGTCTGTTAGTCTGCTCTTGTTGTGAGTGCTAGTAGTCAAAATGCGGAGCAAGAAAAGCGAACTTTCCTTGACGCAACGTGATGGGGTTGTTTGTCTTTATAAAGAAGGTAGGAGTTATCGTGAAATTGCAAAAACTCTCTCAATTAGTTTTGGTACTGTAGTTCCATTATAAAGAAGTATAAAGAAACTGGAACAACAGAAAATTGACGAAGATCAGTACACCCAAAAGTGCTTAAACGCCGCGACCAACGGAAAGTAGTCAATTTAACACGAAAATCACCCTTCCGAAGTGGTGTGTCTTTGGTTGAAGAAATCGCGTCAACATCTACTTGCACTGTGAATCCTCAAACTATACGAAGTGTACTATATAGTGCCAATTTTCATGCTAGGACAACCAAAATAAAAAATATACATCTCAGAAGTAAACCGACAAAAGCGCCTAAAATATGCCAACGAATACCATACTAAACCTAACGAATTTTGGGATACTGCTGTATTTTCCGATGAATCGAAGTTTAATATATTCGGATCAGATGACAAAAGATGGGTATGACGAAAGCCAAACAGTGAATTGCAATCGCAACATATTATCCCTACAGTAAAACTTGGAGGAGGAAGTGTGATGGTTTGGGGATGCATGGCGTCTTCTGGAGTGGAAAACTTAGTTTTTATTGAAGGGATCATGGATGCTAATAAGTATATTAGTATGTTGCGCCTGAACTTATCAAACAGTGTGCAGAAGTTGGGTCTTGACAGAGTCTTTGTTTTCCAACAGGACAATGACCCTATGCACACCGCTTTGAAAATTAGGGAATTGTTACTGTACAACGCTCCACAACGGCTTCTGACTCCTTCACAAAGCCCAGATGTCAATTCTATCGAACACTTGTGGGATTATCTCGACCACACCACCCGTACAGTACAGAAATGCCGTCCATCGAGCAAAGAAGAACTACAAAAGATATTTTTGGACGAGTGGTCTAAGATTTCCCCAGAAATGACCAAGACGCTTGTTCGGTCCATGCCAAGGCGTCTCGAGGCAATGATTTGTTTTAAAGATATGCATACAGAGTATTAAAAACTTGATTTTCTAGTACAGATTGTTAGAACTCGTCGAGATTTGTAGTTTGTGTTGCTGTATGAATACTTTTTTGAGTTAAGAAAGTACATTTATTTATTTTTGTCATCTAAATATTTCTTCTTTTGATATTTTTTGTACAAAAAAAAACATAATAAATTATGTACATTTTAAGATGATTGTAACATTGTTTTTATTTAACCTTTATATATAATCCTACGTCAAAAACTTTGTGTGTATGAATACTTTTTTGAGTCACTGTATTTGGGGGAGAGTTTTGGTTTGTTCGGTCAGGGGGGGGGGGCGCTAAGGCGAGTTCTTGCCCCGGGCAACAACTGGCGTAGTTGCGTCGCTGACTCTAGACTGGAGATAGATATAGATACGGCACTGTGTAGTGCCTCGCTTACGGGCAAAAATATCGGGTGGCATTTCACAATACGCTACCTCTGACCATTGGCCTTTGTACTGGTCGCTATAAATATCACGTTGGACATATTAACCAATGGGGATCATCGTCCTGACGGCCATTGTGCCACAGAGTAGATCCAGCATGTAAACCATCTAGTGGGCAAATTATCAACTTCTCACTTATACTTCTGAAGAATATCTTTTATTTATAGACGTCAAGGAATCATCTCCTACCTTACTTTCCACTTATTCTGGGACATTTTGTATATGTTTCGAGCCTGAAAAAGAGGACATGTCCGTGTAAAAGAGAACATCTGGTAACCCTAGACAAATAGCGCCTTATACAGAGTCGTTTTTAGCGTTGTACAAGGGCGCCCATATTGTGGTTTCAAAGGGGGGGGGGAGTATACACGACGTTTCAAATATAGGTTCAAATTTTGCTGTAACTAATGTAAAAAAATCAATTGGGTTTTCGATATTCCGATTTCCTCTGGGGGGGAGGGAGATCATCTCCCTTGCCCTCCCCTGATGGGCGCCCTTGGCGTTGTATCCATTACACAGATAGTGTCTGATGAAGCCAAAGTGAATAGTTGGTGAAGCTGTTACACATTAAAAATTTTAAGAATAAATGTAGTTTTCTTCAGGGAGTAGTTTAAACCAAGTGCACTCGCCATTAGAGCAGTGGAGTTGAGTTGAGTTGATTTGGAGTTTGACGTCCCTTTCAGTAGCGAGGCTATATGAGACGGAACCTACTGATTAACCTGGCATACAAACCACATGCGCTCCTGCCGGAAATCGAACCCGGGTCTCTCACGCCAAAGGCGCGTACGACTAACCAATGGAAAGGGGCAACGTTTAATCGTGTGTAAGATCTATACTATAGAGTTTAGTTCGAGTTCGAGCTCATGTGGTTCGGTTACCACGTTAAACTGTAGGTCCACGTCTCATATAGCCTCGCTGATGCGAAGGACGTTAAACTCAAAATCAAATCAAAGTATAAACTTAAGCGTGCTACATCATAATTCTAATCAGTGTTACTAGAGACATTCCAATGAACAGTAATAATAATATACAAAGATAATAATAATAATAATATAATCACATAGCAATAATACGAGTAATAATATTCGTATAAATACTTCGTATAAATATAAATAATTCGTATAAATTCGTATAAATACGAGTAATAATATTCGTATAAATAAATAATATAAAAAAAAACTTGCTCTACTAATCATAGAATTGGTTGTTAAATGATTTTAACGATACCACTGTTTATATGATAAGACTAAATAATTTTGCTATATTGATCACATTTTTAAATAAATCCAAATCACTCGTCAGAAATAGTACGTACGTGATTCCCGTCGCTTTTCCTGTTGTTTATATTGATAAAACCATAGATAAAATACAATAAATATAAGTATAGTTTTTGAGATTCTTTCAAAGAAATGTTTCAGAGTACTACACTGCCATCTAATGGAGAAATAATTCTATATACTCATTGAGATTTCTGCGGTGACAACTAGATGGCTCTGGGAGCAATTATTTTATAGAACTCGTATCCCTTTATATCTATCTTTGTGTGTGAAATTTTCTGCAAGTTGTTTTTAACGGGGCCGCTAGGACAAAAAGGGGCGTTTGATCGTAGGGATGTAAAGGGATTGTAAGATAAAAGATGCCCAATGTAAGGGAAATTATAGAAAATTTCCTTTCATTTTGTCGTATATAACGAAGAGGAAGAATTACACACATACAAGACTTTTCTGGTTCTTAGAGTGCTTCGTCCAAGTCTTACCTTCAACCTTCTGCATGAATGGATTGGGTTGACATGATGGGGTGTGCTAAGGACAATCTCATTTACGCAAGGGAGCGTTATGTTCGAAAATTTTCAAAACCACGGACAGTGCCGGATTTAGGTTTGGTGGGGCGCTAAGCTATTGAAAGGAGTCCTTTATACATCAAGCTTTCTTTTTCAGCGACAAAATTCGCCGTTTCTAAGAGGCCTCATCACTGCGGAATTAGAATACCGCTAATTTTACAGTAATTATGTGATATCTTCAAATAGATAAAAGATAATCGAAAAGTGGAACAAGACCTCTCTAGACAATATTATTCAGCGTGAGATGCCGTTATCATGACTCAGTTATCTGCTTTCAATTTCCAGTCATTTAGAAAATTGGCATTTATTTTCTCGTTTCTAAATAACTGCAAACGGAAAGCTACTAGGTGACTCGTGATAACGGTACCGCATGCAAAATAACATCGTCTAGGGAGGTCTTGATCCACTTTTCGATTATATTTTATCTATTTGAAGATATCACATAATTACTGTAAAATTAGCGGTATTTTAATTTCGCAGTGATAGGAACTCTTAAGGTTTGAGTATATGCTATACGCTAACTTATTGACCTAACGGATATCTAAATACAAACAAGGGCCCATTACAAACAGAGCTGGGAAACGGGGGCTCCGTTATAAACGGGGCTGGATAACAGAGGCCCCATTCCAAGCGGAGCTGAGAAGTAGAGCCCTAGTACTTGCTTCATAAAAAGCCTAGTACATAACAATACAAAACACCATTGTTGTATGTGCGTTAATTGCTTTTTCTTGCAAATATTTGGAAGTTACATTACAATCAGTTTTTTCTTTAATTTTTTAGACTCCCAAGCGAGTGGAGCCCTAAGGTGTAGCTTGTTTACCTTATACGTGAATCCGGCACTGACACCACTTGCCTAGCGCTAGAGACCTGCACGGGCCGCTCTGTAGGGATGCGTTCGAGTCGAGTCGAGACAGAATTTTCCTGACAAAATTCGAGTCGAGACACAGCTCTTCCAATAGAAAAATATATATTTTTCGAGTCGAGACATCATTTTTACAGCACATTTTCGAGTCGAGACAGTCTCAAATCTTGTCTCGTGCGCATCCCTACCGCTCTGCTATTTCTTTGATCCGGGTCGGGCTTGGGCGGGCCGATACTGTTATTTCTTTGGGCCGGGCCGGGCTTGGGCTGGCCGACACTGATTTCTCTTCAGGTCGGACCGGGCTGGGGCCGATCAAATTGCAATTCTTTAATAATTATTGACTTTCGTTAAACGATAATTGAAATAAAGCCAAACGTTGAAGAAGTGTGTCCGTGAAAAATGTTACAAAGAATGCAATGTGTTGCTTAGCGGCCTCACTTTCACTATAGATGATTGCATGCATTTTGCGGTAAATTGAGCTCTGACCTTGACCTTCACTGAACTCAAAATATAACAAGAAGGGATGGGAATGTTTTGCCTGTCGCTAAACAATATTGCCATCTTCAGTTTATGCTAAAAATCAATGAAGTTTGATTTTTGTTACAGGGAATGGAGTTTTTGTTCTCTCGGTGACAGGCAAAGTTCTAGGAGGCAATGGTACTATTCGGGAGGCAAGCGTCAGGTTGTGAACCAGAGTTTAGAAAATGTTTCTGAGGGTTAGGTCAAATTTAGTACTAAATTTTGAGAAAGATTCGGGCTTGAGCTAATATTTTTAAAAATTTATCGGGCCGGGGTCGGGTCAAAACTTAAAATTTATCGGGCCCGGGCCGGGCCTGGGCCAAGAATTTTTAAAAACTTATCGGGCCGGATTGGGCTCGGGCCGAAAAATTCGGCCCGTGCAGGTCTCTACCTAGCGCTGCAGCTGTTGCAGGTGCTAGTTGACCGGAGGATTTTTTTTTTTTTTTTTTTTTTTTTACCTGTAGTTCAAAACCTTTATAGTCTTTAACAAAAGAGACACTGACCAAAGCTTAAAACCTACTGTATTTTAAATTATAATTTGTAACTGTTTCGGATAGCTAGCATATCCTCCTTCAGACACTATCGAAAATAAATGAAAATATAGTCATTGTTATGACAAAGTTTAAATTCTTTAACCGTGATATATATTAATTGGGATAAGACGGAAGTATTGGAGATGGAGAAAAGAATGATAATAAGGAAGTGGAAAGAAGAAGATTGGATAAAGAAGGTAGGAAGAGAGAAACTGATGAACTGGACAAGGGGCTTACCTATTAATGAATTATGGTATGAGAAAAAGAAAATTTAAAAAAAAGGCCCTTATAAGAACCAAAAATGAAGGAACGTGTTTAGTTGGAAAGTGAGCACGAAGACTTATGGGATTGGCTGAAGGCCTCAGCAAATAGGGGGGGGGGGGGGATTAAAAAAATAGAAAAGTACAACAATGACTATATTTTTGTCTGTTAAAAGAATTTAAATGTTTTGATAACAATGACTGTATATATGACGGTTAAACAATTTAAACTTTTTCATAACAATTACTATATATATATGTCTGTATTTTCATTGTTATATGTCTGTATTTTCATTAATGTTCTATAGTGTCTGAGGAAGGATATGTTAGATATCCGAAACAGTTACAAATAATAATTTAAAATAAAGTGGGTTTTAAGCTTTGGTCAGTGTCTCTTTTGTTAAAATAATCAATACAAAGCCATGAAACGACCCGCTCGGGGGAGTAATGCTCCCGGAAGTACGTTTTTCCGCGCGCTACTCTAACCAACTATTTTACGCGCTATCCTAGCCAGTTGTTTTAAGTTGGTCACAAAATTTATATCATGAAGTACAAGGGGAACAAAACGAACCCTATATCATGGAGTATCTACAAGGACATAAGTACTACAACTACTTATCTGCACAAAAATAAATAAATCACTTTTTTAAGTATTATTTTCATATTATTTTAATTTAATAAGTGTTATAAAAATGTAAAAAAAAAATCCTCGGGTCGGGTTTGAACTCGCGCCAAAAGAGACTTTCATGACTAGCATATAGCGCTAGCCCACTCGGCCACAAAGGCCGACAGCAAGAAGCGTTTGATTTCTGGTATTTTAATACAACGTGGCAGGAAGTGGATAACGCTAGCCAATCAGAACTGTTTTTCTCGTTTCTACTTCCGGGAGCATTACTCTCCCGAGCTAGTCCTGCCATGAATAGTCTTACTATCTATAGTCTTATAGTCCTATAAAGAAAATTGAAATTTTAGGAATTAAAATGAAAGGATAAATTGAGAATTAAGATTTCAGGTACCCAATGATGTTATTCAACCGGTTCGCCCAAAGTATTACTTAAAATTTTCTGAGCTTTCCGTAGTCGGTTGTTAAAATTGTTTTCCATCCCTAGACCCAACTCTTACGAAATTATTTTTGACGATCTAGGACATATTTTCTTTCCTTTCCAGCTTTTAAAGAGACAATTAAGATCAATGATGATTTCAGAAGGTTGCCTGGAGAGAATATCCACCCCTCTTAACCTTATGTCCTACCGTGCTCAATGTATAGGGAGTACCATAAAGAACGCTACTTTTGAAACAGGGTTGGCTGGTTTAAACCAAGGTGGTTTAAATCATGGTTTAAAACCCGCTAGTTTTTCCAAAGAAAAACAGCTGTTTTAAACCAGAAAACGAAAAATTTTCGTAAAAGTGTAAATGTTCGTAAAATTTTGATAAACACACATTTGTGGGTTATCACGTTTCACTCCCGTATATTATTAGTATTATATTCAGACATAAGTTCCCCATTCGTAACTCAGACATTATACTACAAAAGCAACTTTTTTTTATAAATTTATGAATGTTTCGTTTGTGATTTTTTTTATAGTTTGTTATTCTTGTTATGCAATTGCAATCAAAGAAAAATTCTAAATATTGTTTCGTTTTAATAATGTTTACTATTGACAAAATACATCGAAATGCCGTAATTTGGGGGGGGGAGGATCATACAAACCCCACGAGAGGCATTTATTGAAATCAGAAGTTTCTTTGGTATCTATTTATGTATAAATGGGTCAAAGCCAAAGTGAACTAAAATAATTCTTATCTTTGTTCACTTTTCTTCCTGATATGCAAATTAAGTCGTCGTATTTCTTTAACTTGGTCTAATAAAAGTCGTAGTGAACTAAATGGGACTTAATTAGTTCTTCTGTACTCTGCAGTATTTTGAAATTGTCCATATGTAATTCTGTATAATGGTTTCACTTGTTCAACTATTTATCTTTTTGTCGTTGTGAAATGACTTGAAAATTATATTAACAAATACGTAAAGATCAGTACAACGTTTTTATTTATTTATTTATTTATTTATTTTTTTATCAGGCGTCCTTCATGAGTGAGTCTGCAGACGTATCGCATTTATGGCAAATCAGTCCCGGTTTCGAGTTCAGATAGAAGACAATTTCTCTTGGATGTAAGCCGAGAAGCGGTTTGGGTTTCGCTTTAAACTTATGTGATCCCTTCCAGCATAACCTGGTTGTTGTATAATAACACCAAGGCAAAACAAACTTATTTTTCTCCATACGTGATATAAATACATAGAGCAAATTATTTAAACCAAAAAACGGGGTTTAAACCAAAAAAAACGTTTTTTTTTTGGTTTTTCAATAAAATCCATGGTTTTTGCCAACCCTGTTTTGAAATGCTCTCCATTTCTAGTTCTAGTAAGTTGGCAACACTGAGCGTTACACGATTTTCATTTGTTGTCTTTGTGGTTAGTAGTTACAGAACGTCGAATGCCGCATAATCGTCATCTGTTTTCTGTACGAGTAGTAATGGAGCGTTTCACGAATGGAACAGCGTGTTGTCATAGTGAAAACTTATTTCAAATGTTGTGAATATCATACAGACTAACAAAAAATAAAAATAAACATTTTCGCACTAAAAATTAAAAAAAAAACTTGTCATTTTAAGCCTGTGATGTATGCAGCCGAACTTGCATTGAGGATGAGATTGTTGCATATATGTAAGGGGTAATCGAAGCTTTCCCCCTAGAAATAGATGGGAAACCAATTTTGATTGTCGATGTTTTGCAGCCAACTGGATGGATGAACGAACTCTATCCGTAAGCTTTGACTATGTACTTTCTGGTTCAAATTGGTGATCCATCAATAGGGATGCGCACGAGACGAGTCGAGACAGAATTTTCCTGACAAAATTCGAGTCGAGACACAGCTCTTCCAATAGAAAAGAATACATATTTCGAGTCGAGACATCACTTTTACAGCACATTTTCGAGACGAGACAGCCTCAAATCTTGTCTCGTGCGCATCCCTATCCATCAATATTACTTTTTGAGATTTTGTGTCTCACAGACGAATATACGATGAAAGTAAATAAATATATAAGGAAAATGAAATGAATTCTAGTGTAAAAATCCCACGATTATGCACAGAGGCTAAATGAGACGGTGATAATGAAAGTAAAATAAGAAAGTAAGAGGAAACGAGAGAAGCAAGAGAAAACCGACGCACACGATGTTGATCCACCACAAAGTTCACTTGGTGTGAGCTGAGATCGAGCCAGAAACCTTACGCATCAGACGTGAATGCTCTACCACTAGCCACCCCCACCGCGTTCTAAATATACTAAGGGAGTTTTTGGTAATACGAACTCCTTAAAACAAAAATGAGAAATAGAAATTATTTTCGACGTCATTTGATGAAGAACTGTGTTCTGAGGATAGGTACGGTGGCTCAGTGGTAGAACGTTCACCTCTGGTGCATAGGATCCCTTGTTCGATCCCAGGTCGCGCCAAGTGGACCTTGTGGTGGACGAACACAGTGTACGTGGGTTTTCTCGGGGTTCTCCCGTTTCCTCCCACTTTCTTCATTCCACCACCGCATTCATTTCTCATCATCATCTTCTTCTTTAGCCTATCCGGCATAACCGTGGACACGTAAAACTGAAACTGTTCTGAGGATCGTACTGGAAGGAAAGAGTTTACAGTAAAAGAAATTTTAAACATAATCACCAAATCGTGCCAAATAAACATGGATTTCGACACATTACGTGCTTTTTGATTGAAATTGTAGGTTTTGTCTTAAGTGCCTATTGATTAGTTATGTACTTAAGTGACATAAAAACAAGCGTGCTAGATAAAGAAAGAACTGTTGATCACAAAAACTACGCAACTGCAAGGAAAATAAACTTCTTAACTAAACTTTGTCAGTTGTCGTGAGAGATGGTGACAGCTGTATATAATTTGTCAACAAAAAATGATTTTAAAAGAATAACTTTGTACAAAGGAAGTAGATATATATTTTTTATCTGTGTTAAATATGGACGAAACTGTCTTTTGATAACAAGCGTTTGGACTTTACTGTCAAGAGGAAAGAGAGGAAAGGAATTTTCAGGAAGAAATCACAAATCAGGTCATAAACATGTTTCAAACAATGGAATTGTTCGTATTACTTCGTAGTTTTTAAAGTGTATGCTTTCAGTAAAAAGATGTAACAGTGTTGTTCAAATATCGTATAAAGCTGTCATCTTCTTTAACACAGTGTAGAAACAAAATGTCAAAACAGTTCCTTTTCCGGAAGAGAAAGTTTTCCCTGTAACCCTTTCGCTGCGGAATTAAATTTTCGGGTGGTTCCTGGAAAAGGAGTAATTAGCCTAAGCATCCAAAAAATGAAATTTTCATATTTCCGTGAAATATGGTTTAAACATACCAAAATATCTATTAGAAATACATAAATTGTATAAACGGCTGAACATGTCAAGTCATTGTCTTTTCCCATAAATGATATACAGGGTGACCCAAAAGTAGGTATTCACCAATGAATTGATCAAGTATAACATTATAGCTTTTAGGTTTATTTGCTTCGGTTGTTCCGAGCTTAAGATGTAAGTAAAAATACATTAAGATCAAATAATAAAGAAATTAAGTCTACCTGATGGATAACAATAAGAAATGATATAGAAAGGAATGAGTTGATCAGTACGGGACTGTATACCTACTTTTGGGCCACCCTGTATATAACACATCAAATATAACAAAATAACATATTGTGAATGTCCAAACTTGACAAAGTGCAAAATTATACAATATTATGTAACATTAGTACTAAAACGTTATATTTGAAATACATAAAATTTGTACATGGCTATGCAGCTATCTGAGTGTCGCTGATTGTCCGGCTGTTGTCCGGCATTGTTTCCCTGTTGTACTTAGCTAACTTCAAACTCACGACAATAGAATAACGCAAAGCTTTCGTATTCATTCGTACTTAATTTCAGAGTTCCAAGAAATCGCCACTAGTTGGCAGCACAATGCAACGCATTATCACTAGCACATGTTCCGTATACAATGAGCGACTGAAATCGACTGTCGGAGCGAAGGATAAACAAAAATACGGTGTGGACTAAAGTCGATTTCAGCACAGCAGCAAGAGGCAAAAATTCTCAGATTAACTAAAGTCGACTTTCGCAGCGAAATAGTTAAGGCATCCAAACTAGGGATGGCCAGACGGATCCGGATCTCGGATATCCGGATCCTATAAGATCCGGATCTTGGATCCGGATCCGAAGTTTCGGATCTTGGATCCACACCCGAAATTTCGAAGTTCAGATTCGGACTCCTGTTTTGAATATTTTAGGCCTTAGATTGAGACCCAGAACTAAAATTATCCATATGTATAAAATTTACTAGGTGAATTTTATCTAACTCAGATAGTATGAAGACAATTCAATTTAAATCACAAAAGATTACATCAAAATCTCATTTTCACATTTTTCGGGGTTAGACCACTGTTGCGCACACCCCATCATTTAGTCTTTAGTATATCTTTAAACGTACTACAAGTATGCCACTTTCATCTCAAGTCAGTAGTTGTATAGATCTGCCTTTTGTTATATATTAATCGAGTTAGGATTAAAATTCGATTGTTTGTGAGACCTATGATAATATTTTCAGAATGAGTTATAACGTTGAAAAACTGCATAGTAATGCTGCATATTTTCTTTGTGCCACATTGGAATTTAATGTAGTCTATCTTATACAGTCGGCTCTTATGATTAATTCAATGATCTGAACTCCTGCAGCATTACGCTAAAATCATGGATGTCTTTGAATTTTCGTCATCATTTCTATTTTTTTTATTACGAGCAAAATAAATATCATAAGCGGTATATTACATAATACATATACCGGTAGACGCAGATCATTCAGTTGATTGCTTAAAGTTTATAGCAAAGCTATTACATTTCTAAGACACTGGCGGCCTTAGGACAAAATCCATGGCTTTCCCATAAAATCTTAAATATCTCTATATAAAAAGGGCAAAGTCCTGAGTGACTGAGTGAGTGAGTGACAGATCACCGTACAGGCCAAATCGCTTAAGCTACAAACTTGAAATTTGGACAGTTTATAGGCTTTGTGACGTAGGATACCACTAAGGAAGGACTTTGGGAAATTCGACGAGGAAGGGGGAAATGGGGTGGAAAATATTGATGATTCTTGACGTTAGATACTTCAAATTTGGTATTTGCATTTCTCATTGAAAATAATTTGACATGTGTTTCAGTGTTTTTTGGCGTTTTAGTAAAAAGGAAAAGAAAAGAGATGGAAAGGAAAGAGGGTGGGGATTGTAATTATTATAATAACATGTCGATATCTGGGAACCTCTGAAGGTTAGGAGCATAGAATTTGGTATTTGGACTTTACATTTGAAATAATTAGGTATGTACTTAAGCGTTTTTTGATGTATGTCTTAGAGCGAAAGAAAAGGGGCGGGGAGAAAAGACTTTTATATCTCGGAATCCTGGAATGTTAGAGAAATGAAACTTGTTATTTGAACAAAAATTCGTTATGAAATGAAATCCTTGAGTTTTACGTCCCACGTTAATGCCGGTTAGGCTAAAGGAGACGGTGATTATGAGAAATAAATGAAATGGTGGAATGAAGAAAGTGGGAGGAAACGGGAAAACCCCGAGAAAACCCACGAGCACGGTGTTTGTCCACCACAAAGTCCACACGGCGCGAGCTGGGATCGAACCAAGGACCCCAAGCACCGGAGGTGAACGCTCTACCACTGAACCACCGCGCCCCCTTAAAAATTCGTTATGTTTGCAGGCGTATGATGTGCGAGGCCGTAGACCGAGCAAATTTGTGGGCTGGGGGGAAAGCCCCCATGTACTCGCACTGAAATTCGGTATGTCTCGGGATACCGGAATGTTATTACATACAATTTGATACTTGAACTGAGATTCGGTATGGTTGTAGGTTTACGAGGTACGAGGTCATAGGCCGATCAAATGAGATAACAGAGGGTCTAAGGGCAAATCCCCAGACATTTCTTTTTAAATTGATTATGATTAGAGGCTTTTGTGGTGCGAGGGTCTAGTAACGGGGGTCTAGTGGCGAAGCCTCCAACTAGCCGAGGTCTATTAAGTATATAAATGTATTTGCGTAATGACTGGAAATTGCATGTATGCCTGTGCACAAAATTGCATAAGTAGCCACGAGAAATGACAATCCTTTAAGATAATTTTTTTTAAAAAACTACCAAAATGTACTCTTGAATGAATTTTATATTATGTTTGCGCAGCGGCGAATCCAGAACGGACTCCTGGAGGGGGCGGATGGGTTCTTAGGGGGCGGTTGGGGATGCTAGCAGTGAAAAATTACTTAGATGATCTGAAATTGCCACAAATTACTACTAAAGTACACTGTTAATGGTGCTGCTGGGTAGGGGCGAACGACTTTTCACCCTCCCCCTGCATCCGCCTATGTGTTTACATGAATGATATAGCTCCTTATACAACCTATGCAATTAATAATAGTGGATTACTAATTACAAAGATACGTGTTACTGCTCGAGGCTCCATATAGTATTTTGTATACACATACACTACATTAATACATTGATTTTGATACATTAATTGCTATTTAGAACTTCATCTCTACTACAATTCTTAATTCTAACTGGAGTGGTACGGTCACAGAGAAACGTATTTTTAAAGAAAGAAAAAAAAAAGCTCATCAAGAGCAAGAAAAGGAAGTTCCTCCTTAATTTGATTTGATCTATATTTTATGGGCTGTTCTATTAGCAATGGCCTAGCCCATCACGACTAGGAAATGGCCTCATTCAGTGACCACAATAACTCAGAAAGAATTAGAAAAGTAAGCAGCCTGAGCCTAATGAAGAAGCTTGGGCTTGAAACTAAGGTTTCATCCCAGCATTTGACTAGTGTTACAGAAAACAAAGGACACATTTCCATCAGGACGACCGCTTTAAAAAAGATTTACTACCTTTTCGGTCAAGTATTTCCACTAGAATCGAATCTCACAATGAGATTGCTCTCACCTAAGTCGACAGTTTTACTCAATCAAATTTGGAGTATTTGTGACATATTAAGGCACGAAAACCAAATATCAACAGAATGAAGAGAACGCAAGGCTGTCACACGTTCAGATACCAAAAGTGTCTTAAAATCTTATTTTAAACATAGGAATGAAAATCACTTTGTCAATAATTTCGAAAATTTTGCTGATTCGGAACACCCGAATTTTCTGACACGGAGTTTCGAATCCGGATCCAAGATCCGGTTTTTCAGGTCCGGGTCCAAGATCCGAAATTTCGGATCCGGATCCAAGATTCGGATTTTCGGATCCGGATCCAAGATCCGTTTTTTCGGATCCGGATCCAAGATCCGGATTTTCGGATCCGGATCCAGTGTCCGGATATCCGGATCCAAAAATATCCGGATCTGGCCATCCCTAATCCAAACTATGCTTTCTGTGAGAAATTTGAGAAGACTTAATAGGGCTGCCACCGTTTGGTAAGTATAAAATGGGACAAACTTAGCGACCATGTGCAGATCGCTGCTTCCTCAGGCCCAAAATTGTATATGGAACAAGTTATTAAGAATGCTAGTAGGAAATATACATATCCATGAATGGTAATTGGAATGAAAATGGAAACCAAAAAGACAAAACGGAACTACTTTCGCGTCAGCTTGTTGGCGCTTAGTTAAACAAAAGTTATGAATAGTACAGGTCAAACAATGACACCATTGACGATGATTTCTCATCCAATATGAGAATTTTTAGCAATAGATCCATATTGCTATCTCAATAGTCATAGGAGCATATCCTGGATTGAAATTTACAAATATCACTCGCATACTTTGTAATTATTTTGGATAATTTGGCGTCTCGCAATGTAACCAGTGGTGGGTCCAGAAGGGGTGCCGGGTAGATACGAGAGACGACTATTCAACGTTATTTCAGAGAGATAAGATGACAACAAAAGTTTAGACTGTAGTGACCGCTCAGGCCCTCAAGGGAAACTGGGCCCGGAAGCGGTACCACCAGTAGGAATTTTTAGTGTTTGATATTAATAACACTACTTCTATCACTTGCGTGGAAGGTAAAAGCTCGTCAAATAGTCGCTTCTTCAATCTCATAGTTGGCTACGAGGCCCATAAGGCAATACAAACATGGCAAAACACAATAAATATGATTTAGATGAATTATCTGAGAGTCACACAGATAGCATTGGCCTAAACAAGGGGCGGTGTGATTCATGGTTCTAAGGTTAGAGAGGAGGAGGAGGTAATCGTAGAAGGAATTAACTCACACACTAACAGTCGATTCTTGAAGAAGGAGACTGGCAGTGATTATTAGTAGCCCGAGCGGATTGGCTAAAAGATGTTTAGTTCTTACCTGTAGATGGATGCGGAGGAGACGTCAACTACATGCGTCTTAGTCGAGACATGATGTCGGCGGAACTTACCCAGGTGATGTCCCTCGATGTAGAAAAATATCCCCGGAAGTCAACAGGACTCTGAAACACTAGACAGCTGAGATCACTCTCATGACGGCCCAGCGGAAGATGGCTTATCACTTAATTCACAGCGTGTGGTCCAAGGTGGAGACGTTACCTAATACAAGCTTACAATGAGGATTTGGGATTTAAATACCGGTCTGTCTGAGAAATTAAGATATTAACAACAGAGCGAATGTGTTGCCGAAAGATTTATTAGAGTCCAATTTCTTTACAGACCGTAATTACAGGAATGTTCTAGAACTGCTAGTAAGCGACAAAATAAGGTCAAAGTTCACAGGTTTCCAAAGATCAGTTAATTTAGGCGTAGTGTGGCATTCTGGTAGAAATCAAAGTCGACCTAGTGAAGGTTGTTAAATGCGCACAAAGAATCGGTGCGGAGATACATCACTTAAGTTGCGAAATAATCCAGAATACTTGGGCGATAGTTAATGAGTAAAACGGCCCTCTCAGTGGACCAGAAGGGATTCAGTACTTACAGACCAAACGGTAATAGAAGTACATTTGTCAGAGATGGACATGGTAGCAGCAACCTCACACTTATAGTTGGCACAACGCAATTTACAATTTCACGTACTTAACTAAAAAAGGCCAGAGATGTCCAGGAATTTAACACACACACCATTATAAGTACATGCCTAGACAAAGGCATAAATCAGACGTCTTATCTAAGTAAAATACAAAGTATCTTATCCCTGCAAGAATTGCAGAATCCTGCCTCCCGTGGAGGGAGGGACTAAAGTACAAGTTACGTGCTCATCGTGGACGTCGTTGGTAATGACCTCGAGAGATCTCAGTTCCGTGATTTTATGTGGATCGAATTTAGGTCTGTCAGTATTGCATCAAATGGTGTAATAGTTAGGAATGGTTCTGTACAATTTGGTTGGCTACCGATGAGGCAATGGTTTGGACCACTTGGTGAGATCTAATTGGCTGGGGATGATCTTATAAGACGCAGGATAGGCTCGCGTCGATTCTGGTGACTGATAATTTTCCAGTGCTCACACCCTCACAAAGATACGCATAATAAAAAAATAAAAAATGGAATACAGAGATGGGTTACAACTACAACCAGTTAGTATTGCACCATATTACACCAGAGGGAATGACGCATAGTCACCACCAATGTTCAGTTCAAAGGTCAGACTCAGCAGCTGTACAGACTTATTGAGACAAGAATCTTATCATGTCATCGTTGGTCGTAAGGGTTGGGAAGATTGTCTGAAACGAAAGGGAACCAGGCACTTCTTAACATCTATGCTCTTTTTAAGTTTTTTAAGATATACAGAGGTTGTTCCGTCTACATTTGGCCAATTTCAACTTACTTAAAAATTTAGAAGAATCCATGGCGCCAGGTCCGTAAGTGCTCGATGTGTTTCCCTTGGTTCCTAACAATAGCCCGACAGCGTAATTTCCACTGTAATAGGCTTCTCTGAAAAACGGGGAGGGGAATCTTGTCCCATTCCCTTTGCACAGCTTTCCAAAGTTCTTCCACAGTTGTCACACGCTGTTTTCCCATAGCCCGCTTTCAGCAATCCAAATCCACAATAGTCCATAGGACTTGCATCTGGAGATTTAACAGGTACCTCATTGAAAGGTATCACCTGTATACCACTTGCCTCCTCCATCTCCCTGTAGAATGCGAACGACGATCGTGAGGTATGTGATGAGGCGTTGTCCATGTGAATGCGCACCAGATTGGCGTCATTTCCGTACATTGTTGGAATCTCATGCTCGTAGATCGGCCACATGATCTGCTCCTGAAAATACTGCGAATTTATTTTGCAGTTCTTCGCCACCCTACGAATCCTCAGTTTACCTCGGTAACAGTAGCCAATAACGACCAAGAACCCTTTTGGGAAGGATTCTTTACAGACACGGACTCACCTTCTGAAGTTCTTGGCGCCTTTCTCTCGATACATGATGGCTTTCGTTTTGCCGCAGTCGGAAAGGTAAATGCATGCTTCATCGAGCGTTACGACGTAATCCACCTTCGTTTTGCCAGATGCCGTTCGTACAGCTTCCGGGCGTTACACTTTCGTTCCTTTTGGTAGGCATCGTAAGATGGCCGCGAGCTCTCATGACTTTTTCCAGCTTGAGTTGACGGTGTAACGTCCGGCTCACAGTCCCCAAAGAGACGTCAAGACGATTAGCCATACACCTTTGTGTTGGCGGATTTTCTTGCATTACCATTTTGCGAAGTTTCCACTGCATGGTGGAGGTAGCTTTGGTGCATTCCCGCTTCCTAGGCAACTTCGTTGGTGATCCAAATGGTGGAGCTTCGTTGCCCTTGTACTTCTTAACATTTTTATTCCCCTTAAACTGATGTTGCATCCATTCTTCTTGCACTATTTTCTAATGACAGAAACACTAAAGTGGACGTCATAAAGAGCCGCAACATAACCTTCCCAATACCGGCTTAGTTTGGGCGGCATTTTGGTCACAGAGCGGAAACCCACACACTTGGAAACAAATTTAACACTCATAACAATGGTCCTGTTTTGTTCGTTATTGTTGTCCGCGCGGAAAAACAACTCCGTTCCCAGGAAGCCGCTGCACAAGACTTCAGGACTCCACGAGCCTGGTCGGGTGAGTCCATTCTGCCCGGGAGGGGGAAGGAACGAAATCGGCCAAACATAGGCTGAACAACCTCTGTAGGGTTATTCCACAGAATTCGTAAAAGGAGAAAAATTAGGAATAAGTCTTGGTGAAACTCGTATAACAACTGATTTAAGTAAATTTTAGAAATGTATGTAGATGAGAACTTGCCATGGATGTACAGGGTGTTTGCAAAAACACCGCAAAAAGTTTGGTCAAAATTTTAGCCACGACAAGACCGATAATCAGTCAACCTATCGGTATTGTTAATACAAACTAGCTAATACTCACAAGTCTTACAACGGGCAATATTTTGAACCTCTTTTGAAACTTCCATTGTTTTGCGCAAGAATGAAGGGATATAAACCTTCTGTGGCCCAGTGGCGAATCTAGAAAGTGGTGAATTCCTTCCAGGCCCGTAGCCCAAAAATGTAGAGGGGGCGATCCAACCATATAGTTAATTTGCAAGCCTATCATGGATACGGGCCTGCCTCCCTTAAAGGGAAAGTATACAGATGACAAAAGTATTTTTAGTCAATATATTCGACCAATAATTACTCTCAATTTAGCATTAGAACAAGCTAGCTAATATTCCGAAGTGTTACAGCAGGTAATATTTTTCACCCTGTCCGAACCTTTCATCCTTTTAGAAGAAGGATAAATGAAGAAATATTATCTCCTTGGCTTAGTGGCGGATTCAGAAAAGGGTTGCGCGCCTCATCTCAAGGGAAAATATGACTCTTTTCTGTTCTTTTTTTTTAATAACATGTGACAGGAATAGTTTTTTTTTATGATATATTAGGCCACTAATCTCAGCCTATTGTTAGTACAAACCCTAGTGCAAGGTTGATTGGCTCACCGGGATTTAGTCAAAACGGTGGGTGATGGTCGGTGCGAGCCTATAGCGGAAAAACTTACGTTGGTCCAACGTTGGTTAAATGTATGGTTGGCCAACCAATTATTCTCCCGACCTTCACGCAACGACACTAGAGTTGACTGTTTTCCCAACCAAGAAATACGTTACTTTAGCGTTGGATAAATGTTGGGAATCGCTCTTTTGGTTGGGAAATGAGTGGGAAAAAGGGTTGGGCCAACGTTGGTATGTTGCATCCCCTCCATTTTCCCAACGTTGGACCAACCGATTTTGCTACTAGGGAACTATACAAGCATTGTAGCGGAAATATTTTTCGCCCCCGACCAATCTTTTATGCAAGATTGAAGACATATAAACCTACTAAGGTCGAAGATCTAACATACTGGAAATGTCCCGTCATTCGAGATAGTTGTTGTGAGGATATGTCCCGTCATCCCTGGTACCAAAGTGAATAAACCTTTCCAGACTGGTCAGAGATACATATTTAAAAGATACAATCCAAGTACTTCCATGAATTATAAAGAGGTTTTTAACAAGCTGTAAAACGGAAATTATATCAGTTCGTTATAAAGAAATATTCAATATCAGTTACCCCCTTGGCGCCGGTCCTTTTTCAGTAAGGATAATGTAGCTAAGACACTCCCTGCAAACAGCTGAACAGACTTTTCCAGAAAAGTTTATGCGGGGGCAAAATCTAAGTGTGAAGAGACTATACTGGGACACTAGTTAATAAAGGACATATTCTACACAAGAGTGACATGTAATAGCAGTTTAATATACCTTACATCCGGCGGGGCAGGATGTATCTATGGGGGGCTAGGGGGCCGGGACCCCTATATTTTTGCTGGGCTCCTAAAGTTTTCACGGTAGACTTGCAAATGAACTAATATGGTTGGATAGCCCCCTAACTTCTACCGCCCCACCTACATTTTGAGGCTGGCAACCGGCCTGCGGTGGGGGTAGGTATTCAGTGTCGTATTCTTGTGTTTTCGATTCCGTGTGTAGTAAATGTAATTATCAATATTGAACCTTAAGTACGTTTGCTTCATTTCATGTTTGAAACGTTAATGGAATTATTATATTTTCTGTTTTGTAATATAAGGTATTCATTAACAGGATTTAAGATTTACAACTGAATATACTTCCTTCAATACAGGGATATCGCCTTTAAATCTGACAATAAGCCAGGCCGTGAATTCTTTCAGATGAGTTTGATCACATTATACAGTACATTGAAAGACCATGTTGAAGGGATGTAAAATGACCGCACTTCTGTTTTTATGACCCGTCATTCCTGTATTTGAAGGACACTTCTCGAGACTTTTTTATGTACGGGACAGGGAGGGGGAGAGGAACACATTAATTGAATCTCTCTACACCCACCCAACTATTGTTCCAGCATTCTTGTAGTTCCGTTTTAGCACCTGATTGTCTGTCTTAAAAGTCATTTTGTTTCCTTAAGAGTCTTCATCCCGGCGAAATTAAAATACCGCTAATTCTACAGTAATTATGTGATATCTTCAAATAGATAAAATATAATCGAAATGTGGAACAAGACCGCCCTAGACAATATTATTTTACATGACAAACCGTTATCACGACTCACTTATCTGCTTTCGATTTCGAGCCATTTTGAGAATAGGCATTTATTTTCGCGTTTCTAAACAGCTGAAAACGGAAAGCCACTAGGTGACTTGTGATAACGGTACCTCACGCAAAATAATATTGTCTAGGGCGGTCTTGTTCCACATTTCAATTATCTTTTATCTATTTGAAGATATCACATAATTACTGTAAAATTAGCGGTATTTTAATTTCGCCGGGATGAAGACTCTTAAGCATTGCAAGATTTCAATTGACAAGCTATAAACGTGTATCACACTGATGGTAGAAAGGAATTGGCGAAGCCCAAAGTCAGGACGAAATGGCACCCAATGGTAACAAAACATCCTGCTACATAACATTTGTGATACAATTTTTAGAACATTCATTCACAACTACACCTTCACCGAGATTCAATAAAATAAATTAAAGGCTAAATATGATATGTAACCTTTCAATAAGGATAAGAAAATGTTATTAAAAATGTATCTCTCGTTTGCAGGGGCGGCTTTATAGTAAAGTCACAAAATCACGTACCTTCCCAATGATTATGATCTTTTTTAAAAAAAAAAAAATACATGAACATCTCTTTCTGTATATGAATAAGAAACAACTGAACAGAAATATTTGCTAGTTTAATATGAGTCTGGAACAATATTTCTGTCTATGAGTTGGTGTTACCTTGTGTTCACGTATTCTGTCTCAGGTTTCTCTAGCATTCGCCTATCGTTATAGAACAGTTCTTTAAAAAGCCTGGCTTTATTTACAATGTAATTACATTTTCACCATGACTGTTGTGAAATTATAAACTGCACACCCAGATTGTTGCCCCAAAAGAAAATACTTGCAACCTGTTTTTGGTTCATTTTTTTAATAAACATTTGTAGATAAAATTATTGATTAAAATTACAACAAACTAGTTTCGGTTTACATTATGAAACTGTGGGAGAAATCCTAACTATCGGGATTGAATATTGAAACTTGAAATTTTAGATCTATCATTCCCGGCTAGAATAGAGAAATAAAGTTGCGGATTGGACTTATTCTTGGGACGCTGAAGGAAAACCAAAAGATAATTTGTCGGTGTCTCTCACCGTTCTTCCTTTATGGCTGTCAAGGTTGAAACCGTAAATAGTAAATTTAAGCCACTTCCAGTGACAAAAGAAGGATTGTAGTCGAGATTGAACCTATTTCTGGGACAATAATTTACTATTAAGAACTGCAGTGGCTCATCTCTGGTGGGTGGGCTCTCTGGTTTGTTCCTAGCCCGTACCAAGTGTGGACTTTGTGGTGGACAAACGCCATGTGCGTGAGTTTCCGTGGGGTTCTCCAATTCCTCCTCCTTTCTTTATTCCAACGTTAAACTAAATTCATATAAAGAAAACAGTTCTTGCTATCTATCTAGTATCGTTTCTCCTGGTTGGCGATATTGAAGCCAAAAATGATAATATATTTCTACTGTTTTTGGTTTCAATAGCGCGAGTAGAACTGAAATGGAATCTATTTTTTGTTTTACTAAATGAAATGAAATGAAATCGTACGTTTTACGATATAAGTTTTACGTCCCACGATTATGCCGGGTAGGCTAAAGCAGACGGTGATGATGAGAAATAAATGGAATAGTGGAATGAAGAAAGTGGGAGGAAACGAAAAAAACCCGAGAAACCCCCCCCCACACGCTGTTTGTCCACCACAAAGTTCACTTGGCGCGAGCTCTTGTATTACTAAATCTCGTCTCTCTCTCTCTCCCCCTATATATATATATATATATATATATATATATATATATATATATATATATATATATATAATATATATATATATATATATACAGTGGAGTCCCGATTAACCGAGGTTCCTTGTTATCCAAGCTTAATCCAAACAAACATGAATTTTAAAACTAAATCCAATTACAACAATAATTAGTGTGTAGGCTTTTTTTCAGCAAGGAGAAAACAATAAGCAGAGTAAAGATGAAGACCCCACTCGACGTTGTCACAATTAAGCGAGCAAGTTTTAATCGTTGCATGTCTTGAGTTTCAGTTTGAGAATGTACTGTTCTACGTCGAATAGCAAGACGTCAGTGTGTAACGTTAATTATATATGTAACTTCAATAAATTTTGATGCCACGGACTACAGTAAGCTGATAGATTGGAGAAAATGTAAGCTGTTGCCCCCTCCAGTGCTCGAAAGCTTGACAATAGAAACTGTCTTACCACTTATGCCTGACAAATCTGCTCATAAGTTTGACTTCTTAAATTTTCCATGCCATACTCAGGAAGTCGAAAGTTGTGTCGAACTTGTCACAGAGTCTGCAGGAAAAGTGTTCAGACAAGAAAACAGAGATGGATATATTAGAGCAACTTTGCTCGCAAGATTCACAATGCCAAAATTCGATTTTAAAAGATCTGAATTTAAAGTTAGTGTAAAGGGACAAGTTTTGCTGATAGATGTCACTACAGTCTTTGTATCTCTCCCATGTACTTTTTACCTCTCACTAAAATTTACAATTTATCTTACAAATTTCAATCTATAGACTTCAAACTTTTAGAGAAAAAGCTTCATAACCTATTAACGGGAAAAATCCGTGCCGATTTTTTATTTAGAATTTTGTTCATTGTTGAAACAGTTCCATTGTTAAAGGTGTGGACATCCATTTCAACAATCAAGCCATTTCAACAACGAAGAAAATTCTAAATAAAAAAAATCGGCAAAGATTATTGCTTTCGATAGGTTATGAAGTTCCTTTTCCAAAAAATTTGAAGTCTCTAGGTTGAAATTTGTAAGAGAAATCGTGAATTTTCGTGAAAGGTAAAAAATACATGGGAGAGATACAAAGACTGTAGTGACATCTATCGGCAAAACTTGTCCCTTTAAACCAACCTTAAGAGACAACATCCTTGACTAAATCAACATAATTTAGCACATCCTAATTGATAGGAAAGTTGTATAGGACATAAGTGGAACTCGAACTGCAGCTGCCTCCTCGTGGTGAGTTCTGGGCCATTTCAAGGGGGGGGGGGACGTTGAGAAGTGGCCGAAGAGCTGTAAAATCATTATGGAAATAAAATGCATCAAATCACTCACATTAACGAATTATTAACAAACATGACCTCACACAACTAAAATAAAGTACTTGGACGATATAGAAATGAAAGAAAAAAGGAATCTGTATATTTCTTACGTAAAGGTAAATTTTGGTGGTTTTTTTTTTTTTTTTTTTTTTTTTAAGTTTAGGCCGTTTGCGTGAACTGAAGATCCAAAATGTGATTATTTTCGTTATTTTCCCATTAATTAGCATGTGAATACACAACTTTTGACCTCTATTAGAATTCGATACTCGAAAATTTGATTACAGGGTGGTTGTAAAGTCAGTACCTATTTGTAACAATGAATATTTCAAAAAACAACCTATCACGATTTTATTTCCATCGAATACATTATTAGTATGTACCATTTGGTTATGTAGTTATATTTCAACGTATGCAGCCGCATTTTCCACACACTTATGGAATCTTTTAGGAACATAATCTACGGCTCGTCTTAGCATCTCAACTGACATTTCACGGATATTTTGTTCAAGACTCTTAATAGCCCTTGGTTTTAACTTGTACATTTGTTCCTTAGCCTAATCCCAAAGGAAGAAGTCGCATGGACTGCTGCAGGCCATTCCATCTGCACTTACACCACGGACGTCCAAACTTCATACCCGATGACAATCTTAGCTCTGTTTTCTACGCTATACAGTATGGCGCTAAATTCGTTGTACAAAAGCAGAGGAATGATTCCTGAGTGTAAAACAAACAAAAAAGTTCCCATAAACATAGGGCGAAAACCCCTTCGTTTACGTGTTATAGGCTGCCGAAATCATGAAGAAATGAATTTTAAAGGTTCATAGCTCCAAAATTATGGGACCTAACGTAGTCGGGTCAAGACTTCACTTAGGAACTAGTATGTGCCTTATCAAAAATGTGTGTTCAGAATCCTGAGGTGCTTCGACAATAATTTTTATAGAGGGAGTTTGACTACAAGCATATGATATAAAGTACTCTCCAACTACCTCCATAAAAATTATTGCGTGAGTATCTTAGGAGTCTAAAACATGTATTTTTGGATAGAGCACATACTAGTTCCTAAGTGAAGTCTTGACCCGACTACAGTAGGTCCCATAGTTTTGGAGCTATGGACCTTTAAAATTAATTTTTTCATGTTTCTGGCAGCCTATAACACATAAACGATAGGGTTTTCGCCCTATGTTTATTGGAACTTTTTTTTGTTTGTTTGTTTTACTCTCAGGAATCATTCCTCTGCTTTTGTACAACGTATTTAGCGCCATACTGTATACAGCAGCCATGATATAAGATCCTCCCTATATATGCGGATTTTACTCTTTGGACATCAATAGTTTGTTTCAAGACTTCTGGTTTCACTGGAATGATAAGGGCTAAAAAGGAAATCTGTTTTAGAGAAAAAAATGTTTCTGAATACTTATTACCAGTGGAGACCAGTTCTATGATTAGTATACCCTAATAACTTGACTTACTAGTAATAATAATAATTCCAATGATACTAGCAGCGGTGCTCCCGCGTAGCGTAGTCGCTAACGCTCTCGTCTTCGGTGCTGCGAGCGGTCCCGTGTTCGATTCCCGGTGGGGGCACTCGGTCGAAAAAGTGTAAAACGTTTTTTCAGGCCAGCCACCCTGAATGAGGTTTTCCTGGATTTTCCTCATTCACACCAGGCTAATGCCGGGGTGGTACCTAACTTATAGGTCCCAGGCCGCTTCCTTCCTTCCCTTTCCCCGGATTGTGTGCTCGCTGAGGGATGTCATCCCTCAAAAACGTGATGGGCTAAATGGCCTTAGATGCCGAATGCCCAGAAATCTAAATCTTAAATCGTAAATCCTACTAGCAGCAACTGCAACAAAGTGTTGTCACTCTTGGTTAACATATTTTCCCATTCGAAACCATGCAATTTTCCGATTAGATGTATAATGTCCCACTAGGAAAAAAGTAGATATTTCTTCTGGAATTGAAACATAGCAGCGAGATTTGTGAGAGTATTAAAACACAAAAGCATCATGGGGCCCATTTCGCATCGGTTTACGTTTCTGACGGGAAACAGAAACGAACTGCGTCCGCGATTCGGCGGCATTACATTTGCATTGATGAGATTTTGCATAGGATTAAAGTATGTTAAAATTAAGAGGCCTCATCACTGTGAAATTAAAATACCGCTAATTTTACAGTAATTATGTGATATCTTCAAATAGATAAAAGATAATCGAAAAGTGGAACAAGATCTCCCTAGACAATATTATTCTGCGTGAGATACTGTTATTACGACTCATTTATTTGCTTTCGATTTCCAGACATTTAGAAAATCGGCATTTATTTTCGCGTTTCTAAATAACTGCAAACGGAAAGCTACTAGGTGACTCGTGATATCGATATCTCATGCAAAATAACATCGTCTAGAGAGGTCTTGATCCACTTTTCGATTATCTTTTATCTATTTGAAGATATCACACAATTACTGTAAAATTAGCGGTATTTTAATTTCGCAGTGATAGGGACTCTTAAAGCTCTTAATTGCAGCATATGTTAATTGTTTTCTTACAAGCTTGAAAAGACAAATCATATACTAGATTCTCAGTAGTACTAGAGACCCCTTCTGTAAGTAAAGTACTGCATCGAGAAGTGAGGAGATAATTTTAACAACTGGTTCTGCAAATCGATGTGAACCGCCTGAATGATACAATTGATTATGAGTTTTTTTTTTTTTTAGGTTCTATATCGATCAGCATAAAACCGGAAATGGTAAATATCTACCACTTCCGGTCGGAATAGAGAGAAAAGACTGAGATAGAACCTATCGTTGGGGGGCTGAATGGATATCAGAAAATCGGTTTTCGCTATTTCTTACCATGTATTGCTTGAATCTTTAAACGCCCTCCAGGAATGTCAACGTAATTGTAGTCTCTCAGTTTGGGAAATCTGGTGACCTCCCTAATTATCACAGAGTCATGATTGATATATCATTGGAAAGCTGATGGAACAAAGATGCTAACGAGATGACATTTGTGCAATGCCCGCCTTATTCGTAGAAGAAGTCTTGTATGAAACCGTCCTGAAAATAAATGTAATTACATAAAAAAATCTGAGACTTAAAAATTGATCAACTTCCTCCCTCCCCCCGTCCCTATGTAAGCAACAAGTACGCATACGGGGTATTATCATGAAGTGGGTTACTTCTTGTCTTCACATACCAATTTCTATGAGCGTGCCCCCAAAAGCGGGAGAGTGGCCACCCAAAAATTCTGATGCAAAAAACACGAACTATACCCTTTCCCCTCCGCCTGGTACTTCCCACATGCATAAAATGCATATTGGCTGAAAGCTTCATCCTTCAGGAACACATTCATACCAAAATTATTGTCCCAGCTTAATTAGGGGCTGAACTATTGAGGTTTTAAACATGAACGCAGCAGTTGCGTTAATGAGTGATTACAGATTGTAATACCTGAGGACAGAAGGATGGAGATAGCTGTTCACTAAGACTTTCTATATTTACGCATAACATACGTAGTTTGGCAAGTCTAACAAGTGTTGGAATGACCCTTTAAAAGCGTTTCATCTGCAAATCAGTTCAACGAAAGGTCAGATGAAATACTTCTGGTGCAAGTAGGTAGCGTCCGCTGTGTAGTTGATTCCCTGAGCTCCCTCGAGTAACCTCTCTCTCACTGGTGTGACGTTCAACATATATACTGTATATGTATATACATAGCTGCATGTGTGGTGATATATTGTACGCTTGGTGAGTTCAAGTGATGTCAATGAGATGTGATTGCTTGCTGCAATACTTTTGAATAGCAATGCTTCATTCAGCCTTTCTTTATGGCCAAGGGTCATTCAAATAGATTGCTCTACTCAAGCATAGCACTTCTGTAAGAATTTTCCGTCATGTCGAAGGTCATATAATAACATGGTTCGTTAGAAAAAAAAAAAAAAGAGCTGTTTTCTACTGAACATATTAATTTGAATATTGTTGCTTTTACGCAGTGGCGTATTTAGGATTTTGTTTCGGGGAGCTATGCACAACACGGAGAAGCAGGAAGGGCAATTGTCCACCTGAGTCTGAGAGTTAAGAGGCCTCATCCCGGCGAAATTAAAATACCGCTAATTTTACAGTAATTATGTAATATCTTCAAATAGATAAAATATAATCGCAATGTGCAACAGGAGCGCCCTAGACAAAATCATTTTACATGAGATATCGTTATCACGATTCACTTATCTGCTTTCGTTTTCGAGCCATTTTGAAAATCGGTTTATTTTCGCGTTTCTAAACGGCTGAAAACGGAAAACCACTAGATGACTTGTGATAGCGGTACGTCTAGTGTTGTAAAAAAACGGTTTTTTTTTCTGTGAAGTTTTTTTTTCAATAAAAAACATCGTTCTTTTTCATGTTTTTTTTCAAATGTCTGTTTTTTTTCTGGCAACTATTATTTATTGATTTACGTTGCAGATTATTGAAATAATCAACAGAACTTGAGTCGAAGCCCTCGTAACTTACAAATCTTTTGTTTCTTTGTACCTATATACTAGCAAAATTGTGTGATTATTCCTTTCGGCCCCAGGTCATTTTGGCGTTTTCCTACATTTCCAGTTAGTGACTTATTGCTCAAAAACCATTCATTCGATTGATATGGTTAAGGCCTTGTTTTTTAGAAAATAGATGTGACTATTTTTTGGTGTAAGTTGCATTGCAGTGTTGCCAATGGGTGGGAAATTATTGAGGGAAATGTAGGGGTGAAAATTTACAAAAAAATCCCTAACCGAATTTCAATTTTTTTTGGTATCTAGTACCACTCCTGCTATATGGGTTCAAATCACCTAAAAGAATCTTTGGTGTGTTGACAAGGTACAGTGAAATCCTGAAGTCGCTGGCTTCCATCCAAAGAGAGAAAGAAAACATTCTGTCATACACATGAAATTTTGACACTTTTTACGCCTCACAAGCAAAAATCAAATATGCCGGGGCTACAACTTCTCTAATTACCCTATTGAAACTTTTTATGGTGCGTTCTGTAGGGCAAAGAGAAAGCTTTCAGGTAGTGGTACGTTGGTTTCAATATAGCCAGTAAAAGGGTAATATTAGAGGGGAAAAGGGAATTTTTTCCGAATTTTTCACCTAAAAGTGGGAATTAATTGTTTTGGCTGGGAACACTGCCATCAGACAGACGAAAACTATCTAAAAATAAACCTTTGTACTCCAAGAATATATCCTACAAGTATCATGGCGATATATAACAAAGTAAGCATGAAATTTTTAAAAAATCTCATTCTACCTCAGAAATTCATCATTTTCTTACCACTTACAGAACATGGTTTATTATAAACCTCAACTGTACTTTCCCTAATTATTCTAGTGAAACTTTTTATGGCGCGCTGCTTAGGCTAAGAATGAGGCTCCTAGACACTGCTACGTTTGTTCGAATGTAGCCATCAAGAAGGAAATAGAAATAAAAAAGGGAATTTTTTCAAAATTTGCCCCTAAAATCTGGAATTAAAATTTTCTGTATCTGGCAACACTGCTATCAGACACACACAAACTATCATAAAATAAGATTTGGTATCCCCCTAATATATCCTACAAGTAGTATGACGATATCTAATAAAGTAAGCAGGTCAATAAAAAATATCTCATTCTACCTTTAAAAAAATCACAGTTATCTTCCCAATTAGAGAACAAGGTCTACTGTAAACCTCAATTGTACTTCCCCTAATTATCCTATTGAAACTTTCTATAATGCGTTGTGTAGAGCAAAGACGAGACTTCCAGAAACTGGTACGTTTGGTCCGATATAGCCAACAAGAGGGAAATAATAGAGACAAAACAGATATTTTTTCCAAAATTTCCCCCTAAAATCTAGAATTAAAATTTTCTGGATCTGGTAATACTGCTAACAGACAGACGTAAACTATCTTAAATTAAACATTGGTACACCACTAATATATTCTACAAGGGTTATGACGATATTTAAGGAACAAAACTTGTAATTACCAAAAATATATTACGGTAAACAGAAAAGTAGGGAAAAACTAGAAAAATCAAGGGTTAAAACCTAAATATGAATTCTTCGTGCGTTTCCTAATTATCCCATTGTAACGATCTGAACTTGCGTTTCTTAAGTAAGGACAAATGTTCGATTGGCGTAAGTTGACTTACACTCGGATCTATAGGTACGAATTTATAAATAAAAATTTCTAATTTTTGCCGAAATTTAGGAAAATTTTAATTTCCCTAATTGGCAACACTGCGCGCAGGCCCGTCCAATTGATGTCATCAGTTAGGTATCCATCCGAGGTATCTACTTGGCAAGTCTTAAGGTTACTGTGCCCACCCCCTTGTCCGAGCACTTCGCCTTTTCGCCACCAGATGCTCACTTTTTCATTTAGCAATCACTGCTGGCACATCTACTGGGAAGAACTGAAAGATCGTACCGCTCAGTTTAAATGTGTCCAGGATATCCACAATTGAAGTGGGCGGGGAGAGGAATCCAACAATTTTTTTCCCTTTGTGCACCTGCAGTCAGTCAGAGTCTATTTTTACAAGCCGTGTTGTTCAGCCGCAGGGCAAAATCTCAACCATTGACGGGTAACAGAAATCTTTTCTTATTGCAGGTAGGAATAGAGTTTTTGTACGAAAAACGTGAATTAGGTTGCAGAGAACGTCATTCGCATCGCGTTGACAAATTTTCTTTCGTCCGTTTATTACATGACGCTCTTTTCTTTCTTTTTTTTCGATTATTACCAGAATATGAGATAAAAGAACCTAAATGGTTCTTTGTATACAGAAAACAAACAATACCAATATTTTCTTACATATCAGTATTATATGATTTTTTTTCCTGAAGTGTAAGATGCTTGAAAAATGGACAGAATGAATTTTGATTTTTCTATTTGTCCCTATCCTTCTGAGTAGAGAGAATGCTGTGGCGCAACTAAAGGGTCTGCAGGGCCCGCAACATTCAGAGGCCCAGAACAGAAAGAGGCCCATTTCAGTTTCGAAGTTAAACTTTATAATGTTAGGATGTTAAAAATTATGTGATGTTTCAACTATATATCATTTTTACCTGTGAAGACGGTAACACCTGAGCGATTATTTAGTAAATTAAATGCCAACAAAACTTATACTGACCAGCGAAAACATTATGACCACTCGCTACTTTTTGAACGAAATCATTGTGCAGAGATAAGAGCTACAAGGTATAACACAACCGCGCGCCAAACGTGACAAGAATCTCACTCGATTAGTCAGTGTGGTGCTTGTGCCTTGAATGGGGAAGGACGACGATATATTAGGGTGAGTAAATGGCTGGGAGCTTCATTTCGGAAACAGCGCGACTTGTCGAGCTTTCGCGATCTGCCGTGCTAATGTATTTCAAAGGTGGGAAAAGGACAGTGAAACCAGCATCGAACCAAACAACAAAAAGTGGGGCGACTACACCTCATTAAAAATGTCGGATGTCGTAGATTCTCGAGGTTGGTACAGCAGAATAGACGAAAACTATAGCACAATAATATAATAATAATAATAATAATAATAATAATAATAATAATAATAATAATAATAATAATAATATAATAATAATAATAATAATAATAATAATGTGCATTTTTTTTGCATATGAGCAAGTTGTGACTCACTAGATAGAACATAGAAAGTTAAAACTGTTCTCTGTAAATTTTACGTGACTCATGGATGTGGATAGAGGGGGTCTGTTTAACATTTTTGCTGGGAGGCCCATTCGTCCTTATACGCTATTGAGAGGTAAGGTAAAATAATAACACACACACACACACACATATATATATATATATATATATATATATATATATATATATATATATATATATATATATATATATATATAAACTCCTGGCGCAACAGTCCCTTGTGATCTGAGTCTGCAGCGGGCTTATGTTAGTGGTCAGCACAACTACACCCAACGTAGCCGGCTGTCTAGATTGAAGTCCGCTATCTTTTAGTTTCACAACTTTTCTCTCGATGTTTGGTCAACACAGCAATGTTTGAGTGCCACACCGGGAATTAAACCCTGGACGACGCACACCGTATCACTTTCGTTAATCTCTTGGTAAAATTCAGGTTAGCGTGGTACTGAATTATTTTTGGAATATGCCATTTCTCATAAGGTAAAGTTCAAAAGTATTGTGACATAATTAAAAAGCTCATTATCAACCACGTATTCTTGCCTCTAATATCACTAAAAGTTTTCGAGATATGTGTCAAAAATGGTTGAAACACTTGAAGTTAGTTTAGTAACTTGAAGAAGATAGTGGCCTTATACATACATAATTGCTCCAATTTTTATTTTTATTCTTCTTTCTCGTAAAGAAACACAAAATCATAATTTCAACCATTTTGGTACATTTTTCATAATTTGAAGGGCGAACAGCCGGTTTCTTTCCTTACGTTTTGAACTTGGGATTTATATTCTTCTTGTCACTTATCGTGAAAGTCATATAATGATATGGGTCCCAAAGCTAGAATATATTATGCGACAGAGGTAATGACAATTTCATCTCTAAGATCTATTAAATTTGACATTTATTGAACGATAGCGGTTTTATAATACGAATAAATTTTTCGCAATAAGGTGCATATAGTGGTCGTAAGAAATGACAAAAGCAACCATTGACCTTTATAGTTTGACTGATGCTTTTTCGATCATGGTCTTCCCCTTAAATTTTGTAAAGGACAGTATCATTTTAACTATCTTGGCCTAATTTCCTAAAGCCTCACATTCGTACGCTAAAAGAAAGATTTCTATTTTTTATGTATAAGAATTCAGGGAATGCAAATTTATTCAAAATTCTTTTACAATTAAACAGATATTCCTTCGAGATTTCTGTATTTTTAAAACAAATTCACGATTTCAGTTCTTTGTCTTTACTTCTTTCCATGGTTTTTTTTTTTTTTTTTTTTTTTTTTTTTTTTTTTTTTTTTTATCAATACTGTATGATCAATTCCAAGAATTATTTTAGTTCCCCGGTAAATCCATTTATAACAAGCTCCAAATACTGCTACAATTTTAATGTGGTTTCAGGAGAATCTGCATATCTCATCCTTTTGTTACTCTCTATATATTCATCTACTTTGTAAACAAACATCAGTGAAAGAAAGAGGCTGAGAGCTAACACGTGCTCCGTGAGGAACGTTGTCATTCCTTTTACTGATATATCTAGAGAGTCTAGTGTTGCCACGAGACAAGACGAGATTTCTGGCTGTGTCGTCTCGTCTAGAAAAGATGTGCCCGTCTCGTCTCGTATCGAATGGTTCTGTCTCGTCTCCTGGCAACAGCAGAAAGGCTGAGGTCCACAAAAAGAGCTGTTATACCAAGTGGTTAAAATTACAACTTTTAACCAAGTTTTGTTTGGTAGCACAACACACAACACGACTGCAATCTTCCAGCAACGACTGCTTAGATTCGACTGAACCAGTAATTACTTCGATAGGAACATTTGTCAATACCGTCAGTAACGTCGAAAGGCAAGATTTCCCCATTTATTCTGATATCCTTTTTTCAGAACCCCTGGCGCCACTTCAATAAATAAGGAGGCCTATGTAACTTTTCCATTTAAAAAATGGGTTAGCTTCGAATAACATCATAAAACAATAAAAAAGTTAAATTTTGTTGTCAAATCAGCATCTTTTCAAAACTCAGTATCGAGAAAGGCTGACACGTTTCTGTCTTGGTTCGGAACGAGAAAGACCATGAAACAATAGTTAGTTACTGATAAAATTGCCACTTCTACTTGTACTTCTATAACAGGATTTTTATACGTACATATCTCCACCAACCCCCGGAATAAAATCTGAAACACTGATCTCAATGAACGCTTTACATTTGTATTTGAATCTGGAGCACTATCACAAAATAATTAAACTTGAATCGATTGAAAAATGGAAGTGAAAGCTGTTTGTAAGAATCATTTTTAAAAAATTCTTTAGGTATTCCCTGTTCTTTGTAGGATTTGAAACATTGAATCATTTCGATCATTTGAAATAATAAAAGATGGTATACATTTCGAAGGCAAATAATTTATTCCGAGTTAATAAATTTTTAAGCAAATTCAGAAACTGTGTTTGTATTTTTCGAGACACGAGACGAGACATTTCACAAAACGTTTCGTATTGTATCGTGTCTCGCTTCAAAGAATCCTGTCTCGTCTCATTGCAACACTAAGAGAGTCTTACGCATTCTCTTTCCAAGAAAGTGAAGCTTGAAAAGCACATTCAGTCAATTGTTATCATAGAATATACTATGGGCATAGCCACTGATGTGTAGAAGGTGACACAGGCGGAATTTGTTCTTATGGAGTCCTTGGCGAGTTGGAGCCGTGGGGCTCTATTATTTGGATTGGAAACATTGGTTCAAAAATATTTTACATTTAGCATACATATATACACACATATATATATATATATATACATACATACACACACACACACACGTACATGTGTGTTACATATACTTTAATTAATGTGTGGACCTGCGGACAAGGTATAGTTCGCCCGCCCAAAAAACCGCCTCTGGGGGGTGGGTTCGAAGCGCACTCCTGAAACATAGAATTATGCTAATCGTAATTTTCTGAGGTAGACTACCCCCCGAGGAATAAGTAAATAAATAAATAAAAATAGTTTCGTAATGTTTATCTTCCGTATACGAGTAATTGAAAAATTTTAGTGTCTCAACAATGAGAGCTGTATACAGGTGATTCTGCGTTCCTGGCGGAACTTCCCTAGTTCCGGCCCAAAATTTCACACTATACCCTCTTTCGGCTATCTCCCCCACGGTAGTTTTAAGAATTTTTATCTATTATCTACTCTCTTATAGTAACTGTTGCTCTGTATTTTCACGGGCTTGCAACCGTCAGAATGAATATCCTGGCTGCTTTCCCAGCTACCCATTCAGCATGCAATAGATACATGCAATAACAATCAAATCCCACACAAATTACTCTACCCATCATATATTTTAACATGGAAAGTTCTTTTACGCAACGTATTTCGTTTGTCTAAAATGGAATAGACCTAAATACAACTTTTTTTAATGTTCTTCTGGAAATTCGATAGCGAGATCGCTCACATCAAAAAATGAAAGAATTAGCGCTCTGACAATTTGGTAAAAATACAACATGCCATATATACACATTACTGTGATTACATTGCTATTTATTCAATGATTATTTTGCTTAGAGCTTTCTTACTCTCCAGGGTACTCTTCAAGGGTATATAATTACTCTTCACTTATGTCGCGAAAAAATATTCAGCTTGCAAATTTATTTCGAGAACTTCTCATTCCCTAATACATGTTTATTCTCTGAATTTGTACGTACAGCCGACAAACTTACATAGAATCTCAACAGAGTTCAAATGTGAG